>NW_022984632.1:2400000-3000000 GCF_003426965.1 Aspergillus tanneri
AGAAGGCCGATACTTTTGAAGCTCCTGCTGGAGTTCTGGAACACTTCGCAACGTTTGAAGCGTAGAGTTCAGGTAGCAAGTATTTCCAAGGTTCTGCAAACCAGCAGGAGTAGCCCCTTCCGCCTTTGCAGCTTCGGCCTCGGTCATATCCTCTAAAAATTTCACTGCTTCCTTAGGTCGACCTAGGTCTCCGGCGCCTTGTCCTCCCGACGGTGTACCCATCATCATGAACGTCTGGCCGGGTTTGGCCTTGAGAGAGGATAAGGGAGTGTCATCCTTAAGCTGGCCCCCTTTGACCAGAATTTTCTGCCGCTCCGGTTCGACGCCGGTTAACGAGTACAGTTGATACTTAAGTGTTTCGCCGTTCGACGACGGGTCAAGCTCGACCTCATGACGTTTACCTTGGTGCTTTACGATGACTAAAGCCCAGGTTAGAAGTTGCTAGATCGACACTGGTAAACTTTCAGGCTAGTAATGCGGGCATACCTGGTATCGAAGCCATCCTACTCGTCTCTAAGAATAATCTCTTGATAAGACAGTGGGATTCTCAAGAGCTTGGGTGGCGGTATGCAATGCATAAACAGCAGCGTGGTCGGTCATCGCTTTCGGGAGGCGTCCTGGCGTGCCACCCAGTGACCGTGGGGCAGGTGCAAACGGAGCAAACACCAACAACAGGCGACATCAGCGGACCAGTGGGACATCGCTGCCTCCTGAAGCTGACCCAAGACACCTTCGTCGCCTGCTGGGTTTACGCTTTAGGCATATTATTCACAGCTAGTACCCGGATACTTTGGGTGTATTACCAGTGAAACGGTTTGTTTCTGCTACACGTGCAGTGAATGAGTCGGAGTTGACGGCATCACCAGCGGACTAACAGCATCAGCCCGCAGTATACGTCACATTTCTATTATGGTGAGCTACATATAGTGTAGATAAGATGACGGTGGGAGCTAACAACGTCAAGTCTCAATCATTGCGTCCTTATCTTCAATGCGTCCGGTCCTCGCTTACCGCCGCACTTGCGATTTCGAACTTCGCCTCCCAGACCTCCGAACGCCATAATGTCCCCGAGATCGAGGCCCAGAGTTCCCCCGAACTCCTCCTCAATCCCCTCACGGTTTCTCGTAACGAGAATGAAAGGGTACTGATTGAGCCCAGTGTGAACAGCGTCCGTGTTAGCATTCGAATTAAACAAGCCGATGAGATCGAACATATCCTAGTACACAAGTTCACCCGGTTCTTAACGCAGCGTGCAGAGTCATTCTTTATCCTACGAAGAAAGCCAGTTAAGGTCTGGGATTTGAATATTGTTGATAAAAACATTTCATAATGCTAACTGGATAGCAGGGATACGACATCTCGTTCCTGATTACAAACTTCCATACGGAAGCCATGCTGAAGCATAAGCTTGTGGACTTTATTATCCAGTTCATGGAAGAAGTGGATAAGGAGATTTCTGAAATGAAGCTTTTCGTATGTATTTTTCCTCCTTGCTACTGATTCCCAATCGTATTAACTATGTCGCAGTTGAATGCGCGCGCTCGGTTTGTTGCTGAATCATTCTTGACACCGGTAAGTATCACAATTCTCTGCCCTTAGCACTGGATTAGCTCTGACAAGCTGGTACAGTTCGACTAAGTTTTTCTTCTTTTTGAATGTTTCCTTTTCGGTCCACAATTGATACATGGCCTTGATTTTTTACCCGTTCAATAGCGACTACTGTACAGGCGATCTAGGCTGGTTCTGGAAATGGTTCATGCTATGATACGCTCGGCGCATTCTCGCCTTCCTGGGATTCTCAAACCCATATCAAATATGAAAATACACTAGTGAACTTGGTTTGCTTGTCCATTTCACCATTGACTCGAATCAAAATAGCTCCTTAGCAGCGATTCTATGTATGAGCCTACCGAATTTTATCTCAAATACGAGTAGAGGAAATGGTTCATATCACATGCTCCTATGTTCTAGACTCAGTATATGGCTATCATTTCCAGCCTCGGTCACCGAGATAGAAGTCCGCGAGCCACAGGATTCTCAATTTCTAGAAGTCTCTGTCGCTTCTATCAGACCATGACTGCGGCTGACAGAGCAAATGAGTTCCTTAATATGGGCCATCCTCATACATATGCTAGTACCAACTCCTTATATTCCTGTGCCATAAGAACAGGCACTCTACGGCAACGCGACATTTCACCAATAAAACAACGCTAGGGTGAATAATTCCTAGTTCTTTTAGGAATACCGATGCATTTTTCCTTATTTTGCATTGGACAATTAACATTATTTCCACAACTTCTCAACATTTAGCAGGTCATTTCTCCATTTCTTCCTATTGCATTCAGTTTGGTCAAGCTCAATACTGTATAAATAGCGTTCTATTAGATATATCCACCCAACAAAGCTCCCTGCCTCTCTCAGAATATTTCCTCATTGGATAGCACAAATTTTCCACCCTAAATATACTACAATAGTTTAATGAAGAGTGAATTAAGAAGCTGTCTGGACACGTAACCCCAGGATCTCACCTCAATAAGTTCTCACTGTTGAAAGCAGTAGACACTGCTCTCTGTCTCTTCTTACCCTCCATATTCCACCTTCCTTCGTCCGTATTTTAATTCATCCCAGCTTATCTCCAGAGCTTCGGATGGACTTCAGAGGTGATAGTCTTCTTTCTACAGGAGACGATTCTCCAAATCCATACCCGCGGCCAGAACAGGTTGGTATGGCTTCATTTGGCCAACCTTTCAGGGCCAGGATTTCTCAACAGCAAAAATACTTTCCTGGAAAGTCTCCCACTATCCCTCATTCTTTGCACTACGGGACTGTCCTGCCTGACCCTTTCTTCTGTCCGGCAGAGAGAACTATCGCTACCCCTACAAATCCTAATGAGCAGTGTCATTTTGGCCCAGGATCTCGTCCCAAGATGGCATCTTACGTTCCATCTGAGCCTCCACAGCCGGATATAATCTCGCCTATGTCTCGTCGTGCTGCACCGGCTTCGTTATATCAGCTGCTGCATAATGACGCTGAAAACCAATCGAGATCTCCACAACGTCTCTCTGAAGTAGCAAAGAGTTTTGAAAATGTTGCCTTGCCCAGTGAAATGCCAATTGGAAGCTACGTGCATCTCTGGGAACCGCCGAAATGGGGAGTAATCAAGATTTCAAATGTAAGCTGTTGGTATTCGTATTGGGAAGAAGTTCTGCTGACTATAATATAGATTCCATACTCTATTACCAAGCAAGAGATCGTTCAGTTCGTCGGTCGTCAGGCACGCCTGATCACCCCTGACAAGGGGTGTGCTATACATATCATCATGGAACGTTCTACTGCTAAAACTATGGACTGCTATGTTGAATTCGAGACAAAAACAAATGCACAGGAAACGGTCAACCGAATCAATCAGATCTATGAGACTGGTCGCCCTCCTCGTCTCGGTAATCGACATGTCGATGTGGAACTTAGCAGTCAAGATGCTCTTTTGAAGAACCTCTTTCCTCGTGCCAAGTGCGTCTCCTGGAAAGATGGAATCCCTTATGCGTTGCCAAATACAGACCCCTACTCTACTGGATTTGCAGGCCTTTTCACCAGTGAGGAGATAGTTGGTGCCATTCGACATGCGGAAATGCCGCATCGAGTAAGAATTCTTCTATCCTTCAACCCTCACAATGCAAAAGTAATAGCGTCGTTAACCTGCACTCTCAAGTCGCCTTTCTGTGCCAAATGCCCCCAGCGCACTTACGAGTCTACTATTAGTACACTCTACAAGGTAAGACAATTCCCTCTACACTTCGCTTCAGTTTGCTTTTGATGGATTGAGAGATTTTCTGGACAACTCTCACTTTCTATGTAGTTTCCTTGGTTTGCAACCAAGTTGTACACCGTTGATGAGCGCAATCAGTTGTTTGATATGACCAATCGCCACATCATGTCTCTTGTTTCTCGGATCAAAAGGTCGAATACAGTGGGCCTTGATCAGAGATTGCTTCGAGATCTTCTCTATGCTGGGTTGAATTGCCCGGCCTTCAATGAGCGCCAGAAATATACACTCTGCGTCAACTCCGAGGACATGAGAGAGATTCTTCGATTTTCAGATTTGGATAAGTGGTTTCCCTTTGACACTTTGGTCAAAATCCCGCAGCATAGTAGAACTACCCATCGTGTATGTTTCCCCCTCTCCTTCTGTTTGATCTATTCTCACCGGATTCTTGTTTAGTACTACGCGAGTTTGATTTCGAAGGTCGGCATTTCAGACTATGACGTCCCAGGTCTACCTAACAATTTCCCTACGGAAAATGTCGAACTATATTCTCCATACGGTCCTATCTGGTTTGAATGGGAGACAACTGTGGCCAAAGACATGATATGGGATGATGCAGTCCAACATGAGATGATCATTCTCTGCAATCTTGTTCTGAGCGGTTGGATTAATAGTGACAGGGAGTCTAAGGTTTCCGGAAGCTCTACTGAGTGCTCACCCTCTGACAGCGCCGCACAAAGCAACCTAGCTCTCTCGTCTACTGACAGCGGCAAGAGTCGAGCGTTCACCGATTCTGCGACCAAGATTGAGACATTCGTTACTCACGCACGTCGTGCGAGTATGGCTGTGACGTCGAGCGGCCCATTTGGTACTTCCAACGAGAGCACCTGGAATCAGAGGCTCCTTTTGTATCCCTCGGCCAAAGCCAGGAGCAGACCTTACGGTCATCGTATCACTCAGTCGTCCCCAACATGCTTTCCGTCTTCCGAGGAAAAGTAATATTTTGGTGAAAGATACCTCACTGTCTCCTATGTGTCTATCAGCAATTTTGTTGTTTTCATAAGTACAGTATCAGTGGCCGAGATACGAAAAGCAGCCCATTGGGTCGAAGTTGGTATTGCACAGACTACATCTGACCTGAATAGCGTGCGGAAGTTTGTTTAGGGAAGGTCTTGGATCGTGGCTATCTCTATTCTTTTCCTTATTTATCCATCGATGTATCTTTTTTTATTTCATGGTCATGGTAATAAGTTATCTTATTACACATACAATTATCGGGTTAGCACGTCAATAGTCATGACATCATTTTCAGCGAACCTTTTTTAGATTCTATCCAATTGGTATGCTCATTCCATAGCTATCACATCTCCTCACAAGCTTGTGGGTCATCCTGAGGGACGTGTAATTTCGCTTGATCCTCAAGGAGTTTCTTTCTCATCAGACCTTCTGCTCTCTTTCTCTCTCTTCGTTTCTCTGGATCTTCCCGGTCAGAAGATTTCGTCTTGCCCTTTGCTTTTGCGCCACAGGTATGACTTGAACAGAGTTCCAGCATACTTGAGCGAAATCTTTCTTTTCGCTCTGCATTTATAGAGAATCTTTCATTCGAGATTGCAATCAGCATCTGAAGGTACTCTTCAGTTACCAGGCTCCGAATGACCGGTTCAGTAATAGACAGACCATCATCGTCTTCGTTCTCTTCGCAGTATCCAATCACCGACTCCATTGATAGTCCTGCGGAGCGTACAGCGACAATGGGACTCGGGCCATCATCGGCCTCTAGACAACGTAGACTCTGCAAACCACTTTCGCGAAACCCAGAGGCCGACGCAGCAGACAGTACCGGGTGGGCGTGGTGGAGAGTGGCTGCCATAATGTGGAGAATCTACATAAAGAACACATATTAGCATACAAAGACCCTCTGTGCAATGTTAAGAAAGCAGATCAACCCCCCCCCCCCGATAGGACAAAACAAAGGGAGAACCAGTCAGAGACGGAAGCTCCACGGACCAGATTAAAGACAAAGAAAACGATAATGTAAGGAGTCAGTCAGGTGGAACGCACCATGGGCTCAAAATGGAAGCGCACGAGGCGCGGGGCTTGGCCACGTTTGTTCATCCCCGGAGGCTTTCCATCCCCTGGGACCATGCCAAACAGATCACACAACGATTTGGGCTCCTTGACTAGCTTTGTTTCTTCACGGTTGCAGCCAAATCCAGCCACATCCTCTTTCAAAGGTTCATGAGACACAAACAGCCATTTTCCGGCGCCTTTGCCTCCCGAGGGTGCGAATTGTCTTTTTGGTTCTCCTGACGAACCCCGTGAGTGCGGTTGTACGCTCTTCCTCCCCTCCAAGAACACGCTGATTCGTCCAGCACAGCTACTGGTGGTTACCAGACCTGACAGAGTATTAATGTCGTGGATGAGATCGCGGATACCCTCATCTACAGACCCCTTGGGCGAGAGGTCTGTATACTCTGCATCAGGGATAGAGAGATCTGAGAGAATTTTGCGCTTCCGAGACAAAAACGATTCTGGTATCGTCTCAGTTTCACTTTTATCCATGTCTCCTAGAGTATATTTCTATTTTTATGTCCACCGGAGTCTTTCTTTGGTAGAATTTGACAGAAAGCTAAAGTGGCGAAAGAAGTAGAGGATACAATATTCGCCTCTCTTCCTCGGAAATAAATGAGAAGAAGCTCACACAGTATTTCTCTGCAGGGAATTATTGCAAAAAAAAAGGGTTGTCGAGAATGAATCGAAACTTGAGATGCCGAAAGATAGTACTAGTTAAGAAAGGCAGCCGGATTTCAGCAGCTATACAAAGAAAAGGCCCGCTCTGATTCCGTCCCGCAAATCCTTCTCAAACGTTTCTGCCGAGCGAACGCACTAAGTTTAGTGGTGCGGAAGCAAAGAACTCGCCCGCTTTTCCACGCGAAAAGGCCCCAGAAGTTACCAGCCTCCTGGTCTCTTTCCCGGTCCCTTTGTCCGTGTGGAAAGTCTATCAGTCGCTAATGACCCGTAAACCGGTCAGGGAAGTTTACAAACAGCCACGACACGATTCATAAATGCCATACGTTTTCCCAACCCTCTCCCCCTGCAACTGATCTCCTTTCACTTAACGTAGCTACTTGTATCAGCTCCAACAGCCTTTCACCGGTTTTTTACTACGTCTAGTCACTCGGAGGGAAACGAAGCCCTCTTAAAGCTCCTTTGCTTGCCATGCCTCGTCGATCTTCTCGGGCCGCTCCGGCGTCAGCGGCTGCTCCAACGCCCGCACCAAAAAGGCGCGCGTCAGCGCCAGCATTCACCACCACAGCCTCCAAAAAACAGAAGTCGGATAGCACTACAGGCAAATTACCCATCAGGAAAACCACCAAGAAAAGCAAATATTTCCGAAAAGGAGCTGAGGAATCTAAATCAGAGGGCTCCGAAGGCAACACTACCGAACCCCCCGATTCAGAATCAGATACGCCGCCAAAAGGCAAAGCGGGAAAATCAACAAAACACAAGCAACAAGGACAGGAAGATAAACCACTGTGGAAAGAGGGTGTTAAAACCGGTTTAGGACCGGGAAAGGAGGTCTTCGTCAAAAAGCCCAAAGCAAGAGATGCGGGGAAGACACCATATGAGGATCACACTTTGCATCCCAACACCCTTCTGTTTCTGAAGGATTTGGCAAAGAACAATGAGAGATCCTGGTTCAAAGGTACCAATAAATCGCGACCGGCATATCTTTGTCTGAGGCGCATAGCTAACTGTAAGCCCTTTTTGATAGCACACGATGCAGACTATCAGGTCTCGAAGAAGGACTGGCAAAGCTTTGTCGAATGTCTCTCGGAGAAAATCTCAGGGGTCGATAGCACAATCCCTGAATTGCCCGCTAAGGACCTGGTGAGTGTCATATATTTGTTAAATGGGGCAGCAAATAGTACAAAAGAAAAATGTAACGTTGAGAGAGCCTTACTAATATTCGTTGTGCTATAGATATTCCGCATTCACAGAGACATGAGATTCAGCAGAAATCCTACACCATATAAGGTATGTACGGACTCGGAACTTGGGGACTCCACAATTGGTGGACATCTCGTTGTACCCGTCGGCTCTAACTATTGAAACGTTTGGACTGACACCATGATATCGAGTAGGATCACTTTTCGGCCGCTTGGTGGGTGAAACCCAACACTATGTGACGGTCAGCTATCTAAGTTTTAAAAGGTCTCGCACAGGCAAAAAGGGCTCTTACGCCGCTTACTATGTCCATTGCCAGCCTGGATCCTGCTTTGTCGGTGAGTCATGCTGGAAAAGCACCTCGGCCCTCGCTGTCAACATGTCCCCGGAGAAGTTGTCACATGGGATCTGTCCCGGTGTCCCAACACGTTATGCCTTTCTGCCTCCTCAAGGTATCATTTGCTGTGTGTTCCATATTCCAGATGCATCGAGAATAAAACATTCTGAGAAACAGCCCATTGACAACAGCCTCGGGATTTCCTATCCACCAGGATATAATGTCAGACAAGGGCGGTGCTAATGATAATTTCGGGGGCTCTAGGCGCGGGACTCTGGAATCCAGAAGCCGATAAACTAGCACGTATTCGAGAAGAAATCGATAGCAATTCGCATCAGCTGAAGGCTGTGTTGAACGCAGAAGGGATGCGTCGTGAGATTTTCGACGGAATACCCGATGATGAAGAAAAAGCTGTCGAGGCTTTTGTCAACCAAAACAAGGGAAGCGCTCTTAAGATCAAACCCAAGGTAGGTGTGCTATTTTATTTCCCTGTATCCCAGCTGTTTTCTTCCCAGCACCCATGAAGCACAACTCCCCTGGCCATGTCCTTCATTCCAGCATATTTCCGATCTGCTGTTTCCAAGTTGTTATTTCGTCCGAGTGCGAGCATTTGGAGGAGGATATCGGGTGCAGGCTGTCTTGTTTATCGTCGCGTTTTATCTCTTCTCCTCCAGAGTTTCTCTTGGTTAGAGAAAATTGGAGGGTAGGATACTCAGATTAGCCCTTGGATCGATGGTGAAAGATGGCAGGGTCGACTTCAACATGATGACCAGACCATCGCAGGATCTATCATCTAGGCAGTGACCACATCGCTGTCAACAAATCACCACCGAGCTCAGCATCACAACCCTAAAGGGAAAAGGCCCACAGTTGTTTCAATAACTGCGAAGAGCTCATGCCAATTCTTGATGGAGGCCTTATGGCCTCAACAAGACCCAGTTGATAACAAATCTGCTCTTTGTTGATGGTGCTAAAGCGCGGGAGGCTCCGACTGGGCGACCCGTGTCTGGGTCTGGGTCACACCCTTCCCACACACGCCAACCCCCTGGTAGTTTCCGGTTCAGGTTGTCATTCTGGGGCCTAGCTAGCACGGGAAGTCGCCTACTGTCCCACTGGGGGCTTTGGTCTAGAAGAGTTTTCTACACCGTCTCAAACGTTTCCATGGTTCAGTCTATGACTTTTCCCGGCGGACCGCTCCCTTGTCCAATTACAATGCTGACAACCTCTCTTTGCCTAGGGTTACGATGTGGACAATGAGAACATCCAATTGCTTCGTCTGCGCAGTTTCACCATTGGCAAGCCTCTTATGGATGGAGAGCTTCTGAGCCCCAACGCACAGGATAAAATCGTGGCTCTCATTGGTATCATGGAACCTTTTGTAAGGCCCCCATCCTAACCATCCTTGTTCAGCCGTCATTTTGCTTTTCCCCCCGCTTGTCCGCGTCTGCGTCTATTGGACCTTAGTGCCCGTATCAGTTACAACGCCCTTTTTCCCCTCTCATTTCCCTTTCTAGTCACTTCGGCGGTGTGGCTTCGGGCATAAAGATACCCACCACTAAAACCATTATACTCTGGAAGCGGCAGGGGTGTCTTGGAGGGGGGAGGAGAAAGACCACGCAATTGATGAGAAATGTTTCACTGACCAGCGAGCATTATCACTCAATAGGTTACGTATCTCAACAGCGTCGTCATGCCGGATTTAGTGGACCCCGGTAACATCTCTGCCTCTGAATCCGACGCTACAGACTAGAGTCGCTTGGTTTTTCGTGATGTCGAACATTCGGTCCCTTCAAAGGCGACCACGGTGTTTATCTTGCAATGTATGTGTTGAACTTTTCATAGTAGACCAGTCTCTTTTTTTTTTTTGTCTTATGAACTCTGTTTATGCTTTGCAGATTTGTAGCTGCCTTTTTTTTTTTTTTTTTTGCTGTTTGCCCTGCTGAGTTGGACATAACTGTCTTTGGTCTTTCCCTGTTTCGGGTTCTGCTGAGCCCTTGACATGAATTATTGTAACCGCCTTTCGAAAAGAGACTAAAAGGATGACGATGGTCCTTGCTAGCAAACAGGCTCTTGGTCTCTTTTCTCTGGAGGGGTTTGACTGAAAAGTGAACAATAGTATACAACCGCTTGTATTTTCTCTTTGGCTGGGCTCACTGTAGAATCGACACACGGTCTTTTCGTTTTCCATGCTGAGCTAAGGAAGTCGATGGCTCCGGGTTATCCTTACCGCCACTTCTGGCCCCCCCCCCCCCCCAAATATGGCGGTGATCGTGTCCCATTCCTGAGCAAGTTACCAGGGTTTTGAGTCTCAGGCCTTCACAATTGTGACGTGCATGTTATGGCCTGCTGTCCTCGCGCCGCAGCCGGGCCGTCGGGCGTGCGGCTAGCTCCACGGTGCTGCCTATTCTCCAGCAAAAAAGATATCCACATCTGCACGCGTGCGAATCCGTCCATAATAGTTGAGAATCTTTACCCTCTCGTCCCATCAAAAGAACTCCGATTCTGCATCAATGCCCAAATCCCCGACGCAGGAATTCCTGCTCCGTTCCACTGTCAAACCGGGGTGGTGGGGAAGGAGAGTTGTCACAAACCATGCGGTCATCAACGAAGCGAAGCCCATTCTCTCTTGGACTGTTGCTGCTTCCGCGGAGCACAACATGAATCCTGAAGACACTTATTAAAAGACGATGCATTGCTCTACGGTGGAGCGTTGACGCCTTGGAGAGTGTAATAAAAAAATGCCTTGGCTGCACGACCCTCCATCTCTGGCTAGAATCCATGCAAGCCATAAACTCTGTGTTTCTCGGTGATCAATTGTGGTTTGACTCGGCAAGATCCTAGTGGAACTCTCTGTTCAATAAGCGCACTCATTGATGCTTTTACCCAATTTCATTATTCAAGGTCCGAGACGATCTTTGTTTTCTTCCAATTAGCAGATCGAATATATATACCACCCAATTTAAAAGAAGCAAAAAAAGGCATAATCTACGGAGTAGAAAAAGAAATAATTTATGTATAGAATAGCACTAGATGGTAGGTTCAGGAACAAGAACATTGTATACATATGTCTGTGAGTAGTCAACTACCCGTTTTTGCTGTTAAAGTCTAATATATTTATGGTTCGGGGCTGCATAGCATATGATATCTATCCTCATCCTTCTAGGGCCCAACGAACTTTTTTTTGTAGAATGTTTATTAAATAATATTTTCTGAATTTTTCTCAAGACAGACTGAACAGTATACTAATCTAATTTCTATTTACCGTTCGATTCATCCCGAATCTTCAGTTGCGACGTCAAAGCCGACACATGTCCCATATACCAATGAAAAATTACTATTAAAAAATAAATAAATAAACCGACTCATCCAATTCAGGATAACTATACTTAATATAAATTGTAGATCCCTGAGGGACCGAAGATAGGGTTCCAATAGTCATGCACATCACAATTCATAATCCCACACTTTTGAATGTCGGTAGGACCCGTCATCGAGCCGGATGGGGGTCTATTTCTTCTGGAATACGAGATAATTAACTACCATTTTTTGCCACCTATGTATACAGTATATGTATACTCCGAGTTCACTGTATGGAGTATTCTGTACTACTATGCAAGTTGCACGCTGAGAGGGATTGACAAAGGTGTTTCAAATCAACTGCGTTGCGTTTGGCAATACTCCGTACAAAGAACATCTACCCAACTCAACCTCCCCTTACATGCCGGTGATCTGATGATATCTGAGGCCTTCTGTCCGGGAGATGCGGGGACGAGTTGATACGTCGATTGAGTCGAGTTGAGTACGTACGATACGATACGAGCGTAGCAAAATAAATCCGTAACGAGAGGATGACTGACTGTTCGGGCCAGAACAGATCACAACATACAAAATATAGAAAATAAATGGTACCCTAAGGATGGAATGAACGGCAATAGCATGGTTTTGGGCTACATTTTTCAATCCCCCCCCCCCGGGGGGGTTTTTTTTTTCTTCTTCTTTTCGTTTGTGCCTGCTTTCTTGAAGATGACTCAGTAGGCAATAGGTTATCTCTGGCTGATTGGAAGCTCAGCTATACGCCTGACTTGATTAGATATTTCTTTGTTCTTTGCATCTGGGCGAGCCGAAGGGGACGGCGGATTAGAGTTATTCATGTACCAAATTGCCCAGTAGTAGTTTGCAACGCAGATGTGGGGAGAAAAAATCTGACAGGGAGATAGAACAAACCTTGCAGGAAGATACGGGCTTACCCAAATGCTTCCCTGCCTAACTGATTTGCAGGTCTTGCGGGAAGCACGTATTCCTTAGTGTTGATGCACGCCGGATCAGTTGCCACCTCGTCTCCATGACTTGAAAGAGTAGAAGTTGGCAGTCAAGTGATGATGAAGCTATCCGTCTCCCACAGAGTCAGGCATCCATTCACCATCTCACGTCTGGGCCTAACCCATTAGACTGTCACGCGACGGGCGAACATGACGGCAAAGATACATGAATGTACAACCCAGGTACCTCGTACAGGGTGTCACATTCATGTGTTGGGTCAGCATACTATGGTTCTATGCACATCGTCAAGGTCATGCACGACTCGAACGACACAAGGCAGGAGAGCTACCCCAGCTTGAATCGTTGCTTGTCCTGCGGGTGGTGGGAACTCGACCGGGTCTGAATGAGGAAGTTGGGAAGGTGATCTGGTAATTGTTTGTTTCTCGTTCCGCCACGTCAGTTGAGGAAGATGGCGCTTGCGCACACTCACCTGTACCCGAGCGAGCACAGACAGTTGGGGGAAGATGGGGATAAGAATGTTGGTCAACTAAGATCGGGTTCGGGTCTTCTTTATCTGTTCGCGCCAACACCCCAAACCATCCAACCTGGAAGAAAAATTAATTATTGACCAATTCGACAAGTTGGCACAGGCAACTCCAAGCGACAGATAAAGTAGAGATAGTCTTCGAATCCTCTCGCCCTCATAGGCGGGCCAGTTATCACGTGACCGAAACCGTATGCGGGCGGATCGATGATCACAAGCAGCGAGCGAACGGAATGTTTCCTTTTTCTGCCTCCCCCCCGGTCAGCACTATGCCGCTTGCTGCTAACCGCTGTGGCTTGGTGATAACGGGTTGGGGCGCTTGCTTGCTGACGGGCCATACGCAGACAAGAAGCAACGCACGTTGTTCAGACGCCTCAGATTGGGCTGCGGGTAATTGTGTCCCGAGCCCTGCGCCAATTGCCATGGTCCAGTAGGTATAATGGGACCAAACGATCTCACCGAGAGGACAGCGTGACTCGATGTTGGATGCAGTGGAGCAAGGATTTCTGGAGATTTCGGGAGGCAGGAAAGGAGTTGAGGAAGCCCACAATGCTCGCGTTGTGGGTTCTGGCGGCAACGGAAAGACGCGGACGGCAATGCACCGCGCCGATTGGGATCGAAAAAAACGTGGCAAGGGAAGGGGCAAAAGAAATAATTTAAAAATAATCAAATGGAAAAAAAGAAAAAAAAAAAAGAAGGAAGGTAGAAAGGAAAAACGAAAAAGCTCAAAAAAAAGAAAAAAGATGAGTGGTGGAGTGTGTATTATACCGTTCCTGTAATACATTGTAAAATTCATAGGTCTTTGGTTTCTTTCTGTATGGTATGGAAAGATTCCTTCGGGATGCTGACCTTTGCCTCAATCCTTTCATGATATAAGTGAGGCTGGCTGTGATTGTCAATCCTGTGAGACGGCCTGTGTGAAAGGGAAGGCGCACTTGCAGCAAGCACCTATATGCACGTATGTTGCAGTAAAAGGTCAAGTCAATGTCGTCATTTTCGGGGTCTGTTTCAGATACGTTCATCATGGGGACGCCTTCATCCCTTGCGCATATGAAGAGGAGGGGTAGGGAATAGGAACTCGCTCACCAACATAGATGTAACTCACCAGAATGAAAAAGAGGGGAATGTCTAAGCGGGGGCATTGAAGACTGCTTAGTATGAGGCTCCCCAGGTCACGAGACACCAGTCTGAGCGATGACGATGAAAAAGTGGGCTTGAAATGGCGGGGCGCTAGGGTTATGAGTTACGATGGATAGATTTCACTCCTACCTACATAGTTCAGCATCTGGATAAGAAATTAGTCGACCCATGATGACGACGGTGCCTGTGATGAGGACTTTGATAGCATGTCACTTCACTAGGTCCTCCATACACTTCATGCATAAGATCGGCGGGAGTCGGGGCGGCCCGTCGTGGACATGTCCAGGAGACGGCTAGCCAGCGAGGATACGATTTGCGGTGGTTGCCCAAGCCCCCAAACATCCTTGACCACCTGCACCTGCGTCCGAATCACAACTCTATCCCTGTTGGTTGCCCGTTTGCGACCGTGGATTTCCGATGTTATCATCGGCGCTGAAGAGTATGATCTGATTCAGTTGCAAATGGGAAATAGGGCCTTTTCTGGGTTTCATGATAGGATTTATTTTGTCTAGAGGGGATCGTATTCCTTGAATAGTACCATAAAGGAGGCAACTATCGTGTACTTTATTAGAAGTACTCCGTAGGTACTCTGTAGTAGTTCATATGATTGTTGTAATTATTTAGAACACCACGTGAAACAAAAAATGGAATTTGAACATGGAATAATATAACAATATTAAAACAATAATAAATAAATGAAGACCGGAAAGCAACAGCGATTTTGCCCCCAGACAGCCAACAAGTCACACGATCTTTGTCATGCACCACTTAATCCTAGTAGTACCTGGAAATGGAATAATACAGAGGGAGTTACAGCAAAACTACTAACGGTGACCATCCTCGACAGCCATGATTGATTGAATGGAGGAATGAAGGAATCTTGGAGGGGTGGAGATGGAGAAAGTTCGCCGGCTCTTTGACAAATGTGATAAAGGTGCAGGAGTTTTGAACGAATCTTTTCGTCAGCGGGCGCTTGGATTATGGCTGTGATGGCTTTACAGCGAATCGCCATGGCTTGCTGGTTCCTCTAGACTCCCACTAAGCCGAACCCATCAAATGACTAGTTAACTAATGTCTAGCTTCCATGTCACTCCCATGTGCCAGTGGATATCTCATCTGACAAAGTGACTGGATATTACGCACTCGACAAGGATCTTGGCCAGCTTCGCAGTGGGGTGATTGGAGGACATGGCATCAGAACCCCGCAAACGATTCCGAGTTCTTGGACTCTTGCCAGTTTTCTTTCCGAGAGGCGTTGGTTGGCATTCCTCAGCCCTTAATTGCTTTTCCCCTCGTTCACCACCCTAAGTAACGCTAATGCAACTTTCCTTGAAGTGGCCCGATCAGACTGTGATGATGCCGTCCCAAGACTGTAGCCCCGGGAAACCTAAGGCTTTCCACTGAGGACTCTTTTCTTTGGCTTTTGGAATAGGATTTAGCTGTATTGTATGGTGCACCCAGTATGAAAAGCTCGTGTTAGGTGGTATGCCTAATATGGTGTCTATCTTGACCGGATGATACCAACGTTATGGCACAAGGGTCATGCGACCCGTTTGGTATAACTAGTTAGTTAAATGTCAGATTGATTATGTAATTATATAACAGCGGGATACTACGGAGTATATACACTTCCAGCTAGACAACATGAAACAAAAGAGGGAAGGAGGGGGAGAGGGAAATGGAGAAGGATGAAAAGGAGACCCAAAACTTGGTGGATAGTAATTGCATTTGCCGAATAATATTCCCCACATTAGTAGTATATTTGCAACATACATACAGAGTAGGTAGAGATCTAGTCTCCATATGGAAGTAGTGTGTGCCCGTTTCTAGCTGAACATTTTCTTGATCTAGATTAATACTTCTCCACTATGACGATGGGCGCCTTCGACTAAGTTCCTGATGGGCTTTTGGGTTACTCACCGCCTGATTCCCAATACCACAGATACCCTGTGGAGCCTATGCTGGAGGTTGCCCGTCTTTTATCCACTTGCAACCCACAATGAGAAACCCTTCTCTCGCCACCTTGATGTAAAGTAAAGTACCCGGGTGGATGACAATTTCATACCTTCCACATAGGTACTGCTATTCTTCCAGTTCCATGGAACTATCCACTGATGGGTCGCGCCGCTCCAATAACACATAAGAAAAGGGTATTACGGCTCACAGTGGTGTACCGTCGGCTCCAAACATCCACCAAACAAGGAAACTTCGAAGGAGGGCACTGCCTACCTACCATACTGTTCTTGAGAACTGAACTGGTTCCATGGATGTACAGGACGGTACCAATCAACTGCCGTGCGACTACGGTACGGAGCGCTCCTTTCCTTGCTGGACTAACCAGGATTGGAAGACATGATTTTTTAGGCGCCAATGGACGGCACTGCGGCTATCGCTTAACTTGAAGGTCCTGACTCGCAGCTTCCTCATCCACTTCCCCAAAACGAGGCAGTTCTGCGGGGTCCGTGTTTCCCAACATCCACCCAAGTGGTGCCATTGATCTTCCAACTAATAATGTACTATGTAGATGGCACGCATGTACGGGTCCGGTTCGACAAATTTTTGAGCCTTTTTAGATATTCCCTAGTACAATAAAGCAAGGAGGTGCAAGGCGGAAATTGGAAAATGGTCTTCCACGAGTGGAATTTGTATGCTCCTGATCCCGTGTCTGTTATGACGACATTACTATAGCCGACTATCATATGACTGGCCACTAACGAAGGCTTTATTCGACTTATGGAACCCTAGAACCCCCTACTCATACATGGTTTACCATGACCATGATTTGCGATCGATGAATCTCAGAAGTGGTTAATACCATTCCCAGGGAATATTTACCGCGCGCGTTCACCGCCTCGGGAACAACTTCTTCCATAAACAGATTCATCGGCATTAGACATACAGATAACCCCCATAGATTGAAGTTGCATTATGATTCCTCGAGTCCGTACCACTCCTACTGTCTCTGTTTTGGTGGTCTGTACAGTGCAGCGGACGAATTTTGATGATCAGGACGGGAGGAGAGGGCCTTGGAAAGCGAGCATTCTTCATCAGTTGAAACAAGGCGCATCTTGCATACCCCCGAGTTTGGCCGCTATCTACGTATCCCTTTCTGCGTAATATTTGAAATGCAGATGCCCATTGTGGCCTCTAGCCCATGCCCGACTGTTCCGTTGGGATCATGCGACTCCTCAAAAATTGGACTCCTTCGCACACGCCCATGTATGCCATATATGTACCTGTACGTACTTTTGCCCCCAAAAAACATCGTGAACACCCCCAGATAGGGCACACATGCCGGGGCCCGCCCTTGCAGCGTTTTTTAACGGGCTGGGCCGTTCGCCGCACAGATCTCGATGATCTGGCTGCAATGCAAGCAAGGAGACCGAGTAGTATGTACGGAGTACATACTATAAGTATTCCCCGGAAAGGGGTAGGCGGGAAAAGATCGAGATAGGATAGATGAGATCCTGAACAGTAGTGCAGAGGCATCATCTGGAACAGCATCCAAAAAACCAGTATACTTTGTGCTAATATATACACGTATAGGATGGGAGTGTTTGTGGGCGTTGTTGCTCGCCATCTAAAAGATCAAGTTTATTTTATTCTCATCTATATGACTGAATACCTCTCTAGGCTGTTCTACGAATTATACGCACCAGGGACATGACCGATTAATTCATCCGGCCACAGTACAGGAGCCGCTGCATGACGCGGGCGCTACTGCGAGGCGTACATGTTGTACCTGTACAGCCAGGCACAAGGCCTATACAAAGCACTCGTGGGATGACGAGCGATCAGGTGGTTGGTGGGGGAGGGGTTAAGTAAGGGTCCGAGAGTACGGAGGAGTTCCTCGCATGTTCGGATTAAAAGGAAGCATAATAAGGCTGGTGTTTCTTTTTCCGCCACCGTACCTACTACTCCCCTGGTCATCCGATCAAAGACATGTAAGGGAGTAAGCATAGCATCGACAAAGCAAACACCGTTTGATGATCACTTTTATTACTATTATGATTCCGTCGTCTAATATTCCTAGACCGGTTTGAAACGGCCCAGATTGGGTTTTCCCTTCCCCTTTCCCTTTCCCTTTTTTCTTTTTCTTTTTCTTTTTCTTTTTCTTTTTCCTTTTACTTAAAAAGGCCACATGCTTCGCTCCGAGGTTTGGCACACTAGTTGAGATATCAACCATGGTTCAACAATCCGTTCATGTACTCCGTACTCCGTACATCGTCCATAGGTCATAATTATTAGTTCGGACCGAGAGGCAAAAAAAAAAAAAAGAAATGTAATGAAAAATGGCTCAAAAGAGGCGAAGGATTTTCGTGCCATTGAACCATTTCATGATCATCCTTGGTACCCCTAGTTCCTAGTGTGTCTGGGTAGTAAGAAACACGAGACTGGTATATAGAAATGGGTAGGACAAAGGACACGAGCTAGAAAGTTGCGGGACGTCATTGGAGGGACTGGGACTTTCCATCCTTTATGGAAGTATTTGATCGTTCTTTGGTGTTGGGGAAGGAGGGTTTGCTTTTCTGTCAGTCGGCAGTGTAACTAGGAAGGATTCACTTATGAACTGCCGATACGAGCCATTCAGAAAAGGATATGCGAGGCAGATGATGATACTGATGATTAATCTTCGGCAGCTGCAAGTGAACTACCCAGTCCATAAGCACATACATGCAGACGAGTTTAGGTAGGGCTTTCAATGGTGTGGTCACCCACGGGCCGTCAGCCCCTCTCCCTTCTTGGACTCGGGGATTACCCGGGTGGGCCTAGGATGTATGTTGTTTCCCCGAACTGAACCTTGGTTCACCTTGATCGTACCTAGGTACCCAAGGAGGCTTATGCTTAGGCTGTATCCCTGTGTATCTTTTGTATCCAATCATTCTGAATTGCTGCTCCTCAAGGAATGGGCTGGCACTTTTCTAGAATATCCTCCTAGTTCGTACAGAAGAGGTGGAATCGTGGGAAAAGTTGTGCAGTGAACACTTGGTATACCTACTAGATGCATTACACGGCATACGTGGTAGTATCATACGTATGGGTGACTGGAAGAGGCAGTCGTACGGATGGTGTTTAAAAACATCACTCGAGCGATGGGATCACGGTCCTGCAACTGTTAGCCTACACGGAAAGCCAATGCATGTAGGTATGCTTGAAAATCGGCCAACTAGTAGTACTGCCGAGATTTCTCATCTGGTACTTAGTTACCAAGTCAAATCACCATACGGGCCTAAGTACTGAAACTCGATTTGTTCTTGTCCCATTAAGTCAGGATCAGGTGAGACCACCTTTCTACATTTCCAAAGGATTTGACTACGCTTCTCTTTGAATATGAATTTAGTCTCGAGTTTAATGTTCTTTACTGGTGGTATACACATAAGATTATAAATTAGGACAGAGAGAGGGCAGTTGTATACCTAAC
Organism: Aspergillus tanneri; assembly: GCF_003426965.1. Taxonomy (NCBI): domain Eukaryota; kingdom Fungi; phylum Ascomycota; class Eurotiomycetes; order Eurotiales; family Aspergillaceae; genus Aspergillus; species Aspergillus tanneri. The sequence continues at coordinate 2,419,415 of NW_022984632.1, forward strand.
AGGACTGTCTGTGTACCATCCAATACCATAGTAATATTACCGATTTTAATAGAATACCAAACAACAAATACCTGTACGTACTCTGTAGGTACCTAATAATGCCCCACTAATTACCACTTTTTTTTTTTTACCTGGAAAAAAAAAAAAAAAAAATAGCTGGAGACGGAAGGAGTTGATGTGGTCGGTGGAGTTCCGTCACGGCGCCTTTACCCGTCCCGGCGTACCCTCCCTCCGTCATCAGTCGTCACTTGCGCCTTTTCGCAAACTTTTGCCCCTCGTCAGGCTCTAGACCCTACAGTAGTCGCGACTCGAGTGGCTGCGAATGCCTGCCATACGCCCAACCTGAAGGGCTCTCAGCGATTCAGGTGATCCCCATGGAACCATGAATGCTTTAGCTGCGTCTTAGGGAGTCCCCGTCCATGTCTATGGGTCGCTGGCGTGTCGGACAGGGTCCACTCCGCTTGCGGACCGTTCTTCTACTCCGTTTACTGCTAAGTTTCCATTTCATGACCGCTTTTTCTCTTCAACTGATTACTGTACCACTTGGTAATATTCTTTCATAGCATGAGAATGATTTTCCTGTCTGCCATATTTCCCACTATGTGGAAAATAGAGACCTAGTAGTACTAGGTGCGGCTGATGCCCACAATTCATCCCCCCCCCCCAAAATGATATTAATTCATCACCGCTCGGCCAACCATTGCATGCCGATGAAATCAGGATCCCTACTGCTATTTTAGGCCAGAATTAATTGCCCGCGTGGTGATTTTCCCACCGAAACCAATGATGAACCCTTATTCCATCTGAATAATGAGGACCGGTTCTTTGCCTTACTCCATCATTCTTTAACAGCTATAGAATCCATGGAACGAACCTTCCATTGGTACCCAGTAGACCCAAAGGATAAGGATTCCTTGAGATCTCCATCTGCGAATCTTCCCGTCTTTCCGCTTTCCGCCAGCCGTGGGACTCGTCCTGCGTCTCGTGTCTTGAAGCGCTTGACCCGACCGTTTTCCTTTCTTATTTTTTGCCTCTCGGACGGACCGGCGAGTTGGTGACCCAGCGAACCATAGTTGGGATGCGTTCTCATTGATATTAGTATTTCCTTAACCTAAGCAGGCAGTAGAGATGAAATGGCCCTTTTAACGGAAATAACGATTTTTTTTTTTTGTTATTTAAAAAAAAAATTAATTAAAAAAAAAAAAAAACAGAAGAGGTGGCATTTGAAGAGTAAATTAAAATAAAAATAAATAAAATTGGAAGATAGGGATAAACTTAACTGTAAGGTAGTGAACAAATAGATCCGTCTTCGTTTTTTTTTTTTTTCCCTTGACTGTTTCCGATCCTTCCAAGAAGTAGCAAATTTGTTTCTTCATCCTAATTACTCTCTGCCTTCCTCTCTCACGCACTCTTCCGTCCTCGTTCTGGAGACTTTATTCTTCATATCATCTGGATAGGAAGCATTCCGCGAATATTTTTTTTTTCCCTTACTCCATTTACTTTATCATCACCAGTTCTTACTTATCCTTCACTGATTCAGTTCATTCCTTGTGTAACCAGACCAAGCAAGTCCCCACCACTTCAAGGTACGATTCTATCTTATCACATATCCATGATCTCTTGCAGAAATCATTTGTTGTTTTGAAACCTCATTTGGAGCTTTTGATTTGATTCGATACTTTTTTTTTTCCCTTCCTTAAAAAAAGGAATTCAATTGCAAGATTACCCTGTATTGTGTCGCCGCTGACAATTTGACTGCTGTTGGCGGCGCCGGCTCATTTGGTGTTTGATCTATACTGAGACTTCGCATGCACTACTGCCAGGCCTTATTCCTTTTGCTTGCTGACTCCCACCACTTTAGTAACTAGTAGTACCTTCAGAGTACATCTCTTGCCTGACAAGGGCTTTTTCTCTTCTTTCTTTTTCTGATCCTGCCGTCTTCCTTTCTTCTGTTGGCTCGTCCAATCCACTCTACACCTATCATTATTCTACTATCATTCGTGCCACTGCCTTTGTTGCTTGCACGGAGTACTGTGTGCAAGGGCTATCGTTGGGAAGAGTGTCCAACGCTCACGTCATAAGTGAAATCCCCCGAGGCTCTTTTTTTTTTTTTTTTTTTGAACCATCCATTTTTCTCTTTGTCTTTTTTTTTTTCAGTTATTTTTATTATTTTGTTTTAATGCTTTGCCCCCTCCTTCGCTAGGTACCCTACCCTGACCCTTGCTAAATTGAACACCTCGACTTCTTCGCCTTACCCTCCACCGCCTCTCCTCCCCCTGGTCCTTTTTTCTCCTCTCCCACTATCCCGGCTTTTACCCTTCGGCCTCTCTTCCTCCTACGGACTAGATCCTGGTTTTCTTTTTTAGTTTTTCTTTTGTTCTTTTTTTTTTTTTTTTTTTTTTTTTTTTTCCTTTATTTTATTTCCTTTTTTTATTTTTTGAGTTTTAACTTCTCCCCCATTTTTTCCCCCTTTACACAACTCTCACCTTCCCCGTCCGGTTCAGCGTGACCACGAGGCTATGCTAGCCTTGCACATCACCCGACGGGAGCTGGAACTGTTTCTGATTTGGTCTACTTTCTGACCGGCTTGGACTCCGCATCAACAATCCTGGTCGCTTTACACGCGCACAGAGACACAGCACACACACTCTCCTCGTCTGCCTACATACTTACTTTACGTGCTTACCGATACCTAACATACATACGACCTCCCCATACATACAGCCATACATACATACAGCCATACATACGGCGGACTCACTGTCCATCTTTCAACCAACCAGGCTAGACACCAGCCTGCCATACATACGCATCGAGCGAACGTACATTGATCTATACATACACAGACACACCCCTGCCCTACTTGTTTCTTGGCCGACGACCCGCGGGACGTGACTCTCAACTCACATCATCCTGCATCCGTCCTTTCTCCCGTCTCGTTCCGCGTTATAAGCAGCCTCTTCGCCCTCTCGCCTACAAATGTCCAGCAACCCCCACGATTTCAACGACCCTAATCGGCAGGGACAGTATCCACCTCCTCAGTGGAACACTAGTCAACCTGAGGATAACGCTTCCGCTCACTATCCGCCGGCTTCTCAATACCCTGTAAGTCTTTTTCTCGTTCTCTGGCCCTTGTCGTGGACCTTTTCTTCCTGGTACCATGAAATGTCTTCTTTCAAGCACACTTTCCCAATGCTTGCCCCAAGCTCCCGCCATGTTTCGAACCTACCCTTAGTCTAATGTCTATTATCCGGAAACCTACTGACCTAGCGGGTTCACTTTAGTATCCTCCGGCGTCGTATCCTCCGGCCGCAGACCACCAATATCCTCCACCGCCCCAAGCGCAGTATCCGCCTTCGTCAAACATGGCTGCCATCCATCCTCATGTCCAGGGCCCGCAAGATCCGTACCGTCTTCCACCGCCTCCTGGAGCTTACCGCCCCCCAGACGTATATGCTCAACCTCCACCACCACAGGTTGTTTACCAAGCTGCTGCTCCGCGGCAGCGTACGGCTATCGCCTGTCGCTACTGCCGAAGGCGGAAGGTACGTTCATGGGGATTGGATATCTTACTATAGACCGTAAGGGCGTGGAGTGTGAAGGACTTCAGCTGATGATGGTCACCGGGACTTGGTAGATTCGATGCTCGGGATTCGAGAGTTCACAAGATGGTCGCTGCAGCAACTGTATCCGCTTCAACCAAGAGTGCATGTTTACGCCCGTCTCCTCCCAAGCGCAGGCATTTGTTCCAGCACATGCGGCTTATCCACACCTGAGAAACGCACAGAACCCGGGGCGTAGTACCCAGGGTGTACTGCTCTATGGTGCCCACGGCCAGCCTTTGCCACCCCAGCAGCAGCCGCAACCAGGCCCAGATGCTACCCTCCCACCACCGCAAGGAATGTATCAACATCCGTACGGCAGTGCACCTCCGCCCCTTGCATCCGTCTCTCAAGATCATGTAAGTAGCCAATTAACTATCCCTTTTCACGTCTGTGATTCTATTTGGTACTTATTACCCCCCTAATTAGAGGGCTAGTGGACGTCGCGGTTCGGGGTCTGGTTTCGAATACCCAGATCCCACAAATCTTGCACCAGTCACTCCAGTCACATCTACTCCTGGGTATCAGGCGCATACCACTCCTAGCCAATACTATCCCGCACAAAACGATCGTCGCCCTTCGCCGCAATCTGCTTATCCTTACGATGGTCGTCATTCCTCGTCTCCTCATAACTCTCCGTACCCTTCGATGCATCCTAGCCAAGGCGCTATGACCCCTCCTCCTACATCCACTCCTAGTGGTTCGCGCGGAGGATTGAATGTTCGCGATATGCTCAATCCGGGGGATAGCCAAGGCCGCTCCAGCACCGATAGCGATATGCTTAATGCCTTGAACCGAAGGGGCTTGAATCAGTAGCCCCGGAAACTCGTTATGCAAATTTTGGCTAGAAGCAGGACGGTGTATGAGGATAAGATATCAGTAAAACAAAAAAGGAAAAAGAGCAATGTCAAGTTCGGCTTCGTGAGTGGTTGATGATGTGGGCATTGTGTGCTGGTCACACGCGCTCTATGACGTTTTATACATCACCATTTCATGCTTTTGCGAGTATGGAACGATGATGTTTCTTGTCGTGAGAAAGGACTAAAAGGAAAAGTAAAAAAAAAAAAAAAAAAAGAGGAAAAAAGACATGAGAATCCCTGAAAGCTGCACTTTGATTCCAACAGCATGTCAGAAGATTGACCGACTAGAGAAAAGGTATCTGCAGTCTTGGCAACGACAGAAGATTGTAGCGGCCTTGCAGGTTTTGGCACTGAATTGAACGATAATCTCCCTACTATCGTAACCTCTACGTTGAGAGGGAAGGGGGGAGGAAACAAAAATGAGAAAGAAAAAAAAAGAAACAGAAGAAACCAACGCCATGTCGACCAATACGATGTCATGGGCACGAGGAGTAAGAATGTTATGAGCTGCACGATCTGGATATGGAATCACTTAATTTGGAATGCGAGTTGTTCCTTTCGCAGTCTTAGTCTGACGGACGTGCTTCGAAAGCTATGAACCTGCAATTCTACATTTCCTACCTTTCGGAAGTACAAAATCACGGCTATTATAAACTATCTGGGGCAACCCAATAATTTGATTTTCTTTTCGTCGTCTCTATTCTGTTATCTTATTGGTATGCGAACCGAATCATGAACACTTTTAACGCCATCTCAATGGCTGACGATCCGAGACTGAATGCTCTGGATCCGGGCCACATGGGTCTAGCAAATGTCTTCGTCATGTTGAGATGGATCCAAATGTATTATTGACGGTCCGGACGCCCGATGTGTTCAGCTGATATTTTTTTTGGGTGCACAGCGAAGACAAGTGGAATTATATGCATTGGAGAGGTGTGTGTTAGGTGTGTCTGTCTACGTTGGCCATCACGGGGTGGAATATGCTGTGGGAATCCGCTGCATTTGCTCTTTCTTTCCTTTGACAAAACATTTGCGAGGCATTTTCTATTGGTGGTGGGCTCGTCATTTTCAAAGTGTTTCAATACATTTCGGTGGCTCTCTCTGTTCTGCGTTTATGCCTTTTTTTTAAACACTCTTCGATTTTGGTCGAGTCATTTCCATGTTGCTGTTATCGGGGTATTCTGCCATTGCAAAAAAGGGAGGAATTTTCTCTTGCGGATTAGTTTTTCTCTTTTATATCTATTTCCTTTTTCTATACTGGGAGGCTGTCTGATCAAATTTTGTCCCTTCGTTATATGACCTGCAGCTTTAGCTTTTGTTTCCCCCTGCCTGTTGATTTTTGGTCATTTTACGTTGCATTGTGCATACTTGCCTGTTCAATGGTATGGTGTGACGAGTTATTCCTGTCCAGTTTCGAACTACAAGTGCCTATATAAGATAATGAGAATTATCCATGAGTCTTTGAAGCAAGCCGAGAGTTTGATTTGATATCTGGATTACGTATTAACCTGATAAATGGATGTATGAATGGGAATAAAATGTCTGCAAATTTGTTGAGTATCTAGTCTATGAAAAGATTTTTGTTTAGCCCTACGACGGGTAATCATATCCAATCTTATTGCACATCTTTCTACATTCCACGTACCTCTCGGAAACGGCATACAAAGGACAAGGAAGTATAATTAGAAAGGGAGCAAACAGTTGCATAAGCGGAAGAAATTTTCTGACTTCTGAAGATGAAAAAGAAAAAGCTGAGCTTAGCTAGATGCCTGGTTCCCTCTCTTCCTCGAATACAACTAACTATACTATCTAGCTAGGTAGGTACATTTAAGTCTTCAACGCTTCAATGAATACTGGAAAATGGGGGAAGAACTAGATAGTTGAGTGGAGGATGACTTTGATTTATTCTGCTCTCGAACCCAACTGGCATGTTCCAGGGATCGGTGGAGAGAGACGTATGTTTGGTTTTACAATGTTAGTTGTAGTGATAGTAAGTAGGTAGGGGAAGCAGACAAAGGAGATGACGGATGGGATATGCAAGGGAAGACAGTCAAAATCAGTTCAAAGAACGTAGTTTAAAAAAACAAACTCAAGAAAATAAGGGACGGTCCAGGATCAAGGAGCGATGAAACCAAAGAAGATTGATTGATTGGATTGGATTTTAAGATCCCGAAAGGAGGCCTTTATATGCAACTGAATGAATGACTGAATGAGATGCAAGAAAATTGAACAAAAATGCACATGAGTGTCGCTCCAAAGTGTGTACGTGTACGTATCCTATTAACCTGAGTTACGTTTAGGAATCTGGGAATGCGTCTAGAACCCGAGTCATCTTTTTGGCACGGGAAGAATCTTCCACAAGTATGCCACGCTGTTTCATCACCATGTACAGAGTGTCAACGACCTTGTTAAAGGATGAAACCGCTCCTTGTTCCTGTCTGAATCGGACAAGGCTGAGATTGGCCTGCCGACCATGTTCGAGTACGGTATAAAACTCCGCAGAGAACTTGACAGGTCGAAGACGAAGAACTAAGAGGTAGTTAGTTAAGAAGGAAAGAAACTCGACGGGATAAGGGCTTGCTATTCGTACAGTTTACTTCGCTAACCCGGCCATGAATCACGCTGTTGGCTTTGTCCAGGTATACATCCTCCATCCCGTATTGTTTCCACTCGCGGAGGATCTTGTATACGTCCTTGCGACCTTTTATCTTCGATGTATTCAAGGCTATTACTCTGGTGGCGGGCCTGAACTGAAACACACGTGCGAACCAGTTATGGCTTTTTCCCTCGCGCCGTGGTCTTCGTGGTAGAGGTCTCTGGGATTTGTCGGGCTCAAAGAATTCATCTTTGGCCTTGTTGAGTGGGGGACTACTCTCAACAGTACTTTCCGCTGGTGTTGGTACAGGTGCTGCAACTGGTTTTGGTGTGAGATTCTGGAGCCTGGAAAACATTCGAGATGTTACGAACCTGGTGATGTGGCGTCGGGGTCCTTGCTTGGTTTTCTTCTCATAAGCTTTCTTAAAAATCCACCTTTCTGCCTCACGTGTGACTGCTCTTCTACCTTGGAAGACTCTTCTTCCTCTTGGCCAGTGGGAGTCTCTGCGGGCTGGTTAAGCTCATGCACAATCACCGTGTCGGAACTTGGATGCAGTAGCTTAGCATCAACGGGCAGCTTTGCCGTGTCGCTGGAGGCCTGAGACCTATTGCGAAACCATGACCATTTCTTACTTTCGGAAGCCTGTGCACCACTGCGCCTTGGGGATTTTGGTGGGATTTCTGCAATGGGAGCCAATTCGCAAGGATTGCGAGAAGAACGAGAACCGAAAGAGGTATACCGACTGGTATCTGGTTTGACTTCACTGAATTCCTCGAGTAACCGCTCGGTGTCGCCAGAATCGGCTGGTCGGTTGCGATTTCTCTTCCGCAGGTTCAAAGGTTTGGCGTTATCGATTGACTGCATGGAACTCTGAGGCACCATTCGGATAGTCTTCTTACCCGAGTGAGTAGTGCTGCTTGAGGGACGATCAGAGCTTCGGTGCGCAGCTATCATCTTAGCCTGCTGTTCATTCACTGTGGCTTCATTGCCTGTGTGTATATTCAATTCTTCGGATATTATTGGCAGAGACGTAGGTTCGTTAGGCGATTTATGGAATGGGTCGGTCTGAGACGAAACGTCGAAATCATCAGTTTTGTTCGCCTTATCAGGGTGTCTCAGCTTATCTTGCAGGATTAATCGATCAAGATGACCAATAACAGCTGTAAGGTATGCTGGAACATCCCCAGACCCGTCCTGCGTAGAGTGTTCAATCAACTTGCGACGAGTTTCGGCCAACTCTGCAGCAGTGTACGACCCTGGCGAAGCGCCTGGGGTCGATGAACCTGATTTTCTCTTCGATTTTGTGGGGGCAAATTGACGATATGAATCCTCAGGAGTATTCATTGAGACTGAAGTTGCTGGAGTCTCTGAGTCCATGCATGTACTCGTGGTGCAACCCGTTGAGACAGAGCCACCGTTGAAAGCTTCTTCGCAGATTTGACTCAGTTCATGAGAAACTTTTCTTGCTTCATCTTTCCAAATGAAATCAGATTCTCTCACTTTCCTTGGATGAAGGCAGTTTTTGATGGTGACGCCGGCTCCTCGAACCACTGTGGGCTGAGTTGGTAGCAGTGGGCTGCTAAACCTGTCGGAGAAAGGACTAGTATCATCGTCTGATTCAAAACCAATATCTCTGTCTTCTTTCTTCGCAATTGGAGTATTCACATGAGCGTTGGTTGCTATAGCGGATATAGATCCTTGTGAGCGGTTCCGAGTATGACGGAAACATACATTTCGCTTGTAACTGGCGGAGCGTGGAGTTGGTGTACCGTTCAATGGTCGACGGGAGCCTGAATATGATGTCTTCGACTGGAAGGACTTCATAGAATTGACCTTCAACCGCTTATTGCGTACGAGTGCGAAAGGGGAGCTTGGAGGACAATCCTCTAAAATAGTCTTCGCATTGGGCATAGGACTGGACTCCTGTATCACTTCTGTAGGTCGTTGTTCGTGTGCACCCTTGGAGACTGTTCGATGAATGGTGATTTGAGCGAATCCAACCTCCGGTTCTGGAGCCTGATTCTTTGGGGACCGAAACGGGTCATAGCTCTCTACCGTTGCGCAGGATTTTGGCTCTCTAGTAGAACTGTTTAATTTTCTCTCTCGGATGGCTGCAACCTGGTTTCGCTTCCGAGAACCTTGGGCTCTTTTATTAGATATACGGGCCGACCCACGCGAGATGTGGTGGTAGTCGCTAGCAGAGTACTCAAGAGCTTGTCCTTGGTAGTTCTCTAGCTGTTCATTTCTAAATTTGACCAACGCATTGTAAAACATACGTTCCTGGGTTGGTCTAAAATATCTAATATCAGCATCAGAACAATTGGTAGAAACCCCAAAACCCCAAAGCCGGACATCGCTAAGCATAACTTACTCAGGCTCTAGGAGTCGCTGGATTAGCATCTCAGGCTTTACATCATGCCAGAGCGTTTGCAGGTTCCTCAAGAGGTCAAAATCAACATCGTGCCTGCTGTTCACGGGTGGGCCGCAGTCGTCTACGGATATTGGTGGCGCTGGACCTAGATAGTGGTTGGATCTTGCCTGGTGAAATTTTTCGTACTTCTGCAGTAGAGGATGCATGAAAATATTATCCATGGTGATACGGTCCTCGGGCTTTTTCTGGAGAATACGCTGGATCAGATCGGCAGCTTCGTAGCTGATCTCCCTTGGGATGAAGAACTCGGCCTTTTTGACCAACTGTAGTGTCTTAGGGAGATCACCCCCGTCAAATGGGAGGTATCCTGTCAACAGTGCGTATAGTATGATCCCACAACTCCATATATCTGCCTTATCTCCTCGATATCTCCGGCCGTATATGATTTCAGGCGCAGCATAATGTGGACTTCCACATGAAGTGTTCAACCAGTGGCCTATTGGCTGGAGCGCAGCCATGCCGAAATCAGCGAGCTTAACGTTGTGCCATGCATCCAGCAAAATGTTCTCCGGTTTCAGGTCTCGGTGGCAGATATTGAATCGATGACAATGTCCAAGGCCCGCAATAATCTGTCGAAATATCCGAACGGCTTCCTCCTCTGGAAGCGGGCCATGATTTGACACATAGTCAAACAATTCTCCGCCCTCGACGTACTCCAGTACGAGATACCTATGAAGTATAAGTTAGGGGGATCCAGAAGACACGTATGATAAATACCACTCACAGTTCGCCTCGATTCTCCCAGACATCGTATAGACTGATTACATTTGGATGTTCAATGAGCTTCATAATGACTACCTCTCTTTCAATGCCAGATGGCATTGGCCTTGCCCCTGTGCCACTGGAACCTCCAATATTTCTGTCCATCGCTGCAATGCTTTCGCTTTGAGCTATTGCCGCGGACTTCTTGGAGACAATCTTGATCGCGGCCGTCTGTCCTGTCAGCGCATGTTTTGCTAATCTCACACGACCTGTGGACCCTCTGCCGAGGGTTCTGCCCAATTGCCATGGTCCGATGTGAGTCTTCCTCTTTCCTTTGTTTGAGACTACCGAATGTGCAGAGAGGACCGAGTTGCGATGCGATCCTGCTTGCGAGTCTGTGACTGGCGAAAGGCAATTGATTTCCACATTTCCTTTGGGCGATCGTGGGCTTGTGGCGATAGACATTGGATCAGACAATAATTGTCGGGACGGTTCTTCTATATCCTCTTCCTCCTGTTCTGTTCTCGGGGCTGAACAGTTATTTAGTCTGCGGGTGGCATCTGTCAGAGGCGGACGCGTAGTCTGAGGATTGAAACTAGTAGTCCTATCGTCCATTGCCAGGAAGCCCCAAACAAACGATTCAATTGCTCAGGTCGTCGCAAGGCCACATATGGAGGCGTGTTTTATTTCTCAAGATAATGGCTTGGGTACTCAATGCTGCTTACAAGAGACGTCAATCGGAGAGGCTTGGCTATCAGCAGACAATCTTGAACTAACCTTTGAAGAGTCGAGATGTGCGGAACGCGATAGCGCCAAAAGAAGCTGAAGTATTGCCTATAGATTACTGCAAGGACTAATCAAGAGCTTCTCTGTGCTGTTTTGAAAGAGTCGAAATCCTTTCTATTATCGAATAGCGAATGACTAGCCAATTGCAAATTATCTTCCGGGGCTGTGGTTAGTAGTCTTCAAATTGTGAACAGCAAAATCATGAGACGAGAATGCAAAGAACATGTAGGATCAATGTCGACGTAAAATGTGGGCAGCAAAGTCAGGCTTCGAGCTCGTGCATTGGCAGAGAGGGTCGAGGAAGAGGTCGACCAAACAGGTCAACCCTCGATACCTAAGCTAATCTCCAGAAAGCATGCCTCTAAAAGACACGTGAGAGCGCAGAGATAGCAGAGATGGAAAGCTAGTAAGGATTCAGCATACCATGAAGAGGTCGAAACCCCTGGAATGAGTGTTTGGCTGTTTGTTGCTGCTGGATTCCTGAAGTCCCCCCGGACACCACCTCCTCCCTTCACCTGGAATTCCTCGTGTCTTGCGTATTCCACCTGAACTTCACAGTGTGCTTCACCAGTTTGGATAATCAAGGTTTGTTCAGTGCCTGCAACCTACCCCAACTTTCACATTACAGGTAGCCCAGTATTTGGGGGCTTATATTGACTTGGAATGCTGATGAAGTGTCTACACAGAATAGGTCAACGATGTCTCCTTCTCTCCCCAGTATTTTCTTCTAGCACCAAGGGCATTTACCTGGGTTTCCTGGTCCTAACCAAATTATCGTCTGCCAAGTTATTTGATCTAGCGTGACACGAGCCTGCTAGCATCTACCAATTCATCCCTATGAACTCCCACAAAGGGAGAACTTGTTAAACATTAGGCAAAAACCGACCCACTACAGATCACTGGAGCTTCTACCATTTTCGTTCCAATGATTTGGCCCTTCATAACCAGAAGGTCCTGCTAGAGTTTGGAAAAGAGGGATGAATATGATAATCGCCCCGAATCTAGGGAGGGCATTCAGCAGACAAGAACGAGCATTCTCACCCCACCTTTCTTTTCTTTTTTTCTCTTCTTGTTCTTTTTTTGCCAATGGTATGCTCCTCAAATATGTACATTTGAAGTGGAGCCATTAATTACCAAGGGAAATCCGGGGGGTTAATCCTATCATGCTGCATTTTGAAAATATAACTTGCTGCACAACGTGCAGGTCGAGTCGACAACGTGGAGATGGTCCCGGTCTCTGTCGGTCTAATGAGTGAAATGAAACGAGCTTTATTGACTCAGTAGTTGCATTGAACCATATTCAAAAGGGCAACTTATAGCTTGATGGCTCCATCATCAATGCGCATCCCGGATCGCCCATCGCCACATCACCGACATCAACTCCGTCCACAGACCACCTCCTTTCGCCATTCCCGTGGTATTCGATCAGCACATCAATACCGCTCATCATGCGTTTGTATATTTTGCCGGTTTCTCAATTGAAGGTCTAATCGAGTCCGTAACACCACATCCAGCGCATCCCATCCTCCGCACCCTGGAACTCATAGAATTGCACTGTAATACTATTATCAGTGAAGGGGAGTAGCTCTTTTCGAAGCCTGTAATTACGCTCATAATTCCATTTTGCGGCCAGAAAACAGAATATTCCCCTGCTCCAGCGAAGAATGAGGTGCGATGCGTCAATACAGGTCGGTGTGTAGGCCTGTGCTACTCGAAATGGGTCTTTGTTGAGGGGAATGTGATGAGCATAACGAACATCGGCATGGCAATAAGAACGTTAATTCTGAAGAATATATCCCATTTAGAGATATAAGAAGAGAAGTCAAAGCATGATTCGGGCTGTGTGCAGAATAGAGATGAGGCAATTACAAGCAAGGGATGAAACATTCATGCTTCCGCGCATCTCCTCATACCAGAATTTCATACGACCAGGAATCCGGTAGAAAGGGCACAGCAATCCAAAGAAAAAGGATTTATTAAACCGGTTAGTTTCCACTGATTCTGCGCTTACTGGGTATTCAGTAGGTTCTGCCCGAGTGGACTTTTCTGCATCTTCCTTACCAATTAACATGAACCTATCACGTGCCTAGCCTTTATCAGAACTTACTAAATAGTTATTAAGTATAGCTAACTATAAGGATCATATGGCCGTTAGTACCTAACAGGGAACTTTAACAATCATTCAATCATTTTGTCAAGTGCATGTGTACCAACTGGGGAAAGATCTTAGCATGGGTGCTGCCATGCTATTGATGTAATCGGCTGGCATATGGTATTTGCAATATGGAGCAGGAGTTACAGACTGAAACATGATATCAGTATCTTTGGTCTGCTGGCTCTCTTCTTATGTCCCCATTCTTCTTTTTTCACATAGGGATTCTTCCTGTACCTTGTTGAGTAGACCAGTTACCATATCACCTTAAGGACACAACAGAGATTCCTTCTAGAATCTCCAGGGTCTGTAATCGGAGTGGGGAAACACGTCTGATGTAATTCTTAATGGGGGAGACGAGGCTGGATCGCAGTGCATGAGAAGAGGCAGTTCAGAGGACCTGAATTCAAGTAATCTTATCAGATTCCTACCTAAAGTCCGGCGGTGTCCTCTTCGGCACTCAGCCCCGAATATCAGCTGCAAGTGCCAAGATAGCCCAATTGGCTTTTGTATCACCATTATTCATCTCCAGGGTCCAATGCCAACTGACGTGAGATGAGTCACGGAAGGGGAAGGGGAAGAGGGGTGATATACAGAATCGGAAGGCGGTACGGCCCACCAATCCTCTGCTCCGTGTCCGATACCTCCCTCTATGCCGAATTCCGATGCAACCACGGGAGGCACAATAGGGACTACGGAATTTCCACCCCGGCCCTCATGCAGGTGAAGACAGACTCTATCTTAGGCCCATATTATACACGTGTAGATCGTCGGCAACATCCAAAAGGTACTACTACTAACTCTTGGCGGCGGGCAAGCATCTGTTGTCGTGCCCTAGGCAACACGGCAGAACTATTAGATAAGAGAATGGCCCCTACCTGATCGGTAACTGCAGATGGATGCGATTGGTTTAGGATTTGCATACATGGTCCACTCCCCTCGTCATTGGAGTGATCACCGTAGAAGATGAAGGGATAATTGATAGACAACCCAACAGAAAGTAGTATAGCCTAGTAGTAGACTGGTCAGATAATTCCCCCAGACTGGCCATATGATTGAAATGGCGCTGTGTACTCCGTGGAGTTAGTTGACTGTAGGACGATTTGTCAACCCGGGCGGTCTAGATAGATAACCATGGTGGACGACCGACACGTGGTGGGGGCCTCTCAGTCTCGGGCGGTCTTCTTGATAATACTAACACCACCAAAGCCCGCTCTCTCCAATCGAAGAGTTTCGGTACCCTTCTGCATCGGATCACCTTATGGCGTTTCCTGCGGCCCGTCGCTACTTGTCCTGGAAAAGAGGAAAGAGTGGTATTACCGCCACATCCTCCCAGTCCCAGCCCACTCTCCCTCCCCCTTACCCACTCCACTAAAGATATATAACCAACCCACCTTCCCACCCACCCACTTTCCAGTTTACCAATCCCTTTCAAACTCATTATCTCTAACCAAATACCCTTCACTCCAACCAATTCCTTCAAAATGTCTGGACTCAAGGCCGGTGACAGCTTTCCCGCTGACGTTGTCTTCTCGTAAGTCCCCCCTTATGTAAATTTTTTTTCTCAGGGACCTCCTATCCTAACATTGGATCGTTGCACAGCTATATCCCCTGGACCGAGGAGAAGGGTGAGATCCAAGCTTGCGGTATACCCATTAACTACAACGCTTCCAAGGAGTGGGCCGACAAGAAGGTCATTCTCTTCGCCCTCCCCGGTGCTTTCACTCCCGTCTGCTCTGCTCGCCACGTCCCCGAGTACGTTGAGCGTCTCCCAGAGATCCGCGAGAAGGGTGTCGACGTCGTTGCTGTGCTCGCCTACAACGATGCCTACGTCATGAGCGCCTGGGGCAAGGCTAACAATGTAAAGGGTGATGACATTGTATGTTCCTTCTACCCTCCATTGCCGTTGAATTCCTTGATCAACTAACCCGGCAGTAGCTCTTCCTTTCTGACCCCGAGGCCAAGTTCTCCAAGAGCATCGGCTGGGCCGACGAGGAGGGTCGCACCAAGCGTTATGCCATCGTCCTTGACCACGGCAAGGTCACCTACGCTGCTCTTGAGCCCGCCAAGAACCACCTTGAGGTAAGTTGGATATCTTATATCTCCCCCATCTGTCTCCTACGTGGGCATTGGCTCATCATGTCTTTTAGTTCTCGAGCGCCGAGACCGTCATCAAGAACCTGTAAACGCACCAACTAAAACGATAGAGGGTCTAATAGAAGGCGTCGCTATTCTGGTGGGCTTAATGACCTGCAAAGGCAAACATTCATGTTAGAGTTAGACTGCCCACTCAAGAATACAACGCGATTACGAAGCAATGAGAAATATCTTCTTTGGATTTTTTTTTTTTTTTTTTTTGGACTCCCGTAAACGTGCTATGATGTCAGTGCCCATAACCTTAAAAGCTGCGTAGTACAAACTAGCTTCATTACCCCAGTTTCCAACGATCTTGGGCGTTTTTGTCCCCTCAGGCCTTTATTATTGGTTGCTGCATGTGTGCGTGTGTGGCTTTTTTTCGGCCGGGAAAGACGACGCGCTAAATAAAGCGCCTCTGGGCATAAAATTGATTCGAGGCCCGACCGAGCACTACGAGTGCGAACCACCAGAACACGAAACAGAATTTGGCTTTCCTCTTCGTCGTCGTTTTAACCCTCTACCCTTGGCCAAAATGGCCCTCAATCCTCCTTCGAAGCGCCCTGCTCAACCGGGCAGACATAATGGCTCCGCAGCAGCCCGGAAGCGCGCCAAAACCTACGACGCTCGCACTTTGGCCGTCCAGTCTGCAGACGCGGCTCTGTCTGCTTCAGGAGAGCTTGATGTCGCTGCGTACGTTGGATCTAGGGAATTTGAGATTCGCGCCTTGGAGGTGGGCATACAGCGGTCTAAGACTGCCTTGACCACTCGTGCGTTCCAGCAGGTGCCTAGGTCGATGAGAAGGAGGACGGCAAGTCATAATGTGAGGAGGGTGCCGAGCAGGCTGAAGGCACGCGCAAAAAGAGAGGTATATGGGTAGTTTTCTTTCGTATTGTTAAATAATCCTTGAATGAGTTGAATCTCGCTAATTTTCCCACCCTCGAACTAGATGATTGAGGATAATACGCCAACGGTAACAGCACGACGAAGGAGGCCAACAGAACTCATGCGAATTCGATTGGAGACCGCCAGACGTCTTCAGAATCTGAATTCCAAAACCAAAGCGAAACGCGCCGCTTCGAAAGCCAAACATTGTAAAGAAACGCAGAAGTCCTTGGAGGAGTCCGGCGCTCATGCCTTCAATATTGCCCCTCGTGTTCCTAAGATTAAGAAATATAAGCTCTCGCGCCCACCGCCGCCCGATTCCAAATATAAGAAGCGCCAACGACATAAGACTTGGCTTCCCACGCACATGTTCCATGCGAAACGAGCCCATATGACTACGACGAAAGATCCTCTCTGGCGATTTGCAATTCCGCTATCTCCAACGGAGAAGAGCTATAGGCCTTCACACCGGGCAAAAGGGGTTAGGGGGGCTGTGGCTTGGGATATGAGCTATATGTCTACGATTCAGCTGGAGGGAACAGAGCCGGCTTTGGAGAGTGTTTTAAGAGCTGTTGGTATCAATGGGGAAGATGCTTGGGGCCCGAGGGGCAGGAAATGGAGAGCAGGGACAAGAAGCTTGCCGGTCTGGACTTTCGAACGCGAACGTCTAGAAAGACCTATTGCACCAGTTACGTTGATACAGTGTGCTGAGGCCCGTTCGGAGGATGTGGAAATGCTAGACGCTGACAACACGGCTGCTCAAAATGAAGTGAAGAAGAAAATGAATAGAAAGAAGATATTCGTCCGAGTTCACCCGGCTGCATTTCTGCAGCTGTGGAACGAACTTCTCAAAGTTTCGAAGCAACAAAACCCACCGGTCATGATCGAAGACCTTCGGTTTGAAATTGGGAGCATCGATATTACCGGTCCGGGCTCGGCCGAAGCACTCATCTCGGCCTTAAAACCATTGACGGAGGATGGGAAGGAGGCACCGGAAAACAGCCCAGAGGCTACCTGGGGATCGTTGCTTGGGGTCTCGAATCCTTCTTCTCTGCCACAGAACGCGCTTATTGCCTTTTCAGCTTCCGATCCCCGTCTTCACTTCCCACCTACGAAGATGAAACCACGAACCTCCGATACCGAGATGCAAAATTTGGCCGTTCTGTTATCTACATGGCCTATTGATAAAACGCAAACACCACCAACACTTTTCGACCGTCGTGCGCGATTAGCCGCAGCGCGCCAACTACCTAGCCAAAAGGCTATAAATCGACGGCGTACAGAAGCTGGCCCAGGGGTATATGCGGCGCCTCTACCTTCGGATCCAAAGATCCCAATAATTGTCCTTGCGACCCGGTCGATTGCACAGTCTAGGAACAGCAATGCCCCGGGCACCTGGACTGTTCTGCTCCCGTGGAAATGCGTACTTCCTGTGTGGTACTCTTTGATGTACTGCCCGCTGTCCAGCGGCGGGAATCCGAGATTTGGTGGGCTGAAGGAACAGCAACAACTCGCGTTTGAAGCTGGGGAGCCTTGGTTCCCCGGTGATTTCCCTGGGACAAACGCCGGCTGGGAATGGGGCTTGCGCGAGCGAGAAAACTCCAAACAGGAATGGGAGCGGAGACCTAAGGGGCGGAGAGCGGAATTCGACAGTCTTGATTTGGGGAATGGCAAGACCGGAGAAATCGGACGAGGTTGGGCGTGCGACTGGGAGAAACTTGCTCAAATTGCATCAAACAGCGCCATGTCGGCTTCCAAGATCACGAAGAAGACGCAGAGTTCCAAAGCCCAGAGTGACACTGTCTCAAACGCAGAAGCCAATCCTCAGAACGACGTTACTACTGCTCCCCCACTTGGTATACACCAGTTACAACCGGCCAAGGCTTCTCGTGCAATAAACGGCCCCCCAACTACCAATGGAAGTGGAAATCCTGCTCTCGCCACGGTCCAAATATCATTATTTAAACGAGGCACTCCTACTCCTCGAGCTCGTATCTACCGTCTACCTACCACGAACCCAGAACTTCGACAAAAATGGCTCTCACTCGCCTCCAATAAAACAGCCGAATTAATAAACATCACACAGGAACGACTGCAGTCATCGTCCGTGAGTTGTGACCCTGCCGTAGGAAAAGAACATATCCAGCAGCGTCTCGCTGCGTCTCTGATCTCTCTCCCTGCCGTCGACGATCCTCGCCAGGAATATCTGCCTCTTCCGCTCGAAGAGGATCTCATTGGGTTCGTGACGACCGGAAATTATAATCTCTCCGAAGGAAAGGGAACCGGTATCGGGTCGATCATGGTGTCTAAAGTGATGAGTCAGTCCGGTCAGCAGAAAACTAAAGCTCGTGAACAAAATATGTGTATTGTTCGGGGGGCTGGTGAGAGGGTAGGAAGGTTGGGATATTGGAATCTTGTTTGAAATATAATGTGTCTTGCCCATTGTATGGAAACTCTGAAGTGTGTTTTGGGTTGAGGTACCCTGTCTTTTGTTTTTGCCTCGAAACAATGTAAAGTAATGATAAATCTATGATAGTAAGATTAGATTTGGACAGTCCTGCACGGTCTGGAAAGTGGCATGCAATGAGATATAGACCCAAGATAATAAGTAGATAGATAGCTATACAGATACACGACAACATAACGCGAAGGATCCCACGAATCTATTGTGTACGGAGCACAGCACATAGTCACTTTCTCCTTCCCCTACTCCTCCCAGACACACACCTACTCCCCTCCCAGAGCAGATCCTTAACCAACAACGCGATCCACAAACGCCTCCTCAAGTCGAGCCACTTCACGCTTAAACCCCTCAACCTCCTTCCAACAATCTAACGGCCGCCGATCATTCAACCGCAGACAACTCACAACGTCCGCCTTGGCCTTCTCCACGCCAGCGTCCAAATCTGCCAATTTCCTCCGACCCTCCAGTCTCGCTCGCAGCTCCTCGATCTCACTGTTCACCGAACCACTCGAGATATCCCGGTTGATCGGCTCCGCTACCGCCGGCGCAGGGGTATATTCATATTCACGGCCGGCGAACGGAATCCGCGGCGCGTCCAGGTCCAGTGATCCAGCCGGATAGCTGGCATTCGCTGCTGCGGCGGGGGAGTACGATGGCCCGCTGCTGGTGTCCTTGACTTCTGCAAGGCGTTTCTCGATCTCCGCGAGGGTTTGCTGTTCACGCTCGCGCAGGCGTTCCAGTTCCTGGGAGACGCGGGCTTGGATCTGGAGTTCGAGGGTTTTGGAGCGAGCAGAGTCCGTCTACGTGAGTGAGAAGAGGGAGTTAGATATTTGGGGGATGGTCCGTGGCTTGTGCAGGATATCGTCATACGCACCTCGGTGTTGGACTGAAGGGAATCGACGACATTAGAGGAGAATTGTATGGGGGAGCCGCTGGAGAGAAAATTATGTTAGTCAGTTGATCGGTATGGATGGTTGTGAAATGTGGACGTATGATTCCATCTTCTTTATTTGTCTCTCTCTGACAGTATTTTTTTTTTTTTTTTTTCCCTTTAATGCTCCGCTATATTGAAGATCTCCGCCAACAACAATGGGACAATGCTGCCCAGGTCTCCTCCCCAGACACTGCGCTTCACATCCAAAATCCCTCGCATAGACAGACTTATCCCTGGGCTAAAGGAATTGAGAACTGTGACCAATACATACCTCGAGAATATATGTTTGGAGCCCGCCGAAGACTCGGGCTTGGAGCTGCTGGAGCCCATGATGGTTATGGAGACGGGAAACGAGGGTTTGAGCTCCTTTGCTTTCCCGGGGAGATCAAGCGTCTTCCGGGGTCTTCAATTGATGGCTCAATCTCAGAAATCGGTGGTAGCAGGGCCGTGGGCAAGTCCAGCGTCGTTCAGAGGGATTCGCACCTGTTCATCGTTCCCAGCCGACTTCCGCCGGTGGTCACGTGCGTCATTGCTTAGTCATTTGACACTTTCCTGATCTAGCGTTATGTTGTTGGCTTTTTTGTTGGTCGACAATGCGAGGTCTTGCAATATCTTGGTTTATTTGTACTTATACGGATTGGATCACAGTGCGATGGAAAGACCTTTAGATATATCATTTATATCAAATCTAGAGGATATCAGGCCCTCCCCAGACGTACGAGATCAATATCTATAGTATTTATGAGGGGGCAGTATGCACTAGCAAAAGGATAACTATCTGTCCATTCACAGGCATTACTTGATCCCCAGGTACTAGGTGAATATTCTGCAGTTTAAGACGACTAAGCCGTCATCTCTTCCCCGCCTTCTTAGACAGACTCCAGACTACCTACTCCTTGAGTCCTTAGTACTCCGTGCTGCAAATCGGTACAACCTTCCATGCCATCTCCAGCCAGCAACTCAACATGATAAGATGATCAGAAATGCGACGAGGATGGGGTTCACCAATCGCTGAAGGTGCCACGGAATGGCAGGCTTTTCCACTCGCTTCCCTGGCCGTCCCTCCCTGCGATCCTAACCATTGTCTCTCACCGGAGGCTCCCCACACCGTTTCATGGCGTCATGGAAATACCCTGCCACGTACCAAGCATGTAGGTAAGTAAGTCAGGAATAGCAATACGATAAATTCGATTTCCCTGCATACAACTGCAAGCCCACCGGATAAAACAGGAGCAACGGAGCCCTGGAGGAATCGTGGGCTCCCCCATCTTCCGGCGAACCCGGTGATCCTGTTGGTCTGCTCTCCGACAAATGCCCACCACTGACCTCATCGACCCCTCCTGGATGTGGATGCCATTTTCTCTTGCTTGCACTTCATACCAGGGATTTATTTGATTCCACAGGGTCACGGTTTTTCTGGGCTCTTTTTTTTTTTTTTGGCCCGCGATTTTTTTGGGAATTGTTTTTTATTTCATTTTTGCTCCCACCTTATTCCCTCTTCCCCACTACGGACCATTCTTCTCTCCTGTACTTCCATCCAACCTTGGTCTCACTTCTTCCCTTACAATCTTTCTCTCATCGTTACCTTCCTTACAGCCATGTCATCTACCGTATTGGACGAGGCCACGCGGATTGCCCGCCAATTCGACTACCCCGCCGCCGAAGTCCAGCGCGGGGTGAAGGAATACATTCGCGAAATGGAAGAGGGGCTAAGTAAAGAGCATACCACCCTCAGTCAGATCCCGACCTTCGTCACGTCGGTTCCCAATGGCACTGAGAAGGTACCTGCTTGATCGGAAGAGATACGCTGCATTCCACCTGCCGGTCTAACTTTTTTGCCTAGGGACTCTACTTGGCCGTGGACCTCGGTGGCACCAACTTCCGCGTGTGCTCGATCGACCTACACGGCGATACCACCTTCTCTCTGACCCAGTCCAAAATCATGATCCCCCGGGAATTGATGGCGTCGGGCTCTTCTAAGGACCTTTTCCTCTTCCTCGCCCGACAGATCGAGGCGTTCTTGCGCATTCACCACAACGAACACTTCGAAGCTCACGCCCGACGCCGACGGGAGGGGAAGACTGAAGAGGAGCTCTTTGACCTGGGATTTACGTTTAGTTTCCCCGTGCGCCAGATGGGAATCAACAAGGGCACGCTGATTCGCTGGACGAAGGGTTTCAACATCCCCGATGCCGTTGGGCAGGACGTATGTGCGCTCCTGCAAAATGCCCTGGATGAGTTGGACCTTCCCGTGCGCGTAGCCGCCCTCGTTAACGATACAGTGGGGACGCTCATGGCTCGTTCATACACATCCCCCGGCGAAACGGGGACGTTCATTGGTGCGATCTTTGGCACGGGGACCAATGGTGCCTACGTGGAAAAACTCGGTCGAATCCCCAAGATGGAGACCATTGAACACTCCGACTACGATAAGTCGACAGGCGAGATGATCATCAACGCCGAATGGGGCAGTTTTGATAACCACCTTAGCGTTTTGCCCAACACTGTGTACGACCAACGGCTCGACGCTGACAGTAACAACCCGGGCGTCCAAATCTTCGAAAAACGAGTCTCGGGGATGTTCCTGGGGGAGATCCTGCGACGCGCTTTACTTGACATGTACCATAACGGCTCATTGGATCTCTTCAAGCCTAGCGAGTCGTCGGACGTTCTTGTCCCCGAGAACTCGACCCTGTTCAGGCAGTGGGGTCTCGACACCAGTCTTCTGAGCACCGTCGAAGGTGATAATACCCCGAACTTAGAACAGACCAGGACCGCGTTGAAAGACCACCTCAAGATTGAACGGGCGAGTATCACAGACTGCAAAGCGGTGCAGATCCTTGTACACGCCATTGGGAAGCGCGCCGCACGCCTTAGTGCAGTGCCACTGGCTGCCATGTTGATCGCCACGGGGAAGTTGCAAACCGAAGATCTAGTGGATGTTGGTGTCGACGGAAGCCTGGTCGAGTTCTACCCCAATTTTGAAGGATATATCCGCGACGCGCTGCGAGAGGTGCCGGAGGTGGGCCCTGGTGGTGATAAGAAAGTGCGTATTGGCATTTCTAAAGACGGGAGTGGAGTTGGAGCTGCCTTGATTGCCCTCGTTGCCAGCAAGGAGGAGGCCAGGAAGAAGAAAGCAAAATAAAAATGCCCCAGCATTCGGAAAAGCATCCGTGGATAAGAGTTTATTCTCTGTACCTTTCTTCGATGCGTTCTCTTCTCTTACGCCTTTGAACCGAATTTGTTGTCCGACCCCGTCTGGTCTACGGAGCGAAGGTTGATCTAGAATCAAAAAGGGTTGGTTTCTGAGCATGCGTCCGGTGTTAGTAAGAGTTCCTGGGAGGAAGGGTGGTGTACTGGTATAAAATATATCCTTTTTTTTTTTTTTTCCTTTTCTTTTTGGCGTTGCATGTAGTTGTCAAAGATATCCTATGGCAGGAACATCGAATTTCATTTTGCATACTTTCTTCTCTCCTTTCTTCCTTTCCTCTTTTTTTGTTTTCCCCTTGAGTTTGCCCCTTGCTTGACCTACTTTATCATTCCAAGCATGCTTCAGCCTCGCGAGCCTAGAAGACACGGCATAAATGGGCGATCTCGTCACACCGATCGGGGCTCGGGATCGGAAACAGCAGGATCCGTGCATGTTTGTGCCCGTTCTGCATCAGCCCTGCTGAATAGACAGTCTCGGAAGTAGTCAAGCTTTGTAGCCGAGTCTGTAAAATTCAAATTAAAATGTAAATTGGGGCTGGCTAATGTATGTCACATTTCAATAGTGGCGGGAGGGAGTCCAGATGATCCCATTGGGATCGGTAGCTGAAGAGCACTGTTACCGATGATGAAGATAAAGATGACCTGTTCGAAAAAGAAATATTTCTCGTAGGGTTTGCATATGTAATTGTTGTACGGAGTATGGAGTACAGAGTACAGAGTTCTTTAATAAGGGCTGCGTGAGTCCTAGAGTGCTTGTTCACTTGCGATCTAGTTAGGAATAATTAAAGTATTAGTTAAGTGCTTATTTACCATATGACTAATCACCGGTGGATGCCCCTACAGTAGATGTAATTCAAGATAGGCTCAGGATGAAATGCATAATTATAGAATTCTCTGGTGTCTTTTAAGGTCCATTTTCTGGCAATTTTCTTATTATTATACATAGTTCGACGGATAAGATTGCATCCTGAGCCGACATCTAATATTGGCTGGGAACATCGTGGACATCGGTGAATCTTCCATGCATCATATAAACCAAAGCAGTACGGACTATATTACCTAGGCTGTCGTCAGTCTAGTCTATTGTTTTCTTCTTTCCAAGACGTAAGCATGAGTGTGTCCAATCGGAGAAGGCTAGTGGTTCTACTCTGTGGTACCCTGATTATACAAGAATTCCCTCTCGAGTAGTAAAACTGTCAAAGGAATATTCAATCCGACGAATACCAAAGGCAGTCCAAGAGAACGATTGGAATCAGGTTACACAATTACGTGGGAATAAGTCAGACAGAAAGAATTCCAAGTTATGTATACACTTACAAAGTTATACATTACATTCTGTTTGCTCATCAAGTGAATACCTAATATCCCTGTCAATGCCGAGTATCGTTTCCTCTTGTGGAACATCCAACACACAAAATACCACTCGTTTTTCTCTCACCTAGCTGGTTCGATGTTCTCTTTGACCCCCCTTGCTAGTATTTCAAACCCTTTTATCTTCTTATGTTAAGCCAAAGCTGTTAATCACGTCCTATTTCGTGGCCCATTTCCCAATCTATACACCGTTCAAGTATCATGCAAAATACCCAGGGTGAGTTGGGCCCGCAACCTGTCGAGGCCGCTCCATCGTCATCGCAGACAGATTTGATCGAGAAGCAAGTTCACGACAGAAACCATTCGATTGACAAGGAGAGTACACTGGTTGAATCTATACGAAATGCAACTCCACCAAGAGTCCTAGATGAAGCAGAAGCGCAAGAGTCAAGAGATAGGGATATTAAAATGCAGATTCTAGGGGACAGAGAGATGAATGAGAGAGAGCTACAAGGGGAGGAAGAAAAAACAGAAGTGGAATACCCCGGTTTATGGAGACTGATACTGATTACTGTTGGCTTATGTCTCGCGATCCTTTGTTTGTCGTTGGTGAGTCCGCATCATGATCCCGTCATTCTGCGTCTCTCTAGCTTACAATATTGGCCAGGATAACACCATCATCACCACGGCAATCCCCAAAATAACAGAGCAGTTCAACTCCTTGGAAGATGTTGGCTGGTATGGAAGCGCTTACATGCTCACAACGTGTGTCTTTACGCTGTCATTCGGCAAGCTCTACACGTATTACTCCACCAAATTGGTCTTCCTGATCGGTCTATTTATCTTCGAGATAGGTTCCTTGATCTGTGGCATCGCCCCTAACTCGGTAGCGTTGATCATTGGACGTGCTGTGGCCGGTATGGGAGCCGCTGGGCTATACTCGGGAGCCATCTTGATCATCGCCCAGACAGTGCCACTGAACAAGCGACCACTGTACACAGGCGCACTCGGAGGTGTATTTGGTATCGCCAGCGTAGTTGGGCCCCTGATGGGCGGAGCCTTCACCGATCACCTCACCTGGCGATGGTGCTTCTACATCAACCTGCCCCTGGGTGGACTGACTTTTCTTTTCGTCCTTCTGTTGTTCAAGGCGCCCAAGCCGGTCAAGGCTCGATCGACTCTGAAAAACCAAATACTAGAGTTGGACTTGCTTAGCATGATATTCTTCTTCCCAGCTGTTGTCTGTCTACTACTCGCGCTGCAATGGGGAGGTAGCCAGTATGCCTGGTCCGATGGTCGTATCATCGCTCTGTTCGTTCTCTTCGGAGTACTCATCATTATGTTCATCGGCATGCAGGGGTGGCAGGGAGATAGGGCTACAGTCCCTCCTAGATTGCTGAAGAACCGCAATGTTTCGGGTGCCATAGTATTCAGCTTCTGCTTATTTGGAGCTTTCCTCGCGGCGATATACTACGTAGGTGATACCCGCCAAAAAGTAGTGGCTTAACTCGTCTTGCTAATAGACCTTGACCAGATCCCGATATGGTTCCAGGCCGTGAAAGGCGTTTCCGCAACCAAGTCCGGTATCATGAATCTCCCAATGGTTTTAGGTGTGACCATTATGTCGCTAATTGCGGGGGTTCTCACCACCGTATTCGGCTACTACACGCCGTTCATGCTTTTATCGCCCGTGATCGTCACCATCGGTGCCGGAATGCTCACCACCTTCAAAGTGGACTCGGGTTCCCCAGCCTGGATCGGATACCAGGCTTTATTCGGCCTTGGAGTGGGCATGGGATCACAACAGCCTATAATCCTCTACCAGACGGTGCTATCGCCGGTAGACGTGCCCACCGCGACGGCCATGGGGATGTTCACGCAGACCCTGGGCGGCGCCCTCTTTGTCTCCGTTGCGCAGAATATCTTCAATAACCAACTTCGGGGGAACATGGCGACCCTGGCGCCTCACGTGGACGTCGAGAAGGTGGTCCAAGCTGGAGCTACCATGCTGCGACATGTGGTCTCGGAGGTGGATCTCCCGGGGGTTTTGCAGGCATACAGCGAATCCATTACGCGGACATTCTTTATTGCCGTTGCAATGGGAGTGATGGCGCTCTTTGCGGCGCTTCCTATCCAGTGGGTTTCGGTGAGGGGCAAAAAGATCGAAATGGGTGCTGTTTAACACTTCGTGTTTCCAACGCTTATGTCCTGCACGCGAGAAACTTCATATTAGTATTTCTTTCGAGCTTCACGGTGGATAGTTATGGAGTCCGTGAAGTGATCCAGCGAGCCAAAAGAAATACAATTGGCCTACCTAGATAAGCGATTGGGTACTGATTTACTCTTTCTATTAAATGATATAATTTCTCTAATATTAATGTATTATCTAAATCCAAAGATAATGGACAAGGATATTCCAGTCCATAAACCCTGCCAATGGATTCTACACAGCCGCATATAGACTCAGATAAATACTCCAGACAACACCACACGCACTCCCAAACACCACCCTCCGTTCCACGGGAACAACCGTAAACAGCAGTGTCGACACAACAGGTCGATACTTGAGTCGAGCTATCATGATAGGTGTGAAGTCCTATAGATATCAGATCATCCTGAACGTCAACATCAACCCACCATCCCCCCAAAAAGAGAAGAGAAACAAACCTCCCAAACCAACTCCCAACTCCTCGTCCACCCCATCCCCTTCAACAGATTAATCAAAACCACAAACAAAACAATATTCACGACTGATCCCACCGTCTGATCTAGCAGAAACTTCATCGAGAAATTCCACAGGCCTGATCTCCTCGTCTTATTCCGCGCCGCCGGTTGCAACCACGCAGGCTTCTCCTTCACTGGTAGGAGATCAAGATCAATATCAGGGTCGAGATCGAGATTGAGATCGTCTCCATCGCGCTTCTCAGCATCAGAAGTAGTGCCTCGTTTCTTCTTCTTCTTCCACGAGGGAAACCCCGGATACCATGCCTCGAGGTAATTCTGCCATGAGAAGTTGATGGGGAGGATGAGGATGGCGTAGGTGACGAATTGGAGGAGAGCGAGGGTGTTGAGGGAGAAGGGTCTCTTTGATTTATTAGTATATTCTATGTATTTTTCTAAACCTTATTTCTGTTTGTGTTTATGCTTGTGTATTTGGGATTTGTCTTGGGTGGAATTGATTTACGGAAGAAAAAGAAATCTACGTACGTTCTTCTTGTGCTGGTCTATCACTTGAGCCAGGAGGTTGGAGATTGCGTTGAGGATGGTGGATTGGATTAGGGTGGCGGTGAAAGGGGAAGGGGGCATTTTGAGGATTTAGGTGGTTGTGAGAAACATGGCTGATCTTCAGGTTAGAGTAGGATATGGCAGATCTGCTCTGCTAATGTTGATGGAAGGTATAAGGTCTGTGGTTGAAGTTGGAAGTAAATAGTGGGTTCACGTGTGGGGGGCACGTGTCCTCTTCAGGAAATTTGATTGCGGTTTTCCTTTTTCAGCTCGTTCCCCTCTCTGGGTCTTCATGTCAACCAGTTCATGAAAATGCTTCGTTATTGAATCTACCAGAGATAAAAACAAAACAGCTATCTTAAAACTCTACACGCCTCGTGGATTCGGACTGCAGGATCTCCGGTAAACCAGCACATTTGGACCGTTCTTGGCGCTCGTGAAATGATCCACCAACGCCAAATGTCCTCCGGCGTCCTCTCCTGTTCGATCGGCATACTCAATATCAAACAGAAACATCAACCGTGCAATCGTGAGGCGCATCTCCATGAATGCCATTCCCTTGCCAATACACCCACGGGGCCCAATACTAAACGGACAGAATGCTTTCCGAGCTACCTCAACGTCATCCTTGCTAACAGTCCATTTTGTCTCGTCCGTCTGGCATGTCGCTCCCTCGATCCACCGCTCGGGCAGATATGCCTGTGGCTCCCGGTAGTACTGGGGCTGTCGGTGGATAGAGTAGGTTGGGGTTCCACAGTCGGTGCCGGCAGGCAAATAAACACCATCCACGGTGGCGCCGCCTTCCATGACTTCGCGCGGAATTGCTCCGGGCACCGCGGGCGCCAGACGGAGCGCCTCGTCAATGCATGATTTCAGGTACACCAGCTCATTCAGCTTGGCGCCAGTGACAATTTCTTCGACCGAATCAAAGGCCTCGCGGACCTCCTTCTTCAGCAGATCCATGGCTCGTTGGTTTCGTACCAGGTAGAAGATGGTGGCTGCCAGGGTGGTCGAGGTCGTGTCGCTGCCTGCGATCATGAGCACGTTGGATTCGCCCCAGAGTTCAGGCGTGGTGAGCCCTTTGCCGGTCTCGGGGTCCTTGGCGTTGAGCAGGTAGTAGAAGAAATCCTTTTTGGAGTCATGGCCAGCCTTGGTACGCTCTTTGGCTCGTTCATTGGCCTCAACACGAGAATTCATGATGAAATTCCATCGGTCGTTGGTCAATCGATGGATGACAATCTGGTCCAGATGCCAGCTATCCAACGGCATCCAGAGTCCGCACTGATTGAAATTAATGTCCAGTCAGACTATGCCTAATCCTGCAACGCAGACAAGGATCAAACTCACCACGTAGTGCCGATTCGCAGCCCGGTCAACCAGCTCGATCAGCTTGCGCCGGCCACTAGAAACTAACATATCAAAACTCTTCCCGAAGCACAATTCCCCCATCACGTCGTAGGTGAGGTAACTGAACCAATCACTCATATTGCGGACCACAGGCTTCTGCTCCCCGGACTTCTGGCCATCTCCGCCCAGAGCCGCGCAGAGCTGCCGCACATGCAGAAGCATGACGTCCTCCATGCTCTTCAGCGCCTGGTCCGAGAACGCCTGGCTCAGCACGCGTCTCTTCCGACCATGCATGGTCTTATCGATGGCATTGTGCGTGTTATACACGCCCTTGATGGCCGGGAAAGCGTTGTAGAAGTCGGCCTTCTTCAATCTCTTCCCATGCCCATAGATATCATGCAGTCCCTGCGTGGAATTGATGGAGACGAAATTAGGCGTCACGCGAACATGGGTCCCATACCGCTGATGCAACGCATGAAGCCACAGATGACGATCACCTTTCAACCCATGATATAACTGAACCCAAGGGGTAATACTGGCCAGAAACGGACCGGGAATGTTACGAAGGGGATGGAACAGACGATTATAGGTAATATAGACGAACGTCTACCACGATCAGCCAGCCCATTCACCCCAGCAACCATGAGAAAAAAGGGAGGAACAGAACATACTAACGCCCCCACCAGGACCAACGCCCCCCTCGCCACTACCCCAAGCGACAATACCTCACACAATGGCTCCAACAACATGATAGTCTAGGAATTCAAGAAAAAGCTTAGTCACAATGACGGAATGGACCCAACCGACACTAAGCGCCTCCAACCGAAACCGGACACTTTCCCCGCATAAATTCGTCTGCGATTTCTTCGACTGGTCAGTAGGATATCAGAGCCAAGTGATTGGCAGGTGGTTTTTGGATTGTGGGTAAAAGGATGTTTAACTTGGTAAGAAGAGCAATTCATTCCCCGGAGTCGAGGCTCAATATATATTGATTTCTGGGCTCGGTTAGATTCGGACTTAGACTTGCTTAGTTTTGGTATCTTTAGTAACTATCTGCGCAGGCGACAGTAAGGGATGACATATGCTACAAAATGCGACGTGGTCATCTGGATGGTAAGGGGATGAGATCGTACTTTCGTTGATTGGTAGGTTTGACGACTTGGATTTATTCTGAGGTTTAGGTTACTACTATCTATCCTGCGAACTTCCGGTATACCATTACTTACGTGCTGATGATTGACGGAATTCCACTGAGAAATAAGTGAAGTAATGAAGTAAAATCAAATAAAATGTTGGAAACCTTCCAAGCGTGCATTGCTGATGGCGGCAACTCTACGTAGGAGGAACGTCATTGAATGGGTCAATCCAATCATCTAACTACCTCACATATAACTTTCTAACTAACTAACT
This sequence comes from Aspergillus tanneri, assembly GCF_003426965.1. Lineage (NCBI taxonomy): Eukaryota > Fungi > Ascomycota > Eurotiomycetes > Eurotiales > Aspergillaceae > Aspergillus > Aspergillus tanneri. Next base: position 2,449,463 of record NW_022984632.1, read on the forward strand.
TACACCTACTTACCTAATTACCCACACTTAGTTACTTAAACACTTATGACGGATTATCTGATTGGTGTAGTCTATTCTCTATACCACAGATATACATATATACACGTGACAGTATCAGTTTTGTCTTGAAGTCCAGCGGATCCCAATGTATCCGATACGTAGAGTATGCTCACAGGTGGATGCGGCTGTTCGGCAGGGAGAGTTGAATTAGAATGTCTAGGCCAGATCTGCAGTCTCTCGAAAGTTGAAACGAGTATGTCGTACTTAAGGTAGGTAGCCGCACTAGTTTTTGAGTTTCGCATCAGTCGGACCTAACCTCTCCTGGCTTCTGACTGACTTGACGACCATACAATATCTCGTAAAAGATGTCTAGTTTGGTAATATCAGGGCATGTATTATTTCATGTCTGTACAAGCTTTAGTTAAGCGTATCCGTATGCTCCACCATCTAAGATCCATTGTTCATTATCATCGTTATCGTCCTGAACACGGCGCCACGTCTGTTGTCGCTCTTTGCGTGCCGTGTTTTCCGAGACTTTACCATCCGCCCCCTTCCATACCGGCCGTAAGAGTCCTCCGGCCGCTAGAAGGGGGTTACGACTGAACGCTTCGTCGTTGCTTGTTCTCCCCGTGTCATGACCAAGAGTCTCTTCCACTTGAGCCTGCTCTTCCTGCTCCTCTGCAGATGGGCTCGGCTCCGCCAGTCCAGCCGAGTGATAAACCCTGGTCAGCCGACCGCCTTTGATATCCAAACTCATGATGGTCTGCTTTTTCTCCCATTCGGGACGCGCTTTGTCTTCCATTTCGCGCAGGATGCGCTGCTGCTTCTTCAATGCAAGTGCCCGCTGCGCAGGGCTCATCCATAGCGTCGATGCAACATTCGGTGTCTCGAAGTCCGCCGCCTCATCCACGACCCGCGTTCGTTTGGCGTTCTGCGCCTGGAACTGAAGCAATCGGTCCCGATGCACCTTGGCTGCGTCCAGCTTGCTCGAGCCACCACTACCGCCGAGCCCCGGTCCCCCCCCATGGTGGATACCTTCGTTATGGGCGCGCATTTTCTCCTGTCCTCGCTCTGCTCGTAATTCCCGGATCATACTCTGTATATCGTCGCTCGATAGGAGCGGCGTCCCGCAGAATGAACACGGCTGTAGACCTTCCAGCGAGCAGATTATCTTCCCGCAATTGAGACAGTTAGGCGCAGGATCGAAGAGTGGGTGTAATGTAGCGTAGCAATTGCAATTTTGGCCTTCACCACTGAGTGTTGGGTTGGTGGACACCTCCAGGGCGGCGATCGCAGCCGTCAGATCCGAGATATTCGTCGTCGTTAGGGAGCCCTTCGATGCACCTGTGCCGCCGTGTCCATGTCCATGTCTCGAAGAAGACGACGATGACTTCGCCGTCTTCGACTTCACATTCGGGAGAAGATCCGAGATCACCGGTCCCGACGCGGATGGTGGGTTTTTACTTGTGTTAACTGACTTTGGGACAGGGGATGGCGCCGGTGACGAGGAGGCGGAGGAGTCCTCCCGAGATGAGGGTATAAGAAACTGGGTAGTAAGTCGCGCATCCGATCCTTTTTCTACGCCACCTGTCTGCTTCTCTTTCCCGATCCCTCGCGACGACGATGCAGACATGTAATGCTCCTCCTGATCTGCTTTCCTATATCCCCCGGTTACATTGCCGAAGTTCTCCGGTTGGCGGACAGGGCCAGCGATGTGAAGCGGGGGTTTCGTCTTCTTGCCCTTCTTTGACGGAGTACCCGCGGCTGGGCTCGAGGTTCTGGTGGAGGAAGCGGAGTCGACAGCTCGAGGGTGCGGTGCAGGAGATTCTCGTCGGGCACTGAATGAGGCGATGAATTCGAATGCGGCGGGGGAATCACCCAGGAGGTTTTTGAGATGCTCGGCGCCTTCGTCTTTGGATAGGCTGGCAGCGTAGCTGAGAATCTGCCTGAGGGATTCTTCGTCCAGGGGGAGGATCTGGGACAGACGGGGAACTCCCCATGCGAGAAGGTTCGTGTCAGCCATGGAGGGAATGGTAGGGGCAGTTCATTCATGAGGCAGAAGAGTGGGATGAAGTGAAGCTGTTCGATCTCCTTTCTGGACTAGCGCGGTGGAGGCCGTGTTTTTCAGGCCGCCATGACGGACACTGCAGCACGTAGAGCATCACGTTGGATTCTATCGGTAATAGATGTTGAGTAGACTATTCTATGTTCTGCGTTTGGCTACATCTGTGTGAATTAACCGCAAACTTTGGATCCTGGTACTTTGGCCAACTATTGTACAGTGCGTAATGCAGACTGCATCAGCGTCGTCATCTATCCCTAAATGAAACTAAAGCAAAGCAAAAATAGGAAAGCCAGGGCCGATCGAGTAATAACAGAACCGCGAAGCGAAGGGGGAAAAAAAAAAAAAAAAAAAGTAAAAGTAAAAGTAAAAAAACGACGCCTAGCATGTCCCAGACTTTTCGACATGATGTGCTAGAGAAGGTCCCCGGTGACGCCTTTGATGCCGTATGTACGTCAAGATCGTTAAAAAAGAAAAGAAATGGAGACTATGTCCAAATCCCGTCTCCGACACAGACACACCTGTATATCTGTAAAGAAGACAATGCAGACTCTGTAAAAGACGAGGAAAACAACTAAGGAAGGGAAAGAAGGAAGAAAGAAGAGAGAGCGACTGATATCCTAGGCAGGTCCTAGGCATTGTCCCCGTTCGCCTCGCCTTTGATGTCACCATCACCGGAAGCTGCAGCGTCGGCAGCCGCAGCCATGTCCGGCGTCAGGCCGTTCTTCAGCTTACTACTGGGTACAGGGGTTGGTTTTTGACCAGAGAGTTTCTTGGGGGCACCCAGCTTCTTCTTCTTGGGAATAGCGGATGGCGTATCTTCATCCAACGGACGTTTGGGAGGGGCGGAGGTAGGGGTGTTATTCCCATTCTCCATGGGCGTTTTGTTCCGGTTGATCTGTCGCCCCGATAGGCCCAGGCACCGATCAAGGTGTTGCGCAACCCGCGTCACGACGAAGTACCTCGGACAATTCGGACATTTGACCGTGGGGAATGAGACCTTCTCCGGCGCATTTTGTTTAAAGGAACCATCAGGGGTCGTAGGAGGACTCGAAGCTGGGGTATTAGACGTAGTGGTTTGTTTTTTCTTCTTCGGGTTCAATTTGTCGGTCGCGAACGGATTTCCGTGCACATCATAGCCGAGCTTGTTGATCACCGGCTGCTTCTGGCAGTACTCTCGATATGGATCAGGGGGCGGCCGGGCGCCGACCCCAGTGACAGGGTATAGAAGACGTGGTAGTCGGCATTCCGGACAGATGATTTCCTTGGTAGTGTGAAGCGGGTTCCCCTTGAGGAAGACCTTTCCATCTTCGAACATGGCCCCTTCGGTTTCCACGCGGAGATCTTTGAACTCTTCACAGTCGGGGTCACCCGAGTTCAGCGGGTTGGTTGCCTTATTGCCGGACTCTTCTCGTCGTCTGGTTGCCTCGTCTTCGGCCTTCTGTCGGGTCACAACGACGGCAGAGCGCATACGAGCGACCTTTTCGTCGCGGTGGACTTTGGCAACTATATCATGGATGATGTTGTAGAACGTGTTATTGAGGATGTCGCAGGTCTGACAATGTTAGCCCGCTGGATCTGAAAGCTCCACGACAGCCAGATGCCATGCAACCCGCCGTACAACGACGCGACGTGGAAACGAAGCCGGCAAAACATACCAGCTTTGCAATGGTCCCTGAAGGGAGTGAACTTTCCTGCCCTCCTGTTCCGTTGGAGTCACCCATTTTAGAGTATACGTTTCTGTAGAACGAGAGGGTATGGAGTCAGACATGTTCAAGAGTATCGAACAATGGAGGTGGTGGAAGTGGTGAGAATAGAACAGTGAATAAGCATAGGGGGTCAGCAACTAGGCCCGTAAATGGAAGAGCTGCCTATTGTCGCATACACAATAGAAAGCACGCAAGGAATTGGGAAATGCAAGTCCTCATGAGGTCCTACTATCCCCGTGCCTTACGATGCTCCATGTCATAAGACTAACCTTAATTATTCCCAATGTAGCCAGACCCAGTATCCAAGACAGTGCCCCAAAAGTACCGCGTTATACCGAAGTAAATGACCTTCAGCTCAACAATGAGACTCCATGTACTTCTGTGTTGTATAGGTCGACAACAGGAGTCAAGGACGCGGCGGAGCAGACCGATGAGTCGTGGTCGACGGATGGATCGGCGGAACAATCGATCGAGAGACCAACCAGAGTCAATAGAGTAACGAACAGAAAGAGCAGCTATTGAAGTCCATCTGTCGGCCAGCAGTGGTCAGTCAGGGAGGGATTGCTGCTGTCTGTGGCGAGTGGCACGGTAGGGAGAATCAGCCGACCGAGCGTTGGTCTCTCACGCAGGGAGGGCCCGCTCACCTCTGTTCACATCCGATAAAAACCGACCGTATATATAAAGTAAGGGGAGCCAACTCCACGACCTAGATGAGAGGCAGCATGCGACAGTCCCACCGCGGGGTTTGTCAGGGAAAGTCCTGGGGCGAGTCGCTGGGAGGACAGACAGGCGAGACGAGGCTTTGTGCTGGCCTTTTGCAGTGCATCTTATCTTATCTCATCTCCGCTTTTTCTCTCTCTTAGACAGTGTTGCCTCTTTGTTTCTCTTGTCTCTTGTCTCTGGTTCTTGTCTGGGACTTCCCTTGGATTCTGGACTATACGTTGACCATGGCATACCAGTTCTTTGCAAAAGCCCATCAGTCCAACAAGGCGTCCACTTCCCCCCCTCGACCCTCTCCTCTCCCTTCGTCCTCATCCTCCGCTCAGAATAACCAACACACCACGTCTCCTATTCAACCTCCATCACTCGTGGCTCTGCAGAACTCGTCCTCGTCGCATACCAATATCGCCGCCAAACTCAAACCCCCAGTGGGTGGAGACCCGATCTTCCAAACCGTGGCCTACCCTCATCCCATCGAGTCTGGCTATTCAACTCCGCATCCCCACGTCACCATCGAGCCCGTCAGCACCGCTCACATACCTTCCTTGACGCGAATCACCGGTCTTCTACTTCCCATCCGCTACCCAAACTCGTTCTACACTGCGACAATCACGGACCCCGTGATCGCGTCACTGTCGCGCGTATCCATCTACCATGATCACCCGGTAGCAGCAGCGGCGGCATCGCCGTCGACGCCCGCAGTCAATCTGGGAACGAGCACGGGAACAGACAAAGTCATTGGAGGCATCCGATGTCGACTGGAACATGTTCCTCCCATGATGGTTCAACAGCTCCCGGCTCAATGCCTCTCGCACCCCCGAGATCCGACAAATCTGTATATCCAAACGCTTCATCTCCTCTCTCCGTACCGAGGCTGCGGTATTGCTGCCTCTCTGCTTAATTCTTTACTCTTCTCAACTCCTCCATCTTCTTTTTCTTCCTCCTCCGGTCCCCGTCTGACCTACCGGGTCTCTCCGCTGGTGAAACATTACAACATTCGTACCATTACGGCCCACGTGCACGAAGCCAACGATGAGGGTCTGAAATGGTACATTGCGCGTGGGTTCAAAGTAGAGGATGGGGTTGTTGAGAACTATTATCGTCGTTTGAAGCCGTCCGGCGCGCGAATCGTGAAATTAACCCTTCAGTGGGACAATGACGATCCAGATGTATGTACCAGTCCCGAGTCCCGAGTTCCGAATCAACTTGAGCAGCCTGTGGACGATGGAAACCTCGCCTCCCGAGAAGAGGAAGATGATGACGATGACGATGACTGGGAAAAGGTCGAAGCGGACGATGACGATGACCTCGGCGTTCGGCCGTTCTCAGGCTCTAAACTGCTAGATGCAGACGATAGTATGCGTAGGAAGCGAAAGGCCAATGACGAACCGCAGCGATGATAGTTATTTGTTTGGGTATTGCTCTTGTTCGGCCTGCTCCAGTTTCGTATCATTTTCTATCCTTTCCTTCCTTCCCCCCCCCCTTATTAAGCCACCGAGGATACCCCTGAATAGTCGCTTACTCAAGATGTACAGTCCTTGCTGTGTTTGGTTGATTTTGTCCGCCTTTGTGTTTTACAGGTGAAGTACATAACTACGTGCATGTGGTTGACTCTTGGGGTTTGTTTTAGTTTATAGGTAGACAAACACCGTGATACTTGTATATCCAGTAAACCATGCACAGTAGGTCATAAAGTAGATTATTATCAAACAGATATATGCACAGTTAATTCAAAATTCCAAAAATATACAACCATTAGCTACATACATAAAGACTGAGAACAAGACCGAGATCAAGCCCGATCTAAACAAACAAGGAGGGTATCGACAAATAGGAACGTTTATAAAATCATCAACGCATGTCCATTAGGCAATCAAACCAAAACAATCAAATGCTATAATTCTCCGCATGCAGAAAGATCTCATCCCTGGATGAATCCGTTATAACGTGCTGCTGCAGTCGGGCCGTCGTGTGCGCCACCTCCACCCTCATACTGGGAGGACCACAGACAAACACGCAAGCCCGACGACCAAAATCCCGCGAATACTCGGTCAGTAGACGCGGTATATCCGGACGCATGTAATCAATGCGCCATCCATTGCGTCGGTGTAGTGGGAGGGATGCGAAGCGCGGAACACCCCTGGCCGTTGTCGTCGTCGGGGTCAAGGAGAAATCAAACGGAGAGTTCTTCTCGACGCTGTCAGGTGTCCCTGATCCTGACCCTGTACCTGTCCAGCTGTGGTATTGGGAATAGTGTCTGCTTGTGTTGATGGGGGGCAGGGTGCGCGCGGGGGCTGGGACTGGTAGTGCAGTTATTGCGTCTTCGTTCTCGCGACGAAGCTCATTTTCCATCTCCGGGTCGCCGGCAGCTTCTTCGCGGATGAATGCGGAGTCTCGTTTGTCGAAGCCCTGGAGTGTATGGTAGATTTTCTCTTGGACGAGGTCAGAGGAGGAGAGCCCGCGGCCCTCCGGATATAGAGGGGAGGTTCCAGTGGTGAGGAAGAAATGGAAGTGGACGGAGTTAAGTGGTGCAGAGTCTCGGCAGATTTGGAGTTCTTCTTTGAACCATTCGACTGATTCCGGGTTCCGGAAGGCCCAGACGACTCGGACGGACTTGGTCACTGCTTTGTGGTCGCGCATTTTTTTGATCAGATCGAGGAGGTGGCTCGCAATGGCAGTGATGCCGCTTCCACCAGCGAAAAAGGTCACGTCGTCGAACGCGGCCATGTCGCGGCGCATGCCTCCGTACGGACCTTCCAGGAAAGCGGTCCAGGTCTTGTACGGACCGTATTCAAAAGCCTTGAGGAAGACTTGGCGGGTGAAGCCGCCGAAGGGTCGGAAGACGAGGGCGAGATCCCGGTGCTCCTCCCCATACTCGGAAGGGAAGTCATCGCTGCAGAGAGAGGCGATGGTGAAAGGGTGCCGTCCAAAAACGGAGATGCCTGGCATGCGCAGGTACACGTACTGGCCCGGTTTCCATCGCATTCGGGTGGCAACAGTCACCTTGACAGCGTTCTGGGGAAGGATGGTAATTGCAGACTCCTCGCCAATCAAGAAGGAAAGCCGTAAAGGGTTGGTCCAGTTGAGATAGAGGACTCTCACAATGAGCGATGCCACCCAGATCGCAACAGTGGCCCAGAGATAGTCCCACGATGTCAAGAAGTTCTTGCAATGCCAGAAGAGCATGGCGAGAAAGAAAATGGACAGCGGCATATGTACCGTCACGAAGAGCTCATACATCCATGATCGGAGGATGGGCAGGGAATGGAGGCACAAGACTATCAGAGGCACGAGAGCAGCGAGGCCCGTTCCGTAGGTGTATATATTTCGTGGAAATAGTTGCTGATAGTATATGAAGGACTGGCTTTCCCAGACGGGTGCCACATAGAAGGGAATCATGTGAATTAAGCTCAGGAAAAGGCAGAGGTAGCCCGCCCATCGATGAAGCACATTCAATCTCTCATGACCGATACCGGTCAACATACTAATGAAGTTGGCTCGAGTGCTGAGCGCAATAATCCAGGGGATCATGGCCACGGCAATCATTCCCGCGCGGATGGCCAACGGAGGGGACCCAAGTGCAATGGAGGTGTAGTAGAGAGGCTGCGGAATGAACGAATAGAGCGTGACGAAGATCAGGGCCGCCAGAACAATAGCGGATGCCCCAAGTGATGGAAGCACAACCCGGAGCTTCCATACTCGTAGCACTGGCAATGGCCGATAGAAGATCCAGCGCACGAATGCGATGGTGTTGTTGATCGGCGCAAATGTAGACACCGAAGACTGTTCTTTCACGTTCTTACTGCCCGGCAAAGGACCTCGAGCTGGGAAAAACCGCGCAGTGGAACTGTCGGTGGCCGCACTTGGCAGCTCATACTCATTCTGAGAGCTACCAGAGCCGGGTGAAGCTGCCGTGGGATCCTCCTTGTACAGGGCGATTCGGATCTTGTCACCCCATGTATGGTAAAACCGCACCACCGTTGCGATGCCAAGTAGAATCACACAGAAATATACCCAACCCAGGCCGTATTTACCAGCCCGGGACCATGGGTCTCTTTGAAGCTCAGCGATTTGCGCTGGGGAGTAGGATGCAACTATGGGGATATTGATTCGCTTCGCAATCGAGACAGCCGAATGCCATAGAGTCGACATAATGCTTGCTTCTGGAGGCAGTCGGTCACGTCAACACACAAAGGGAACCATTAACACTGATCGACAATTACAGAGATTATTTGCTGGACCTCGACGCAATATTCTCCGTATGTACTCCGGGCATACAACCAGCTCAAGGCGAGGATCAGCCTAGGAGAGTAGGAAAAGACGGGAAAGACGAGCGAAGAAGAGGAGGGGATTAAGAACTGCAGTGAGCTTAACATGGTGTTGTCCAACGATGATTGAATGGAAAGACGATCGATCATTGCTCGAGGTATTGTCGAGCTGCAGGAGGAATCCCCGCTAATGCGAGAGCTGAGTCCGCCGTCACCTGTGCTCGCCCAGAGCGACACCAGATTGGCCGCTGCTTTCCAGGTCGGCGCCAATGCAGTTCTTGTCACTCGTTCCGGAGATTCGTCACCAACGGGGGGTAATGAATGGCTCCAGCTTCTTTAGACCACTAGGCTCCTTTGTTGGAGTACACGGTGGCCACTGGGTTGATGCAATAATTGCGGTTGGTTTCCTGCGATACGCCTTTGCTTTTGTTGGTCACTTACTTTATGCGTTGCTATACTTGGCAGGGTAATTTCGATCTACTGTTTTCTGAGTACCACAAGGAGTCAGTTATCAACGTGCTAGGACTGATAGAGGGACCTGGAAGGCAGTTAGTCGACCAAGGAACAGATGTGGGAAATATTAGGCAATGAGATACTCGTGATGATAGGATGTATGTACATACTCATACAGGAGAATGTAGATAGAATAGTCTAGAACAGGTCTTGAATCTTGGGCTAAAAAAAACAAAAAAAAAAAAAAAAAATATATTATGATGATCAAGACAGCCGCAACAGCAAGTGGAAATAGCATTCATGAAGGGAACAGTGAAGGGAGCAATCTCAACCAAGTGCTGCCAGTATTGTAAGTAAGATAATTTCTTATGATGGGTATTTTAAGACTCCGTTGCCAAAAGAACAGCTGAACGCAAAGAATGATTCGTTCAAGAGACAGACGTTAGGAACTAAGCGATATTCTCATTCACTGCGGGGATAGAATACATTCCGTGTCTCGATGTCCCCGGTGCCAACTGATGCCGCAGTCCCAGCACCATTCATGCCGACATACGCCGCCTAGAATACAACAGCGGTTAGCCATCTACTTTGTATTGATTGGGGCGCCACGAGAAACAGGGAGATGCATACATCGGATGTGTTTCCCCGACCTTTCCGTGGGGACACTGCAGGCTGGACAAGGCCAGGTCAGCTCCTCGATTGTCCGTATCCGCATGAGCTCGCTGTGTGAATCTTCTTCGCAGACATGAGTCCATTCGTGAGACTCAGAGGATACATCAGGGGTGTTTTCGGGATATGCCTCGATGCTATCATTGCTGACTCTGGGATTAATCATGTCTTCGTATTGTGCACATGTCAGACCCTCGTGCCAGGGAGTCTGCCGGTGGATAAAACATGTTCGAGTGCCGCATGAGCCGCATACAACGATTGGGTCTTCTAATCCACCGGCGTGTAGCTGCCCATACCCGCAGTCTGATCGGATGCACATGATGAACTCGGCGTCTTCCTCCAAAACCTGCCAAGTCCGCCTGCGATCATAGGCCTGGAAGGTCCGTCGACTAGCCCACCGGTGGACCTCCTCATCGGATAGCTGTTCGTGACAAAGAGGGCACTCCAGTTGGTTCGTGTCCGATGAAGAAAGCTGTACGTCTAAGCTGCGACGGAGACAGCCGAGACATATATGTGTGCCGGGCATGGACGCATGATCACAGCCGGCTGCGATCGGGGCATCAGGAAAGAAATCGTCCCTGAAAGTCTCAAAGCAGACAGTACAGGTTAGAAGTGACGTGTTTCGGGCACTTATTGGGTTGTACGTCACGGGGCAGGGCAGAGGGCTCAAGGGTTCTCTGTGAAGTAAAGAAAGGACTGCACTGGCCGTGAACTCATCACTCCAGCAGTTAGTCCCTTCACCCAACATGGCGTTGGAGGTCGCGCCATATCGGATGTTGTCGCCCGTCGACACACTAATCTGCCTGGTTCTAGCCAGGGAGCGGTTGTTTGGACGTGGATTGCGATATGGCTCCTGTGAAGAATACTGAGGGGGTGGAGAAACACTCCGAGTGTTTTGGGAAGAAGGTAGGGCTTCTGAAGAAGGTGTGTTCATGCTTTTTTCCCCGAGTTGTCAAGTTCAAGGTCCTTCTGTGCAAGTGATATCCACATGCCTTGGTTCGAAATCAAGTTTTCTTCGGCAGAAGGAAGTATCTCGATTAACATGTTGCCAGAAATATGGATATATGGCAGAACATATGTTCCTTGTTATGTAGAAGCTCTCTAATGCACAGAGTGCATGTTATCTGTATTTAGAAGAGGATCCACTCAACGCCTATACGACAGTACACAAATTCCTGGTACACTAGAGCCAAGAAGGCATCATCCTGAAATAAATACGAGTCCAAGATATCAAAAGCGCCACTTGCCCCAGGTTCAGCGATGGTTAAACGATCTTCGGAATTAGACAACATTCCGACGATAGAGGGCGCGGGCAGGGTCGTTGTTGGTTGGAGAACAGACAAAATTGGAAACTACATACATGGATAATACCAGCGATCCCACGGTTGCAGCAGATCAAAGCAATGTCACGAAGAGCCCAATCGACATGGAACCCTCACCTAGCTAGCAACCGTGTCGACACCAATCGACAGAACACCAACGTGGAAGCCCCAGACAGCTCTTGCCAAGGGCATAGTTCAATTTTCCAAACGTGCACACAACTTGCCTGATGCAGCACACTTTGTGTGTTATTTGTCAAATTCGGCTTTCCTAGTATCCATGAGCGGGCCAAACCCAGAATTTCGCGGTCCGAGGCCAATTAGATTGGCAGTATCTCGTATTTATATTTAGACGAAGCGACGATCCCGCAACAGCTAATTAAGGATATTGGAAATAGCTGACGGAGTATACTTCGGGACAGCCAGGTTGGGTGAATTGCGTTACCAACAAGGGCATTTGCATCAGGTAGTAGTGTGGGGCGTCGTTTATTTGGTTCTAAGAACCCACGCTTGTTTGTGCATCGGGAAATGAAACTCGGTACATCACGCCAGCTGGAGACAAGAGCGGATTTTAGTCATACTCATCAAATAACTACCTAGCTAAGAATCGACATAACCTTCTCTGGATATAGTAGGGGTTCCTTTGGAGGTTGTCACTGCTAAATAGCAGTCTAGCTGTGGCTCAACAGCAATAGCGTTCAGCCGCAAGTAGATTTGGTCAAAGGAACACAAAAGGATCTATAAAGGATAGTTCTCGTCCAACAGCGAAGAAATTTCTCGCACAGAGAACAACGCGGGGGAGTAGAGAGTCGGTCCGTCACTTGGCAGTCTCCAGAAGTGGCATTGTGCGTCCGATGGTACACTCACCGCTTTTGATAAACTATTCTGCCGCCGAAAAATAAGTTGCTGCATCTTTTCATCTCCAAATAAAACCGACAAGCCTTACTTTTAAATATTCGCGCTCTCAATATTCCCGCCAAAACGATATTGTGAGCCCCTGCCACGGGGGACCTTCTGGATCAATAATGGCCTCAACAGCAGGGACTGCTGCCCAATCTACCCCTCCATCTCTTTCTCTGCCGCCCTCACAGTTCGCCCGGCTCCAACCTCATGCCTACCTTCTTGCCCACTTATCACCACCCTCATCAAGCAATAACCCCTCCATTCGAGCCAATGGCCGTGCTCCTACTCAGTTCCGCGTGACCTCAGCAAATGCAGGCTCATTGACTCATACAAATGGCAGCGCGGTGGTGAGAGTCGGCGATACTACCGCCGTATGCGGCATTCGCGCAGAAGTACTGCACACAGAAGACATTGCCTCATGGAGCGTGTCGAGGTCGACACCATCAGCTTCTACCGTGGCGAATAAGCGTCGGAAATTAGAAGATGCAACCGGAAACTCCAATGAGGGCGATGGTAGTAGTGATAGCGACGACGATGAGTCGCAAATTCAAGATCACAATCTCCTGGTACCGAATGTCTCCCTGAGCACCGGCTGCGCACCCGGTTTTGTCCCGGGTGCGCCGCCTTCGTCGTTAGCGCAGTCATTATCTCACCAGATTCTCACTCTGTTGCATAGCACGCCACTCGTTCGTGCAGACGACCTGCGAATCTGGTATCAGCCGCCGAATCTAGGAGCCGAGGATCTAGAACGGCACAATGAGAATGAACAGATGGACATGGACGCTCCCCTGGCAGAATCAGATGGAAACAATGAAAAGAACAAAGAGATCAAAGCGTTCTGGGTTCTCTATATCGATGTCATGATTGTCTCATTGGCGGGAAATCCTTTCGATGCTGCTTGGGCCTCTGTCTTGGCGGCTCTGCGAGACACAAAGCTTCCGCGTGCGTGGTGGGATGTTGACAACGAGATAGTGGTATGCTCGGACGTTGTTTCGGAGGCCCGGAAGCTATCTCTACGGGGTATGCCCATCTCGAGCTCATTTTGTGTCTTTGAAGCCGATGCGGCTAGCGGTTGGAGAGCTGTCGCGATTCCTGACGCCGAGGAGGAGAGGAAAATTACGAAAAGTAGTAGACAGGGCATGCAGCGGAGGTGGATCCTGGCCGATCCCGATGGATACGAGGAAGGTCTGAGCCAGGAACGGGTGTGCATTGTGGTGGATAAGGAACGCGGCGGGAAAGGCAAGACGACTATATTGAAAATGGAAAAGAATGGTGGGTTGGCTGTGGACAGTAAGGAATTAAGAGAGCTTGTTGTTGTGTCTGCACAAAGATGGGAGGAGTTCAAACTAATCTTGGAGGGAATGTGTTGAGGAGTGACTCTTTTGATTAAAACACGGTAGTTACGATTATAGTTGATAATATCAACTACCAGGATTCCCCAAAATCTTCAGAGATGGGAGTTATGCTCGTAAAGTACAGTAGATGACGTCCAAATCCATATGACTGCAACATGAGAACAACAATAACATAGACTCCACCGAACTCCGCTATTCATATCCGGGCTTCTATTGATAGCACAGGAATGCAACCACGCTTTTAAGCCGTGGTGAATGCGTCTAATTGTCGATAGCCTTCGCTGCATGTCTGGGACTCTTCCGTTGCCTCTTAGCAGGGCGTTCTGTAAGTTGTTCTTGAGCGCCAATGACAGCCCAGTTCTCTTCATCGTCAGGAAATTGTGCACCATTAGATGAGCTCGTTGCATCATCAGTTGAATCTTCCGTCTTAGCAGGCTTGGAAGAGCTGGCTTTGCGGGGCAGATAAAGGGACACCGAAAACAAATCCAAGCCCCTTTCTTTTTTGCCATCTGTATCAGACTCCTTGTCGTTTGCTTCGTCGTTCTTCTCGTTACCAGTCACCTTAGAGGACTTTTCAGACTGTGGTTTCTTATTGCTGAATTTCTGGCCCCTCGTGAAGAACTGACGGAAGAGTCCGATGTTCTTGTTGTCGCCTTCATCCGATTTCTCCTCTTCCTTACCGGCGTCTGTTTCTTCTTCTTCTTTTTCTTCATCATCATCTTCTCCACCATCACTGAAATGCCACATATGCTTTATTTCCCCTTTGAAGGCAGCAGTTCCCCATAAGGAGATCAGAACTCCAGGCACAAGATACAAAAGAGCCGGCTGAGGATGATCAAAACACTGCATCACAACAAGTGTTGCGATCATTCCAGCTACGTACCCAATTATACTAGCTCTGAAGTATGTCTTAGGGAAGACGCGAGCATCATGGTATGGGGGTTCCAACTCTGGTTCCTTCGGTACAATGGATCGAGTCCAAAATCGGTCACCCCAGCCCCCTGTCGCGGATTGGTAGACAGGCTTGATGAATTCTTCCCTATTACCTTCTGCTCTCGCTTTCTGAAATCCTTTCCGCACATAGTAGAGGTGCAGATCAAATCGGAGTGCCAGTCCCACCATCATTCCGGGAATAACAACATCGCCCAAACCTAACATGGCTAAAGAAACAGTGTCCGGGGGTTCATCAGGACCTGACGGGCGTGGAAACAGAAGCTTGATCGGCATGTCCAACGATTTTGCAACTGTAACCATCAAGGGAGTAAAAAACACAAAATAGATATCATAGAAGAAAAGCGAGCCCAGGATGAGGGATCCTGTCACGAAGGTGGACGGTGACATGAATTGCAGAGCTCCATAAGAGAAACTAAAACCCAAGAAATTGGTCAACCACCAAGGTTTTGCAACAAACGTAAAATAGCCAACCGCGGGCAAGGCCAGCAGGAAACCGAAGAGGTCCAGCGCGTCCACGGAAGTTTCAGCTCTGCAGATTCGGTATATGTTGAGCCGAACTTTTGCTTTCCGGTAGGCAACATTACGAACAGCCCAGAGGGTCTTGAGAGCAGTGTCTGACAATGGGATTGAGCTGATGATGCCAGGGAAAGGGGAATGCCGGACGTCGGAAGTCTCTGGATTAGCACCTTCACAAGACACCTTGAAAACACGATCCGACTGTTTAACCTTCCAAAGTTTGTCTCCATATGTGTACGTCCGGGGGAAAACAAAGGACCTCAGTACTGAAAGAGCATCCTTTAAAAAGGCACAAGCAAAGAACATGCCCATTTGAGAGAAGTAGAAACCCAGTATCTTGTTCAGCAATTCGGCGCCCATATAGTTGATCACCAGGTACAGTCCTCCAAGTGTGAAACCCGCAGTCAAAGGAAACATCAACGCATCGCTTGGTTGAAGAGTTTCCATCTTTCCCTGGCCTTCGTCATCTTCGTTATTTGACTCGTCATCATCTTCTTTTTGAGGCTTCGCGGCGGATGATGGTTTCGAGAGTGATGCATGGGCGCCAATATAGATCGGAAACAGTGCTGAAACAAGAAGATGTGCATAAGTGGGCACCAGAGGCTTGATAGCTGTGAGGTGGTAGATGACCTGGCCCAAGAGCTCTGCGAAAGGGCTGACCTCGTCCATGTTGACAGGAGGGGCGAAATCGAGCGTTATTTAGAGAGAAGAGTCTTGGTAACCTCGAGTTCTCATATCAAAGTAGCCAAGAGAGTTTGTCGTCCTCCTGGTTTGGCTACTCCATGGCTGTGAGACTGTTGTTTACTTGTGGAAAACGAGCAGCAGGATTGCATCACTCACCAGTCACTGCAGTGGGCGCCAAGACCAACATTCTTCCCCGCCGCCTTACAAGAAGTTTCCGGTTACCTCGTGCACTCAGTATTCATTCACTTTCCCACCTTACTGAACAAACCTTCAATATTTTCAATCTCTACTTCCGTCATGGCGACTGACATAGGCTTTGACACGAGCATGGTAAGAACCAGTTCTTCCATCATTTGCCTCAATTGGTGGCTGATCTCATACAGGGCTCGTTCACAGTGGAGCTTTACAACGAGCATGCACCGAAGGTTAGTTTCGCGTTGGCCTTCTACAAAAGGCCTATGCGCTAACAGCTATATGATCTTCAGACTTGTAAAAACTTCGCCACACTTGCGCAGAGGGGTTACTACAACAACATCGTCTTCCACCGCATCATCCCGAATTTCATGGTACAAACCGGCGATCCTACCGGCACTGGCAGAGGAGGGAGTTCGATCTATGGAGAAAAGTTTGAGGATGAAATACATGCAGGCCTCAAACATACAGGTGCCGGGATATTGAGTATGGCAAATAGTGGACCCAATACCAACGGCAGTCAATTTTTCATCACTCTTGCGCCCACCCCATGGTTGGATGGAAAGCACACCATTTTCGGCCGTGTAAAGAGTGGAATGAGAGTAATACAGCGCATGGGCCTCGTGAAAACGAATGGTGAGGATAGGCCGGTGGATGAAGTCAAGATCCTTCGTGCGAGGGTGGTGGAAGAAGGAGGACAAGAGTGAGATATTGGGATCCGCGAACATATCAAACCAGCGTTCACGGCTTATACCCAAATCTTCTTCTCACATGCCGTCTCTCCCATCTCAAGGTGCAATGATCAGGTTCGGTATTCTGGTGTCGGGCAGAAGCCAGCGACTAGCTAGAGATCGCGCTTCGTTTCGCGCCATGAGGGAATACTTGACTACGGGAGTCAAACATGCAATTTTTCACGCATACCCTGAGTGGAGAGCCTCCGATAGAGGCTTCCCGTCTGGTTACAAGTTTGCCTGTCCAGTGTCGACAGACATTGAGGTTCTTATACACAAACAGGCAAGAATTAGATAATATAATGTATCACTACAAACGAACTGCTTCTATCAGATGTTACCATTCCAGAGCAGCAGATACAGAGTGACAAGAATCCTATCTACCACTCCTATAAATGACAAAACCAATGAAGGCTTGTGCAAATGAGACGAGACTGCCATAATCAAGTTGGCAGTATGTCTGTGCAGGGCACCAGGAGTGGAATGAAGAGAAAAGGAGAAGAGAAGGTTGTGGGAAATCTCCATCTCCTTAAGCGGTCCGCGATATGGTCTAACTTTATTCGGTATGGCGTCTTATCTTTCTGCCTTAGGCATGAATCACATATCAACAGAGCTTTTCGGAACTCTCAATGCTGCAAATGCGACCAGTAGGTATTTCATCCCTCATTAAGGTAAACGGTATCATCAAGTTGTGATAAACATATTTTAGCTCTCTTAATTTGCAAAAAATTTCATATTATTCAGCCTTCCGAGGCTGTGTCATGCATGGGGTAGAAGCTATATATCCAAGCTCTCAGTCCACCAGTTAGAGAGGAGAGTGTAAATCAAGTCAAAGACTTTCTTTCATCGTATTGCGCTCCTCTATTGCGCAGGCTTACTATGGCATAACATTGATATCCCCCTAACTAGTTACTTAACTACAATGTTCGTCTTACTAACTAGTATCGTGGAGCTTCGAAGCACGTGACGCACGCGAAGCGGGTCACGCAGTATTTCTGCTTGTGCCCTCCGTTTTCTTTTCTCTTCCCAAATACTTTCGTTCTGTGAACGAATGGTACCCAACACACCACTCATGGGCTGGAAGGTCCCGTTGCGGAGGTGTTCTACAACTTGCCATCCGACATGATACACGGGTACGCTTTTAGTAACTAGTATCATTGAAACTTTGAAATATCCAGCTTTATCTGCCTCCTAGCTGGCCAGGATGGAGTCGCTAGCAGAGACGCCATGGGATGTGACAATCTCTGGTACTGGACTCGCGCAGTCACTTCTAGCACTGTGAGTTCAATTTTCCAATCCAACTGAATTGCATGACGCTGACATTGTTCAAAAGAGCCCTTTCTCGCTCAGGGAAGAAGGTCATCCATGTTGACCGGAACCCATATTATGGAGGATCGGAGGCCGCGCTTAGTCTGCAAGAAGCACAGGAATGGGTTAGCAGGGTAAACCAAGGTGAATGTCTCCTGGAAGACGAGGAATTATATGCAACTTGCTAATATCTTTCTATAAGACAGAACCTGATAACTTCCCCTTTGAAGATGCAGCCATTCACTGCCCGGATGGAACTCGCTTGTCAGCTTCCCGGACGTATACGCTGTCACTCTCGCCGCAGCTCATCTATTCCCGCTCTCGGCTAGTTCCTACTTTGGTATCTTCCAAGGTTTACCGCCAGCTAGAGTTCCAGGCTGTTGGGAGCTGGTGGATTCACAGAGCTCCATCGAGCTTAGCCAAGAGCGAGGATACCGCTGGCGGTCGAGCCTTGTTCCGAGTACCAGGTAGTCGTGAGGATGTCTTCGCAGATGACACGATAACTGTCAAATCTAAAAGGACTTTAATGAGGTTTCTTCGTCATATTGGGAAGCCTCAGGAAGATGACGAAGCTGGCGTCGAGGAAGACGATCTATCTCTCCCAGAATACCTGAGCTCCAAGTTTCAGATGCCTTCTGAACTTCACGACCCCCTACTTTCTCTATCATTATCGCAGGCTGCCCTCCAGCAGACGTCGGTCGAGTATGCAGTCCCTCGCATCAAAAGACATTTGGCATCTATTGGCGTATTTGGTCCTGGGTTTGGAGCACTGTTAGCGAAATGGGGTGGTGGCGCCGAGGTTTCTCAAGTGGGTTGCCGAGCACTTGCTGTGGGAGGTGGCATCTATGTCTTGAATGCTGGCATCAATTCTATTACATCCATCACTGAGGCTAGGGACGATAACCAGGCGCTTGCCGAAGTGCATCTGTCGAACGGCGAGACAATCAAAACCAAATTTGTGGTTGGCTCTCATTGGGATCTTCCCAGTCAAAACCGCCCTTCTTGTGACAAAGTGGCTCGGTCGATCACGGTTGTCTCCTCCCCGCTTGAGAACCTTTTCCCGATCACAGTCGAAGGCAGCCCTGTTCCTGCAGGTGCTGTCGTGGTATTCCCAGGAGCCTCTTTGGGCCGGGGGGATGATTCGTCCCCGGTCTATATTCTGGCTCATTCTAGTGACACTGGCGAGTGCCCGTCGGGACAAAGTGAGTATATCTTTTATGTTCCCAAAAAGATCCTGATTTCCGTGTTGCTCATATGATGACTTTTTCAAAATTACTTATCTACATTGCCTGAAATTGCATGTTGAAAATTTGTTGAACTGATCATGAGCCTAATGCTTTGCTGTCACCACACTGCATTGTTTTGCATCATGCTAACTATTACGTGTTAGGTGTTCTGTATAGCAGTGTCAGCGTTGCTGGGGCTGAAGGGCAATCTTTAATCGAAGAAGCGATCAATAAACTTCTTGGGTCTAGTGATGCAGGTGCAACTGTCCTATGGTCTCTGCGTTACACACAATTAGGCAAAGCTAGTAATAGCTCTAGGACAGGGACCCCTTCGCTCAACCGCCTCTCTGAAAATGTCATTTGCTTTCCTCCCGGTAACCTCGATCTTGCTTTTGACGATGCTATGATCGACATGGTGAAGGAGGCGTGGAAGCTGGTCATGGGTGGAGAGGTTGACGAAGACACGTTTATGGAATTCGAAGATCGCGAAGGTGCCTATAATGAGGAATGATTGTAGCTTGGAATCATTACGATGATTAACAGCTTCCCTGTTTCCCTGTGCACCTACGGGTGCGTTTCATGTACATCAGAATACATATTAACTATTGTTTTGGAATACTAGAATTATAGTTCATTTTTTTAATCCATCTGACGCTTGGAAACTTGACGTTTTAAAACTCTTGCATAAATAAGGCTTCAGGAGACATGTGATTAATGTCAAGATACATCCATTTCCTTCTGCAGCTGACATAGTTTCAACTCGACGACCCCGAGAATGGCATCAACTGGAGAGCTGAATCAGATATTCATGCCAATGCATTGCAGCCTACGATTAATAGTCAGGTCCGAGAGTGATATTCCAGTCATATCAAACCCCACAAAGAGAACCGATGTCTCTCCTCATTAGTAGTGATATTTCTCACCGTCCACTCCCAGAGATCCTCCTGCTTTGTTCTCGTCATAGCTATCCACACTCGACTTCATCTGCTCTCGTCCTTCAAAATACACCCCACTGGGTCACAACCTCCGGAGCAATAGTCAACCAAGCCAATGAGGCACCCGACTCCTCAGGCGTATGCACATTCAACGCACCAGTTACAACACGCACCACAGGAAGCATCTTTGGCAAAACACGATGCCAAATAAACTGCTCCATCGAGTTCGTTTCCCGCGCCAGTCCCGTCCCTGGCATGAACCTGGGACAAGACGCAACAACCGTCCAGGATCTACCCGTTCCCGTCACTATACGCTGTCGTCGATGTAGCGCATACGTCCAGAGCACATTCGCCAACTTACTAGAGGTGTAGCGCTGACGGCCTGGATTCTGCACCGAATCCGACGATGGACGAGCCAGGTCCTCAGCGGCTGTGTATTCCGTGTCGGGAAGACAAGACTTGCGCGCTGGGTCGTAAGTACCGCTCGTGGTGACGACGATGCGGGATGTACCACAAAGCCAAGGACGTAGGATCGAGAAGAGTAATGCGTGGCCTCCATGATTAATCCCGAAGGTACGTTCGACCCCGTCGATGGTGTAGGTTACTTCTCTTGGAAGTTGCAGACCCGCGTTGTGGAGTAGGGCCGCCAGACGCGGAACTTTCTTTCTTCCCAGGTTTGGACGAACGATCGGACTTCAAGGAGACTGGACAGGCCAAGATAGTGGTAGCCGACGTGTTGCTGGTCGAGAGGATAGGACGATTTGATATTCTGGGTGAGCGCGTGCCAGGTAAATGGCACAATGATATCCTAGCCTGGGGGTGCCACCAGTAAGAGAATGCTACGTTCAGACATGTTGGATTGAGTTGTAAATGGTGATTGGAAGTAGAAACTTACTATCTTCCAGTTCCCTCGTCGGGGTTTATATACGTTGCTCGACGGCACTAAGCGGACTTAAGGCTTGTCTTGCAAGATGATCGAGAGCCGATTACTTCCCTTTAGCCGTTGGGATAGGGGCAGTGATAACTCGAAGCGATTTACAGCCACGTACAACTACATCAACGGGGATTAGACTCGGGAATCATTATCCGATGGATTCCTACCATGTCAGGGTCCCCGGAACGAGGCGCTGAGGTGTTATAAAATTAGATACTAAAGACGATGGGAAAGAGTTAGCCGGGCACGATATAGCAACACGGGGGGAATACTAGGTGCAATACTGGCTGCAACAGCTTAATAGAACTTTGGATTGAATCTAATTGAAGAAACTCCGGGAAGGCTGCATTATATTCACAAACATAAGGAATAAACAGAGCTGTATTACCATACTTAGGGTGAATTGAATGCTTAGGGAATTTAGAAAAGTACGTCTATAAATATTCTCCTCCCCTCTGGAATCTCAATTGTTTCAACTCCCATATCTCCTGTTGGATATCAAGGCGAGACCAGCTGCCAAGTAGTATTTTGGTCGAGTGGAAAATGCTGACGTATCCCACTCAGCTAAAGATGTCTGCATCCTGACGAGACAGTTTATCTTTGGTTTATTCCTCCCAAGCATCTTCAATAAACTGTAATAAGCATCTATTATATCCAACCCATGAATCGCTCAGCGGTTCTAAGGCAATTTTCCATATGTTAGTCACAACGGATCCAACGGATCGAAGAAGATTCTTATCCGCATAACAAGATGCATGGTCTATTGCCTCACCGAGATACCTCAGCACCAGTGACATTCCTCAAGTAATATTTCACTCCCAATTTCCAACCAACAAACCCACCATTCTGCTTGTAAGCTAACATAATATAGTAGTATAGCATGTTATTCTACGCATATTAGACCATTTCTGAAAACGTTAGTTGACGTCACGTCAACCGGCAGTACAGCCCGGATGCATTCTATGCATGCATCATCACGTCGCCCTCAGAATCAATAAAATCCGGGATTGGTTAGAAGAGTCAAGGAGGAAGAGTCACAAAAGCTCTCAGAGTCCTGAAATTCTTCGAACTTCTATTTACGTGACTTTTCATGCTAAGAAAGGTCTCGCACCTATAGAACCAACTCCAACATGCCATTCCCAAGCTCAAACATGATCAGGTCGACTTTGAGAATGGACTGATCTTTGGTCGACGTTGGAACGGGAATGGAAAGTACAGCGCGTTCAATCGAGCTGGAGAAGAGGGCTGTCGTACTTTCTCATTTGAATGTTTTGGTTCGTATATAGGACAGCCTCTGCTGTCTCAGGAGCTAGCCAACGGCTCTAGTGGAATTCAGGTGTCCCAACGCCTGAGCACACCTTTTATGGATAATCGAATCAGTTTAGAATATATGACTATGGGAATATGCGTTGTCCATCTAGAGTACTCTCGGTTCTATTCAAATTCAAGGAGCACAGCTTGCTTTCTAAGTGGGAGATACAAAAATATATTGGGATTCCCACTGTCCATCATGCCAACAAAGGCATGAGCAATTCATCTAAGGATTAATGAGTCCTGCATACCTTCACATATTGTCACCACACACAGCTACGTTATGTTTGCCAAATAACATTCGAGTATTCGATATCAGCCGTATCTATGGGCTCAGCGCAGAATGGATTACCGTTAGAAGGGGCTTCCCCAAGTTCCGAGAGCTAAAGTTTGAAGCCTGTCCAGCTTGGAGTTGAAAATGAAAATATTTAGGCCCAAAGTGACTATCGGTACAGCCTCTTGGTTCTGTCAATTGGCGACGATACACGCATAGCCCGGAAAGTGCGGCACTAAAGTTCTGCACATCGGTCTTTTACAGTATCCTAAGCAACGTCTAGACACTCAATCAGTCAGTCTTACCCTCCTCAGCTTTCGATGCCGCCAACCTTCCGCAGGGTTTTGAGAAGCCAGCGCATCTGTGCCAGTTTTCCTACTCGGCAGATGGCAAACTTACCGCCATCGAAGGGCAAGATTCACTCAGCAATCTTCAGGAATCGCCTAAGAACGGTACCGATCAGAAACCGACTAAGCACGAGACCACCTAATCTCAGCCAACCGATTTCTATGCCTATGATGCCAGAGAAAGACTCCCGTCCATATGGGGACTTGCCTGTTGATACTGTCATTCTGCGCAAATCCGCACAGAGAAGGGCACACATTGGGCCGCTGATTTTGACCAAACAGAAATATACGAGAAAAGGGCACACAACCAGGGTAAGTCCTGGGTCATTAAGCACTATGCGGAGAAGAGATTGGATGACACCATTCTTCTAGTAGATAAGCTTGCCCGGGAAGAATCAAAAGCGAAGACATCTGGTTATGCCAGCTCTAAGAGGATTGAAAGGTATTCTATTAATTAGACATTAATAGAATTGGATAGCTAGCCTGTGGTTTAAGACGCCTGTCCGGCATCTCTCCTACAGCGAGGGACGTATATAAGATAGTATCGGGATAAGGAACACTATTCAAAATGGTCAATGTACCTACCCTCTCAACCACAAATGAACCACGCAAATCTGCGGTCACTATTAGATACCGAAGAATAAGAGTCGGAGCGACCCAAGCCACATACGAAGGGATTGACGCTCCTATACCGGGACGTCCTACTGTACTGGTTCTGTGAAATATCGACAACAAACATCTGTTTGATAGCTCCGAAAGTAAGTAGATTTGAGTTAAGAATATCTGATCCTCTACCTCAGCAATATGATGTTTTTATGGGTGAAGAAATCTACTTACTCTGCTATCAAGTCCCTAGATGCAGAATAGCCTAGAATATTCAAAGACTATCCTCTAGTTACATTCATTTAGCCCATCTCTATCAACGAATCTCATCCCATCCATACACCCTTCAGTTCGAACAATCGCGTTCCTTTGTACCAATAGGAAGAAATTTGGAGAATTAGGGGTGGTAACCCCCGAGGCAACTGGTTCTCCGGCAGTTAGGGCAGGGATTTTCAACCATAATATTTCTAGTCAGATGGATTGTAGCAAATATCAAGTTCAGCCCTACCCCACAAGCAACATCCACAAGCAACAGCAGAGCCTATGTAACGTGCACGGTATCTTCTGGATGACCGTTGTACTAGCGATCTACTCCATACAGCTCGGATACTCTCCATAGCATCGGCAAGCGATATCCGGCGCCATGGCTTCCGAAACAAACTTCGTTGCAAGAATTTTCTCTATACAATGCCAAGGGCAGCTTGTCTCATCCAGCCCAGCCTTATGAGATGCGTTTCATTCCAGTATCAGAAATCCAGAAATTGAGCCGCCACGTGACAGACCTGTTACAGAGTATACTCAGGATATGGGGTATAAAGGTGGGTGACTGCTCCAGAGTAAAGACTTACTGTGGACGTTTCACGGGATCAAGCCGAGCATCAGATTCTGTGGGACCCTAGAGGAATCACCCTGCGATCCCCGCTTGATGTCTCTAAGTAGGTAATAGTAAGTATGTTGTTACATCGGCGGGTCGATCGTCCACGGGCGGATTTCTCCTTGGCGTGTTGGACGATAGTCTGTAGTAGACTCTGGGATGTGGACATCAAAATGGTTGATATCAAGGATATCCTGTGACGTACGACCAGCTGGGTTTCCAATGTATACTGTTCCACGAGTATTCACGTTTAGTTACCGGACTATAGGAAGGAGAATTGAGCCAAGCCTGTTGATCAGCACCGTTAATTTGCCCTTTTTGAATGAATGTAGAACTTGAATAATATTTACGGGTTATTTAGTAAGATCATCTGTCCATCATCATGAAGATTCTCGTATGTTCACCCAGATTAGTGTCAGTAAGCCTAATGTTGCCACGCGTCCCTTGTCTGCGGCATCGATAGAGGTGATTGGATTGATCTGATCGGATCCACTTGTACGAAGTAAGTATCTCGAGTGGAGAGTCCGCTCCTGGTACCTTCCAAGTCTCAGCTGTCGAGGGTCAATCAGTTATCAGACATGATCCGAGTCAGTCAAGAGATATGAGACCATCTTGCCACCAGCGTCGCTTCAGCTGGCCTTACCGCCGCCCTATATACTATAATCCAGTGAATGGAAGCAGTGGCGGTGCCACTTTTTAGTATCGATACCCCTGTCCAGTACCTACCGGTACGGTACCTTACATTTGCCGGCCCACAGAGCCCTGTCTAGTGAGGGAAATCCAAACCCAACCTCATCACAAGCACGGGCGACTTACGGAGTACTCCGTACGTCCTGTGTACTGTGTATGTTGGACCAAGCTTACGTATGTTTCTCGGGTGGTGTTGTACAGTAGTCTATTAGTTTCCCGAGCACAGCGGCCGACTCTAATACGACTGACTTGGCTTTGTGCTCCAGCTTGCGACACCACCAGCAATCGTCGGCAAAAGAATTAGGGAGAAATCGAAGCGGTTGGTGGCAGGGGACACGCGGCCCGTGGGGCTGCCGATGCAGCACCCCTGCTCGGCGTGTGCGGATTGGCTGGAATGGCGGGATACCGTGCTGATCAAAGGGCTGTCTTTGGTGCGATTTTGTAGTTCACAATTATACTATTCTGCTGACGATTCCATAGATATTCCTTATGATACTCTGCATACTACAGAGTACACTCTTCAAATGCTATGTAAACCGCGATATGAAGAGAATCGTACTCGGTAGGCAGTAGAACGCACAAAACCCAAAAATAGCACCTTGTCTCCAAAGATGAAAACCAGTGGCTGTAAATCCACTGGAACCGGTCAAACCGCCCAGATTGACTATTCCCGACGGAGAGTACAACAATACCAGTTTGTCCGCCCCGCCTGCGGATCCGCCACAAAAAAAACACCAGAAAAAAAAAAAAATAGAGCCGCTCCACTAACAAGAGGGTACTAACTACTTACTTCTCTAGTTTCTGTCTGACCCTAACAGGTAATCTGTAAGCCAGCCGTTCGTGATAATCAGATTGGTTATGACAGCGCAAACCGACGGAGTCCCATGTCTGGGTCTCTATTCTGTAACATCGATTCTCCGCGTGTACCGTTTGAGATTGATCACGAACAACGGCAATCGACTGTTTGGGAAAGGACAGTAAGAACCTGCGAAGAATCAACTCCCGATCAAGTGTGCAATCGGCATCACGCAAGACCGCCGATACGGGGCTGCTTGATATATTCCGCAGTACCTATAGTTATACATTATTTATAATTCCAAACAGAGCTGTACACGAACATATGTACTTATGAGTACGGAGTACATACAATCGAGATCGAGACTAGGGATGCATTCGGTGGCTTCCATGTGAGAGATATCTTTGTGTATGGACTCATGGAGAATGTCTCTTCCGCAAATACTCTGATAAATAAATGGATGATCACAAGGGTCCGTGAAAGTGCGAAATCCCGGGAAGTGGAGATAATTCCCTTCGGTCGGTGATCTACATCAAAAACATACGTAGTACTACGGAGGACCGAAGATACAAGGTTACAAGGAAGGAGGGGATGAATGGGAAGGAAGAGAGGAGAAGAGAAAAAACACCGGAAGTATCGAGGAAGTGTTCCATGCATGTTAAAACTCGGGTTTCCCCCTTCGTATACTTGTCTTTTGAATACTGTGATGAGACGCTTTCTTTTCTCTCAGTGAACTTTTTTGTCTCATCTCACTCCCAAAATTCAGTTCCTCTAGTTTTTTTTTTCACCTGGCAGTTTCAACGCCACCACCAACTGTAAATGAAACCAGTCTCTGAACCCTGAAGCATCGGGAATAATAATTTAAACCCAAAACAAAAAAAAAAAAAAAATTCATTCATCTGAAGGCCTGTGACTGGCGAGCTTAACAGAACGGTTTTACCAGTAGGAGGAGCTTAGGCCCCCCCAAGCCCAACCGTGGTCCATCATTCGGCATTCCCACTTTGGATTGCCTTCGGTCTCCTGTCTTCATCCTTCCCTCATCCACTTTCGCTGGACTGACTAACAATTACTTTCATCTCCTTTCCTGTTCATCTCTCCTCTTCCCTCCCCCTTCCTTCTTCTTCTCCCTCAAGTTCAACCTCGCT
Source organism: Aspergillus tanneri (assembly GCF_003426965.1). Classification (NCBI taxonomy): domain Eukaryota; kingdom Fungi; phylum Ascomycota; class Eurotiomycetes; order Eurotiales; family Aspergillaceae; genus Aspergillus; species Aspergillus tanneri. The sequence goes on from NW_022984632.1 coordinate 2,476,441, forward strand.
AAACCCCAACTCTCCTCCAGCCTGTTTCTCTTCCAAGGCCCTGGACGCAGCGTCCAGTTGTGCTTTTCTTCCCCTTTTCTCCAATTGGCCTGGGCTGTGTTGTCCTTTACTACATCTGCAGATTGGTTCCTTTTTTTCAGGCACAACCAACCCCCTTTTGTGACCGTGTCGCGGGCCTCGACGCTGCCAGCCTCTCGTTGACAGACCACTGCAATCAGATTCCTCTTCGGCTTCTCTCGATTGCCAGTTTCACTCACTCTTTTAATACACGTTCCTCGAATCTTCGGTGCTTCGCCGCAACGGTTGTGCGTTAGCAACTTCCCGTTCAACAGAAACCTCTCTATTCTCTTTTTATGTGCTTCTGATACAGCCGACTTGATTTAATATTTTCTCTATCCCCATATTGAAAGATAAAGACCTCTTACTATTTTTTACATGTGGAAACACGGCAAGATTGATCATACTCCAAAAATGCCGATGTTGCGCCTCAAAACAGCCTTCCCTCTCGTCGTCCTCTTTTCGATAGGCTTCTTTTTCTGGGCCATCGAACGATTTGATCGGGCTGCTTTTAATCGGTTTAAGCACCCCATCGATCGTTCTTCGAATTCCGGTGCCTCCCAGATCCAACTGGGATCTCCACCTGCTCCGGCACGGTGTGATGCGGATCCTGGTGCAGTGGCTCCTCTGCCCTTCGCAGAATGGCTTCCTCGCAAGAACTACACCCGTGCTTACTTCCGCCCTCGCCACGTTGACCCAAGGACTGAATTCAACTCATTGGAGAATATCGATGTCGACATCCCAGTTCTTCCACCCATGACGGTCATGGAGCGTGGTATGGTTGTGTCACCGGACAACAAGGGTTCCTTGGACGAGACCTGCCCCCCGATAATTGACGTCGATGTGGCTGCGGACGACGATATTGATGAGACGGAAAAGCTTCTGTTTGGATTGGCGACGAGCGCCGACCGCTTGGATCGCCTGCTTCCGTCCCTCCTATACTCGTACGGCAACACCAAGGCTAGTATTATCGTGCTTGTTCCCCAGTCAGACGACGACATTCCCAAGCAGGAGACCTACTTTCGGAACCGTGGATTGGATCTCACTCTGATCCAGTCTCCCCTGGACTTCACAGCACGTTACTTCGGTTTGGTGCGAGCGTTTGCCGAGCACATTAGAACGAAACGCCCTCAGACCACCTGGGTCAGCTTCATCGACGACGACACCTTTTTCTTGTCCCTTCCCACCATTGCCAAGGAACTGAAACTCTTTGATGTGAGCAAGAAGCACTACATTGGAGCTCTATCGGAGGCCAGCTGGCAGGTGGACACCTTTGGCCACATTGCCTTTGGTGGTGCCGGTGTCTTCGTCTCGAAACCGCTTCTGGACGTTCTGGACCAATTCTACGATGAGTGCCAGGCATGGGGTGAGCAGCCCGGTGACCAGAAGCTCGGCCAGTGTATCCAGAGATTCGCCGACACCCCTCTGACTCTCTGGCCCTCGTTGTACCAGATGGATATGAAGGGTGAGGTTGACGGTGTCTACGAGTCGGGTCGGAAGATCGAGTCTCTGCACCACTGGAACAGCTGGTACACCAAGGATGTTGTCAAGATGACCACCGTGGCAGCTGCTGCCGGTCGCAAGTCTGTTCTTCGTCGCTGGGTGTTCGATCAGGAGGAGTTCATCAACAACTCTACCGGGAAATCTACTCGAACTTTCTGGGTTTTCACGAACGGATATTCACTTGTCAAGTACACCTATGATGAAAACACTCCCGATGACGCTATTAACTTCGACCACGCCGAGAAGACGTGGGAAGAGGACCCTAACGGTTACGAGGCCCGTCTTGGACCCCTTCGCCTTCGGGATCAGGCTGGCATTCTCAAGGATCGCTGGCTATTACGAGAAGCGTTTGTCGTTGGCGACAACGTGCACCAGTGGTACGTACGTGAGGAAGATGAAGGCCACAGCGTCATTGAAATTGTATGGCTCGGCCCCAAGGGTGGTGGTGGTGCAGGCGTCCGGGATTTTCATGCTCGGCCTGTCCAAATTCATTAATTGTTAATCTACGGATGGGATGAGAAAAACCACATAACCGATACTTGAGGCTGGACCTTAGGATCTGTGACATGCTTTTATAGTTTATTTCTTTTCCCCCATTCAATTCTTGCACATTATTTTCATTCCTTATATTCTCTTCAAATTCTATCATCATATACCACCCTACCTATCACAAGAGAAGAACCTCCAGTACCCACGAAAGAAGGAAACAGAAAGGGGCGTGGGGGTCTCTCGACAATGGGATTGTTTGGCCGTCTATTTACCTGATTGTTCATGTGCCGGCGTTGCATTGGCGGAGTCACGAATGGCGCAGTCAGAGATCGGAAGTAGTGGTTTTCAGCAAAGACTAATTATGTCCCGATGGAGTTCTTGACCACTGGTCAGTGCTTTGGCCCAAAGACTTCGCGAGGTGATATGTTCATTTTCTTATTTGCTCTCGTCTGTCTTCATGTTTGCTTTGTGCATTTGTAAAAAATAGAATTCCAGGCCTGTGATGAGGCCCCTTTTGGAGATTAGCGCTCCTGCTATTATGCCAGAATATCATGAAGTTAAGTCTAGACAACATATCGATCGTCAGCTAATACTTCGTATGCTTTTGCCATCATGTACTCCCTATACTTCCTCTTGACGCCCGACTGTCATCCTTTTTATGACTAGTTGTTTTCATGATTTCCGAACTCGATCCGTGGAATGAACAATTAAATGCAACGCGATTCGACAACCATGGGTATGCCTCCGAATGGACCACCTGATCAGGCAATATGCTTCCATGACCTCACCACCAAACGATCCATGATATCATCATCTCTTGATTATTAAACAGAGGCAACTGGAGAGACAGGATTGGTGAATTTGAAATGGTGATCCCTATACTGATCCTACTGATAATATCTAGAAGAATACATGTTTCTGACCTCAGGTCTGTACTAGTATCTTGCGAGAGGGATGCGCGCATGGTACAAAAGAATGGTGACTAGACTGCTGGTAAGAGGGACGATTTTTCTGTCTTGCACCTGATACTTGAGATGGTTCAGGTGATCCCCTCGTATCTACTATTATCCATGTACGGAGTATATGTATATGACATTGTAAGTCGATATATATATATATATAGAACGATACAGAGTACTTCGTACACACTTGCAGGGTTCGTATGTCGCTGATCGACAGCACGAGGGAAATCTCGTGTGTATGTATTAAAATAGAACAGGACAGTATTGATTGGTCTAGCCATTACGAGTACGCTAGGTAGGGTCCCCTGTAGGAGATGCTACCTATTACTGATTATGATTATTGATTCTAAAGGCCCTTAGCCCGTCTCAGTATACCGAGTACATACATATAATATGTACATACAGGTTGGAGGTAGAAGACAGTTCTATTGTTCTGCCTACTGTCACATGTGATGTTTCGCTTTTCGAGTAGAGTTTGGGGGCCAAAGATATGTGATACCTAGATTATAGTAGGTAGTTTTCAGTGAGTAAAGTATCTTGGTAGGTCCCTAGCTTTATCGCGCTACTCTTCTATAGGCATCTGCATGTAATATACCTTGATATAGAGTGATTTATTATCATCCATGCATATGTATTATGTACAGGACTTTTGAGCATTCCGGTGGACATGTTTATGGATGGATGAAGGTTGACCACCTGGTATCGCGTAATATTACAGGTGGGGAATGTGAGTTGGCTTCGAATCATCCTAATGTCTGTAGGCGGTTGTACCAATCATATGAAATGCCAAGGCCCAGGATCTCCACTTGGAGGTCTGGACATACCGAGTGATACGGTATGGAGGATGTATGAAGGGAGAGGCTGGGCGAGAGGAACAGAGGAATTGAATCTTATTTAATGAAGATGTGGAGAGATAGGGCTAGGATATGGGAAATAACTGTGCAGTGTATATCTCAGGAAGTATCTTTCTTTCACCAGGTACATGGCAGTTCTACCGGTAGTGCTGGATAGACTACCTCTGTCTGTATGTAAATACGGTAATACGTTGAGTAATACTCCACGTGACTATCCCGTGACCAGCCCCATGACACACCGCCTACCCATCACAACCGGCACCTTGCCTTCTTCGACCTTCTCCTCCCCCGTTTCTCTTTCCTTCTCGTCCTGAACCCAAACCCTGCGAAGCAAACGCGTTACTCGATTTGGTCATTCTCCCTCCCCCTCAAAAGCATCATTCCTCTTTGGGCATTCGTGTTCACTTCCCTCCCCCATACTGGGATTCGACTCTCCTGTCCTCGAATCTAATTTCTTCCCCCTCCCTGTTCCATCATGGCCGACATCACCGCCGTCGGTGAGGAGAACCCTTCTCCTACCCAGGATGACCTGCAGCAAGTCGCCGGTAACGGCGCCGCTGACAACCGCGGCACCAAGCGTTCTCGCATGAGCGCCGACGACGACGACGATGACGACGATAAGCCCGGTCGCGAGCGCAGAAAGATTGAGATCAAGTTCATCCAGGATAAGTCGCGTCGCCACATAACCTTCTCCAAGCGGAAGGCGGGTATCATGAAGAAGGTACGTTCCTTTCGCGTCCCTCCCCCTTGGCGTTTTGCTCCCTTCATCTGTCGAGGAATCGCCTCGATAATTATCACTCCTCGGATGGATTGATATAGCCATTTCCTCGCCGTAATCAACTCACGTCAACTCACCTTCCCCCCCTTTTTTTGTCGGTTGACTCATCCCCCCGGTCGCGTACTATCAGTGTCTGTGCTAATAATTCAATCCGGTCGCAAACTAGGCTTATGAGCTTTCTGTCCTCACAGGCACTCAAGTACTGTTGCTCGTTGTATCGGAGACCGGTCTCGTTTACACTTTCACCACCCCTAAGCTTCAACCATTGGTGACCAAGGCTGAGGGCAAGAACCTCATCCAGGTGAGTTCCGTTTCCGTGGGAGTTTCCACGCCACTGGTAACTCGATCTGAATCCCCCGACTGACCTAGTTCGGTAACAGGCTTGTCTCAATGCCCCTGATCCCACCAGTGAGAACGGGGTCGATGCCCCTGACGTGCCCGCCGAGGCGCCCGAGGATGTGGCCCACCCCAATGTCAATCCTCAGCAGTCGAACATGCCTCGTCCCGCTGGGATGCATCCAGGCTACATGACCAACGAACAGCAGCAGCAGATGGCTTACTATCAAAATCTGCAGCAGCAACAGCAGGCGGGTGGGCAATATCCGGGTATGCCCGTGGGCAGCCGGATGCCCCCTCAGCACCAACCCACTGCGTAGATGTAGTGGCGATCTGCTTCTGCAGGGGGTTCTAGATAGTTGTGGTCGTACCTTTGTGCCATCTTCAGCAAGTTGCAGCTCAACTTGAGGGAGACCTCCTTTTTGATACCCCAAAACAAATCCATTACCAAACAAGTGATGCTCTTTGGAGCACGAAAGCTGTCTTAATCGTATATCACCGGGAACTACGAATGAGAACAAGAAAGAAAGTTATTTGATTTTCTTTCTTTTGTACCCGTGTATATCATGAGCCTTTGATTCGAGGAAAGCAAAACAAAAAGCCTAAAAATTTGAAAAAAAAGGGACGCAAAATACTTACCAGTGTCAGTCGATGGTCTTGGTGTCAACGAGTATCCTATACTATTTTTTTATTATTCGTCAATTTGCGAGTTCGATAGGGTAAGGAGAAAAGAGAAAAAGAAAACCCCCTTTAAAAAGAGGAAAATGAGGAAGTAGCTTCAATTGACGATGGAATATGAAGGATTGGAGCGCTTTTATTCTGGGCCCCAAGGCTATTAATCGTTTCCTTTCTGTTCATCATCTCATCTCCTAATCATCTCCTAGACGAACAGGGGAAGTGGCAGTGTTTCAGGTGCTTTTCATCTCTTCATTTCTGCTGGCGAAGTGGTTCTTTGTTAATTTCTTTTCCTCTTTATGCTTTATTCCACAATTTGTTTCTTATCCTGCGTTGACTAATTTCCTACCTAGTTCTATTTGATTTTGTCTGACCCCCTCCTAGTGTCTTCAACAGCAGCGCTGGCAATGAACAAAGGCAGCTATGAGAGTATACGATGATGGGTCATCGGAGTAACCAGTTGATATGCGTAACAGTTCTGCCATAGTCGGTAGGTGGTTGGGTTTGTGGGTGTACGGTATGGAGAATTGGTTTCTATTTCTTCTTTTCTGAAATCTCCTCTATTTTATTTCCTATGTCCATTTAACTGGCCTTGACTTGTCTTAGTTTGATGAATTAACCATTAGTTATCTACTAGATAACGTACCTGTAACACAGACACCATGGGTACGCCGACTATAGTAAAATATAGTAAACACTATTAATTGCCAGGCAGTGTCTGGTATACCACATCCTAGATAGAGGACTAGATAGTGAATAGTGAATGCTATCTAGCAAATTAGTTTTTCTTATTATAAAGTTGTATTGGACAGAAAGAATCTAGCGTAAGACCTGACTATTGTAAGTCATCTTGATTCTATCAGAAATTATCTAGAGTGAACATCTATACAAAAAGAAAGATGGCTGTCTGTTCGGCTGTCTGGCTGGCTGGATGCTGATCAATGCTTAGACACTTTCTAGCAATACGCCATGGCAAGCACAAAAAAAGATCGTAAAATCTGTATAAATGGAATGAATATATGTACTGTACATTCAATGGATAATATGATATACTAGGTAGGTTAGGTAGGTCACTCTATTTCACCGAGGTCAAAATAAGTCAATTCCCGTCCTCGGTGTTCGGGTCTGGGTATGGGCACTCGGGATCATCAGACGATTGATGTTGTCCTCGGCCTCGATATCCCGTCCAACGAGCCAGGTGGCGCAGACTGGTTGTCCAGGCTCCGCCTAGGGTGCTGTTCCAGTTCCTGTTCGTGCTCCTCGGGCCTGCGACAGGCCGGACGTGTGATGGACAAGTCGGGGACCGGCGGTGGGGAGTCCGATCCGAAGGGTCGACGACCTCTTGTGTACCGTATCCCTGTATCCGGGGACGAGTAGCCTCGGAATATGCGTGTCGTTTGTGTTGCGCCTTACGGGTATCCATGACTGGAATGGAGGATCTTCGTTGTTCGGATGGAGATAGCTTGCGAGAGTGCCAGGTGTGCTGAGTGGTAGGGGAATTTGGGGGATGGCGCGAGCCCCATAAAGCGTTGTCCCTCAGTGACAGGGTCTTGCTTCTTGGGCGGGGTTTGAATGGGTCGATGGAGGCGCGGTGGAGTAAAGGGGATTGGATGTCAGCATTAGTGTAGTCATAATCGGAATCGTCAAGCTCGGCCCAGATCGAAGCTGGGTCCAGGTCGGTGGAACTCCGTTGTTGTGATGCGGTAAGGAGAGGGAGGCTGGGGGTGCGTTGGTGAGGGATTCTGCGGTAAGGAGGTGTGGTTTGGAGGAGGGGTTCGCGTTCCCCGACTTGGGCGTCCTCCTCGTCAAGTTCTAGGTCAATAGGCAGGTGAGCATGCTCGTCGACGATAACCATCCCTGGTCCTAGTGCTGCCTGGGAGGGCGCAGGAACTGTGACGGATGCATGGCTGTCAATGACCTCCAAGCGCCATGAGAGACATAGTACCCCGCTCAGTAACACGATCGTGCCGAGGGCAATCAACCCAGCATGGAGGCCTGCCAGCTGGGACATTTGGCGGAAATAAATGAGACCGTCAAGAATGGCGATGATATTGTAGATGCAGAAGACGAACGGATAGAGAACACTGGTGCTACATAGTTTAAGACCCCGGTGGAGATAAAATAGCTGCGACAGAGCAAGTGTGATCATGGTGAGCAAAATGACCCAGGACTGCCACCGGTTAAATTGGTTCACACGGTCCACAATCGTCCGCACCAGTAGTTCAACGGCCGATTTGGCTAGCAGGAGAGAGTGTGCTGATAAAATCCCACTTATCAGGCCATAGCATAACCCTCGTATAAGCCGAATACGGCTTGGAGGCAGTTGAAGACACGGTTTACAGGGATGGCGGATACTCGAATGTTTCCCCCGATACACGGTTGTGAGATACTTCAATAGTTTGGAACCCAGTAAGATGGCCAGCACCATTACAGCAGTTCCCACCATCCACAGAATAAACCCTCGTCGTTGGAGTAGTTCGAGGAGTTGATCGAGTGAATGCGCGGGCTCTCCAATAGCCCCAAAGATGGCTATTAGGAGTGCGCCAATGCAGACGAGGACGGTGCCCACGAGGGAGTATCTGGTGAAGGGTTCACCCAAGATCAAGGTGGCGAAGATGGTATTGAAGACGAGTCCGGACTGGTGTTCAACTCCCTGATCAGCAGAGTCCGAAGCCTTCGGCTTGGGAAAGAGAGATAGATACTAACCGCTTGGAGAGTCGACAGAACCGGAAGCGGTAATGTGGTGATTTGGATAGTACTCCCTACGATATTCGAAATCACGAACATCAACATCCCCAGCTACCGGATGGTCAGCCCTGTTTCCTCCCACAACGACATGATGATTATAGATCCGGCGTACCTGCCATCTTCGACGCTTATATGGAGGCCTGCGTATGTCGTAGGGGTGTTTTTCGTCTTCGAGAATATGCGACTTGCGCTGTAGGGTCAGCCCAATGGCCTGGAAACTGGTCGAGATCAACCCGACAATCACTCCAACCTGTTGCTTAGTCAGTACGTGGCTCATGAAGCTGCAGAGAGTAAGAGATAGGAAAACATACCGCGACACTCCCTTGGGGCGACAGGTCACCAAGATTGCCCATTTCGGGTATCCTCGTGCATTGGCCGCAATGTATGGGACAAGGACCGGACACGGGAGGGCATTAGAGATGTTGAGAGAGAGGAGGAAGAGTAGTCGCCATATTCAATTCTGGGGGAGAAGGAAAAAAGAAGGGGGTGGGGGGTAAGAAGGAAGTGAAGACTTAAACTTGGACGAAGGGTGGGTTGTGACCCGATCGTCAGCAGATCCGATCCGTTTCGCTGGCGGCGTCACGCTTGATTGCTCTGCAACCTTCCCTCCCTCTTCCACCCTCTCCGACTTCCCCGAATTAACCCCCCGCGTCCCCCTTTGGAAGTGGTGAGCATTCCATCCGAAATATCTGTGCTCTTTATTCTTCCACTTGACCAACAGGTGGTAGTAGTACTTCGGGTCCCCTCCTGCCCAGCTATGCTGACCATGTCTGCTGTCATCTTCCCAGAACCCCAACTCCGCACCGGGGAAGCTTGACTTGCGCTTCGTCTCTTCCCACTCCCTACGGTTTATATCTCGCCAATTTAATTTCTATACTGTTTCACCCGTCAAGATGTCACAAAGTCATGCTCTTTCCGATGATCAGGTATGTTTGCTTGCCTAGTAGCTCCGTTCAGGGAAGTCGTCTCGGAAGCTCATCCCCGGTTTTACGAGCAGGTTGCGGGCGAGCTCCGCAAAATGACGGCCTTCATCCGGCAAGAAGCGCTTGAGAAGGCCCGTGAGATTCAATTGAAGGCCGATGAAGAGTTCGCAATTGAGAAGTCCAAGCTCGTCCGCCAGGAGACCGCCGCCATTGACAGCTTGTACGAGAAGAAGTTCAAACAGGCTGCCATGTCCCAACAGATCACCCGCTCTACCCTTGCGAATCGCACCCGTCTCCGTGTCCTCTCCGCTCGCCAGGATCTGTTGGATGCTCTGTTCCAGCAGGCACGCGACAAGATCTCCGGCGTTGCGGCTAAGGACGCCACGAAATACCAGTCGGTGCTTAAGGGCCTGATTCTCGAAGGTCTGTACGCGCTAAATGAGGACAAGGTGTCCATCTGTGCGAGGAAGAAGGATTTCGACGCCGTCAAGAAGGCAATCGAGGAGGCCGAGAAGGAATTCAAGGATACCGTGGGCAAGGATGTTGCTGCCGAGCTGGATGAAGCTGAGCCGTTGCCTGAGGGGCTGTATGCTACATCTCGTCTCCCTCCTTTTCTACTGTTCAATATTCTAACGTACGTCTCTTAGGGCTGGTGGTGTCGCTATTTATGGTGGACAGGGAAAGATTGAGATCAACAACACCTTTGAAGAGCGCCTACGGCTTCTTGAGATTGATGCACTCCCGGCTGTGAGAGAAACGCTATTCGGAAAGAACGTAAGCCGAAAATTCTACGACTAAATCAAGATACGTGCGCCTTGTGATTCCCTTTGTGCCGCCTCCTTCTTTGCGGCCTTGTGTGTATTTGCTCCACGGTTCTGAGTCTAGAACATAGCCATGTATACAGTTATCTTTTTCTTATTTTCAGTTTCCAATTCAAACCAAGCGATGGGATATAATCGATTTCGTACAAGAGAATTCCAATGACAAGAATAATTGGTACTTGTCGACAGTCTTTTGCCGGCCGCAATGGTCCTAGAGTGTCTTGATTCGCCAACACCAAGCCCCGTGCTAGTAGTAGCCGTACCGTAAACTGCCTGTTCCAGGACAAAATGGTTAGACAGATGTAGCTTGCACCTTGAATCCCAAGCAAATTCGTATCCAGAAGAAACAGGTGCCAAGAGCCTAGAGCGCAAAGCATACGCCATCAAGATGGATTATCATGGCTCCTGATGGGTATTTCTTTGTCCGTCTTGAAAAAATGAGAAAGTTGCGGCTGGTTTTGACGTTTTGTGTCTCCAAATATTGATTTTTTGGGCGGAGGCTTTGTTCTCACAGAATAAACAATGCGGTAATGTAAAGCCTCAAGGGCTTCCTTGGCCAAAGTGCGTTTGAGATGAGATGCGCCTGAGTCCTCGATCGAAGTGAAGATTTTTTTAATACGGTCGGCGAGTGTATCGATTTCGGAATTGAACTGTCGCTTGACTTCTTTGGTTGAGAAGTTCATTCCAGACCATCCGGAATCAACAATAGTATTAAGGAGAAAGGTTATGGCTCCAAGTTCCCCATAGTCATACTCCGCTTGGTTTTTCCCCTTGTACCGCTTGATATCAAACCGTCGGTCTTTAAGGAGATCGATTATACGTCTCAAATACAACATCGTATCGGGTGTTTCGGTTAATGGCGCTGGATCGCTAAGTACGAAGGACAGAGCGAGGCGGGATCGTAGTGATGCGATCCAGCTCGATGTGGGTAATATATGTCTCAGGAGTCGACTCTGTAATATAGGATCTTTGACAGTGTTGTAGATGGATGTGCAAATGCGCGGTTCCTGGACAATGTCAGCGAAGAATGTCTTGTAAGGCAGAGATATGTATCATACCATGTCATCGTCGGTGTCTTCTGGGATGCTCTCCAACGTCGCAGTAATGGTCCTTTCCAGTTCCGAGCAGATCATAGGGTTTCTGGTGAGGGAAATGTCAAGTGTCAGGCGGAAGAGTAGTAGCAGAATGTGCTCTCGAGTATCATCCGCGAATCTGTTTTACGTCAGTAGCTACTTGAGAGGAAGGTGAAGAGAAATTACAAATTCGCTGCTCCACGAAGCAGGTCGAAAACGGAAAGCAAGGCAGCTTGGTGCTGTGGGTGGTCCTTTGAGGAGTTATCTGCATTTTATCAGTTACCATGAGCAAGAAGAGAAACAACGGTTTAGTTGTACTTTTTGGGACCGTGCCAGGAACCACAGGCTCAGCTACTGCTAGTGCCTCTATTGTTGCTCCTAGTCTTTGAAAAATTAAATCGACGGTGTCTGGTCGTATGAGCAATTTCACACGTTCTGCATCAGAATGCTGGAAGGGCGTTAGTGCCGATGGCGAAGCAGATGCTCGGAGATCAATAACACCGACCTTAAATGCCCTGCAGTAAGCGTATCTTAAGCCTTCCTGAGGCTCCAAAGGTACTGTTCAAAAGTGAGTACATATTTCTCCCTCTTGTAACTTGGACAAACTAACTAGAATTGAAGATCCATAATAGCAAATCATCAGGAAGAAACCCCCTCGATAGTGCAAAATCGAGTATGCCGGAATGGAATGCTCGTTGTCGCGATTCGGGCTCTGCGAAAGAATTAGGAGATGGATTAACTTTCGACCGTGTCTCTCTAAACTAACCTCTCAAGACATCCATATATGTTCCTGGAGCAATGGAATCTCGTGGGAATTCCAGAGGTGAAGCTAAGCCACTCCCGTAGTCAAAGAAGGCCCAATACTTTTCCAAGTCAAAAGCCTCAGTCCTTCGAACAGCATCTAGTAGACGTCGCAGGCCCATCTCATCTTCCTGATCGCCGAAAGCCGATGTCAGGACACCTTCATCCAGATGGTTTATCTGATGAGAGCCAACAGAAGTCATACCATCTCCTCCAGCGTCTTCATTTTCGAATGCAGCTTTCAAGTCTGCGATGCTGGCTTCGATCTCGTTGTCATCAACTGCCTGGGTGACGAGACAGTCAAGCGTATTTTTGTATGCTCGAGTTGATTTTTGATACTTGGGGAATATCTCGACTTTGACTGCATCCCTGGAGGGTTGGGAACGCAGAATTCTCCCCACTCCAGACACATCATCCTCTGCTTCCTTGTTGAGCAGCATTAGTAGGCTTAGTCAATTTCAGAAAGAAAGAATCTGGAGCTTCCAGAGATTCTATCGAATCCGTGTCTTCGCCGTCGGAGCTAATGACAACTTCCTTTCCGTTTTTGAGGATACGTTGGGCCTGATTAAAACTTGCTCCCGGCGGCAGATCGATGAATAGGTCATCTGCAATTGGGGCGCTCAGTTCATACTTCCGTTCTTCCGATTCAGCCTCGACAGTACGCTGTAAAGATCGTTTCAGCTGGGATGCAGGACCATCTGGTGTTTGCGGGGAAGCGATGTTTTCCAAAAATGACGAAGATGGCTCCGCGAGTGGAGACGACTCAGGAGCAGACGGGAGTGGTTCTGATGGAGTTTCAGGGGAGGAATCTCGATTGTTCTGAGAGAGAGGGGGGGACGTTTAAAATATTGAGAGATGCTACGCATAGGAGGCATGCCGGGCATCCAGGCACCTTGGTAGGAGGTGTGTTTTGGCGCATGCATGCAGGGTCTCGAATGTGAGTATATCGTAGATTGTATGGCGCTAGGGTTTAGAGGACAATCCGTTCGCGCTAGGCCACTTAGTGTCATTTAGTCATCAACCACTAGCAGGGTGACGCTCTACACAGTATAATTTATCTATTTTGGCTGAGGTTGCAGTCTGCTCTACGGAGCAGACCTGCCTGGAATAGTAAATTATGAAGGAGCTTTCTGAATTCCATTGGCTCATATCGTTGCTGTCGTTTCCTCTACTGGGTATATAGAATCTAGGCCAATGGATTCAAATATATGTTGTTACACTTCGCTATGTTGGATTATAATCCCACAAGCTGTCTTACTATCAGTACAGCTCTTGCCCTGGTGTCGCATTAGGATGACTATTTCCATTTGATTTGGGTAGTGCCTTCGACTTTATTAGTGATTTTTATTGATATCCAAGTGAAGCGACTCGACTTCGGTGCGGGGTCTTGCACGGAGTAATCTGCCCGTCACCGCCGGAGTCCGAACAATAGCAGATGCATCTGCAATAAAAGAATATTGGAATACATGCACGGAGACACTGCGGGGCAAGGGGCAAAAAAAGAAATACCACAGAGCTACGTATGTGCATAGGGAGTGTAGAAACAATGATTTTAGGTGATTCGTTCTACAAACTGCAAGGCGTTGATGATGTCAGACAGTGCCAACTGGAAACTCTGTACCGTGGAACGTAATAGCGCAAACGTCCGACATTATACGGAGTATATGAGCTTTAAAGAGTTCTTCAGGTTTGTACATGGACTTCAATGTAGGTAGACAACTCGAAATAGTAGACAAGATTAATTTGAAAAAACTTAAATACTATATATAGCATCCGTATTCGTGCCGCTGTTTCTGAAGCCCACAGTCATTCTTACCTCTGCCGCGGGCACAAGGCTCCAGCTACCTTATCCATGAACTTTCCGATCTGAAAGGATACTTACTGCCCGAGAAGTTCGCATCGTCGAGTATCTCTGTCATCTGCTCTACTAATGTACATCAAGATTGTTCCTTTCAGATGTAAGAGTTTGCCTGGACTACTCTGCTGGCTTCACGGTAGTCTCGCTTTCGCATATGCACATATGAAGGCAGACATATTCCTCTTCCTACAGTGCCGTTTCCTCACTTTAACACAGGCCGGTATATCAAAAAGATTATAAGTTACGCAGAGTACATAGACTAGTTTCTGCTATCCTGCACACATCATCAGCTCCATCCTTGAAATATCTATTTGAGTCTGTATCAAGTATCTCTGTATCTATTACCCCTTGCCAATACAGTGACTGTTTAGGCTTGATATAATCATTCTGTCTTATTGTGTCCCATTTTGGCTCAGCCAAGGGGCTTGGAAACGCAGATCAAACTTTAGGCCTTTCACAGGTCCCCACAATAGTTCGCGGTCGATCTGCCTGCTATCACTATCCTGGCTATCCTGTCAATATGTGGAAAAGAACAGATCGTATGTGTCAGATATCTGTATATGGAATTGAATGTATCGTGCCAGTTCAAGTAGTAGATAAAAAATTTGCTAAGGAAGAAAAGATACAATGCACCATTGAAATTTAAATACAAAACTGTACGCAATTTACTCCATATTTACTGTTTTAGACATAACTAGGTAGATTGGAGCTTTGCTATTACTAGCAGTGTACAACATCTAGTTAGTTACTTAGGTGGTATTAGCTGGACTCGTTGCAGCTATTACCAGGGCAGAGTATAGAGATGCAGAGAAGGGTTTAAAAATCAACAGAAACAATTAAACGGCTCAGTATATTTTTTTTCAAATTATTTTTCTTGAGTTGTCGAGGAGGTAGTAAAATACGAGGCAGGAAAAGGGGAAAGTTAGCGGAAGACTAAGGAAGAAGGTGGAAAAGTCTTACTGTGCACTCACATAAATGTCACTCTACCAAAGACCACTCTGGCAACAAGCCAATAGATAGATGTGCTTAATATGCCTCATCGCAGCGTTCCAACACAACTGAGGTTATCAAGATGCACCGCTGGAGAAGATCACTTAGTCGGCCCCAATCAGGAGCAAATATACAGTACAGCTACAATCAAATGGGGCCCCGACCATACTGTATTTGGCGATCTAGCTGATCTGCCAAGAATTGAAAAGGAGAGGAATAATGCGAGAGGGGAGAAAAGGGGGCCTGGATATGAGAAAAGTGCTGCGTAAGACGAGGTAAAAAATTTCAATAAAAGCTCTATGGGTACTCCATAGTATATCGAGTTTAGTATACGGAGTACTCCGTACATCAAGGGTCCTTATAGGCACCTAAATATGGTGGTGATGTCTCTGAGTATCATAGTCCATAACCATTGGTGGGTTTATTAGTTACAGAGGAAACATGGTTCACCACTAGATACGACACCCATTCTGTTCATTGCTCCGCGATGGAGTTGGTCCGCCTTTGGCATAAGCATGTGCCGTCTCCGACAGCTTTTAGCCTGTTTCAGACTCCATTCTCCGATTCACGTAACTTCGTACATACAGTGATTGTATGATGGTGTCTTGGGGTTACGACAATGCATACTCTGTACATATTTTACCTTCTCTCTGCCACTTTCGACAATCGCCAGACCTCCTTTAGAATGTGGATGCAAAAGTAGGTAGGCAACATTCTCGTAAGTGTCCAATGGTGACACGGACATACCATGCTCCACGGTACATGCCGTGGCTTTCCGGAAGCCAATATTGAATATAATAAATCGATTGGTTGAGGACAAAACGAGAGCGAGATTAAGCTAAGGTATTTTTATTCCGATGACGATAGTGGCCGTTTTTATTTTTGGGGGGAAGCTGTCCAGTTCTAAATGACTGAATAGCGGCGTGAAATACCTACTCTGGCTCGGCTAGGTAGGATGCGGAGGCATAGGACCGGGGAGGAGGCTAATAATCTGCGGCTACCGTTAAGGTTCCGAAATGGATAGGGATCTCATAGGGACTCCGAAAGCCGGATCCTGTCAGTTCGTAGGCCAAGGTTTGCTCTTGCCACCATCCAGAAGATTTTTCGATGGGAACCAAACAATGATGTTAACTGCAGTCTGGGGCGAGGCTGGCAAGGCTGGACTCGTCCCTCGTGCTGGCCAGTACTGGACAGTAATGTAAATTACCATTATTCTGTCATTCCTGTACCGTGCAGACAGACTTAAAAAGTAAATCAATCTGACAGTGAGATCACCAACAGCGAATTGAGAGAGATTGGGGCAGGGAAAAGAAAAAGAAAAGAAAAAGTAGCCGCAGGAAGAGCATAAAAGATCTCAAGTTGGACTGAGCAGAGAGAATTAAGTCTAGCACTATTTTATGGAAATGAAACAATATGAAAATCATGTATTATTTATTAATCATCAATAAGATGACGATCTGTTTGGATTTCGAAATATGAATGGGAAACTTACGCGTTCCCTGGTTGATTTTTTACCATACCGGGCTGACACAACCCGTGGCCTCCGCCGCCAGTCCGTTAAACCCGCCCAATTACTTACTATTTTCTTGGTAATATACACTGCTCTCCTGGTGAGGGACTGTTGGCTGTCCGAGAATCGTTGTGCCTTTACCCTCACTCTCCGTTTTTCTCCCATACCCCCTCCCCTCCAGAGCGTCGTTCCTTTTCGTGCATGAGGTTTTGATTACTGGATCCTTCTGCCTTGCATGCCAATTCTTATATGATATACTAATTTTGTGCCTATCTCGACTTCCTACCCTTCACTCGTTTGCCATCCTAATCACGTTGCCATCGTGTTTGGAAGTACTTCAAGCTTTCCCCGTCTTGCTTCAGCACCCCGTCCCGACTTTCCACCACGACCGTTGACCGCGAGTATTGTATATATTCTCCCGCGCCGTTTCTCCGTCCTTTGCGACTTGACAACAAATATATTGAAGGAATATACAAGAACTGGCTGGCACTGTCGGGGTCCGGCTCGTCAGAGCGGATGCGCTCTCTCCACTGTCTGAACACAGCACGGTCGCCCATTACATGTCCCCTCGAGGGCCAAATCTGGCCTAAATGGCTTCGGTTAAATTCGGCGCAGAGAGCAATGAGCCGGGCATGGAGGCTAGAGAGATGGACAGCCATGTCTCCGTACCGACAAAGCGACAACGATGGGCAACTCAACGAGTCGCCGGGACCGGGGGTGTGCGGAAACGTGTCTCCATTATGGATCGCTTCCACAAACGATCGCAAACGAAGGATGAAAAGCGCAGGTCGTCCGTAGGGAATCTCCCTACCGCGGAAAACCCTAATGCTGAGGGTGATACTGGAGCTGCTAACCGACGAGTCTATTTCAACATCCCCCTCCCCGAGTCGGAAAGAGACGAAGATGGTCAGCCCAGGGCAGCCTATCCGCGGAACAAGATCAGGACTGCTAAGTATACCCCTTTGTCTTTCGTTCCGAAAAACATATGGTTGCAGTTCCATAACATTGCAAATATCTATTTCTTGTTCATCATTATCCTCGGTGTATGTTCCCTTTTCGGCTTGGATGTGAGATGGCGGGGCTAAATGAAATCGTCTAGTTTTTCTCGATCTTCGGTGTCGATAACCCGGCACTTAACGTTGTGCCTCTATCCGTCATCGTTGCTGTCACCGCTATTAAAGACGCCATTGAGGATTGGCGCCGTACAGTAGTCGACAACGAAGTCAATAATTCCCCGGTCTACCGTTTGATTGATTGGAACAATGTAAACTCAACTGAGGACAATGTGTCCCTCTGGCGTCGGATTAAGAAAGCAAGCACCCGAGCCACGATCTACACATATAGGTTTTTCAGGGACCTGAGTCGGAAGAAAAAGAATGGACAAAAACCAACCGAAAGTGACCGGCGCGCTTCTTTCATGACGACCATATCTCCACGAACGTCAATGTATTCCCAACGGGGCGACGATGGTCTTGAAGATGGCGCTATACAAATGACCCCCGTTTCATCCCCCACACCAGAGGCACGCCCAGATTGGCCACTTCCAAATGGGGATCACACCCAATTCCTTCACCCAGACAAGGCGAATCGAATCAGCATGGTAGAGCCCCCTCCTACTCCCACCACTCCTCCGAGGAAAGGAGGCAGTATAGTCGACAAGTCGAAGCAGACTCTTGGAAAGGCTAGATTTAAGCGCGACTTCTGGAAGAACATTCAAGTTGGAGACTTTGTTAGATTGTACAATGGGGACCCTGTTCCTGCCGATGTGGTCGTTTTGTCGACCTCGGATCCGGATGGTGCCTGCTACGTGGAAACGAAGAGTTTGGACGGTGAGACTAATCTAAAGGTACGACAAGCTCTCAACTGTGGACGCCAAGTACGACATGCTAGGGACTGCGAGAAATCCGAGTTCGTGATCGACAGCGAACCTCCACATCCTAACCTGTACGCTTATAACGGTGCGCTTCGATGGGATCAGCGTGATCCGGATTTTCCTGAAGCCCCCCGGAAGGAAATGGTGGAACCTATCAGTATTAGCAACATGCTTCTGCGTGGCTGCTCTCTCCGCAACACCGAATGGGTTCTTGGTGTTGTCATCTTCACTGGCGATGAAACCAAGATCATGCTCAACTCTGGTGTTACCCCTAGCAAGAGACCCCGACTCGCCAAGGATCTGAATTGGAACGTTATTTACAACTTCATCCTTCTGTTCATCATGTGTCTCATTTCTGGAGTCGTGAACGGTGTTGCATGGTCTTCGACAGATAAGTCGCTCAATTTTTTCGATATCAAAGCTTATGGAAGTACCCCTGCCGTCACGGGGATCATCACGTTCTGGGTTGCTCTTATCTTGTTCCAGAACTTGGTCCCAATTTCGCTCTATATTTCTCTCGAGATTGTCCGTACCATTCAGGCCGTCTTCATCCACAGCGATGTATTCATGTATTATGAGAAGCTTGACATCTCCTGCGTCCCAAAGACTTGGAATATTTCTGATGATGTCGGCCAAATCGAGTACATATTTTCTGACAAGACGGGTACCTTGACTCAAAATGTTATGGACTTCAAGAAATGCACTATTAACGGCGTCTCATACGGTGAAGCCTTTACAGAAGCGCAAGTCGGCATGGTACGGCGAGAAGGAGGGGACGCCGATGCTGTGGCTGCAAGTGCTCGGGAAAGGATAACTGCGGATAGGGCTAAAATGATCGAAATGCTTCGTCGTATCCATGATAACCCTTACCTACATGATGAAAGTTTGACTTTCGTGTCATCAAACTTCGTTGGGGATCTAGACGGTCAATCCGGCGAGGCTCAAAGCAAAGCGGCGGAGCACTTTATGCTCGCACTTGCAGTGTGCCACTCGGTGATCACTGAGCATACCCCCGGTGATCCACCACAGATCGAGTTTAAGGCTCAATCGCCTGATGAGGCTGCCTTGGTGGGAACAGCCCGTGACTGTGGATTCACACTCCTAGGGAGGTCAAACGATGACCTTATTGTGAACGTCTTGGGTGAAGAGCGGAAGTATACTGTGCTCAACACCCTGGAATTCAACTCGTCAAGAAAGCGAATGAGTGCAATTATCCGTATGCCCGACGGTACCATACGACTATTTTGCAAAGGTGCGGATAGTGTTATTTATTCGCGCCTGGCTCCGGGTACGCAGCAGGAGCTACGAAAGCGGACTGCGGAGCATTTGGAATTATTCGCTCGAGAAGGCCTGCGGACATTGTGTGTTGCAGATCGGAAGCTCAGCGAGGAGGAATATCGCTCATGGAGCAAGGAACACGACATTGCCGCGGCTTCGCTCACGGAACGTGAGGAGAAGCTGGAGCAAGTGGCAAGTGAGATAGAACAAGAGCTCATGCTTATAGGCGGCACCGCTATCGAAGACAGACTCCAGGATGGCGTCCCAGATACCATCTCCTTGCTAGCAGATGCTGGTATCAAACTTTGGGTCCTTACTGGTGATAGGGTCGAGACTGCTATCAACATTGGTTTCTCGTGTAACCTCCTAGACAACGATATGGAACTGATCATTTTCAATGTCCCAGAGAATGAGCCGCAAAGGGCAGCACAGGAGCTCGATAAGCAGCTTCAGAAGTTCGGGATGACCGGATCCGATGAAGAACTTGTTGCTGCCCGTGAAGATCACTCCCCACCAGCACCAACACATGCTGTCGTTATTGATGGCGAGACACTTAAGCTGATGCTTGATGATGAATTGAAACAAAAATTCCTTCTTTTGTGCAAACAGTGCAAGTCTGTTCTATGTTGCCGAGTCAGTCCTGCCCAGAAAGCTGCGGTTGTACGAATGGTGAAGAGCGGTCTCAACATTATGGCTCTTTCGATTGGTGATGGTGCCAACGATGTTGCCATGATTCAGGAGGCCGATGTCGGTGTTGGTATTATTGGAGAGGAAGGTAGACAAGCGGCTATGTCTTCTGA
Organism: Aspergillus tanneri; assembly: GCF_003426965.1. NCBI lineage: Eukaryota > Fungi > Ascomycota > Eurotiomycetes > Eurotiales > Aspergillaceae > Aspergillus > Aspergillus tanneri. Next base: position 2,496,770 of record NW_022984632.1, read on the forward strand.
CTATGCCATCGGGCAATTTCGGTTCCTTCAGCGACTTATTCTAGTTCATGGAAGATACTCTTACCGCCGTATGGCCGAGTGCATTGCAAATTTCTTCTACAAGGTAATATCTTATTTCGAATTTTAACTAATACCCCATTTATTTGCTTATTGATGGATTGCTGATGATATATAGAACTTGGTCTGGACAATTGCGCTGTTCTGGTATTCGATTTACAACGATTTCGACGGCTCGTATCTTTTCGACTATACCTATATTGTCTTGGTCAACGTCGCTTTCACGTCGCTGCCTGTTATTCTAATGGGGATATTTGATCAGGATGTTGATGACAAGGTTTCTCTAGCTGTCCCTCAGTTGTATATGCGAGGTATCGAGCGGAAGGAGTGGTCACAGCTCAAATTTTGGTAGGCAGTTTATTTTCGGTTTAATTTCATACGCACTAACATATCACAGGCTGTACATGGCCGATGGTTTTTATCAGTCGATCATATGCTTCTTCATGCCATACCTACTATATAGCCCGGCAAACTTTGTTCATGCCAACGGGAAGAATATCAATGATCGAACAAGAATGGGTGTCCTCGTCGCCACCAGTGCAGTTATTGCCAGCAACGTCTATATCTTGATGAACCAGTACCGGTGGGACTGGCTGACGGTGTTGATAAATATCATCAGTTCGCTACTGATATTCCTGTGGACTGGTATTTACTCTTCAGTCATTGCGTCAGCTCAGTTCTACAAGTCTGGTGAAGAGGTTTACGGTGCTCTGTCTTTTTGGGTCGTGCTACTTATCACCGTTGCGATATGCCTTCTTCCACGGTTTGCTGTCAAGTCTATCCAAAAAGTTTTCTTCCCCGGTGATGTCGATATCGTTCGTGAACAGATCACCCTTGGCCATTTCAAGTACTTGGACCAATATGAAGCATTTGTCCCACCTAAGAGTAAGGCTCCCTCCGGTGGATTTAGCGACGAATCGGCAGCGTCTTCAGATTTGGGTAAACCAATCCAACCAAGCATGAAACAGGATCCCTTCTCCGATGATCAGCAGATCTACGCGCCGTCCGTCGCCCCAACGTCGCACACTCATAATCCACGCAGTCAAAATGGCAGCAATGGAACGAATTACTATGCATCTAGCCTCGACACCACTCAACATCCTCATCCCCAAACAGTGGATTACATCAGAACCTCGGCCGATCGTACGCGGCATTCCTTTGATAGAGCCCGCCCTGATTACGAAACGACCCATGATCTAGCACGTGTGGAGTCGTCATTAACAGGTGCTCAAGAACCACAAAGCCCACACAGCCCACTCAGGGGCCCTCATGATCCCCCATCGCATGCCGTATAAATCCATTTGTTTGATATCATATACTAACTTGCATGTTTTTCTGTCCTTACGACTCCGTCTGTTTCTTTTCTTTCCTTTTTTTTTTTTTTTTTTGTCTCCTTCTTGTCTCAATTGCCCGTGCATTTGATCTGTTCTATTTTGTATGACGAGTAATCTCCTTGCTCTACTGAAGCCCCATTGTCTACTTATTCCCCGATAGAAGGCGTTCGGTATACAGATTTGGTCGGTGATTGGCGCAAATTTCTTTATATCCAAGTCTTACCTCCTCCATTTTTATTTTCTCTCCCTTACATTTTATACTCTGCGGCGGTCTGTCTCTTGTACAAAAGCATTCTTGTGAATGCGTATTCACTCCCATTTTCTTTCTTTTTCTTATTTAATAGTCTCGAGTTTCCCACAACCTATGGCTGAGATTCTCACTGTTCGAGTGCCACTCTACGAAATGAGGTTATGCGGGGAGGGGATTTACGGGTTTAACGTGTTCAGTTGGAAACCTCAATGAATTGACTGTTGATGTGGATGATATGCCAACGAGGATAGGCAGGCAAATAGGTTCCAGAGTAGCCCTTGTAGACCACTGGTACTGTATGTTGTCTAGGTAGATTGTCTAGGTACGTGAAGCAACATTGAAATGTAAGCGCGTCGCGCGTAAAGTGGTTGTTGCGACGTTCCTCACCGCCTTCGATGCAGGCCAATGAAAGTGGCCAGACGCCATTGTCGATTTACTTCTTGTACTTGCCGATGGCTCCCTCTTTAACCGACCAGGTGATTTTTGTTCCTCAGTGTCTCCTGCGTCCGTAGAGGCTGTAGGTGAACATTTTTCTTCTATCTGTTGCATTTCCTCTCCTTTCCTAATCCATTCTAGCCTTTTCTCGCCATTTCGCACACTATCTTTTACCCCGTGCATTAAAAACCGAGGCGTCAATATCTCACCTTCTACCCACTTTGCTACCATATGTGGCTATGGTCATATAGCCTTCGGTTGTCTAACTTGGTAGCTGGGCAGACTGAGGTTATTTTTCATGGATTCGTTGAGCTATACATTTGAGATTATAAATTATTCTTAGTTCGGTCGGAAGAGAAATGTTGTGATTTTCTGTTTGCACACAAACCACCAGAACAGGTTAAACCAAAGCCATGGAATTTATGGACATTATAGGGTGAGTTATTTTGACTCAGATATTTTTATCATTCTTCAATTTTTCCATTCTGGCGGCAGCAACTGAGTGACGGTCTACTCGCAGCGAGCTTCAGGCCCTCCCAGACAATGTCCACATTCTATGCCCACGACAACATGATGACGACCATGCACGATATGACGATCCCAATCAGGTAGATGAATCAGGGAGGAATATCGCGGAGGTTGTGACGGAGGCGACTAGTCGCAAGGAGAAGTTCTTGTCATGCATGCGCATATTGGCATATAACCAGGAAGGCGTCGAGGAGCTGCAGAATTGGATTTGGCACAAATTGGACGACTCGCTCGAAAAGTGTGATCTCTGTATCAAACAGTATTATATGGGGAAATTATGGCTCATGGAGCACCTGAAAGAGAACTACGATGACGAAGACATCGAACGGTTTTCTCGAATGCTAGACGAATGGGATATTAAACGCATAACAAGGAATTTGACAACGGCTACACAAAAGCTGAAAGAAGTTCCTCCCCAGGAAATCGGCCTTCATGTGCTGGACCGAGCGTCTTTACTGTCTATCTTTGAGACTTTAAGTTGTGACGCTATGCTCCGCAATGATGGTCTATTGCAGGAGTATTTCGACGAGCCCTTCAGGCTTATCCAGACAAAACGCAGCCTGAAGGTCTCGGATTACATCCCTGCGGTCACGCGTTTCCTTTTCGATTCCAACCAAAGCCGCAGCTTTTGGGCTATCCACTCTTGGATGCGGTACTCGCGGCCTCCTACTACTATGGAATTTGACTGGGCGGTCAAAGAAGGCCTCTTGGACGCGCTACGGACGGCTTCCCTACAACCTCCCCAGGTTGCTGTTATCCAGAGGCTTTGGCGTGGCATGCAGCTTGTAGTAAGGCGACTGGACAAAGACCAAATTACTCATCATCTGCGCGCTCTTGAAATCGATCCTTGCCGTCTTTCAGTAGATCATCTCGGAATCCAATCCCCGGGCCTACGGTTCCTGTTGAACACAATCCAGATATTCCTAGAAAAGGCTCCGGGGGATTTTTGGGACGCAATGCAAACAATATCACCTCAGGCGATTATTGAGCTTGTCTTCTACAACCCCCAGCTGGATGCCTTCCTAATGCAAACTACCGAAGGCGAAGCGTATGAAAAGTCTGCTACGAAAGATATGCTATCCTGGGTTAACCCTTTCATGTTGTCCCTGAAAGGTGCGCATCAACCATCGGCATGCAGATCTCTAGTGTACCAGCTTCTGGATCGTTTGCAAGGCTCACGCTTTCCAAATTTGGCCAGATATCATTGTTTCCACACCGGTTTGGTCAGTCTGCTCCATACGCTGCGCAGTTTCACCGACCATGAGTCTTCGAGAGGTTCTGTCGCTCGAATTGTCTTATCCGAGACCTTGGGGGTCGTGAGTGCGAACATTGTTACGATTCTTGAGCCTCCGCAATTTTCTGTGGAACAAGGGCGACAGCAGGAGATATCGATACTATGTATGGATGTTATCCGTAATACGCTGGCCCTTGAGTGTCAGTCCCTTAAAAGCGATTATGAGGTAATACTACGGCAGAACGCCCTACAGCATGGTGTTAGTACGTATTCCGCTACCATTTGGGACGCTGTCGTAAAACATCTCCATCAAGACAACTTGCCCCTTTCAACGTCGGCTCTTCTTGGTATACTGCCGTTAGTGGGTCTAGAGAAGTTTCCTACAAGGGGTGATGCCAATCCAGAAAAAAGCCACTTCAACTTGATTTATGGCCATCTAACACATCTATCTTGTCAAATAATTGAACGTCTTGCGGACTTCAAACCTGAGCACCTTGACGAACTGTTTAAAAGTCAAGACACAAGCAGCGCTTTAATTTCCGCTCTTTTCGCGGCTGACTTGAACACCTACCAAGCAGCCGTGGACCTCATAAAAAACGTCAGTGGACAATCTGCCAGAAGAGATGCAATGTCCCATTTGCTGCAGTCGTTCTTCACGACGACAATGTATGGCCTTAGTTGGTCTTTTCGGAGAATATCGAATATGAAAACATTTGCTTCTGCTCCCAGGATGATACATACGGGAACAGATATAGTGGATATTCTTTGTGACAGTCAAACGGGCATGCTCAGAACCCGAAAGCTCACTGATCGCAGGGAAATACTGTCCCTTCAGAAGCTCTGGGAATACTTGTGGCAAGCCTTGACCACTATATTTGATCAAACAGAGACATGGCATCTCAGGGGCAATGATAAATCTGTGATGTTAGAATTCTGCCGCGATAGCATCCAGTTCGCTGATCTTCTCTTCAGCCAGTACGGTGTGTTCTTGAGTGCTGCTGTTGACGCAGATCCTAGCCAGGAGACCTCCGCGCGTGAGAACTTCCTCAAGTCTCCAACAGCAACAATGAGTGCGATGGTCAAATGGCTCCGACTCAAGGATGAATATTTGGCCACTACACTGGTTGGTCTTGTCGCCAAAATTCTTCGGCGTTTAGGTGAACTCAGCGTGACCACAGTCAAAGATGACGCTCTTGGCTTCATCGAAGATGTTGCGGTTAAATCCGCCGTAAAAACCATATTGACATTGCGAGAGAAGGCCGAGCTCGTCCGGGCTTTAGAGGCCTACTACAGGAAGCCAGTAGTTACTGCATCGACAGCCAGCCTCAAGAAGCAGAGCATGATCACAGCATTTGCGAAACCGGCAGAGCTTTCAGCTACTCCGAGCCCCCCAAAGACAGCGGACGAGTATGACAATATATCAGACGATGTCCTCATGCAGTTGTCTCGATCCGTCGAGCTTAACAAGGAAAGGGTGGCTGCAGAGGCTAAGAAGAAAGCCGAAAAAGCGACCAAGTCACTTCCTGCGATTACCAAGCCAACTCCTACACCTGCAAGGCCCGATGTCACTGTTCAGGTATTTCGTGAAAGACGTGAGAGGGAACGAGAAGCTAAAAAGAAACGCGACTTGGCTGAGCTGGCACGCTTCAAGAAAAATCTCTCTGCGTCTGGCGTTGCTGAACAAACGGCCGAACAAGGCTCTGGGTTGGCCGGAATTGGTGTCAAGGGCAAGGATCACACGCCTGCAGATAGTATGATGGTCTCTTCTGGATCAGAATCCGAATCAGAAAGTGAAGATGAACTTGATAAAGAACTCTTTGGTGCAAAATCGGGCTCCAAGCCTGACGCGGTTAAGGCCTACGAAGAAAGCAAAAGATTGTCCCTTAAGCAACAAGGCCCAGTCAAAAAGGTTAAGCAAGTACGCTCCGCGAAAGACATGCGAGCGAGATTGGCTCCGGACCTGTCCTCATTGCATCGTACCATTCTTGCCTGGGATTTCTTTGCAAACGGCGACCTCCCTCCCAATTCAGGACGTACCGATTATAGTTTGGTTTCCAATGCATTTAGGGACCCTATCGAATACCAAAAGACATTTGAGCCCCTTCTGATCCTTGAAGCTTGGCAAGGGTTCCAGTCTTCAAAAGAAGAAGGCACATTCAAGCCATTTGAAATTAAAGTTGCCACACGCCTGTCTGTGGACTCGTTTGTCGAAGTCAGCACGATCTTACCAGCTCTTGAAGTCAAAGACTATGGTCTTGGCGAAGCAGATATCGTTCTTCTTTCCAAATCAGAGTCCCCGGCATCTAATTCATCGTCTCCTCATTGTCTTGCTAGAATTTCGGGTATCAACAAGAAGAAGGGCACTGTGGAGATTTCTTATAGGGTGAACCCCGGCAACCCCTTCATCAACTCCCTTTCTCCGGGGACAACAATTTGGGGTGCCAAGATAACGTCTTTAACTCCTCTTGAACGTGAATATGGTGCTCTTATGGCTCTTCAGTACTATGATCTCTGTGAAGAAGTCATCAAAGCCAAACCATCACCAATCCTTAAGTACTCAGATGCGAGCTTGAAGCCTCTTGCTGAAAACTATAATGTTAATTCTGCTCAGGCAAAAGCGATCAAATCTGCTTTGGACAATGACGCTTTTACTCTTATACAGGGCCCTCCGGGATCTGGAAAGACAAAGACTATCGTAGCCCTTGTGGGTGCCCTTCTGAGCAATGTTCTCGGCAACCAAGGCATGATGATTTCGCGGCCTACGGGCAACGGCATTGCAAGACCGCCTGCCCGGACAGCTACGTCAAAGAAGCTACTCGTTTGCGCGCCTAGTAATGCTGCGGTTGACGAACTAGTCATGCGATTCAAAGAAGGCGTCAAAACAGTACACGGTCGACAGGAAAAGTTGTCGGTAATCCGATTGGGAAGAAGCGATGCAATAAATACTAACGTACTCGATGTGACCCTGGATGAACTTGTAAACGCAAGATTGAACCAGAACTCCCGCAAGGACGCGGGCGAAAGAGATCTACAAAAAATCTACATGGACCATAAGGCCGCCGACACCTCATTCAAGGAGGCGCGCTCTAAGATTGACCAATGTAGAGCACAAGGTCTTCCTATTCCAGTAGAACTGGAACGAGAATTTGACCTACTCAAGAAGAAGAAAACCCAACTGAGTCAGGAGATTGACAGTGCTAGAGACAAGAACCATTCGGCAGCGCGCGATGCTGAATTGAACAGACGAAGGATCCAACAGGAGGTTATCGACGGCGCCCATGTTATTTGTGCCACTCTCAGTGGAAGTGGACATGAAATGTTTCAGAATCTGAGCATAGAATTTGAGACAGTTGTCATTGATGAAGCAGCACAGTCGATTGAATTAAGTGCTCTCATCCCGCTTAAATACGGCTGTTCTAAATGCATTCTCGTGGGAGATCCGAAACAATTACCTCCTACTGTCTTATCAAAGGTCGCTTCCCGATTTCAATATGAGCAGAGTCTGTTCGTCCGGATGCAGGCCAATCACCCTCGAGATGTACATCTCCTAGATATCCAATACCGCATGCATCCACAGATCAGCGCTTTCCCGAGTTCTGCCTTCTATGATGGCAAACTCCAAGATGGACCTAACATGGACAAGCTTCGTTCGCGTGCGTGGCACCAAAGCGAGCTTCTCAGCCCATATCGATTTTTCGATGTGCAAGGTCTTCATCAAAGTGCAACAAAGGGCCACTCCCTTGTTAACTTGGCGGAACTCAGAGTAGCAATGCAATTGTACGAACGACTGACAGCCGACTTTCGGGGCTATGAGTTTACTGGGAAGATTGGTATTATCACGCCATACAAAGGCCAACTTAGAGAGTTGAAAACGCACTTCGCTGCCAAATATGGGAACTCCATATTCAACACGATCGACTTCAATACAACAGACGCCTTCCAAGGCCGAGAGAGCGAGGTTATCATCTTCTCTTGCGTTCGAGCTTCTAACAAAGGAATTGGTTTCTTGTCGGATATTCGTCGTATGAACGTCGGTTTGACGCGTGCTAAGTCGTCTCTTTGGGTCCTCGGCAACTCACAGTCCCTGGCGCAGGGAGAATTTTGGAATAGTCTTATAAAGGACGCCCGTCGACGAAACGTTTATACAGACGGTGATGTCCTGAATCTTCTGCAACGCCCCCAATTTACTGGCTATAAAAATGTCGAGATGTTAGATATCGGTGCACCAGAATCAACTGCACCTTCTGGGGATGCGTCCGTCGGACCCGCTTCTCGGCCTTCCTCAGCCTCACTTGATAATCTTCCATCTGACTCGCCCTCTGTGACTGCATCTGGGAATGGTACCCCGCCCATTGCCCCTCCTGATGGTCCCTCGGGTGGTTACAATGGTCTGGATGAGACTCGCATGTGCGGTTATTGTGGAAGCTTCATCCATATGACACACAACTGCGACAATGTCGAAGCCAAGGAAACAACTCAGGGCAAATGTTACAGGTGTGGGGAGCCGGGACACACGCGCAATTACTGTACGGCAGATCGATGCGTGGAGTGTGGCCAATTTGGGCATCTCTCTACCGCTTGTCGAGCGACCAAGCATTTACCCAAGTATGAGAAGGGGAAGGTTAGGCGAGAGGAGTACAATTTTGCTCAAATGCAGAAGCAGAAGGCAGAGCGTCAGCGCCTCAGGCAGCTCGGAGGGCATGATCCTAAGGTTCCTGCTATCCAGGTTACGACCGGGTCGGAAAGCAAACCACACGAACAGGCCATAGCCGATAATAACAAAGGTCCAAATAAACGCAAACGCACCGGTTCACCTCCTAATGCTCTGATGGGTCCCAAACGGAAGACTGATCAGAATGCTCTGCCCAATGCTCCCAAAGGCCCGCGGCGGAAGATTGATGCTAACATTCCTCCGAAGGCAGAGGTACGTGTATTTTTTTTTTTTGGTCTTAACTTAGAATTCTACGCTCCCTTGGCTGCATGCCGAACTGACCAACGCCATAGGATCTGGTCAAACCATCACGAGATGGTCCAGCATATACCCCTATTAGTCACAACAAATCTTCAGGAGGCGCGGGTGTAGGCCCAGCATCAGCGAATGTATGTATTTACTACATGAATCGCTTGACGAATTGCTTGCTGACTTGCAGTTACGAAGGCTCCACGACCACCCCGCCCAGGCAACGGAGTCCGGCCTCCGCCACCACCGAGGCGCAAAAAGAAAGAAGCCGATCCATTTATCAGACCAAAGAGAAGATAGATACTGGAATTGCAGGTATTTTACAGGGAGTGCTGCACTTGTCTTATCACAGTTCCACTGTCATTTAATAGACATGTCTCACGCACCTTAAAAGGTCGCAAGGCTTACGTATGACACGTTGGTCTTGCATTTGTATGCATACGAGCGTCCGAATTGTTGAAGGACTCTCAATACCCCCTTTTTGTTATTGTTCCTCTCTTTCTACTTCCTTCATACTATGTTATGTACTTCTGTTCCTTCACATACTGTTTTTGTTTATTTTGCATAGAATTGGTTGGTTTGCCTGATGAGTGCTGCTTTTTTTGTGTAGCCTCTAGTTGGTTGGCAGCAGGCGACGATTTCGAGAGCTCGGGGATAAAAGCATTGCGTGGCGTTTGGTTCTCTTTTCCATCATGATTCCATCCTCTCCGTTCTGTGGTGATACTCTTAGGCCGATGATCGAAAAGATAAATGACCAATTGATAGGACTTTGTTTGGATCGGCCTTCGGCAAGGACTTATACCACCTTCCCTACCCATGCCTATTTGTGCGATCTGCTTGTATATAAGTGCTTTTGTGTGTATGTGTATCGTATATCTATGTGAAAGGGGTGGTCTCGCAATTCGATTCGCCCACCCCTGCAGATCCTGGCCATAGCCACTGAGCGGCCTTTTTTAAACTGACTCGATTTGAGTAATTTCTGTCCTGACAACCTGCAGATCAATGGACTCACTTATGAATTCGGTAGGAGGGTCAAGCCTATGGAGACGTCAATCCCGTAATTGTGGATACTTAAGTACGGAGTAGTCATACTTTAGACACACATCGTCTCAATCTATCGATCTCGGATCTAGTAATGCATCAGGATCGGCACCGTCGGGAATCATATGATCAACCCGCCGGACAGATATGTAAGTCAAGTATGCACTGGGCTCGCATGGAGCAGTATGACTGAGATGACAGAGCCGGACGGTTCTGTCCTACCACGTTCGATCGAAGTTCTATTTAGAACAGTTGCACGCATGTTATCGGAAGAGGGGAATGAAAAATGCACTGCATGAGAGACAATGCTTGCCCGTAGGACCCTCTGCAAGGGAGTGGATATTCATCTCCTTTCCAAACTAGAGCAATTCGCGCCCTCTCTCCCTTCTTTCCACCTCCTGCGTCATCCCTCATACTCCCCTGGTTCGCGTGGCCATGCAACCTTCGAAACCGAGCACGAGTCTTAGGATTGTCCTACGAAGGCCAAGCGGATGGGAGAGACATGCGAACATGACGTTCGTCTTCTTTGACCCAAGCATATGTACGTGCAATGGGTCTGGATAGGGCCAACTCGTTTAGTAATCGTCTTCTCTATTCCTATTACAGTATACTTATATACTTATGGATCAAGGAATATACCTAATATAATAAATCCATCCAATTCAGTCTGAAATATTTTTATTTTAAACCTTCGATTCGGTTGATATATTGTACCTCAAGCTTTCGTATTGTCGATGGGGGGCAAATCGAAGTACTCTCTTGGGAATTGGATGAGGCTTTTCTCCCCCTTTGGGTGATGGCGCGACCTTTGTGACCTGTCCAACTCCTCCCTTCCTTCCTCGCTATCTTTTTCTCTCCTTCTGTCATTAGGACGATTGGTTATCCGACCTGCATGGCTCCTCTTGCCACTATTAGATTTGGTTTCTTTCCTTTTGTTTTCTCTCGTGATCTACCTTCTTATCCTTGCATTAGTTGATGACCTTAGGTCCGGATGTGCTTGCTCTGGTCGAATCCTTGGGTGACACCTCACATCTCTACATTATCTTCCTCTCTTGTAAGGGACTCTTCAATCATCCCACCTTCAGCCCTTCAGCTATCACTGGTGCCCCCTCAAAGGGCCCAGGTCTCAATGATGGCATCCCTTACTTGTAACGGTCTTCTAGGGGCCTTCTATGCCTCGATATAGGAGTCGTCGACGATACGGTGTCACACAACAGTGTACTCCGTACCTAATGCAGATCGGGGACCGCGACTTCATAGTCTTGACCTAGCCAAGCCTTCTCTTTGTATTTGGCAGTGAGCTACATACAAAAAGAAAATGAAAGCAAACACTGCGAATTGGGGGAAGCAATCCGCGGCCACGCATGATGAAAATCTGCGACTACTGCTGCCATGACAGGGGGACGTGCAATCCCGAGCAACTAGTCTCCTCGACGTTCTACCAACAGCATAGAGCCTGTCGGTCTCTCATTCGTGGCATTTGGAGACCGATCGAACTACTACGAGCACGGACAGGATCATCCCTTAACGTTTCTTTATTCCTTTTAGAATTTATTCTCATTCTAGGTATTTCCTTTTTCCCTTTTCCTCCATCCCCTTCTGATCTTATTTCCTTTTCCGTCAATAATGGTTCCACCTGGCTTCCTTACTGCCACAATCCTAGAAAATTTCTCTCCTCTCTTAGCCTCTAGGAGCCTGTGAATCCTGGCATGGTGGAATAGCACTACTTAGATCTAACTCTATCTCTCGAATTATCGAGAACGAGGAGGATTCTTTATTCGACAATGCATCTACTCTGCATTCCATCGGCCCATTACGTCCAGGATGGATTCTCCCAGTTATGTAGGGGCATGATAGGTCGAGATCGGATGGCTTCCTTCTTAAACCTCGAAAAGCCCTCTTCCCTAAGGTGTTCCTTCTGCTCGCAGTGTAAATTTTTATTTTTATTTCGGTACCTACGGCGGTACTTGGATTTTTTTTTTTTTTCTGTACATACATGATTCTTTCCTTCTGAGATTGATATACGCTCCCTCCTACTTGTACGATTAACTTTTTTCCCACCCTTGTCGGCCTCAAAGAGAACGAGGAGCAAACGAGCAGAAGAGACCCATTATTTATTGAGTCTCCGGCTTCGATCTCTCTCATACATCACATCTCCGAGCTCACCGCAGTCGATGTGGGCATCTCATTTACAACGTGGAAGTGTTTGAAATCCAACGGACCTCAAAGTCCAGCCCCCTTATGCAGCATCAGAAGAGGTTGCAGGGCAGCATAGTCGCTCCTAGCCCGGTTGTTCCAACGCGCCGGCCCAGTTCACACAGTTCACACAGCTCACAGTGGTCCAGGCGTATACACTCCAGCATGTCTGCCGCCTCAACCGGGGATGTTTCGGATCCAGGAACACCTGATAGCCGGGTGAAGAATGAGACTGTTCCGGAGCTGGTGCAATTGTTTCAAGCACAGAATGCATCCCGGCCTGCAACCCCCCAAAACCCGGGGGCGCGTGAAATCTTAAAGGCTGGTCAACGGCGCTTACGTCAACTGGCTCAACGCCAGAGGAGGCCAACAGACCCCAAGTCCAAGGCTGAGGAAGCATCCCGACAGCTGTTGGCACTCCAGCAGGAAGGATTTCTCCCTCCCCCTAGACCCAGGAGAACAGACCCCAAAAGAAGTATCGACTCGACAATATCACATTCATATTCTACTTCTGACCTGAGTTTCATGTCCAATTCACGACAGGATGTCGAAAGCATCGGTCAGCCATGGCTTGTAGACCCGCTGGGGAAACTGAACACCCACGATAGGAAAGATAGCCATGTAACTTCAATCGATATACGAGATTTGACCTCTTTGGTCGAGTCTTCGGGTCCTCTTTCTCCTACTCATGAGGGGAGTCCTCCTCCTTACCAACCTTCCCCACAGTCCAACGTTATTTCAGGTGACAACAATGAATTGAAACAGCATCGTACCAACGCTTCTGATCTTCACTGCAACCCGTCACAGGCTGGTGACAGACAGGATAATGAAACAGAAGCACATAAATCCCCTAACCCATTATGCCGACGGAATGAGGACGATTCCAAGAAATCTTCTTCGGCACCGCCAGAGGCCACTTCTTCAAGTGATATCCACCGGGTAAGTGTGAGCCTGGACTAAATCATTGATCGAAGAGCTAACAACGCAAAGCAGCCCAGCACTGAACAGTCTCAAGAAACCAGAGCGAAAGAGGCCAATGATAATCTCGACAAGTCAGCCCGTAATTCTGCCATGTCAAGCACGTCAGCGTCTTCACAGCCCCCTGCGCACACGCTGAAGCTCTTTCCTGATACCATGTCTCCTCGGGCCTCGACTAAGGGAACCTGGCGCATATCGAATGGTCGTCCACCAAATGGGCCTCTTCCGGCAACTCCTGATACCCGACGGGGTTGTGTATCGGGCACATCTAAATCAAGTTGGGAATCAATCAATGAAGTCCAAAAGCCTTCCGCCGACACTCCAAATGCACAAGACAATGTCGGTAACCCAAGTAGCTCAGATATCAAACAATCTATGCAATCCACAAAACTCAGTGGTAGCGCCACCGACAATCCTATGCACGAAAATTTCCCACACACTGGCCGTCGTCCTACCTCTCTACCATTAGGCGCAATCAATTCCTTCCCTTTACCGGTACCGATGCTGCCCCTGCCATCCTTACCAGAACCAGTTTCTGGAATTTATGCCGGCCGGGACCGAAATACCGTTGTTGGTCAACGAGTATCTCAGGCTCATTCCAGTCAACCAGATCGGCAGCCATCTGGAGAAAACAGGATGGTTCACGCCGAAGAGAATAGAGACTATTCTACATCTACCACACCTATAATGGAGAGCAAAGGTTCGATGACAGGCATACAAAAAGACAGCGCCAAAACATCTATGTCTAGCCAAGTAGAGCCCACGCAGCTTGTACGAACCGGGCCCGGCCGAGCGGAAAGAGTGCATGCATTAAAGATGAAAGATATGTCTGCTAGTCGACTTAATCCGAAAGGAGCGGGCAAATCTATGCAAGAGGAAAGGGAGCAATCCCCCAGTTCCTTACGTTTGACCCAATCGAGGTCATCGCAACGAACCGGCGGAGGGTCACTCGATTCTCGGCACAACGATGCGAGCCCTCCATCCCCGTCTCTCTCCCCCCCCTCGAAACTACCAGCGAAATCCCCTGCCAATGAGTCAATGATTGGAAAGAGGACCTGCAGTTCACCTATCTACTCCAATGTTGTTTCGGTCGAGACCGATGAGCGATTATCGCTACCTGGATCAACCCAAAACTCTCGGATTTATCGAAGCAGCGGCGCAAAAAGCGCAAGTATTATCTGCGAGAAGATGGCAAATGAGCAAGACGTACACAATCAATCTCAAAATGTTTTTCCAACTTCAGATGATGAATGCATTGGGACAACCTCCTACAAAGACTATCAACCGCGTCCGACATCAGCTCCGCCTCGAAGGACTAAGCCAGCACCCAGCGCTGTCAACGAACTTGCCTCGTATCGAGCACGTCATTCCAAGAAGAAGTTACCATCTGAATCTGCCCGTCCCACGACACCCAGAAACCGGAGGAGCCGTGGAATTGAGAAGTCGTCGCCACAGTCACCGCATTCTCAGAATACGTACTACTCTCAAGATTCACGAGGAAGCCGGCATCATGCATATACATTAAACCTCGAAGGGCGCATTGCACATCTCGAGCGTCAAAACAAAATCCTTCAGGCGGCTCTCTTTGCGGCTCTAGATGTCGGTGTTAAGCAAAACATGGAGAGTCTACTCGGTGGGCTGAATACCGCACAGTCTGCTTCTGGTACAGGCAGATCCTCCTATTCTTCAACGTCGAATCTATCCAGCGTAGACGAGCTCCCACCAAAAAGGAGCAAGCTCAAAAGGCAATCCCACCGCCGTCAGGGAAGCTGGATTGCAAGCCCAGATTCCAGCCAGCGGGACAGCTACGGATCAGACGATAGTGCCAACCTTCAAGAAGTGGAAGACATGATAGAAGATTTTGACTTGGACTGGATGTCAGACAAGTCCACTCCGGAGAGGCGTCTACCGATGGTCAGAACTAGGCCTACCTAACATTCTTTTTCTATTTCGTTATTTTTTTTCCCGTCGATTTTCATCTACGATCTGGGAGGCCATCTTTTGAAATCATTTCGTTTCTCCTTTCAAACATTCTCTCACTTTTTTTATTTTCCAAACTTTCTCCATCTCTCATTTCATATTCTGTTCATTGGCCATAGCTTTGTGCCAGAGAACTACTCCGCTACTTCCATATATGGATCTAATTTCTTTGCTTTATGTTCATCTCTCCTTTAGGAATCTCCGTTTCTCTCCTTTTGCTAGACACCCTTTTGGTTCCGTTCGTTGTGTGGATGATTTTTCTCTCTGATGATACCATTCTGCTATATTGAATTCTAGTCTATGTATAGATTAAACAATCCTTCTCTCTGTAACCACGTACAAGAAGTTGTCTAGTAGACATACATAGGAAGGACGCATTGCCTGTCTCTTTGTGCCTCCCAACGGTGTGCTTAGTCATCCACCCCGTGGATAACTAACTAATTAGTTAAACAACAAACAGCTTCCTCTGTTCATCACATCCAGTAACTAGCTTCAACTGGGGCTAGGAGAGCGGCCAACAGAGTGCCGTCAGAAGCAATGACCTAAAAGAGTCACAATCTGGAAACCATCTGAGCCTGTACTCATTCTCTCATTTCACTCTTCCATATTCCCCTCAATATCCCCGCAACCTCCAGACATGGCAACCACCACCACCACAACAACAACAACAGTAATGGGTTTCCCACCCTTGGATCTTATTCATGAAGAACAAAAGAATTAAGTCAAATGTTCTAACAGACTCAGAATTCTCAGATCCCTCAGCATGTCACTGCTCTCCTCTCACATCTTACGGCACGCCCAGGAGTCCAATCCACCTTCATCCTTTCTCGCAAAGATGGCTCCATTATCCAAAGCACTGGACTGCTTGCATCCAAACCTGCTACAAGCATAGCTCAGATCAGTGCAACGACGGAAGAGCCGCCCAGCTCCACTACTCCTACTTCTCCCACAGTTTCGACCTCCCCTTCCACCTCCGCCAGCACCACTCCTGGTCCAACACCCCTAACGCCGTACCAACCCTCTCAAGCGGAAGCTCTGGCGGCCCGCATTTTCGCCTTTGTATCTAGCGCAACGGATCTGAGCCTTACTCTATCCCGGCCTCCCGGCACAGAAAACAAGCATACTTCACCCCGGCTGGCCGAGTCGAACGGTATGCAAGGACTAGGCATCGGGGCGACTCGGGAGGAGGGGGAGGCAGAGGGGTCAGAGAGAGAGGATGACGATGAAGTGAAGCTCTTGCGACTGAGGACTAAGAAACATGAGATTGTTGTCGTCCCTGATAAGAAGTATTTACTATGTGTAGTGCACGGTGCAGCTCATCCGGCTGGCGCACAAGGGAGTGCGGGCATTCGCTCACGGTGACTCCAATGGCATGGCTTGTTTTTGATCCTTTCTTCTTGTTCAACTGGTCTGGTCGGCTTATGTGTTTCTGATTTGGGCCTGGACATATCTTTTGCATGGAATATACCCAGCTGGAAGGCAGATTTAATCATTCTATCTTTTCTATCGGCGTGTTTTACATTGTAGAACAGTGGAGTTGCTCCCAACAGAATCCAACTAGGACCAACACTGCGTCGGTTCCACGCACACCTATAATATGGCCCTCGCATTCAGTACAGTCCCTTCCGGGGCAAAAATTATTCCCTCGGCCTTTGAAATCCATATCTCTGATGAGCAAATCCAGGAGTTGCAGCTGCTGATCAGACATTCTAAGATTGCCCCTCCAACGTTCGAAGGCCAGCAGCAGGACCGGAAGTACGGAATCAGAACCAAATGGCTGGCGGACGCCCGTGAGGCATGGAAGAGCTTCAACTGGTGCTGATTTTATTGCCGACTGTCACGTACAAGCAATGCTGACATCGTACAGGAGAACCATAGAGGACCATCTCAACGGTTTCCCCCAGTTCACCTACGACATTGAAGGATTAACTATCCACCTAGTAGCTCTTTTCTCCGTGAGGCCAGATGCTATCCCGATTGTTCTGATCCACGGCTGGCCAGGGAAGTTCCTTGCTGAACTTCCAACTTTGGAGACTTGAGACTGGACTAATCCTACCGCAAGTAACAGGGAGCTTCGCCGAATTCCTCCCCCTCCTGTCATTGATGCGGGACAAATATACTCCTGCTACTCTGCCTTATCATTTCGTGGTGCCATCACTCCCAGGTTACACCTTTTCCTCGGGTCCTCCACTAGACAGGGACTTCGGTACTGAAGATGTGGCTCGGGTTATCAACACGGTCATGGTCAATCTGGGTTTTGGATCCCACTATGTTGCACAAGGTGGTGATATCGGCGCCAAAATTGGTCGGATATTAGCGGTGGATCACGAAGCCTGCAAGGGTATGTTCCACGACGACTCTGAGAATTCCATGGAAGATTCGTAATGCTGATCTGACACGGCGTATGAAATGCAGCGGTACACTGTGAGTTCTATCCCTATTTCTCTATGCTGTTCTTCCGCTGACCATCCCGGTAAACGTATGCTTCGTCGGGAAACCTGATGACGTCCCAGACACTGCCATATCGGACACCGAAAAACGCAATCTCTCTCGCGCAGAGTGGTTTGCCTCGACGGGGATGGGCTATTACGTGGAACAGGGCACACGCACCAGTACTATTGGCAACGCCATTTCGACTAATCCGGTTGCACTGCTGGCTTGGTGAGTGATCCAGATGCAACGTGCAGAGATATATCCCTTAACGAGCGTCTTGCAGGGTTGGCGAGAAGTTCCTTGACTGGGTTGATGATCCAGTTCCACTACATACGGTCTTGGAGTCGGTGACCCTGTACTGGTTTACGGAGACGTTGCCTCGTTCTATGTACCATTACCGCGAGGTGAGCATCCTGGTTTCTGCGTTTAGTATGGCGGTTACTAACCACCCGTCTCCAGAACTTCCCACCACCCAAGGTCAGGCATGCTATGGACCCGAGATGGTATATCCGCAGACCGTTGGGGTTTTCGTACTTTCCGATGGAGCTGTTGCCCGCACCACAGGCATGGGTTGCGACGACGGGGAATCTTGTATTCTGGAAAGAGCATGCGAAGGTATTTGACTACTTATACACTCAGGGGCTTTTTTTTTTTTTTACGAACTTAACTAACATCACTAAGGGAGGACACTTTGCAGCCCTCGAGAGACCGCACGAACTTCTAGATGATCTGCTTGAATTTATCGAGCAGATCCGGCCGGATCTTACGAGTTGATAAACCATCCAACCCATCCAACAATTAACTATATACCTGAGTATGTACTTGAGTGATACAACAAGACCCAGATAACTTCGTATTCTCTGTATTATCCGACAAGAATAAAATATCCGTCGGTAGCGAGTGCACCGTGCAGCAGCAGACAGGCCAGAACATACACAGTACTTCGTACGAACTCTGTAGAGCTCAGGTAAGCACCTAAGCCCGTAGCCATGCGTTAGCATGCATCCTTCATGCAAGAGACTCCCAAACCGGAGGCCTGTCAGGCTTCCAAGCCTACCAAAACATCCCGGACGAAGTTTGCTACCAGCGAGCGATTTCTTTTGCCGACATTGTGGCCAGCACTGGGTTGGGGGACATGGATGGATGGAAGGTGTCGTCAGTCTGGCTGGACCAGCCAGCGTGGGACAAACGTGCATTGACCCCGCAGAATTCTTTGATTGGTTCTATGGGGGGATATGTGTTTTGATTGTTGATCGTTTACTTTTGATATTGAATTTGAACAAAGTATATATTCCTGGTACATAGTATACCTCTGTATAGTGGATGGGTATTTGCCTAAGAGGTGGGATCGAGGTAACCATTTACCTAATATTATACGAAGCTACTAACTATGTATGTATGCTAGGTACGGATAAAGTTGATAAAACTGACCATTTCAACCTGGTACTTCTGTTTATATGGCTGGTCGCAGTACCCAGGAAGTACCTACAGTTTACAGGTCTGAAGAAGTGGATCACGGAGTTCCCGGCAGGGAAGACGAGCGATGATTGGCGGACAGAGAATTCCCCTCCTTTCTGGGTCTTTACCGGATTCGGTCGGGACATGACTCGATGTACAGCGGGGGGAGTTCTGTATCATGGCTATTCTTAGCGACTGGACACTCTTATTCTATGCCTGTACATCTGTGTGAGAATCAAAGGTTATCAACATGTGCTCGCTGCATGGAGTCAGGAGATGGATGAGTTCGGACGAGACGTGACCTGCATGGAGCACTACCTTAGGTAGTTAGTACATAAAAATGGTCAGACACGAATAATCGGAAGAGTAATAGTAATCGTAATAATATTAGATTCTAATATTAATATTAATACGATCCGATCCTACGTGAGACTCAAGGACACCTGATGATATTCGTAATCATTAGCTGATCCGGATCAGACTTTGGTAACAGAAAAGCCAGGTGGAGTTGGTTCTCTGTTGCCTGGACTGATGGTGCTTACAGTAAAAACGTAATTAGGGGGTTCCACAGGGACAGTTGTTCGGCATATGGGGATACGCTGAGACAGGACTATGTACTCGGTAGTGTACTCGGTAGTGTGCGCGAGTTGGTATGAGGCAGTATAATTTATCTATGTACATATATCAAAGGAAAATTTAATGAAACCAATGAATAATATAGAAAATAAAAATAGATAATGTAGGAGTCATCACTGCCCGTCACTGCCTCCTGCCTCCGGATGGTGGCGTGGGCGGGCAAATCGAATACCGGTGGTTGGCTGATGTGCGGCGGCTGGGCTGGGCCGGATGGGATGGGAATCCATGGACTTCTGAAGTCTCGAAGTAAGTAGGAACTGTAGAGATTACTGTGCGGAGTACAGAGTAACTAAGTAGAGAGTATGTACGGAGTATAGGAGAATGAATCGACGGTCTCTAGGGAGTTGGCCATCATCCATCGTGGTATCCATACAATCCGTAAACCATATATACATCAAGATAGATAGATGAGGGATTCAGTATAGGGCCTGGTATTAATAGTATCAATAGTATCAATATTGATAATATTGTAGACACTTGATAGAATTGAATCCAAAAGCTGATTCACTGACGGAATGCCCAAGTTGGGCCTCCTATCGCGGATGGCGAGGAGTCATCACCGCACCCGGCCAGTTCCCGATCTGTTACTCACTTACTCATTTCTTCCATTTCTTACTCCCCAGTCCTCCTTTCTCAGATGAAAGGACGACGAGATTGCCTTCCTTTATCGTCTGATCTTTTTCAATTTCCTTTCGGTCTATTTTACATTTTCTTTTCCTTTTCTTGTCCTTTTCTTTTGATTGTCTGTTTTATTCTTCTCTCCGCTCTTCCGCTTTCCTATCCTATCCTATCCTTTGTATTAGTTCGTAGCCTTGAAAAGTCTGGTCCCTGCATCCGCCGCCCTGTCACTGATTTTCCGCCACTCTTGCCACTGATCACGGTGAGTAACAAACCTGCTTTTTTTTAACTCCTTGCCCGACCAACTTTCTCCCTCGTGTGACGGGATCCTCTTGAATTTTCCTCTTGGTCCTTACCATCATCAGTCTTCTTTCCTCCTTCTTTTCCTCCCACCCCACCCACCCTCCCTTGGCTCTCTCACTGGTTCGCCCCCCCAGTTAGTCATACCTGTTCCATTTCTAGTCTACCGCTCCGCCCTCTCTCATAGTCAGTCACCGTTTGTACCTACCAGGCAGCCTTCCTCCCCGGAGAGTCATAGTCATAAAAGTTGTCGCCGCCGCCCCAAAAATTGGCCTCATTACCAACTGACTGGGTTGCTGACTGACTCTTTTTCTTTCGCCTTAGATCTAACCTCGCCACTCTATCATCCTTCGTCACTCTATTCTCAGGAGAGCCTTCGACCAACTGCTGACTGCCTGGACAAGCGCCACCGTGCCTGCTTGTTAGACAGTCTGCCGTTCTAGCGGCTCTTTTCCTCCCTCTTCGTGCTTGTCATAGATATCAAGATGTACTCTGTTGCTTCGAAGTCTTTTGTTCCGATCGCCTGTGTTGCAGAACCCTCCACCTCAGATCTCCGAACCTCCGGCAAGGACGTGATTGTCTAAATCATCGGACAAGAACTGCATCTTTGGGAGTCACGTTGATTGCGTGGTCATTTCGACGTGTCTCATCCCATACGCGATTTCGGTTTGATCTACCTTGGGACTCTACACCTGGTGATCGGAACATTAGCTCTTTGAATATCTTCTCCTTTCCACCCTTCATCTCTCTCTCCCCCCTCCCCCCTAGTCTCACGATTTATCTATCTCTATCTACCTGACCTGTCTTTGACTTGACTCACCTGCCCTAACCCCCCTTCGCCACCGCCGCTCACCCTTTACCTACTATAATCCAATCTGGCGAATCCTCTCCTCAAGGCTTGCCGTCGCCTGTGAATAAAAAGACGGTTCTTGTCTTATCGGTTTCTCGTTAACGGTTCTTTGCACAACGGTTTTTTTGATAATCCCACGGTATCAAATTGCGCATATTGCCATATTCGGTGTTATTTGAATTCTACGATTCAAACCGCCGTCCATTTGCGTGACCATCTGAGTTACATTTCTTATTTGTTACTTGAGAGATATACAGGCCACTCGACTGGACAGCATTCCGGATATGTCAGGGATTGACGTGTTGGGGTTGAAAGATCCAAACCCTAGTCTTTCATACCAAGCGTCTTATGCGCATCCTTGCACTTCTTCCACCGTCTCCTCCGCAGCCTCCTCCTCTTCGTCGGTTTTCTCCCTGGATGGGGTGTCCACCCAGGGGTCCATTTCATCAACCTCAACGAATCCGGTGGATGTGATTTGGGAGAACGATGGAGAATACCAGGTGGCCGGACGAGGACTGGCTCCTCCGACAAACGGCTCTCGTGGCTGTTTGAGGGGGCTCGCTGTTCCCAAAGCCACCGACCAGGCGGTTGCCCCGGAGTTGCGCAAGCATCCCCGGCGCACCAGCTACGTTCAACCCAACAATACGACCTCCGCACGACCCCCGCCTTGTCTTATGCGACAGTCGGAGCGGAAGGTCCATTTCGTCGATAACCTTGTCGGTAAGTCGTTGCCCGATCTTTCAGTATTCGAGCCCTCCCAAGCTAAGAATTCGCCCGGTCCGGTTGAAGACACCGCGTCCCAGATTGTCGAGATCATCTGGCCCCTGTCCGTCGTGTCCCTGCGAAGCGACTCGACCACTGGATGCAAAGGGGTCTTGCCTCTTCGCACGTTCATCCAGGAGACGCTTCGTCGATCGCGGACTAGCTATAGCACGTTACAGGTGGCACTCTACTATCTGATCAAGATCAAGCCGCACGTGCCCAGCCCCGATCTGACCCCGGAACAAAACAGCGGCAAACCCGTCTGCCGAGCCATGCAGTGTGGCCGACGTATGTTTCTATCGGCTTTGATCCTCGCGTCCAAATATCTGCAGGACCGGAACTACTCCGCCCGTGCCTGGAGCAAGATCTCCGGCCTCAACACGCTGGAGATCAACCAGAATGAGCTGCTGTTCCTGCAAGCGGTTGATTGGAAGCTCCACATCCCCGAGGCCACCTTCCAACGCTGGACTGAGGTGGTCTTGAAATATACCCCCGGAGCGGGTGCTCAGCCGCTTGACGGTCAGACCTGGCGCTCGGTGCTGCCGAGACTCACCCCGGATCTGGACGAGGTGGACGATACCCCGATGACGCCTTCCAGCATGGAGGCAATCGATGCCCGGTCGAGGGTCGATTCGCCATCTCCTCGGGGAACCTCTAGGAGGGGATCGTCTGATTCCTCCTTCACGGGGAGCGAACCCTACGTCTTGCCATCGCTTCCCGAGAGGCAAACGCCGCCCGCCTACGATCCAGTGTCCCGCGTGGAATCCTTCAATCCGTCCCTCCCATCGATTCCGCGGCCGCCTATGCTTCCGACCCCGCAGATGACACCCCAGTCGAACATGGCCACCACTCCTGCTGCGAGTGCTGGCTCATTCCCGCCACACCGGCGTTACCTCTGTTCCGCTATGTCTCAGATGCAAAATATGTGTATGGCGCGGTCGACTCTCGACCAGCGCCCCTCACTGCCGTTTTGCCCAAAGACCGGTGGTTCGCTGGATGGCTATCCGACCTTGGTGCGCCGATCATCTTTGGCTCGCTCAACTTCATCTGCTTCGTCTCCGGAATCGATGGTCTCCGACGTGTCCACCCTGTCCTCGCAGTCCTCGCAGTCTTCTTCCATGTCGAGCTTATCGGGCAGTGTCGCTCTGCCTCGCCTAGCGATGCATGCCGCCCTGCGGCCCACGAATCCGATGAAGGAGGTCCGCAAGCCGCTGGCAGTCGCGTCGCCTATTGACGAGGCCTGTCTGAGTGACTTTTGCCGCTCCCCTGAGAACTACGGTGGCCCGACCGGCCCGGTCCCGGACCTGTCCGACTTTTCGTTGGGAACACCGGTCGACCATGAAGCCGCGCAAAGTCTCTGTGCGCTTTCTGGAGCTGCTGCTGCTCCCGCGAGGGCCATAGGTCCAGGCGCTAGCCAGCGTCAGGGCCGCAAACGTGGCCGCGCGGGATCGGAGGATTTGCCGTTGCAGAACCAGGTGCGTCAGCTGATGCAATCCCACGCCATTCGGGACGGTGTGGTGCTACCAGACCGCCACACGGTGGATCTCTTCTTGAATTCGGGGCCGCGTCGCTCGCAATCTCTGACAGCGTCGCAGCTGAGCGCCCTCAACTCATACGCTCCGCTTTCGGGGCCAGCGGGTATGAAGCGTGCCTGCTGCGGCAGCGAAGCCAACAAGGTCGCGTTGAATCCTAGGATTCGCGCGGATTATCAGAGCTAGATACGAGTGGCGTCCCATTCTTTTCTGTCATCTTTGTAGAAAAGAAACCAGCCTTATTGTTTATTACATAATTTGACTGTTCTATGCTATCTGTTCTATCCTGATGGATGTCTCCTGGGATAGAGATGGCAGGAGCGGACGCAGACACCCTGTGGGAAAAGTTTTGTGCGAACTTTGTCTCCAGTCTTCTGTTTTAGGGGAGGAAAAAGCCGGTGTTTTTTCTCGTCTTTTGTATATACCCAGGTGTTATTGGGAATTCGAGATGGGAGTCTGCGTCGGCCTCTTGCATGGTGCAGTGGTGGAAACCACTGGTGTATGATGTACGTTGGGGAGGATTGTGTCTGTGATGTGCTTGCAATCTTTTATTACCATTTCCTTATCTACATTGATTTTGTCTGGATGTCTGGAGTGTCGGGGAAAGGGAAGGGTCTGTTTGTGATTATATTGTCTACCACCTATCAACCACCTATCACCTATATTGATCTCAACGTTAGGTTCCAATTTTCAGCTTCACTTGCCTCGTATCGAGTAGAGCCAATGGGATGATTGCAACTCGTCACTGACCTGTGACTCACGGCCTGTGATTATGAGTCATGGCTGCCTGAGCATTGCTGCCTGAGGCTGACACCGGAATTGGCCGGAGATGGCCGGAAGCAGTCGGGTCAGAAGGTTGTCATACGACCGTTTGGCTAGCTGTTTTAGGGACTAGCGCCATCAGATAAGATCGTGATCTGGTCTTAAGACCCGCGTGATCTCTACTATCCCTTTCCTTCTGTCCTTTTCCCCTCTTCTTCCCTTCTTCTCCTCTTCTGCTCTCTTCTCTCGACCTGTTTCTTCTAATGGCACTCCAGTAGATAGTATACTATTGCAGTCAAAAGCATGGGCACTCGCACAGTTACCCTCGTCTCTATTATCACTCTTCTGTTCAGCCCGTTCTCTCTGGCTACCCCGTTGAGAGAACCGGTCGCTCTCGGACAGTCATTCATAACGGGGGATGATGGCTACGACCCGGCAGTGGACATGTCCTCCCAGCTATCGATCAGCTCCACCGATCGTGCGGGTATCATCCAGGCGGGATCGGACGATCTCAGTGCGACCGCTGCGCCGTCCTGGTTTACCTCAACACTGATGGCTCGTCGCCTACTGGCGCTTTCGACCACCGGGGTGATATCCACCATCTTCCCAAAGCCCACCAGTCCAGATACGTCGCGTATCCCCGACGCGGTGGCCGGCCACTCCATCAGTCTCCCGGAATACATCTCCGACTGCGACGAGGCGCTCCCTTCGGGCGGCGGCGGCGACGGTAACCCGACGTTTCTAGCGCTCCACATCTCGACCACGTTCCGTAACATCGCGGCCGGATCCAATCTCAGCGTTTCCATCGACTGGTGGGACCATGTCAACAAGACGCAGCCCGTGTTCCCTGGCTTCCCCCTCAGCGAGGCGGGGCTGCCGCGCGTGTCGCTCTTCGGCTACCTCGAGTCGTTCCCGACCCCGGTGCCCTCGGACACGGAGCAGGCGCTGCGGTCCTGCTACCTGAAGGCGCATCCGGATGCCGAGGCGTGGTTGCCCGATAAGCCGGGGGCACCGCATACGAGCTTCTGGGCGCGGATGGTGGTCACGCAGGCGTACTGGATCGGAGGGTTTGGAGGATTGCAGCAGATAGGCTGGATGAACATGACGGAGTGGACGGGGATTCGACGCAAGGGAAGCGTGGATGGAGTGGGAGATGGAAGAGGATGGGAGAATGTGCGTCTTCCGGGCGAAGCCACTTAGCGAATCGGGATGATCGTCGATACATGATAAGCAGGGGGGTCTCCTATCATCCTCTTCTATCCTCTGTTATCCTCTTTTCTCCCATCCATCCTCTGTTATCCTCCTCTTCTCTTCCATCCATTCTCTCTCCATCCTACCCTCTGTCCTATCCTCTCTTCTATTCTATCCTCTATCCTGTATGTATCCATCCTAGTCCATATTCTATCCATATTCTATCCATATCCATCAAAAAGATAAGATGTATCGTCTCCGCATCCCTCAATCCCAGTCAACCCAGGGAAATCCCCGCTGGACCAATCGCGACCTGGATCCGGTTCCACGAGATCGACGACACTGGGGTCCCGCCAGCTTTGTTGGTATGTAGTCGCAGTCGCTGCCTCTTCTTCCCTTCGACTGATAATTCCCAGCATACTGGATCTCCGACGCCTTCAACGCCGCCACCTGGCAATTCGCCAGCAGCATCATGGCCGTTGGACTAGGCTGGCGCGAATCCCTAGGCATCGTGGCCCTCTCCTTCTTCATCATCTCCTTCGTGATTGCCGCCAACGGCGCGGTCGGTGCCATCTACCACATTCCGTTCCCGGTGATCGCGCGCGCCAGCTGGGGGTTCTGGGGCTCGTACGTAGCCATCGTGTCGCGCGTCATCCTGGCACTGTTCTGGTTCGCTATCCAGAACGTCAATGGAGGGAATGCAGTGCGGGTGATGCTCGGCGCTATCTGGCCGAGATTTCTCACCCTGCATAACGATCTCCCCGAGGACGAGGGTATCACAACTACCGGGATGATCGGGTATCTTGTGTTCTGGCTGGTGCAGTTCCCCTTTCTCTGTATGCATCCGAATCAACTACGGTGGTTGTTCGTGGCGAAGTCGGTGCTCGTGCCTATCGCATGGATCGCGATTCTAATCTGGGCGTTTATCGCAGAGGGTGGAGGTGATCTCTTCGCACGCACGGCCACGGTGTCGGGCAGTCGATATAGTTGGCTCTTTCTCTCTAGTATGACGTCTGTATTGGGGAATTATGCCACGTTGAGCGTGAATCAGGTAGGCCGGCATATACTCCGTATCTTTAAGTTAGTAAATACTAACTAATTAACAGTCTGACTTCTCTCGATACTCCCGCTGCACCCCCAAATGGCAACTCCTCTACATCCCCATGCTCCCTCTTGTATTCACATTCATCTCCTTCATCGGCATCGCCGCCTCATCAGCCGGATACACACGCTACAACACCCCTTCAATCCCATGGGATCCGCTCGACCTAATCAGCCACTGGAGCAGTCGCGCATGCCGATTCTTCGGCGCGTTCTCGTTCGCGCTGGCCTCGCTCGGCGTCAACATCTCTGCGAATTCCATCTCCGCCGCGAATGACCTGACCGCCCTTGTCCCGGGGTACATCGACCTCCGTCGCGGGCAGATCCTCTGCGGATTGGTGTCTTGGGGTCTCGTGCCGTGGAAGATCCTCGCGTCCGCGACGAATTTTTTGAATTTCATGGCGGCATATGCGGTGTTTCTCGGACCGATTGCCGCGATCATGGTGTGGGATTTTTGGCTGCTCAAGAATAGGCAATATGATGTACCTGCGTTGTATCAGCCACGGGATCGGAAGTATTCGTATGGTAGGTGGGGGGTGAATTGGAGGGCCGTCGTTGCTTTCGTAGTCGGCGTTGTGCTGAATTTGCCCGGGTTGATGCATTCGGTTAATGGGGGGATTGATGTGGGTGTTGGAGGGCGTCCGTATGAGTTTGGATGGTTATTGGGATTTGTTGCTACTAGTGTTGTGTATGTGGGAGTGTCTTTGATATGGAGAGATTGTTCGAGAGAGAGTGAGAGAGAGGAAGTGATGGATGACAGGGAGGGGAATAAGCTTGCATAGCCTATTGTATACGCTTGGAATATCTAATACATATAAGACATAAGACAGATATAAATATAGGATATAAAAAAGAAGAGATTACTCTAATAATTTCAAAACCCTCCATACACCAACCGACGCACGACCCAACTCACCACCCTCCTGTCTAGCACGTTCAACACCGACTCTTACGGCGGGTAGAAACCTCTCAACAAAAACGCGACGTCTATCCTCGACGGTCTCGTACATTTCACTGTCTTGGTCGCGAGGTGGAGCGAATAGATTCAGGTATGCGAAGGGTTGCGCGGAGGAGGGAATTCGAGATGATAGAATCGGGAATCCTCCTTCTTCATGAATACCATCCTGATCCTGATCCTGATCATGATCCTCAAGGCCCGATTCAAGAAAACGTCCTAGAACAACCACCCCCCTAATCAACCCCTTCCCTTCCCTGCCTACCTTCCCTAATTCCACCCTCC
The DNA here is from genome assembly GCF_003426965.1 of Aspergillus tanneri. Classification (NCBI taxonomy): domain Eukaryota; kingdom Fungi; phylum Ascomycota; class Eurotiomycetes; order Eurotiales; family Aspergillaceae; genus Aspergillus; species Aspergillus tanneri. Next base: position 2,524,646 of record NW_022984632.1, read on the forward strand.
TCCCAACTCCGGATCCAACCCCAGAAGAGGGTGCATACCACCCCACCAAAACAACCAAACAACTCAATACCTTCACCCACCCGCCCCCGCAAGAGACTACCTCCTCCCCCGCCACAGAGAGCAAATAATCCAATATATCCAACGAGGAGATTCTCACGTCCGGCGCTAGATGCGTCAATCCTGCTCGGAGATACGGGAGGATCGAAGGGATGTGGTCTGCTATATCACCCGGGGGTAGGACGCGGAGGAGTTTGAGCACGTTTGCTCGGATGGCGGGTTGTGCATCTAGAATCAATGGGAGTAATGATGGGAGGAGAGTCGGGACTGGGACTGGTAAAGATCCAGACCCAGAAGACAGAGAACAAGAAATAGTAGTAGTAAGATGCGCCAGTGAATCTCGTCGATGCGAATCCGACCGACTATTCAGTAACGAGACATGGTGTGAGAATTGATGGGTTTCACTGGGCGCGTGGAGGGTGAGGGATTGTTGGGTTAATGTTATTGCTATATATGTATATTATTAGCATTTAATATATATATTTTATTTATAATATATGGGATAGAGGGGCGAGGGCAGGGACATTTTGATTTAAAGCTCGTGTCTGTGAAATTATCTGGTTTGGGCTTCGATTTGCCGACTTTGAGCTTGGCTTTCTTTTCCATTCTTAGTCTTTCATATCATCTGGAGGTATGGGGAATTGGATGGCATACCTGGAAGTCTTTTTGTTTTTCTTTCTTCTTTTTGGAGCTGGAGCCCATTTTCTTTCTTGACTTGTCTTGCTGTTGGTTGTCTTCTCTATTCTGTCTGGGTGGAGGATGGATAGAGATTTGTTATCACACGTGACTTATCTTATCACCATCTGTACCATGGTACTATATACACATACATACTTACACTACAGTGTAGTATAGGTACATATACTATAGTAAGACAGTTATAAAGAGAACTGGATAAAGTAACATTAAAGCAGTCTATAACATGCGCACTTCTGTCGTAACAGACGCGATTGTATCAACAAACACAAACAACGCTCATAACCTCCATCAAACATTACGCATCCGAGGATGTCTATCATAAGACGGAAAGGAAGAAAGACAAAAAAAAAAAAAAAAAAAAAAAACTACAAACTCATCGTTAACCATTCCCACTCTTGACTCGCCCCCTGTCCTCCAGCTATACTATGATTGGCTGGGTTGACTGCCGCTGGTGGCATCGCTGGTGCCAACGGTACCACCTTGGATCGTCCTGTCTTCGTTTCCTCGCTCTCCTCCATTGCCTTCTCCAATCGTCGCTGTCGCTTCGTTGCTGCCGCCACGCTGGCACGAGCTCCCATAGGCCCCGAGCTAGACGCCACCTTGGGCGGCGCCGCTGCAATGGCTACCACCCCCGGCGCTCGGCTCGAGCCGCTGGTCACGGCCGGTGGTGACTCCGATGTCGTCCCGTTGTGCGCCCGGCTGGACGTCGGCGTCGACATCGGTACCGCCTGCTGCACCGAGTTCTTGCGTGATGATTTCTTCGACGACCGCGACGCACCCACTGCCAGGCTGTTGGCGCTGCTGCGGTTCCGTTTCTTGATCACGTCCGTCTTCAACGACAGCGGTCGCACCACCCCGTGCAGCTTCAAGAACAACCCACACGCGTTGCACAGCGGCTGGCCCTCGGGGTTCCGCCGCCACAGCGGTGTCGTCTGCGTGAAGCAGTTGGTGCACGTTGTCGGCCCTGCGTTGCCCGCCTCCCCGCTCTTCGTGCCGCTTGGGCTCGCCGGTCGCGACGGCGCCGCACTACTCAGTCCGGACTCGGGCGGGGTGTTGGGCGAGGTGTGCGAGTGGTTCGCCGGGTGCATGCTCTGTCGCAGGAGCTGGACCGTGTTCGGCGTCGACGTCGTGCGCGCGATCTTCTGTCGGCGAGGATCCTGCTCCCGATTGCGCACCTCACTGACTGACGCCGCCGAACCGTGTGTACGACCCAGACTGCCGCTCTGGTGCCACTCACCGGGCGCATCCATCATATCCGCAGACCCGATCGTGACATGCTTGCGGTGCTGTGCCCCGAATCCTGGCAGCGAATGGAATGAATTGGGGAACTGCGTATCCCACTGCATCCCTGAGTTCAAATCTCCGTCGTCGCCGAATTCCGCCGGCATGGCCAAGCCCGCACGATCCGAGAAGGGACGACCCTCGTCATCTTCGTTGTCGGAATCGGCACCAAATGTGAACATGTTCCCATGCGAGGCGGTCGGGAAATCGGCCGGACCCAACACCTGCGACGGATCGACATGCGGCACCGGGTAGCTGGGAGAATGCACCGTGGACACGTTGGTCGGTTGCTGCTGAGGCTGCGGCTGTTCATGCTGGTTCAGAAGATATCGCGGCTGCAACGAAGCTGACAGGTTTGACCGGTGTGAGACGTAGTTGGGAATCCGTCGCTGCGTGCGCGCATCTACCGTCGTCGACATATCAAAGTACATGGAATGCTCACCATCGTAGACCGGTTGCGGCGTCGACGCGGTCGACTGGTACCCCGAGGGAGGCGGCGAAAAGAAGTCGGTCGAGTTGAGCGATGACGCCACGGGCGTTTGCGCATACAGGGTCGTGAACGGGTTGCCCGAGGTCATCGGCGACTCGCTGGGGGAGAAGGTGAAATGAGTTTGATATGGACCGGCCGAAGCAAGGATGGGGTCTTCGCCGAGGCTGAAGGTATCCAGGGCGAACGGCATGCCCGGTGAGGTGTGGCTGGCATGGCCCGACGCATGCGGGTTGCCCTGATGCAGGCCAAATGCCGTGGATGACGTATCCAATGCGTAATCGGGAACACCGCCGGCGAGGTCCGGATCGTGCGCCAACATGGCGTTGGACACGGGAGGTACCTGAGGAGACGATTCGGCCGGTCGTTTGCGCGTGGGAACCTGTAACCCGAAGAACTGACGCTCATCGATACTCGTCTTGCGTACGCGACGCGGCACGTAGCCAAATTCGCTGTTCTTGCGCTGATCCTGCGCCGGGTGGTGGAACGAAGCGGGCACGGGCGTCGATTCAGCCGTCTGGTCCCTACGAGATTTGATGGGGATCGCTGCAGATGCCGTCGGCTCGGATGCCTTAGTGATAGATGGCGATGGGTGATCGGAGGGAGATTCAAAGGGTATGATAAAATCATCCAGGTTCATGGGATCGGAGGTGAAGTCGGTAGTAGAGAACGAAACGTTGGCCGGGGTTCGGTCGGAAATGCGTAGCTGGGCAATACCACTGGGGGTAGAGATGCTGTTGGTTCGCGAGCGCAACCTTTTCGCACAAAAAAGGAAGGAGAATTCGTCAGCTGCAGGGGATTGCATTCGGAACTCCCACACCTACCTCGACTGCTGGATACGCTCTTGTTCCTTGCGCTTTAAGCTCATCGCCATCATTCGCCAGGTCAAGTTTTCCATGCGCTCCTGGTTGGGTAACTGGGCTTTGGTCCTAGAGTAGAGCTTCCATATTTGAGTCGCCAACGGATCTTTCCTTTGCATCTCATCCGGACTGTCGATCCCGCCCCGCGGGGCACCGGACTTCCATTCCGGGAACAACGAGTCCTGAAGCAGGCCTTCCTGAACATGGGATGAATCCGGGGGGCTGAGAGGAGAACCGAAGGAGAAATCGTCGGAGAGCTGAGAGGTAGGAGGGGGGAAATGGGAGGCGGAAGACCGGTCGGCGTCGGCGGAATTGTATCCTGCAGCGGGTTGAGTCGGTCGCACGCCAGGGCCTCGACCGACGGTCAACCCGGACATGATCTCGTGGACCTCTCCCTTCTTATCTGTAGATCCGGGGAGGTAAGAGATTATGCGTGATAAGAAGCCGGAAGGCGACTAAAAAAAAAAAATAAAAAAGGAGGACTGCAGAAGACAGATAAAGAGGAAGACGAGAGATAAGAGAAAGCCAGCAACAAGAGGCGAGTGAATGAGGAGAGGGGAATTTGTCTGTGTGGGCGATTGGCCAGTCAGGAATTCCAAGTTACCCGCCGTTAACGAAGAACAATAATCAATAGTTGGAATCAATGAATGAATGAATGAATCATTCAGGTCGTAATCTGCGGGGACGATCCATTAGCGATGCATGGCCTATGCAGCAAGTAGAAATAGGACCCAATCCATCCATCAAGATCTCCTAATAGGTAGAGACATAGAGAGATGATTGGTATAGATGTGTTTTGGGCTAAAAATCATCGATGAATGGATGGATGGAATGGGCATGGAGAGGTAGATACGCAATATACATCATTGGTCCGTCCTATCCTCTTCATCCCTCACCTCCTTAGTTGTGTCACCAAACGAGAGAAACGTACCTAATCGTATCGGTTGCCAAACCCGACCGGAGAGCCCAAGGGCGGGAAAATGAAGGAAATCGGAAGACTGGAGAACGAAAAACGTCGACTGAATCAAATCCAGACGACGACAACCACGAAGAGGAGGAAGAAGAGGAGGAAGAAGAAGAGAAAGAAGGGAACGGGAATGGAAATGGATGACGGACTGACAAGCCTTACATACCGTCCGGAACCAGTAAGATTCGTCTCCTTCTCGATTTTTGGATTCCCGCCGTAAGAGGAGGAAAATCCTCTCCCCTGGTCGTTTTTCTCTCCCTGGCTCTTAATGATGGGTTTTATTCAACGTATGATTCGGACTTCTGTCTTTATATTATATTCTATCCCCCTGGAGGTTGGTTGCTACGTAGATTGATGAAAAGAGGACTCCAGATGGTCTGCTAATTCTCCAAACTATGGAAGGTATGCCATGCCAGTCTAGATGGGAATACAAGGTATTACCAATACCGTACCGGTGGCAACCCAATCTGTTTATCGTTGTACTGCAGTAGTGGTGGTTGCTTAGTGGAAGTCTAAGTCTAGGTAACGTAGCCGATGTTCTCGAAGCTCTTATATTCAGTATATATATATATATATATATTCATTTGTCACTCACTTGTATATAAATCTATATTCTCGCCATTCGACAGGTAACCATCAAGATCCTCGGCTGAACCTTTCCAAAGGTACGGCCAAGATCCATCACCGGCTCTGCACTAGTGAATCCGCCAATATCCGGGCTCGACCAATAAATTCGGTCCTAATACGATGGATGAATGATTCAGTGCGCATCCTAGGATTCACATCCTGGTTACCATCAGGTCAATCAATGGAACTGATCTTTATAGTCTATACGGAGTACAGGATATGTATTGAAAATAAATATCCATCAATTTGCCATCAATGCGCAGTGGACTCAGGGTATACGGAATACTTCCGTATTAACTCTGGGTCCGGAGCTAAAGTAAAACAAGTCGAGCCGGCCGCAAAACTTAGGCCCTTTGTCACGGGCGGACAAATGCATCTTGCATGCATGGCCCTCCTCCATCGGGCCGACGTGGTCTCGAGAAAGCTCCGTATTTCCTGCATGCTGGTCCGATGAGCGGAGTCATCGACGGATTGAACTCTCCCCCCACAGACGGCCAGCAGTTAGTCTCCGGATGTAGGAGTCTAGGAGAAACATGACAGACTCGTCGAATCCTTCCTCTGGCGGGGCGGACACGGTCGGACATCTGTTTGGTCCGGACGGGTGCCGAGGTCGGTCTCACATGTATTGTATGAGATCTCAATAGAGTCAATACTAGTCTAATGGCCTCTTTAATACGAATCGAAATCCATGTACATACTACCTAGTTACCTAGGTATATACATGTACTTACATCGGTCTGGATCGTTCTGCAGCTGTGAAATATCAGTATGTGCTGACCCTCGCCGAAGCTTGATCCCTATCTTACCCGACCCCGTACGGGACCGGTATTTGAGTGGTAATGATAATCTCGTCACGCCGTTTCCGTCCCGCCATACTTACCTAGGCTCTCGTCGAGTCCAGACGATGTACTACCCAGAAGAGTAAGTCAAGAGTTCCTTTGTGGCTTTGGCTGTAGGCACGCATGCCATCTTAATCCACTAAATCAAAACTGGCGAATTGAGATGGATCCACCTCTTCTTGCGGGGTCATTGCTCATCGACTCCGTAGATGCCTACTGAACCAGGTCACTAATTTCAAGGCCACTTTCTCTGCGTCCTCGATGCAGTAGTCACTCTCCGGGATGCTGGTCAATTTTACGAAAACAAGTCGAGGATGGTCGTCGAGAGTCGGAACACATACATATTGGAGATTCTGAAGGCCTTGAGTGGCAACAGACGGCAGAGGCCGTTAGGAAGATTGGACCTAGGAATTGCCCAGGAAAGTTAGACAACAGGCAGCTCCACTGGCACTAGAAGTTAGTTTAATAGTTAGCGCGTGATAATCTTGGGACTTTTCACTTTGCTTCCAGCCATGAAGTCTGATAAGCTAGCTGCGTGGTTGATAAGCCTGTAATTAGCCTTGGTCATCGCTGGATATAGTATCCTTCGCCGATCGGGGCCGCAGGATCGGATCTATTTCGGAGAATCTTTCTCTTGCTGTTTATTTTGTCTTCTTCTTGACTGATCGTGGCAAAGAGGATAAAGCCCACTGTCAATAAGGGGGCAAATAAAATAAAATAAATGAAACGAATTATGAGGCAGCCGTTGCCTACCATAAGCCGAGTAATTGTCTGGTGGCATGGCAGACCACGCCACGCACCATGGGTGGGATTGGTGGTGCCCTTTTGGACAGGATGCATCAGCGCCACTTCCGGTGAGGGGCTCAAACAGGAGGAATCCAGTGAGGGAAATATATGGCAGCGTGGATATGTTGAGTGCCTGGTGTCCATACTCCGTCGTAAAGCTGAGAAAACCGAGGGTAATCAAGTGTATGGACGATCGCCACTCCACATCTGCAAATATGGAGAAATAATAAGCAGTCCAAGACGAGGGTGAGTTACATGCCCTCGACCAGTGAGTGTATGTGCACCCGACAATGCCCATCTCTCTTTTCTTCCCCCAGTTTTTATCAGGTGGATCGAGACGGGATGCGCCGTCTAAAGAACCATACTCCGTACATTGGGAATCAATCATGTTGCAGATAATTGGTCATCATTTCGGATTTCCCTTTTCAGTCCTTGTTCTTCGTTTCTTTTTCTCTCGGTTTCTAGGTATAGTCGCATATCCAGACCAAAGAGTGAGAAATAGTGATCATCCCACCCTACATCGGTAGAGTGTAGACTCGAGACCATGGATTCCTTCCCAATCGATTCTTTTTTTGTCCCAACCTTTTCCTTTCTTTTCTTTCGCGGCTGCGGCGCATAGTCAAAAACCAGACCCCCTGTACAAGGCTGTGCTTCTGCATATTAGTATTGCACATACACCGCTCCAACTCTCTAGGCCGGGTGTATATTGGTGTGGTAGGTTCGGAGGACATGAAGGAGGGAACTGGTTGATCCATACTTGACGATGCGACCGTAGTAGTTTGGAACGAGACTATAAAATGGAGGGTGTCCCCACGCCTTGTTTAGGATATAAAACAGGAGAGACCGGGAAAATGAATGAATAAGAAAAAAAGAAGAAAAGAAAGAAGAAAAGAAAGAATGTTCATTCCAAAGGCCCATCATCCTTATTATATACTTATGAGTTCCCCTGGATGAATGTGATTGCCATCCATCACCCCACAAAATGCCGATAAGACGTGATGAGATAGGGGCGACTGAATGGTACCGGTGCAGTGCTGAAATGCAGGACCGAGATAAGAACCTCGCACCACGTCACGTCAGGAAGATGAACCTGGTCTACATCCATGCGTTACTGACCTCGTCTTATCTAGCTTGAGGCTGTCTCCACAGCCCAGGAGGAAAGGTTCAACTCTGGTATGGACGATCGCGATCACAAGTTATATCTGACCTCGGCCATCGTTCTGACCGACTAAGGAGTGACGACCTTTCCACTTGCATGACTTCTCGGACACTCTGTGGATGAGATTTATACCCAGGAATACTAAAGACAGAACCCTTACCTCTCCTCTCCGTCCGCAGGGATTCTGACTCTCCAGTACGCAGTCAGGTGCAAATTATCTCGACAGTGATAAGCGGTGCGTCCGTGACGATGCGATTGGCAGATATCTGTTATCAGTTCATGTTCTCTTAAGCTTTGCTTCGATCCCTTCATTGGCCATGCCCACCGCATATTTGGGATATGGTCTGCAGCAGCGGCTGTTTCAACTTGATATCTTACTACGCTGTGGGTTATCAGCGAAACCCGAGGTTCTCACCGAATCTTTGGCATAGAACATAGGGACACGTGATTTTGATAGAGAATCCCAGCTGATGTCCTTTCCATGATTTGAGATTCTTGCAGTGCGCTGGACTGCTGTTCCGGAGAGCCAATTGGTCAAGATCCAGTCTTACTATGTTCTCCCTTTGCAGATATATCTGGAGATCGCAGAAGGATTGGCTATCAGCCGTCTGTCGATCCTTTCTGTACTTTGTAGATCAGAAGCATGACTGGCGTATAGACTACACTTAGATAACCTAGTCATTGTCGGCAAGGTCAAGAGGATAGTTCAGAAATCAATGTCCCAGATGGTATGGGAGCATGTTAGGTATACCCAACTAAGTCCCCTTATGCAATTCACATGTATCATACTGGTAAATCTATCATTTCCGAAAGGAAAGACAATGTAGATATTCTATATGGCATGGACAGATGAAAGATGGGTCACGGATCTTGCAGAAAGATGAAGATCAGATCGACCAAGACATCACATAACGGCCTGTTCATCAACCAAGCCCCCGGTCCTCCTGCCGGTCCGACGATCAATCAAGACCTTTCAGCCGCACAGGGAGAATGAAATGACATGCTGGGGGACTGATCAGTTCCGTATGCCCGTGGTTCGGTTTCTTTGATCACGTCCAACATCCACCGACGTCATCAGACCCAGTATCGATGACATCCGCCCCGCTGGTGGCTTTTAACATAGCTCGTGAAATCAGACATGTCCAATATGAAAAGAATTACAAAAAATCTAACCGCCTGCCCGAAATGATATGCCTCGTGCACGTGCCGGACACCGAAGGAAAAGCAAAGGGCAAAAAATAAAGAAGCGAAATATGTAAAAGAAAATAAGAATGACAGCATCAGCATGAACAAGATAAAATGAAAATGGCTCTTATGGAAGAATTGAATGATGGAAAATGCCGCCCATAATCCTTTTGCGCCCGCTAATGATCAGCTGGTAAAAGTAAAGCCCATCCAGGAAAGGTGTATATGATTCAAGATGACGGGAAACAAGTGAAAGAGAAACGGAAATGTTCACGTGGAGGGGTATAATGCAAGAGACTTGAGATTCCTTTTTGACTCTTCTCCAAAATGGGGAGTCCCCATCATGGTGGAGATTGTCCTGAGCCTGGATGTCCCATGGGTGGAGGACTGCCAAAAGGCACCTGCTGCGTGCCATCCCCCGTGAACATAGGGTACTGGACGACATTCATCGATGGCATGCCACTCACATCCTGCCACGCCGCATACCCCATCACGGGGTGTTGACCGGGGTATGACACCGACACCGGGTTCGCCTGTAAATCGGCCGGCGAGCTTTGCGGATTAGCTCCGGGAAACGCTTGGGCCGGACTCGTCATTCTTCGTTTAAGATCCGGCGGTATCGGTTGGGGGAATTGGTTGGGATTGGGGTACGGCGCAGCTGTCATGTCCGCTGGCACAGGAAAACTCATGGATCGCGACGGTGGCACCGGCCAGACTGACCCGTCTGGCTGCATCGCATACGTCGCATTGGGATTCAAAGCTTGCGATTGTGAAGGAACTGTAGGCGTCCCCGCAAGAGTCGATGCGCCTGGCATAGGAGCCATAGGGTTGGGACCTGGATTCCATACGCCGGGGCCCATGTTCATCATGGCTGCCTTCCCCGCTGCAGACATGTTTGCGAGTACTTGAGGGTCTGAAATCGTGGTGAATTCGTCCCAGGGAACGGAGTGATCGAGCGGTGGGGCTGGTACAAACTCAGCAGACCCTACGTTGCGCTCTATTTGACAGATCTCGTCAGAATGCACTGTGCTCTTATTTCTCCTAAGGTCACCACTCACCTGGCGCATATGATGCCATATGATTGCCGGGAAAGGCCCCATGATTAAACGTCGTGGCATCAGGACCCGCGCCTAACGGTATAGGCTGGTAAGGGAAGTATGCCTCGGTCTGTTCCCCTCCACTGACTGTTGGTGGTGACGAAGATGCCGTGGACGGATCCGTCGATGCAGTTTCCAATCGAGAGTTGGGGCGAGATTTCTTATCGACCGGGGGCTGTTGATCGACAGGGAAGAACTGACACTCCTTTCGAAGCCGAATGCAGTTCTCGCAGCGGCCCTGTACATCGTCGGCCGCTACTAGGCATCGGATCTTTCGTCGCCGACAGTGAACTATCGCACTGACACTCAGCAAAACAAGTCAAGGGGAAGCAAGGGAAAGGACATGATAAGAAACAATGGGGACGAGAGACTGACCACATGCGACAGAGGTGCGATGATATCCCAGCTTGTTGCGCTTCTTGTCTGCGGTGGAGGATTCCATGGCTGGGCCTTGCGAATTCGGTGTCGAGGTCATATTTTCGACCACCGCGGGCATAGCTCCAGCGAGCGAGAGGGAGGAACGAGGCCCCAAGGTGCAGGGCGCATCAATCGCCGGAAGAGGGGAGGGAAGATGGAGGTTTCAAGGTGCTGTCCCCGAGGTTCCGGATTAGAGCCACCTAGGGAGAGGTGAATGATAACAGAAGTCTGAAACAACCGTCCATGCACGTGTGATCGCAGCAGGAGAGGGATGCAGAAAGCTGGAGAGGAACAACGATGAATGATGCGATGGTTGTCGATGGCTGTCGTCGTCGTACGTATTCCGACTTCCCCGTTTCAGCAATGTTACTCCACCCTCACTCAATCTTGGACCGAAAGGTAACCAACAAGAAATAATTAATAAGGCGATGGACAATACAGTGTTGGGGTGTTTCACACGATTAGACCTTGTAGGCGAAACCGCACTAAGGATGAGTTGATTTAGGCCTTGGGCTTTGCCTCGTTCTTCTCTCGCTCTCTCGTCCTCTCTTCCTCTTTTTCTCCGGGAGATATACTTCTTTCTTTCTATTTTATTTTTGATTCCGTCGTTATCGTCCAAAGTAATCACTGATAAGGACAAATTGGCCCACGGGAACGCCCGTTGAGATGGTTCCGCCGACGGATGATGACGATGTATTCAGGATATGAATGAAGAGACGGAAAGCGGGAAAGAGGGGGAGAAGAAAGATGTGATCGAGGAGGAATAGAAGATGGAGATGATGGATGATGAAAGACAATACAGTCAAATAGAAAACCAAATCAAATAAAAAGCGAAAGAAGAATACCAATAATTTACAATGGCAAAAAATAAAATAAATCGATCCAGGAACATAGAAATAAATCCTGGGCAATAATTATTATTAACGGCCAAAAAAAGAGAAAAAGAAAAAAAAAAGGCGGTACGAAGACTACTACTAATACCAGATCCAGATAATTATAGTAGTGGTCGTAATTAATCAAAGGATGAATGTGAAGTAATAAAATGGAGTAATGGAGGTCACGATTAATATGATTGAAGGGGTAAGGGGAAAAGAGAGGATGAATGGATAGACTGAAGGTGTAACTGTTCGGGATCGAGGATCTCGGGACTTTTTCGTCTTAGAGTAATGTTAATACTTGTAGGGATTGTTGATAAGTTGGCGACCCTGACATTTGGCCGTTTGTAGATTTTTAGATTTCTTTTTTTCTTTCAACAAAAAAAAAAGAAAAAATTTAAATAAAATCCATTTCAGTTACTCACAGATTCTAGTCTAGTTTTATTTTATTTTAACCTTTACAAGGAAGAAAAGAAACGGGATGGAAGATACAGGTAGAATGAAGAAGCTAAAAAAAAATAAAAAATAAAAAATTAGGTGGATATTGGATTCAACCAAAACGGTAAATAGTAATGCCAAAATCACGATAATTATAGAAGGTAAAGTGGGTGATGAATTTCCCCAGCTATGAGTAGACTCATGACATCCAATGGATTCCACTTAGGACCAGACCCTGAATAAAAGTTTGCATAGCTAAGCTGAAAATGCCCTCACTAAGCCATGATGAAACACCCACCTATTTTTATTTTATTTTTTTTTTTTTTTTTAAATTATTTTTTCCTCCTCACCCAAGTTGTCATGATGAGAATCGCCTAGGATTGTCGTCATCACCTTCTTTAGAGTCTTAGGGTTGGGCTCCATTCTTCCAATCAACCTGCCCGATAGGCTATATTGACAAAGGAGAGAGTCATGTCAGGCACCACACTTTGCAGTGGGTTGGAATGTGGCATATTTTACAAATACTGTATATGGAATGATGGATCTGGATGATGAGTACCTGACACATCGATAGAAAATCCCCCTGGCTTTTTTTATTACTCAATTAAGGATATCTTAGATGGATAGTCTATAGATATATGCCATTTCTCTTTTTAGAAATATTCAGAAATAACATTGATGTCCAAATCATACCATAAAAAGGGACGTGCAGTAAGGTATACATACGCTATGCATTGCACGCATACCCCTGATCCCTCCAGCTTGCGCAGGTGGTTCATTCCAAACCAAACTTAACCGTGGTCTCGGAGGCCTGTGACAGACACCTGTAACAGGTCTAGTGGGCCCAGGATGTGGGGAAGACTTTTTTGTTCACCAAAAAAAAAAAAAAAAAAGAAGAAAAAGAGATTAGGCTTCGTCTTTTCTTAAGTACATCCAACCATGGCTTTACTCTGGAGTAGAGATGTGGAATTTAAGGCCTCCATGAGTCCATTATTACGGAGCACCTAAGCTTAGCGAAGAAGGAGGAGGGGGAGGCTGAAGTAAACGCAAAAAAGTGATTACTTAGACCTGTCAGTCAATTCGTAGAAACTGGAGAATCTGGATTCTAGGAAAGTAGAAACAGACTAACCCATTGGGCCTTCAAAGGACTACTACCATCGCCTTCTCGGCGAAGCATTGAAATGAAGTAGTACTTCGGAGTAGGTCCATGGTTAGAGGTAGCTTGTACCTAGGTAAGTCTACTTTGTTTGGAAGCAGAAAGTGCAACATCTGATGGGTGTAACAGGCAACCAATCATTTCGGGGTTGGTGCATCGGATTTCCCCTTTCTGGCCGTACGAAGATTCCTGGCGGTGTCGAGAGGGCCCGAAGGGGATTAGCGCAGGGACAAAAGCGAAGTTTGCTGGGCTTCGAGAAGGTCGGGAGTCGTCATCGTTTGGGGCTGGCGGCGGGTCTGATTGGTGAGCCGGTGGAGGGGGATGGGGAAGAGACTAAACATCGTTATGGGGATTCCACAGATGTGCTAATGAGGATGCGCGTTTCATCTGCCTGGTTGAGTTAGGGTTTGTGATGGGACACTTACCTAGATTAACCGGTACTGTTCCATGGTACCTGGTAGGTACCTTGGTGCTCGACCAGAGAGCAGGGAGTAACTTCCTACTGGGGTGGATAATGGACTGGGACTGTTGAACCTAGGACCGGAATCTCGCTCGTTCGATTTTGGATTCATTCTGGCCCAAAATCTGTCTACCGATACGATACAGATCTGTCAAGGGATGGGCCTGGGTCAAGGTTTAATTAAGGGTCATATCTGCATCCTAGCGCGTCTTACAAGTCTTGGCTCTCCGCCTGCACTCAGTAAGGGGCCTGTTTGACCTGGCTTCTGGAATTGGCATTTGGCCTAACGACACTGGTTGAGGGTCATTTCTCCGTCTGCAATATTGGGGAAAGAATCAATAGACTGATTGATAAGCTCGGTCGTCCATCAGCCTCAATCCACAGGTGAAACTGCCTGTCCTGGGACTACTGCATGTCGATTTCATGGTTGCGCCTACTACTGCTACCACACCTACTAACTGCTACTACCACCGTGACTGGGTTCGGAATACGGAGAGGGATCTAAACTAATATTCAAGCCCTCTTCTCATCTGGCTACTACTTGATGCTTCAATTACGGCCCATCTACCCATGTATATCGTATGCACTCACCCAAATCAGGTCCAATTTAGTGCCTCGGATGAAACGACGCCATTCCTCCGCGGAGAACAGCCGAAACCTGACTCATTCGAGTGCTGTTCTGCGGAAGTGAGGCGATGGCATGTATGTATATAAGACTTGACGGTAGACGCCCGATGAGTATGTAGTGTGATCTTAGACTGCGTGGAGTCCATACACTAATAGGCGACAACGAACGGCCTTAATTCTCCGTCAGCGTAGAGGTTGCTACATTGGTCGTGCTGTGCATTGGTTGGCTAACTACGGAGTAACTAACTACAATAGTTAGTGGGATCGGGGGAGACATACGTAAGCCAGATCGTCGAATTAATCTAGACAATACGACCCTATAGATGGATTGGCGGTATCTACTAAGAGTTAGTGTTCTTACACCAGAGGTGAAACAAGACAATGCTATATGAGCTTCTTTAAGACTTATAAAAATACACTTCGACCTACCAGCTTGCTCCGTAGCCCTACAGCCAATAATTGCCCCTGCAGAAAACAGTGACAGACAGCAGAAATTCTCCGACACCCCAGTCGAAAAACCAACCATCGCGTCTGTCCGATTGGTTGGGCCGAGGTTCTTCCTGCTTTCCCTTACAGAGTACCTCCTCCGTCTGGGGATCACTCAGTGACAATGTAGGGGTCAATTGCGACAAAGTTAATCCTCGGTGTATACGTACGCTGCTTGGAGTGTATACAATTAGCATTCAGGTACGCGAGAATAGCCAAGAAGCTGCATATCCATCCTAGGCCTACTAGGGAGCGAATCGTTGATCCTGGCGGACGAACGGTGGCTCGATGATATGATAATTTCATCTGGCCCCAGAGATTTCACATGATAGTTAATATACGAGGTAGTTAACTAGTTACTAACTAACAATTACAGTCGCTTACTAATGCCTTCATGAATTAAATGAGGCCTCCATATTCGATAGACTGTCTCTCTGGCTGTTAACTATCCAGAATACAGATACTGGATACGCTGCAAGCGAATAACAACCACAAGAACTAAAGAGAAGAGGACGTAGAAGGATCGCATCTTCAGCGCGCCAAGCGCAAAACAAATCGGACAGTCGACTGTATGAGCAACTCCATCCACTAAGACTAAGCCTGGAGGCGGCGTCAGCCGGCCTGTTTCACCATCATCGGGCACTTGACTGGATTCGGACATCCTCTGCTTTGTACATGCAACGTGCCCCCTTACGTGTCCTGAGAAAGAGAGAACTAATGAGGGAAAAATAAAAAATCCATAGAAAAATAAGATATAGGCAGAGCAGGAAAGGTCTCTTGGTCCATGCACGGCCAAATCCATCTCGCTAAATACATCCATTCTCGTCCAGAGCTTGCTGGGAAGAGATATGATAGGATACGGCGATATTTCCCCTTGATATGTATGCATTTCTGGGCCATCAGTCCTCGTATGCATGAAGAGGGAGTGCCATTGCGAGGCACCTGTAAATTGTCTCGTTCTTGCACGTGGACAGTGCATCCTGTCAGGTGATTGTAGGTAGATACAGATTCGATCCGATGGAATCATCAACTGTTCTTCCACCCATTCCCGTTCACAATGTGGCTCCGTCCCGGAGATTCCTCCCACGATGCGCGTGACGCATATTTGAGGACTTTACTGTTCATTTGCCTCTTGCATCGGTATCGTCTGGACACATGGTGTTCGGCAAGAGGGACCATCATCTACACGAATCACGATTTTGACGCTAATGGCGCAGGCTTCGCGGATGCAACACGCTAGGCATGTCCGTCCAACCCTTCCGATAATAGCATTATATCCCGCTGATGCACACCACGCTCTGGCAAATGTTTCCTTGTCGCGAGAGCCGCGTGCATCCAACACGATCACTTGACGCCGTTCGAGTCCGGCAACGCTATCCTCCTCGGAAAACTTTTCCAGCGCATCCGGTTCGGCCAAGGCGTCAATCGGTATCACTTTATACGAGTATTTGGAATGCAGTGGATGCCCGGGGAGACGGTGGTGCTTGTGGGATGCTGAAGATGTGTTGTGGTTGGTCCCCGGCATAGATGGTGAAGCTGGAAGTGGAGCGAACCCGGCTGGCGGTCGGCACCCGTACGATGCAATGAAATTCACGTTGAATGTCAGCGGGAAGGAGACTGTTCGCGGGGATCTTAAGATGTCCGAGTTTAGGCAAAAAGACATGGAGGCTTTGTACACCACTAGATGCGGTTCGCCCTGTAGCGGTTGCTCATCGTGCCCGGAAAAGTCCAGCGTCTCAAAGGTTATCTTGACCTTCGATTCTCCGCTCATGGGACCATCGGTTGGTAAGGAGAACGCACCGCTCATGAGGTTGCTTGAGGGAAGGAAAGTTGAATCGAGGGCGACTTTCTTTCCTTGCTTAATGCGAGGTACACCTGGATTCCTTGGTGCGGGTTTTACGACAACCTCGAACCATCGGCTGTGTATATCCTCAGATGTCTGAGAGTCTCTGGGGAGAATGGGACTGCTGAGCCACCCCATACACTCCTTGGTGCCTTCCAGGCTGGCTAGCACTCGGGCGATGAAGCACTGTTTGCTCCACCAACTTCGTCCAGAGTATGAAAATCCGCCGTAAAGGTTAGCAAGCGGCCCAAGCTGAGCCATAGCTGCCGGGTCGTTCTCTAGGATCGTAGCCATCAGTATGTGACTGACCATCTCTCCTGGGATAACGAAGCCAGAAAGCCAGCTTCGTGTGATCCAGCCACCGATTTCCAGAGGATCTTGAGAGCAATGCAGCAACAATCGCCGACGCGATGGGCTCCGACTGTACATTTCGTCTACTCTGGATCCCATCTCAAGACCATCTGGTACGGCATTGTGGACAGGGCTATTGTACGCGTCTACGATCGTTCGGTTAGCCGTGAAATTTCCAATACTGGGACATAGCCGCTCCTTTAAGGCCTCCAAACCGGGCCAACCGATATTTTCGGCAAACACGAACAGGCCCTGCAGTTGTTGGCTGATACGGGTCGGGACGAGGTGACAGTTCCAGGAAGACTCGGGACCCACTTTCGATGGGGACGATTGTCTATGAAATAGGCCGTCGAAGACACGATGATGTTGCTTATCACTTGGATGTGTGGAAGAAAGAGAGTTGTCGCCAGATGCGATTCCTGGCTTGTTGGGGCTGTAGCTGGCATTAAAGCTGTCTACTAAGCGCCGCAGCACCACAATGTCCCAGTCGACTTTGGCGTTCCGGGTGACGTTGAAGTAGTGAATGTCTTCCGAGGAAATAGATAGCTCATTGGAGTGGCCCAGGATCCCCACACGGACCGTTGCGTCCAGACGCAGAAGCAGTTCGGCAGCAAGCAGCATCTGCACAAGGTACCATTTGCGTTCTATAGTAGGGTGCATCCATGGCTTCTGGCAGACGCTAGGGTCAAAAAAGTCACCATCTGCATGTGGCGCAGCCTCCCAGAGAAGCTGACCGGCGCGTAATCGCCACTCCACCAAGCTGAAGTCTACCCATGCCCCTGGCGTCGCTAGCACAACAGTCAGAGCCTTGATCTGGGCCTTGATCCCGTGAGGATTATCCACACCGCTCCACAAGAAACGAGGCAGTGGATAGAGGAATTTTGTGAACAGTTCATTGGACAGGTCTTGGGCCGATTCGCGCTCGAGAATTGTGGTTACCCTCTTTCCATGCAATATCTCGTGACGGAGGCTAGTCAGATTCTGTAGACGCGCTACCAGCGAATTCAGGTCAATGTCGCGAACTCCGATACTCCTCCAGGCCGATGGCCCCTCTCTGAGGAGCTGTTTCCTGTCATGTACGGTGCCATCTGCGCATCGGGAGTAGGGGTCGTTATAGTGTTCCATTAGCTCATACGCTTTAATTGCGGGCAATCTTGAAAGCTGCACATAATCCAACATTGGCCTCAGCCTTGCAGGGCCGATATATCGTGCTGAATCACTGACGGGAAGCTCTAGGAAATGACGATAGCCCACCGATCCCGGGTCTTTCCCGTTCATAGAAAGCATATTGGGAGTCTCGAAAATGCCGACATCAAAACTGGCTCTCTTGGGAGCTCCAGTCCGTTTCCAGGATTCCGGACGGATAGGGGTCTCCCCTCTGATTACCCATCCGTCCGGTAGCGGCAGGTGGGCATGGAGGGTGCATAATGTATATGAGGCATGAGCAAGGGGCTTCCTGTCCCATAAATTCTGGACGAAAGGGTCGTGGTCGTCAAAAGGGAAAATTACTTGTGGAGAAAAGTGGCCCGTCTTGTCATTCCCCTCGAGAAGGAAATACGGCGCCCCGGAGAATAGGACTGCGATGTCTTTATTGCTCAGCTGCGGCTCTGAAGACGTGATTACATGTCTATGACGGTGCGGTTTGGCAGTCGACTTCACATGGCTCGGCTCAGGGAGTTTCTCAGAACTGGCTTGCTCTTTTGAAGCCAATGCGGTATTATTTTTGTCCACCTATGACAAGTTACATTCCATCCAAGATCAGCTGGTCCCAACTGTCTTACCGTGTCGTGAACCCCCGTTACCACCGCAGGATCTGTTGCTTCAGAATGCTGATGTCTTTCGAAAAGCCTATGAAAGAAGCCTTGCTCGTGGAGACCTTCATTATGAGGTCGCAGAGTATGTGGCAGCGATTTCCTTCGTCTGCCGGAACTGGCGGGCGCCGCACCTCCTGGAGGTGGCGCACCTGAGACAGAATGCCGCCGACCGAAAAAGAACGACATGGTCGTGTCTTTATCTTCTTAGGAGGCCAATTGCTGAAGAATAGCTGATGTCTGTGATAGTTATTTCTCACCTGTAGATGCTAGATATCGTCTGCCGGCCACTGTATGGCAGAATTAGATTGTCCGTTGCTCGCATAGGCAGTCACTTGGATCAAGGCAGGCCGATCACAACGGGGGATCCATTGTTTCGAAAGTCGGCACAAACGTCGATTATATGCAACCATAAAATGGCTGCATTGATGACGTCCTCGTCGGCTTCCCGGCCCCGCCTTGCCTAATCGGTTATCACGGCAGCTTCATTTGAAGGCCGATGGTCTGATGTGCCGAGGTGCCGGTTGTCTTGACCCTGCATATTGATTGGTCTAAGAGTTAGCGATTGCTAGTCATGATTAGTATTGTATTTATTGATGTTCCTCGGAAACTTAGGCCGTTGGCATCAATGTCTATCTACATCGTAGCTTTATAGGGCTACAATACTGTGCCGATTGGAATGTCAACGACTCTGGATTACCATTCGGTCCTTAGCTCAATTTACTTTTTCGCTAGCTACAGTTTGAACATCAAACTCAATGAATATTATTATCCACGACGAGTCTCCAACATGGAGCCGACTAATTAAGCATGCTTATGGAGGAAGTCCAGCGCAGTTCTGTACCCCCTCTCATACTCCTTCCTCACCTCCGCATCATCCAGGTTCGACCGCGCTGCCATCCAGCCATGGATCTGGGTCGAGAACGTCTCCACGTAATGTGGGACCTGCAAGTTATTGCCAAAATCGGCTACATCCTGGGGTTTTTCATCTTTAGAGGCCAACATGGCCATGGGCACCGTGACGCTCTTCGCATCGTCGGGTGCCAGCATCGCCGGGTGGCACTGCACCGCTGCCTTGAAGATCTTGTTCTCCTTGCCAGCAGCCAAGCAGGTGATCTTGCCGCCCCAGCAGTAACCGAGAATGGACCACTCAAACTTCCCGCCGGGAGCGAGCTGGTTAGCCTCGGACACGACTCCGGGGATTTTGGACAGGGTGGATGACGGGGCCGCCTTAGTCTGGAAGAAGTGACTGAGCTTCTGCTTGTACTCGTCCGTTGTCGGCGGGAACCAGGTGATGTCGGCGGGTTGGCCCTCGAAGAAATCGGGCATAAAGACGCGGTACTTTTGCTCACTAGAGGTGGACAAGATGTCGGCTCCTTGGATGGTTTGGTCGAAGAAGCCGAAGATATCTACGGCAGTACATATTAGCTAGGAAATAGAGATTGGGGGGGGAAGAGGACGTACCGTAGATGACTAGGATGGCCTTGGTCGCGGATTCAGGGCCCGTCACGTCTGCGAAGTATTAGCCGTGTTTATATGACGATAGACACAGGTTGACGAGACTCACATGTCTTCAGGCCATTAATGGTCTTGTATTCACCCTTGGCTTGGTAGCCCTTGGGGACGATGGGAGGGATGCTGGGACGGGTCAGTATAATTCGGAAGGCCGAGAGAGGTCACACGTACGAGCAGCAGGCCTTGCTAACGCCCGACATGGTTGTCGAGGTACAATGAATTAGTCGGAAGTGTATAGTGCGGGGTTTGATCGAGGCAAAGGACCGTCGCAGAGGAAATGCTAGCTGCTTATATATCATTAGTGGAGAGTCGCTTGACAAACTGGAGAGAGAGGGGTACAAGAGACGCACAAGAGACGGGAGATGAAGCAATTGAATGAGAGTGAAGCAGCAGAAGAGGAGAAAGACGAAAAATAACCGGCACAAGCGCAACCCCGCCGCGTGACGTCATCCACTGTCGCTGATATAATCGTCCCGTGACTGTAGTGTAGTTATAGAACACCATATATACAAGGCATTATATACAAGGCATCGCAGCGCATTCTATCCTGAAAGACTTCTATAGGTAGGTCCAGTCCATTGCAGAGAATGACGGCCGGCTATCTCCCTAGGGGATGCACTCCGTACACACCATTGGCATTCGCTGCCCAGTGATCGGTCTACGCTGAGCACGTCTTACCTCCACCTCTTGACACGATCCTTGGCTGCAAAATGTCCGCCAAATGCCATCCATGCGGAGATCTTCCGAGACTATTGACTGGTCCGGTCCGGGGAGCAAGAAGAGGCAACTCGAGGATTGGATTGATAGATGCCGGTCGTCACGCCATCGCAAGCTGCGTTGACATCTTTCCAATGGCTCGACTTAAGAGCCTCGAGCTGGCTATTATGACTACGGCTTTGTCGTTCAAATTTAACCTTGCATCAATTCTGAATCAGCATGGGTATTGTCAAGACGCGTCGAAAATGGTATCGAATCCAGTGGTTTGCGGACCAGGATACCAAGGAGGAACGAAGGCTCATTCTGAAACTGGACACTTTGATCGTGCCCTATGCTTTCCTGGCCTACTGGACGAAATACATTGACCAGTCGAATATCAGTACGTGCTGCGTTGGCCTCTCAGACATGCCCAGTCCTCACAGATAGCACTGCTCTACAGACAATGCCTATGTGTCCGGCCTTAAAGAGGACCTCGGCCTCCATGGAAACGAGCTCGTCCATCTGCAGACCATATACACCGTTGGGGCTGTCGTGGGCCAAATTCCCTTCGCATATCTCTTCACCAAGTTTCCCATGTCATGGCTCATCCCATTCATGGATATCTGCTGGGGCATTTTTACTCTGCTGCAGTATCGCGTTGATTCGTATGGCGAGTTGATGGCCTATCGGTTTCTGGTTGGTTGGTTTGAGGTATGTCCAGAAATATACATCTTTACTCCCATCTATACCTCTCTGACCAACAAGGCCGCATTCTTCCCTGGAATGCATTACATCTTTGGTCCGTTCCACCATCCCGATCGATGACATTGTACTTATCCTCCCAAGGCGCCTGGTACCGCGGCGACGAGATCTCCCGCCGCGGCGGCTGCTTCTACGTCGGCCTCACGCTGGGCACCCTAACAGCCAGTCTCATCCAAGCTGGCACGTCCGCACGACTAGACGGGGTCAACGGCCTCGCCGGCTGGCGATGGATGTACATCATCTGCGCGATCATCACCATCCCCATCGGGATCCTGGGTTACTTCATCCTCCCAGGCACGTCCGACCGACCGAACCGAATCGTCCTGACAGACCACGACCTCTCCGTGTCGCAGACCCGTCTCCAGCGAGCTGGCCATGAGGTCCTCCCCCATGGCCACCGCGACGGTCACTTCACTCTCTCTACATGCACCAACGTGCTTCGCAGCTGGCGATTCTGGGCCCTCCTCCTCCTGGCCGTCTTCTTCTGGAACGGCAGCCTCAACACCACTACAGGCGGGTACCTCCTGTGGCTCAAAAGCCTCAACCGCTACTCAACCAGTCGTCTCAACTCCCTCGCTGCTATCTCTCCCGCCCTCGGCATCTTCTACACGCTCTTCATCTGCTTCGCTTCCGACCTGCTCATCGGTCCCGCATGGGCCATCACCCTCGCTCACGTCTGGAATCTCATCGGCCTGATCATCCTCGTCACCTGGCCCGTGTCGGAATCCGCCCTCTGGTTCGGCTTCCTGACGACTTACTCCGCCGTAGCTATGTCCAGCGTGCTCTACGGCTGGGTTAATACCCAGCTGCGGCATTCCCCCGTCGAACGCGCCGTCACTCTCATCGCTATTAATACCGTGGCGCAGTCGACTACCGCTTGGACTCCGTTGTTGGTGTTTAAGACGGTCGAGGGGCCTCGCTTTACGAAGGGTTATGCCTTTGTGTTGGGTAATGCGGTCTGTCTGATTGCGTTGGCGCATATCATTCAGTTATATTCGTCGAGGTCGTAAGTTCTCTTTCGTCTTTCTTTTCTTTTTACCTTTTCTCCTCTTTGCTTCCTTTTGTTTTCTTTTTTATGTATTTCCGGGGATTTGTATATGAAGATTGAACTGATAAAAGTAGAGAAAATCGCCTACCGACCATCGATTTAGACGAGAGAGATCTAGAGATCGTGCAGGTTGTCCAGACAAGTAAGGAAGGTTGAATTGGAATCCTAGTGCAGACAGGACTAGGTAGAATACTATAGCTTGGTAGAAATGTGCAGATACTATCTATAGAGACACAGATAGTTACCATAACTATCTCAACTTCTATACGCACCTAGAACCAAAATAGAAATCTTTAGATAGTCAGAGTTATCCTGATCCCTAGGTATTGATTAATAGGACCTAGACCAGCGCATTACCTACTTCTCGGCTGTCTCATAGACCGTCACGCAATCCACCCTATAATAATGCCATTATGCCATTATCCCCGCGTCACGCTGTCAAGCTCGTCAGTCAATTCTATTCCATATACGTACTTCGTAGCAAATAATATCCTAGATACGGTGACGCTTGAAGCGGAGAGAATTGCGAATTTACTACTGTGCTTGTGTCTATCCCATATGGGCGTTTGCCTACGTATGTGGTACTAGGACTCAGTCTCACGCGATGTTACTACAGAATGGCGTATGTGGGTTCATTATCGAGCGTCTCGTATCAGATAAAAGACGAACAGGACCCGCGCGAGAGGTAGTAGGGGAGAAGAGAATATCTACGATATCAATAAATCACCATGGGTGATAGTATACCCGCCCAGGATGGCCTCCAAAAACAGATCCTTCTGAATGCGTTCGACATGTCTACCGTGGGACACTTGTCTCCTGGACAATGGAAGGTAAGTGTCAAAATCTTCCCACCTGAGCAGACGTTAATGAGCAGCAGAACCCCTCGGACAAATCGGCCTCGAAACGGAAATTGGAATATTGGATCGAATTGGCCAAGCTGCTCGAACGCGGCGGGATCAATGCCTTATTCCTGGCCGATACCTACGGCGGGTATGATACATATGAGGGGAAGTTGGACGAGTGCATTCGACGGGCTGCGCAATGGCCAGTCACGGATCCCACTATTGTACGATCTCTTCTGATTGAAAAGAGGGCAAGAGTACAAAGCTAATGGTATAGCCCATCTCTGCCATGGCCGCAGTGACTAAGAATCTGGCGTTTGGAATCACGGCATCGACATCCTTCGAGCCACCGTTCCTGCTGGCGAAACGCTTTTCCACGCTGGATCACCTGACGGACGGGCGCATCGGGTGGAATATCGTCACGTCGTGGAAGAAAGCGGCATTCAAGGCTATTGGTTTGGATACGCCAATCGAGCACGACGAGCGATATCGCCAGGCGGACGAGTATCTGCGCGTGCTGTACAAGTACGGAACGTGTCTCATGCTTACAAAGACGCTAGCTGACTGTATCCAGGCTCTGGGAAGGTTCCTGGGCGCCTGATGCCGTCGCCCCAAACCCGCAGACCGACACCTACATCGACCCCGACAAGGTGCGTCAGATCAACCACAAGGGGAAATACTTCTCCCTGAACACCCGACACATTGCCGACCCGTCACCGCAACGGACGCCGTTCCTGTTCCAGGCGGGGACGTCCGCGGCAGGATCAACCTTCGCAGCCAACCATGCCGAAGCGATCTTTGTCTCGAGCCATTCCCCGGCCGTGCTCCGGCCCAAAATCGACAATATCCGGAAACTCGCTGCGGAGCAGGGACGGGATCCGCGCTCGATCAAGTTCTTTGCAACTTTCACGCCCATCATCGGTCGCACGGACGAAGAAGCGCAGGACAAGTACGAGGAGCTGAAGAAGTACGCGTCCGTCGTTGGGGGTTTAGTCCTGTTTAGCGGGTGGACGGGGATCGATATCTCGCGGATTCCAATTGATCAGGACATCACCGCGGCGGACTCGCTGGAGGCGCACAAGGTGACCAGTTTGCTGGACTCGTTCACGACCACGAGCGAGAATATCCCGAGATGGACGCCGAGGGTCGTGGCCGAGAAGGCGGCCATCGGCGGACTCGGCCCAGTCAGCATTGGGAGCGCGGCGCGAGTCGCGGACGAGATGGAGCGGTGGATCCGCGAAGCGGACGTGGACGGGTTCAATATTGGGTATGTCACGACGCCGGGGACGTTCGAGGAGGTGGTGGACCTGTTGATTCCCGAACTGCGGCGTCGTGGAGTGTATCCGGGGACGACGGAGGAGGGACTGACGGCACGCGAGAAAGTGTACGGGAAGGGACAGAAGGAGCTGCGAGCGGACCACCCAGGCAGCCGCTATAAGTACGCCGTGTATGAAGAAGAGGCAGCGTATGGGGGAGATGGTATCTAGTTATCTAGTTAGTATACCTAGAGATGAGGTTATCTTAAGCAGAATAAAGTAGGACGGACGATAAGCCACAACGCCTTTGCCTTGCCGACCCTTTGCTGGTGGTTCTAGACCCATTCCGAAACCCGCGTCTCGTGACTTGCCCAACAATTCCTCTCCATAGCACTAACTCGATCGGGTCAGTCGGCATTGCATTGCATGAGCATGAGGTGGTGTCTCTTGAGTAGGTGGATGTCGTATGGGCGGTATGATCTAGAACATATTCCTTGGTACGGAGTACTCTCCGTAGAAAGAGGGGGGGGGGAAGGAATGTCACCGACTACAAAGACAGAAGAACGATGGAAGGGGACGATGATAATACGGTATGGACCATAATATTCTGTATTTTCTTGGGCAATGAGAGAGAAACCCCGCTAACTCAACTAGGAGAATCATGGGATTACAGTAATCCCGGTACAGCTAGGTACTTACATACAGTAGTCCGGTCTAGTCGATATTAGCTTGTTTGGTTTGGACATGCTAGCGATTGACGGAAAGGATCGGAGCAATAGTATTGACTAAGACGAGGATAACTAGTTAACTATGGAGTACCTAGTTTGTTAGACAAGTAGGCAGACAGAGAGGCAGACAGACGCACAGAATGAAAAAAATACTTGGCATTGTATCAGGTACACAGGCCAAAAAAAAAAAAAAAAAAAAAAATATAATAATAAAAACTTTCTCCGACCCCACTTGACTCCTGCAATGGAACAAACATATGATTTCAGTTATGACGGCCTTGGTCCGAGACGTGACCTGTCGACCACGGTAGTACTTCTTACCCCAGAGACTGTACTGACACTTAAAACGACGACTTTCCATGCAGAAGATCGACTAGACCCAGCTGGTTCAGTGGGATGGAACCCGGACGCGAGGGGAGGGGCCTGCAGGTCGAGAATGAACTAATAGTATCTACTGATGTATGGTGAATGGACCGACTGAGGCTGGCGGGAGACCCGCTGGGCAGGGTTATCTGTCATCTCTCCCCAATCGCTCCGTAGTTCCAAACATACGGACAGACGGACAGACGGGCAGAACGGACATCTGGCTCCTGATCCTCCTCCGTATGTACTATTTACCTCGGGAGAAAAGAAACGAATGGCGTTGGTCCCTGGTCAGGTAGTATCCATCGTCTTTAGTCCTGTATGGACGATGGTGTCTTAGGTCTCAGTACTTGACTGAGACCATCCTCCTCCTACTACCTACTACCTACTACTGCTACTACCGTATGTACTACTACTGTATGGATGCCCTTACTGCCCATGGGCCATTCCAGGAATCGGTCACAGACTTTTAAGACTCCAGACTAGCAAACAACTAGCCGGGTTAGCACCGTGCTAGAGATCGTCTGACAGCGTCAACCTGACTCTAGCTGACTTTAAGAAATGGAGCGAGTGCTTGAGTGCTCCGTAGAGAACTTATCTGACCGCAGGCGGATCTTAGTACAGACATACATGTCCAGCTTAATTAAGTAGTAGCAACCTAATATCGTGTGGCCGCCACCCAGATCTCCCGCGTACACTCCAGTCCCCGCCGACACCGACAGGCTGGAGCTGTCCGCTGCCGCGAATGAAGTTAAATGCGGTGGGCGTTGGCCACCCCCCCTCCTTTCCTGAGTGGTGTGAAGAGGCTGTTGCCATCTTGGGTACCCCGCACTCTCATTGGCCGGGGGCCTTTGATAGACGAGAGTTCAGCCAATGGACGGGCCGTCTCTCTTAGCGGGGACCAATGGAAGGTTCCATATTTGTGGGCCATGCATCGGCTTTTTGTTGTGTGTAGGAGTAGGATTATTTTTATTATTATTATTATTGTTATTTTTTAATCTCTTCACTCTTCTTCATTTTCAAATGATAGATACTAGAATGACTAGAAGCACAGTACAGGGTACGGATGATTCAGGGGCAAATACGGTCTAAGTCAAAGAACTTGCAGGAGCTGACCAAGCTGCGAGTAGACCAGCAGGGTAAGTTCAAGTGGGTCCTCTCGAACGAAATCTCTTGGCGATAACCCCCATCAATCGTAGTCCCGAGAGGTCACTTAGGAACGACCAGCCAACCAAACGTCTGCCAGCCATGCACCCAAGACCTGGTGCCGGACAAGGATTGGAGAAACTTAAACCAGCTTTAGTCCCTGTGGTTCCGAGGGTACCAAGCGGGGGATAATGGGACTGAAAGGGATGGAAGGACAAATCTCCTCGTATTTGTGAGTTGGGTCGACTTGGGTTGACCTGACTTGAACTCCATCTGACTCGACTGCGGAGTAGAGGAATTGACAGGTGACCCGCATCGCGTGGATTGGGATGAAACTGAAAAGCTGGGAATTGGACTGGAATGAGCTGGAAGGGACGGCCGACCGGGCGAACCAGGGTCCGTTTGCCTTGGGACGGAGGGGTTCTTTTTCTTTGATGGAGGAGGAATAGGGAGGGGGAAATGGATGTCCGTGCGTGGCAGTTCTTGTAATAGGGAATACGAGGAGTAAATTAGAATAGCTAACTAGTAGTAACTATTGGGCAAATTAACACTTAAACGTATCTACTGTACTCGATACTAATCATAGAATCACCTCAAGATAAAAATGGAAAAATAGATGCAGTCTATTTCATATACTCCGATGGATCAATTACGTACTGTCGCAGCTGTATGGAGTAGCCGTACTGCATAGCTTCTGAGATGAACTGATTGATGCCTCACCTCTGAGCCCTCTCAGTTCTCCCTCCATTCCGCATCGGCCATGCATTCCCCGATGCAAGGGAGCAGCTCAACGCTTGTCGACCCCTTTTTCTGACCATCTGTCTGTCTGCCTGGAACATCATCCCACTCGGTGTCGTGTTTTCTTGTCCTGGAGGGCCTGATTTGGGTTTCAAGCGTATTTTTCCTGCTTGGCTATATTATTTTATATTTATATTATTTCTTATATTTGTTTTTTCTCGTGTCCTCAATCAAACCTGCTTCCCTTCTGACACTCCAGATGCGTCGATCCAACTCTGATCCCTTCCCAGACGCAGAACCGATCGTCCACCACTTGCTAAGCTTATTCTCTGCTCCACCAAACAGGAAAAGCATTCAGCCAGTATTCCCTGCTGGGTCGGGATGGCCGATCCAGACTGCGCTCCACATGTCTGACTGACTGACGATGATTTTATTTTATTTTAATTTTAAAAGATTTTACTTTATTTTAAACTTTTAGGGACGTGCGGACGGTGAAATGTCAGCTATCCATGTTACGAGGCGTCGGTATTCTCTGGAGTCACTTCGGAGGAATTCTCACCTGAAACAAGAGAGATGGAAGAGAACAGTTTTGTTGTGCAGATGATTCATGACTATTGCTCTTTAGCGTTCATCGGGGGATGATCCAGCTAATTATTGGGTATTATTGTCATGGATGAGATAAAGAAGAATAATATAATAAAAGTATTAAAATAAAATATTTCTTTCTATTTTTCATTGTTTATTTATTTTATTTTATTTTATTTTATTTATTTATTTTTATTTTTATTTTTATTTTTTTTTGGTAGTAATAACAGTCTCTATCCGGCACCGACCATTCCAGCGAAAATAAATTGCGACCTTATACCTTGACCGTGGGTGCCGCTGAAAGGTGGAACGCGCTGGGACTTGGACCTCTGGCCCTGTCAACCACGTTGTTGTTGATCAGTGGTGTTAGGTAATAACCTAGTATTGTATCTTACGCTGTACTGTATTGATAAATAAATAAATATATACTGTTGAGAGAAATAATCCTGCTAGTATTTCATCTGAATATAGCGTATCCTCTGTACAGGGTACAATAGATAATTTTTTTTTCTCACTATTCCTGTCATTTGCCATGATGACTCCTAGAAATCCTAGGGTATTATTAAAGAAGTTTCCCTCACACTTGGTTGGCCCAGGCATCATTCTTGACTAGAGCCGACCAGCTTGTTTTTTTTTTTTTTTTTTTTTTTTTTTACGAAGTACCTGGTACTTATTTCTTTTTGTTTTGGTTCGCTCTTAATTTTATTTTTTAATCTTATTATTTTTCATTTCTTTTACCATTTGGTATTTTATCCCTCCTTCAACCCCCGCGCTGGCCAGGCCCAGCGCTGGACTGGTCTGGATACGTCTCCATTCCGGTCGTTTTTTTGGTTTTTTGGCCCTCGAGAGTTAAGTTTTAGTCGCCTCAACCCATCATTGACTGCCTGATACTCCCAGCCTATACAAACCCAATAATAATAATTCCTCCCACTTACTTTCCGCTCTTTTTCTTCGATCACCATCCCCTTGTCCGTGCTCTCCGTCCATTCTTCCTCTTCCTCTTCCTCTTTTCTTGGTTCCCTTATCCTATATCATTCTTTCTTATAACTATTGCCAACGCAGTCGTTGATCGCGTCGCTTTTCTACTCCTTCCGTTCTTCCACAATTGACCTGTCCAAAGGAAATGCGACGGTACTAAACCTACATTGCCAATCTTTTTGGCCATTTTACTCCGCCGTCCACTGTCTGGATATGTCTACCTGAGACTCGGTTGACACGAACGAACTGCAAATCCATCACATTGACGTCTGAATATCCCGAACCCACCAGTACTGTCAGCGACATCTACAAGGAATCCCCCTCATCTGCATCCCCCGCCAGATCGCTAGACCGCGATCATCGCCCCTCCTGGATTCCCCAGACATCTCTGGGAGCCTGGCTGGCAATCGATATTGGGCGTTGGGCGGCGATACAGTCTCGTTCCCTGTCGGTCCACTGGCATCCTCCCTGACCACTCCTCCCTCTGTGGTAGCGGTCGATCTCTTTCAACCGGTAGCCTTTTCGCGCGAAAACTCCGTCAACCTGGCTGCCCTTGCGATCCCTCCCTCGGGCATGGGGACGGCGCTCGACGCGCTGGCCAACCCGTCGTTGAACTCGCGCAGACCTTCGGCTGCGCCTCTCCCCAGCTTTGAACTGCCGCTGCCGAACTTCCAGGTCCCTGCCCCTGGCGCGAAACTCCCCTCGCATCCCTCGAACCCTCATCCCCCGACCAACCCGAGCGTGAGCAGTCTTCTCACGCCCCCAGCCTCGACTCAGTCGAGCGACGGCCACGTCTCGACCACCGCGCCTACCGTGGCGGCGACGACGACCACCACCACCAGCGTGTCTGCCTCCCCCGACCTGACTTCATCGTATGCGTCCTCGTACTGGCAGGGCCAGAGTGCGTACGGCAATCCTCCTCCCCCGGCGGCGCGACAACCCTGGAACCCCGCCTCTTATACCGCTCGCGATACGTTTTCCCCCTCGCTGAACGCTTTGAATCGCACCCCCGCAACATCCTCCCCGGGCAACGACGCCATCTCGCAATCGTACGAGATGAACCAGTTGCCCCCGTTCCAGCAGTCCCTCTCGGTGTCCACGGCCAGCGCAAACCAACACCACGCGATGGCGAATGCCATGCTGACGGCGCAGAACGCGCTGCCGAACCCCGCGTCGGCGCCCCCGCTACCATTGAATGATCCGTACATGGCCAAGTCGTCATCGACGCCCGCATACACGGGGATTCAACCGATGTCCAGCCCACCGGGGGGGTATCCGCCTCCGTACGGCCAAGCCAGCATGGGGATGCCCGCCCCCGGACGGGTGTCATCCAACCCCAATCCCAGCACCAACCCTAATCCCCATCCGTCTCATCACCATCTGAGCTACCAGCCGCGACAGCCATGGCCGTCATATTCGCTCCCGGCGATGAACGGTCCAGTCATGACGAACGTGCACAACCCGGCAAATGGCCAGATGTCCCTCCT
The DNA here is from genome assembly GCF_003426965.1 of Aspergillus tanneri. Classification (NCBI taxonomy): domain Eukaryota; kingdom Fungi; phylum Ascomycota; class Eurotiomycetes; order Eurotiales; family Aspergillaceae; genus Aspergillus; species Aspergillus tanneri. The sequence continues at coordinate 2,555,298 of NW_022984632.1, forward strand.
GGGCAGTCTGCAACCGGGCATGTCACCGGGTTTCACGAGCGGTCATCTAGCGAGCATGCAGCAGATGTACGGCGGTCATCTCCCGCATGGGGTACACGGGGGCCCGGGGCCCAGTAATGACCGGCCGTTCAAATGTGATCAGTGTCCGCAGAGTTTCAATCGGAATCACGATCTAAAAAGACATAAACGCATCCATCTCTCTGTGAAACCGTTCCCGTGTACGCATTGCGATAAGAGTTTTTCGCGAAAGGATGCGCTGAAGGTATTTCTTTCTTCCTTGGCATATCTGTTTATCTATGTATAAGCTAATGGATTAGCGACATATTCTGGTCAAAGGATGCGGCAAGGACGAAGCGAACCCGAAGCCCGAACGCACGGTCAAAGAGGAGGAGAAAGAGGAGGTAAATGGTCACGGTTGATCTGTTGGATATTACATGTTGGCGTTATGGACGGTGGTGCAGCCTGATTGTACTGTGTATGGCTGGTAGGACATGGTTTTTCTATCTTATTCCTTTTCTCTCTTTGTTTTCTTTCTGCCTTTTCATCTCTTGTGAATGATCATCAGCGAGGCTGGATGTATGTACACGTAAGTAGAGGGCGTTGCGGCATTGGTAATATCGATTCCCGGGACCTACGAGCTACACTATGTACTCGACTTATATCAATTGCCTAGCTTAGTTTTGAGGTATATTCCTCGACCAGACCACGATAATCCTCCATTCCATAGGGTTCCCACCATTTGAGACTGCCCTTTCGATTGATATCCATTCCCAGATCCGTCAACAGTGAATCAACATACGGCACAGCATCCAATACAAAATCAGGATTCCGTTTCCCAAATCCTGCTGGGTATCGATGGATCCCGAATTGACTATGCAGCGTCGTTTCCCAGAGCAGATCGATATCGACATCGGTTGATTCGCCGAGCCCAGAGCGGAGGATTTTCTCTCTCACCTCGTCGGGACATCTCTCCCGAGACTTCAACGCCATCCCATCATCAAAGTACGCCGCGATCCATAACGCCTGCACCTGCGCGATCATCGTCGTGTTGATGGTCATGGTCATGCCCATAAATGCCAGCGAGCGCTGCTTCGCCAGCGCCGGCGGCACCATGAACCGCGCGAGTCGGAACGGATGATGCGCCGTGGCGGGGGCGTCTGCTCCCACGGGTGTGTATGAGGCTGGTAGACTAGGCTGGTGAGCCAGTCGTGGGAATCGTGCGAGGATCTCTGAGTCTGCAGCCTGCATCATTTCCACGGGGATCGGGTCCTGGTTCCACGGGAATCCCAGCTGGTGGGCTATCGACGCGGGTCGGAATTCAATCGGAGGCGTGGCTTGCCATCCTGTGCAGCAGATGAGCGCATCGGTGGGTAGGATATTGATATTGATATTCTTCTTCTCCTCCGGGGAAGCAGAGGCAGAGTCACAGTCCAAGGGATGAGCGAGATGAACACCCCGTTCCGAGAGACGATCGATATGATTGATATGAACGCGTACCTGACCGGAGACGATCAGATCGAAGAAATTGCTCGGGTAATTGAGAATACTAAGCCCCGATGCGATCCAGAACGGACTACTCCATGGCTGGAGTTTACGCGTCTCCGGATGAGCGTTATATCGATTCAGGCCGACGATATCACCCGCCAGAATCGACCAGAAGAGATCGACGATCTTCCGACCCAGCCAGGACCCATGTAACCAGGTCCGGAGACGCGAGTGCGCTGGTCCCCAGATACACGGACTCATCCAGGTGATCAGACGCGTCGTCACTAGTTTCTCCAGCCACAGCTTGAATGGAGTCACGTACGGCGGCGCCATCCATACCGGCCCGTGCCCGTTGTCGCGGATGATCCAGTCGACGCGCGCGCCCGCCGTCGCAGCCGCGTACACCGCGTCCCAGGCGGATTTGGTGCCCCCATAGACGGCGATGCGCTTGTCGGGCTGGAGAAGACCGTCCTGGTGGATGGGGAGGTCGCGGATGTGGAACAGCAAGGCGTCGAAGCCATCCTGTCCGACAAAGCTCGGGAGATACGGCTGCGAGGTGATGCCCGTGCAGACGATGAGTTTTTTCGTCGCTATCGTCTGCTGGGATTCGGACTGGGATTGAACGTCAGAGACGGTGAGGACCCAGGAGCCGTCGGATTGGTGATCGGCGACGTGGACGCGAGCATTCAAGCGGATGTAAGGGGTGAGGTCGAAGTGCTCGACGAACCGCTCCATGTAGCGCTGCACCACCGGCCCCGGGACGTGCTGCCCCGGTTGCACGCCAAAGGATTCATCCAGAGGGAAATCGCTGAACTCGTAGGTGCCTCGCATGTTGTTGGATTTGAGACCGGCATATAGACGATGTTTCGCCCAGACGCCGCCGACCGACGACGCGGCCTCCAGGAGGAGAATGGAGGCATCGGGATGGAGCTGATGATAAGTTTTGAGGGCCGCGAGACCGTGCCATCCTATATAACATTATTATATGATTTTTTACGATTCTCTATTGTATATTTGGTGTATACATACCAGCACCGATGATGGCGACGTCGAGGTCCATAATAAAATAAGATTAGAAAATGGGAAAAGAGAGAAAGGAATAAGGAGTAGATAACAAATTATAAAATGTAGAAAAAAGAAAGAATAAATTTAGAAGAATAAAGAAGAGTAAACAGAGTGCCTAATACGGAGTGGAGTGCCTCAGGATCCAGTTCCCAAATAGGCAGTACTCCAATTCCAAACGTTTTTGTGGATTCTCAATCGTAAAACTTCAAAAGAAGAAATAAGTAGGGTTAGGGGATCCTGGATAGAATCCACCAAGACGGTTCGACTATCGAGAATATCCAACAGAAGGCGACGAAGAGAAGAATCCCCCTGAAAACGTCCCTTTTTGTGCAACACCACGACTCTAGCGTTGGCTGGCGAGTGGGGCATGTGAATTGTTAGTCTTGTAGAATTTTAGGAGATTTTAGCAGCTTTTTATTAGTTCAGTTTAGTTGGTATGAGTTAATTTCGTTTTCTGTCATGCAGCTAACTTTCGGGATTTGCTTGATCGGACTTATTCTCTATATCTCTCTCGAATCGATGATCTATCATCCTATCGTCTCAGTCAGTCATCATCATCTATCCGTCATATATCTATTTATCTATCAATCAATCTATATAGATATAGATTATAGAGATGGATTAGAGATAGGTAAATATAAAGACCCATCTCTGAGGAGATTCTCCAACGGTTGTGGATCGACCCCATCTCCTGTCCTATAAATATAGCCCTGTCTGCTAACGATAATCCCTGTTTCTACGAGCATATCATATATTATATTATACGATGGGAGATTTCACAATCGAAGCATTCACCCTCCTGGCCATCGCTATCGCCACCATCGTTCTCCGCATCGTCGCTCGCTACATCACAGTTGGATTCAAGCAATTCAAGCTCGATGACTACTTAATGCCTCTGGCGGGGGTATATCAATCCTAAGGCACATAAAAATACATACTAATATATATGTGTATAGGTGGTGTATGCCCTCGAAACCGGCGCCGCCTACTGTGTCGGCGCCTTGTGGAAAGGCCTGGCCAACAACGCCATGACCGACGCTGATCGACGCGCTCTTAATCCCTCATCTGAAGAGTATCGTCTGCGCGTCGGTGGTTCCAAGACCCAAGTCCTCGGCTGGTCTCTGTACACCACCTTATTATGGCTCCTGAAGGCCTGCATGGCTATCTTCTACGCCCGTCTCACGGCCGGTCTGGTCAACATGAACATCCGCGTGCGCATCGCCTATGTCTTCATCGCTGCCACTTACATCGCTGTCATCTGCTCCATCCTCTTTGGCTGTCGTCCCCTGCATCGTAACTGGCAGATCTATCCCGACCCCGGGAATCATTGCCAGCCGGCTGTTTCGCAGATCGATGTCTACGTCACGGTTACGTTGAACGTCGTGACCGATCTGTATCTCATTTCGATTCCGACTCCGATGCTGTTCAAGGCGCGTTTGCCTTGGCGGGAGAAATTGGAATTGCTGGTTCTTTTCAGTGGAGGTTTTTTTGTCATAGCAGCAGGGATTTTGAGATGTGTGTTGATCGTGACGGTACTCCTCCCTTCCTATCTCTCTCTCTATATGTATCTAACAGAGTATAGGCCGGTCAAAACGGCGCCTCCCAAGCCGGCAGCTGGGCCTGTCGCGAGACCTTCGTGGCCGTCATTATCGGTAACGCTCCCATGATCTATCCTCTCATTCGACGTCTTGCTCGTCGCGCCACCGGATATATCTCCACCAAGGGAGCCTCGTCGCAGGGTTATCCTTTGTCCGAGGGTGATCCCTCCACTCTGCAGAGTAAACGCCGTCGATTCCGTCATCCGCTGTCTCTCCCGACCCAGTGGAATACCATCAGCGACGAGCATATGGCTCTGTCTCGTCAAGAGCCGACGACGTGCACGGTCTGGGATGGGAATAGTACCAGGAGTGAGGAGGGGATTAAAGTTGTGAGGGAGACGATTGTACAGAGGCAATGATATTTATATATTATAAATAGGTATAGGGATAGGTATATGTATTACTTGTCAGCAACTTCAATGATCCCCTTTCTCTTCGACGCTTTCACTGGATTCTTGGCCTGGAATATCCCTGTCAATTCCTCCAGCGTGCGCTGGCTCGTCTCGACAAATAAAAAGTATATCACCAGAAACTCCAACGTGTCCCAGAAGATAAACAGGAAATAGTATTTCCATCCCGCTCCGCTGAAGGCAATCCCGGTGACAAATGTGTTATAGAATGAGGCGATGTTCACGAAAAACTATCATCGTTAGTATACCCTAGAGATAGAGAGGGATAAGATAGAGAGAATACATTGTTCATCGCCATCCCCTTCGCTCGACTCTCATATCGTAAACACTCCACCGGATACATCGCCTGATTCGGCGTCCATCCCACCGAGTAAACAAGTCCAAACACAAACAGCATCGCGATCTGCGCCCGCGCCGCGACCCCCGACTTGGCTATGGGCTCGCCGGAGGACTCGTTCACCACGTTGGTCGCGTTCAGCGCTGTGATGATGGCAAATAGCACCACGATGAGCGCGGTTGACACCAGTAGCTGTGGTCGTCGTCCGATGCGGTCCGTGATCAGCGCCCCGATGACCGCTCCGATGAACTGAACCACGTTCTGCAGTCCCTGCAGCAGCAGTCGGGTGCTGTTGTTTTCGATCCCGGCGCCGCGCAGCATCTGCGGGTAGTAGTATGAAACGGGGCCGTTGCCGGACCATTGGCCGAAGAAGGCTATACGTATTAATAAAATAAACAGAGTATAGAAGGGATAGAAGAGATAGAAGAGATACCCATGAATATGACCAGCATTGATCGATATTGCGTCTCTCGACAGTTAAATAACTCGCGGTAATCCCACCATCGTTTATCCGCCCCCGTCTTCGAGATGTCCTCCATCATCTCGCGGTATTCTAGCTGCACAATTGGCGCATTTCGATCGCCTTCTCCGTGGTACTCCGCGAGAACCTGCAGCGCCGCTTCGTGTTGATCCTGGGAGATGAGCCACCGGGGGGACTGACCTGTTAGCTATCATATATTATGGATATGGATATGGATGGGTATACCTCCGGTAATGTAAAACAAAACAACAACACCATCCCCGAAAACACCATTTGCAACCAGATGGGAATGCGCCAACTCATCGTCCCCTCGATGCTACTGGTCCGCCAGGGGATGAATGTCCCCGGGATACCACCCCCGAACCACAGCACGTTGTACAGACCTGTCATGGCACCGCGGTACGCCGGATGGGCTATCTCAGATACGTACGCCGGTCCAGCCGTCGCCGACGTGGCCACGCCAAAGCCCAAGATGAATCGGCCCGCCATGAACCCGCCCAGGTTGTGGCAGGTAGCTTGCACGATGGTGCCGATGATGATAAAAATGGCGCCGAGGGCCATGCCGACGCGGCGGCCTATATTATCACATCATTATTATGTCCATATCAGAGAGTAGGACAGGTCATGATAGATCGGAAAGGATATGTATGTATGTACCTTTGAAATCAGTAAATGGTCCCGCAGTAAACGAACCCACGATATTCCCAATCGTGTAGATGGCATACACAATGCCCGTCGACGGCGTTCCTTCGTCTGGATCGAAGCCGAAGTATGATCGATACTGCTCGTAGCTATTGATGGATCCCATCAACGAGCCGTCGTATCCGTTAATGCATGAATTGAGCATGGCTACGGCGATGCACCAATACAACTATTAGCCACCGTTAGATATAATAATATACATTACATCTAGATAGAAAGAGAGAGATACCTTGAGCATACTCTTGCTGAACAGCTTCGGCTTCTGCTGTTGCGTGGCCTCGGCCAACGCATAAACCTCCACATGGGAAATCTCAGGATCGAGTTTTTCCGTCATGATGTAGAGTCTGTACCCCGTGGGAATCTGATATGGAGACATCTGGAGAGGAATTAGATGGATATATATATTCGATCATGATGGTTGATGCAGTGAAATTGAACAAGACCAATTGTCCAGGATCCGCCAGTCCGCTTCCAGCAAGGAGACTCCGTTCCCGATTGGGTAACTCCGTCTATAGCTTCATTCATTCTCTATGGCTCTATACCTTTATGCCTCTATATCTACTAAGCGAGCTTCCCCAACTCCTACGGGTTTAATACCAAATGTGGAGTGTACGATAAAATACCCCCAAGTATCTTCCAAGTAATCCAGTGGGTCTATCGAGTGGTTCAATTGTCTAATATAACGATTATATAGACTGCAATAAAGCCTTCTCCTCCCCACTAATATACAAACTCAACGTATAATATCGTCCCTCGATCATCTCCGACTCCCCCCGGGGATCCCCCGCCAACGCCAGTCTGGTCCCTCCGGCGAAAGGCACGCTGTACCACAGCGGTTCGCCCTGCCCATCCGCCCCCTCCCAGTACTCCGCGTGGCACGACATGCTGCTCCCCACCAGTAACGGGTTGAACCCATTGCAGATCGCCTCGGGGATATGCAGCACCTCCTTGAGCTCGATCACCCGCGTGTCGCCAGCCCCGCCGGGTCTCCTACACACCGTCAGCTGCACCGTCCCTACCCCCGCCACGTGGAGTTCCTCGTGAGGGTTGAAGATGTTGTTCCGGAGCTGGAGCTTTTGCGATGTCGTCCGGTACGTCTGGAACGCTGCCCGGTCGCGTGCGTAATGGCAGTTGCCCGAGACCACCATCCAGTCATAGCAGATGCCATTGGCCGTGTGGGAGACTTTATTGCGTTTGCGTGGTTCGTCAGCTTCGTCGCGGTCGTGAGTATACATCTGGGGAGGATGGATTGACAAAAAAAAAAAAATAATAAAAGAAAAGAGACAAAGAAAGAAGTGGATGAATGAATGAATGAATGAAGAGAAGAAAAGGAATGAAGGCCGAAAGCGGAATGGCAGTATGTTGAGAGTAGCAGGCGGTGTAGTATATCTTCGAAGCCCAAAGCGGAAAACACGTGATGCACCTTCCATCTATACTTCCTCTCGTCTCTACGGAGTACAACAAACAATCAGCTCAATCCACCATATATGAATGATCTCTCACTTCCAATAACCAAAGACTACTACCAAATCCTCGTGGCATAGTTACCCTCCTAGCTCAATCCGGCTCTCTCAGATCATTTGGTCTTGAGCAAAAACCTGGAATTTGAGTAACTCTTCAGCTTTCCCAAAACAACTCGCAGCAAATACTTCAGCTTGTAGAAAATATACCCGTCGATCTCAAGGTGAGGGTATGATGGGTTCACTGCTTGGAAATTACAGTCGATCTGTGCGACGAGCCTAACCCCTGCACACGGGCGTTAGCAAAGGAAACCCTTAATAATAAGAGAGAGGCCTTGCGAACCGGAATGCCCAACTACTTCCGGGGGGTTTCCAGCCCCGACTCGTAAATGCGCACGATTTTATGCAGGTGCTCGGTCTCCCTGTGAAGGCACTCCACCCGCACATCCTTTGTGGCGTTCTCTTGGTGCTGCTTCCCCTGCCCACAGACCAGTACGTATTAGTCAGTGCCTGCCTATCTCTCATGACGTCTTATCTAGAGCTCTCCGACACTCAATTTGTACAGAAACCAGCGGATCTGGTTTTTGACCCTCCTGTTCCCCGAGAATGGGTCGGTGTAGGACCGCACTGCGTCTGGCATCTTGGCGGAACGGAATGGAGGTTCGACCCCATAATGACAACGGGTGGCCCTTACTGATGGCCGGAGTGAGTTGAAAGCCGCATGGAGGGCACCATATGCAATTGCCACTTGGCTATTCCATAGCAAAGTGAGCGACAAAGAGGGGGGGTAGAATAAAGCTGTCGAGTGCTTTACGTGTCTTTCACTTGATGGACCATATGGCTGTCTTGGGCAAAATTTCTATATATCTCATTGTAGAGGTGATCTGACTGAGAACGGCCGACAAGAAATATTTTCTAAATCTCGTTATCCTTTGACTGGACGATTCGATTCCCGACTTGAGAATGGCCTATAGAGTCACATTAATGACTTAACAGATTATTCATGCCTTTGGCTGCCTGAATCTGGTCACTGTTGAGAGAATATATTTTGCTAACAGCAGGCTCGAAAAGGCCATATAAATCGTACCTGGTGGTCCCCAGAGGGAAACAGTCAGCATGAGCATTGGATATAGTTCTACACCTAACAGCTCAGTATAATTGCTGACCAGCGCATATCGAATCCCACGGAGATCGGCGAACTCGGAACATCCAAAACGTGATAGAATACTTCTTGGGGGTTAGCTTGTGAAACCTGTATTTAAGATATTTCAAACCAATTCATTAACTCGCTTCCCGGGGCCCGGTAGATTTTATATTCCTCGAATTCAAAAAGAAGAAAAAGGAGTAGGGTAGAAAGAAATCAGATAGAGAACCATCGTGGAATTATCATATATTCGCACAGTAAACCTAGACAGAAACAAACTCAAATTTCCCAAATCAATTCAATCTCTCCTGATACCCTCATCACTACCTCCATTAAACAGAAAATTTATTATTTCTCTTTTTTGTCTGACAAAAAAACTGAAGCACTCGAATAATCAATTAAAAAATTAGTCTGACAAAATTCAAGTACTGGAATAATTCCACGGCAAAGAATTAAATATAGCAAAAGCGTCACATTGTTTAAATCTCCTCGCCTCGAAGAGAGAAATTCAATGCCATTTTCTCCCGCACGGAAGTCCCGCTTTTAATAATGTGGTGGAGATTGCGTCGTTCATTTAACCACTTGTCTACGTCCATTTCTAGTCTGCTGTTTGCGTACGAGATGGTGATTTCGACGGTGTCACCGGAGATGTCCTGGCGGTCGATTTTGAAGGCGACGCGGTGCAGTTCTATTTAAATTCTGAGTTAGTATATACGTGTTTGTTTATTTATATATTTATGGGTATACCCACCGGGAATGACCTCGTCCTTGTTACGGTCATACCGCAACACTGCATGAGTATACCAGTATTTCTGCTCCCCGGGCACCACGGCAATAGTGTTCCGGAGGAGACGCAGCAAAACGGAGAATGGCTCCGGGTGCTTGGAATAGTGGCTCAACAGCTCACGCAGGATTGTGGAAATCACGTCGTTTTTGTCCGCCTTCAGTTTCTTGGGCTCGGAGGGTTTTTCTTCGTGGACGTTAAGCCTGTATGCATTATTAATAGGTGAGATTGTACATGTTTCTAAGTTAAAGGCTCCAAGTGAGGTAGGACGTACCATTTTTCTTCATTCCGGAGATTATCGATCAGTCTGCCTCGATATACCGTCCGCTGGATGCGGGAGTCCACCGAGTCGTCCTTGGGCAGGGTGCCCTGGTCCATTTGCTTCTGGATCTCGTCCTCGGTTTGTCCCAGTTCGTAGGCATACATGTCTTGGATCTGCCTGTGGAGTTCGTTCAAGTCGTCCACAGAGTCAGGTGGGACCTGGGTGATGTAGTTGAAGTAAAGGGCATTGGGGGTCCCATAGTCCTTGGTGATGTCTAAGTTCTGCATGGTTTGGTGAGGTAATGAGATTGACAATGATAATCCTATATTGGTGGTGTTAATCCTAATAGTGGTATTAATTTTGAATGAGGAGGAAAAAGAGAAGTGATCGTACAAGCGATGAATCGACTTTAAATACTTTTCTGGCACGAAAAATCATCAGCAACCTGGCCAATGAACTGTTCTGAGCATTCGGAAGCCCATTCCATCCAACAGAGTTTGAGGGGTCAGGTATCTCGATCTAGAACAACGCCCTGAGGTCACGAATTCTTGTATGAAGCTCTCCATTCCTGAAATATCGTATAAGAACGTCATTTGAGAAATGCCCTTATCACTCTCGTGAAATTGGTTGGCTAAGTGTAGAACAGATGCATATTGACAAAAGAATCGGGACTAATGACCGGAAAATAGCCCCGACGAAAGGAACCATACACAGATTTCTTTCCCCTTTCTGTTGTTGACCTCCTCGTTTCGTCCGTGGCGCTCCTGAATTATGCTGTACGTGTGTCTTCATGAGGCGTAGCTCCAACAATGAGACCGGGCTACCAGTCTTGATACTCACAAGCACTTTATATCATGGAACATTGCGTACGAGTCCAAGCTAGCTCTCGATTGGACCAGGTCTCTACCCTCTGGATGGATCTCCATCGGCGATGAACTCCGTGAGTGTCTGTGTTTGAATGAAAACCACTCGGATGTTTGGAATATAGTTGGTACATAATAACGTTAACTTCCGTTGTACCCTTGGGTGGGATCTTTCATGTACCCATGGACGTCGGAGATATATACTTCAATATCGTTGGTTGGGACTATATGCTCCGATCGCGGCGACAGATGAGTTGGCCAAGAAACCAGGAGAATTTGTTTATCATTATACGTAAGTACACGTATAGTGTAGTAATAATGATGGTGAAAGGAGACCAAGCCTATCATAGGGACGTCAGTCAGTCTCCGAAGTTTGAAGCAATACCCCACCCTCTGACGATACCGCGTCGGAAATCCAGGCGTCATCAATAGGTCAAGTTTTCGAATGCATACCTAGTGGAAATCGACGGTGGATGGGTACATTCGGAATAGAACTCTGCAGCGTGTAGGGAAGGTGAAGGAGAATGGCGATGGGAGTTCGGCTTGCGACGGTTATTCCCAAGTCAGATGACGATCGAAAGAGGAAATATTTCCCATTGTGATATACGTCGGGGTATCAAATGATTCATTTAAATATACACTAGATGAAGCTGTGGGGGGAGGCAGTCAGAGTAATACCCTTTGGTGATAGCTTCATGGTGAACCACGGCTCCATTTGCTTCATCTTCTACAAATGCAGTTATCGTCAATACAGACTCATATCTCTCAAGACTGAGCACCAGGGCAAACTATGCACCATACATTCTGTGAATATGGTAAGCCGACTTCGATACAGGTATGGGTAATATCAAATCTACCTATTGTAAATTACTATGTATGGGTAGATAACTAGTTGACGCATCCAAAGGACAATTGATAAGCGCCACGTTGTCCCAATAGTGCCGCAGGTGTTCAACATCCTAGTATATCTATACGAGAGTTCAACTGTTCAACCGGGCTATTCCTGGCGGAAGTAACCCCCCCCTCCCTCCCCCCCCCCCCCAAGCAATCTACTTAAGTGCCTGCTGCCGACCCGACTATTTTTGGTGGATCAGATGCCCAATTGGATCCCTGTAGTTGGGCAGGAGAGGATTATAGTTAACTGGTATTTGCCAAGGCTAGTGTAGATACAGATTCAGGGAACATTGAAGGCTTCCCTCTGCCATAATGAGCCTTACCGTCGCTTCCTGTCTGAAGGCATTTTGGTGGTCATATGGCCACCTCACGAGGCCATGAGGTGCAACGTTTAGTATAAAGCCACTGCTCCCCTTCAGATTGAATAGGTTCATAAGGTTGCAGCCACTCAGAATATGCTCCATAGTAGCTGCATCCTGCAGGTTCGACTTGAAGATATAGTCCACAAACTTTGAATGCCCTGGGCACACACTGCATAGGAGTCATAGTTGTCTGGCTGGTATACAGCTCTTGCTAGTAACACATACAAACTGAAGCTTCCAAGTTACACCCCAGGATCTTGCGGCCACACCAATCTCACTTCGGGGCAGTTTCGGTGGAGAATGATCCTTGGTAACCACTGGATCAATCAACCGCAGAGTATGGTCAGTGTTCGTAAGAGGATGGCGAAGTTACCTGGAAATCTGATTCGAGATTTCATGTGTCTGTTGCGTTTTTAAACGCCTCACCGATTCTGCCATGTCTCAGAGGTGCGAGGTGTGCCCACGCCACCGTGATCCAGAGATGATTGCCTTGTTCACCCCAAGTGAGCTCTTTTCTAGGGGAGTCAGACTCCGGTATTAGAAGATTTGCAAGACTTCTAAAGGCACCGGGCCATAGGCGTTGTCATGGTTCCTACACCGAGCAGTGCCTGACGTAGCCGACCGGATGGGTCAAAACAGCACTGAGTATAGGTTTAAGCTGTAAATGAGCTCAAAATCTCCTCTCGGATTCGACCCATTCATTATCTTCTCAACCTCCGCCCAAACACGCTCACGGCTAACTTTCGCTGAAACTCTGCATGAATCTTGGGATTTTTTACCGACTCCCGCGGCTCCTCAATTTCAAATCCAAGCCCGCTAGCAAATCTGACCGACCGCAATATCCCGAGGGGGTCATCTACGAATGTCTGACATGGGTCCAACGAGGTGCGGAGGATCCCAGCAACCAGGTCCTGCAGCCCCTTCATCATATAATTCTCTATTTGCTGACTGTCCACATTGTGAAGTAAAGCATTAATTGTGGTGTCTCGACGAAACGTGTCTTCCGCAGAAGTCGCAAACTGAACTGGATGATTTCCGCTTTCTTCCGTATGGACTCCCTTCCTCAAGCCCACAAAGTTACCAATAAACCGAAAATATGGGTGGTGCCAACCTCCAGGTGTTTGGACTTCTCTGGCTTGCGGTCGCTTCGGTATATTCCGGTAACGGTAGATGGGACGCCGGCATGCAGTGCTTCGTCTGCATATTTTGTAACATTCTCGTCGAAATAGTCCTCCAGAGCAGTTAAAAATTGCGCTCCAGTCAGAATACTGAGGACAACATCAATTGTCGTGGCTCTGGTCTCCCAGCAACTTATCGCGGACCCAGATTCAGGTGAACCGAATATCCAAAGGGGCTAGGTGACTACTGGAGAGATGATGTTCTCGATACTCGAGAAGGAGCCGTTCAAGAAGTTGCGCTGCGGGTAAAATTTCGACAGTCTTCCGGGCCGTGCCATGTGTTGATCCACTGGGATGCATCAGCCACAATGGTCGGTGTAGGAACAGAGATATCCGGTTATACATACCGTGGGAAAGCTTCACCCTTTTTGCAGGCCATTTGATCGGGCGTTGTTTTCATTGTCGGAAGGAAGTCTGGGTGGAGGGTTGTCACTGCCCAACAGCATCACCGCGAGCGGGGGTCAATCGGCGCTCGATCGATCTTCTGCTGTGGATATTGAGATATTCAAATCGGGACGATGATGATGGGACTGGTCGACGCCATCTCAACTACGATTTGTCCCATGTGCTGGTCTACATATATAGCAAACAAAGACCCATGTGCTTGACTCATGCTCCCTAATCCGAAACGGGCGATCTATTCCCGGGTCTAACAATATGGCTTGCTCTCTAGGTGCACGTTGGACTCAAGTAAATACCACGATACGTGTTGGGGATGGAGTGGGTGTTTTCTGTCCAATGACTGGATCTAAAACGAACTAACTAGATATACAGTATGAAGTTAGTGTCTGCCTAAGATGCGGGCAAAATAGGCAGTTTATCTATTCCCAGTCCAGTGCTACCTATTATCTGATCTCCCCCACTCGCAAATAATGGCGCACAGAGTCCAGCGCCACGCATCCTGGAGCAAACCAGCAGCGCGAAACAGGGCGAAGTGTTTGTGCTCCCCGTCGCAACACATGATGTTGCTGATCAGCTCGATACACAGTACGTTCTGGTTTGCAATATGCGGCCCCGACGTATCTCCGTTTCCACCGAAAGTACCAGGCCCTGTAGGACCTGTTAGGTCACTACGGTCTCTGCCTACCAGAGGTACCTAGAGGTGGCTCACTGGGCCTCAAGACGGATGCTATCCCAAAGTACCATACGTAGTACAGTGACGATACTTGCCCTTCTCGACAGTTTCTTTCACAATTCATCCCTCCATCACCTGAGAAGCGCGCCCTACGACCAATCATCGGGCCATTGTTGACTCGTTCTGGAACCCCGCTAGCCATTTCGGTCGAGTCCGGTCGAGTCCAGTGGATCTCTCTCAACCAATGATCACAGTCTACAACGCTGATTGGCCGGCTGAGACACCCGCCCAGCAAATTCGTATGGGGCCGATCTGCACGGCGCCCAAGATTGAAATGCACGTCCCCACCGAACACCGCTCCTGATTGGTCCGCGGCATGCCAGATCTTAGGCCTGGCTGGTTTCTTTTCTCGGGCTGCTGTATTTCATTGTCTCCACGGAACAACGCAGTCGGGAACTCCTGTCGGGATTTCACCCGAAGTCATCAATCAGTATATATAAAAAGCCTCACAAATCCTCCGGGTCATGGCATTAAGGGTGAGATCACTTGGAATTCTACATGTCCAATTCTCAGTCGTCGTCACGTCCACTTGCCCCTTTCCCAAGTCCCCTGCCAAAATCCAGCAGTCCCGATGATGTAGTGCCCAGTCGGAAGCATAAGACAACCGCCTGCCGAGCATGCAAGCAGAAGAAATTGAAGGTGCGTCCCCTCTCTCCGCCTCTCCATGATTATATCATATGTAGACGGAGAGCTTGTTTCTAATCCGACCGCCTAGTGCCGAGGGGATCCGCCTTGTGAGCACTGCGTTGCCAATGGTCTCGAATGCCACGTCGACGAAATGGCCGACATGCGCCGGAAGTTTGCGATGAAACGGAAACTCGACCGGCTCGAGATGGCGTCGGACGTCCTCCTGCGGCTGGTTAGCGCCCTGCGAGAAAGCGACAGCACGCGTGTCGCCCAGCTGTTGAATCTGATCCGCAGCAACGCGTCGTTCGACGAGATCCAGGTGTTTTTGAAGCAGAAGTTCTCTCAGTACGAGATTGAAGGATCCCCGGAGTTGCGCGAGGTTCAGAGCCAATTCTCGCGGCCATCCGACGACGACGAAGACGGCCCTAGCCAGCGCAGCGGTCGACGTGTGCTGGACGTCAATCGACTTACGGATATCCCGGTGTACCGCGTGCCGGCCAAACCGTGGACGACCGTCACCGACGACGATGACCTCGTCTCGCATTTGGTATCCTTGTGGCTGACCTGGTCCTATCCATTCTTCCACTGGCTGGACAAGGATGCGTTCGTGTGCGATATGCAGGCGGGCAATCTGCACTGCCGGTTCTGTTCACCGTTCCTGGTGAATGTGATTCTCTCTGAAGCGAGTGTATGTGGTGTAGCCGTGCCACTACCGTACGAGCTATGGCGTGCGGGTTATTGATGATTGAGTGTCCAGTACTATTCCGACTATGCCGAAGTTTATACTATTCCCAACGACGCCTTCTCACGGGGCAATCAGTTTTACGACGAGGCGCGGCGACTACTAGAGGAGGAGGAAGAGGAGGAAGGCACCGTGAGCCTGCCCACCATCCAGGGGCTCCTGATTCTGTTCATTCGGTAGATATTAAAAAATCGTATCGTTCCTGGCTGGGGACTGGCTAACGAACCGGAGGTTGGTCCTCATGGGAAAAGACCGCATGGGATGGACATACCTAGACCTGGCCACGCGATCCGCCACGGAGTATGCTGCATCTCGCCCGGCGCAACCGACGGACGATAGCTCCCTAAGGGGGATCGAAAGTGTGGCAAACCGGACACTGTGGGGGACCTTTTGCATCGCCTCGTACGCTGCCTCGACCCCGTGGCTTTGGTTGGTACTGACTTATATCGGGTAGCACTTCGGCCGTGTCACTGATGAAGCATATCGATGTGCACCCTCCACGGCAGCCACGCGTGCACATTCGCCATGGCGATCCTCGCGATGTGTGGTCGCCGTACCCGAAGCATGATGAGCCGGTCCCTGGCCACCACAACTGCGTGTTCGACCGATGGTGCGATCTTAGCTGCATCACGATACGGTTCAGCCGTGCTTTTCATGGCGTTAGGGACCGGCTGCCCCAGTCTTCGATGGTTTCTATCGTCAACGACATCTATCAACAGCTGCAAGGCTGGCATGCCAATCTACCGGAATGCCTGCAAGCCGAGACGGCCATCGTGCCGCATGTCCTCAGCATTCAGTGAGTGGGTACTGTTAGGTCCTAGCCATAAGTACTAACGGCGACTCAGTCTCTTTTACCACACCACTGTCCTACAGATCTTCGGCTTCCTCCGCTTCAACGGCGCCACCACTCCCCTCGACCCAGACACAGCCGGCTGCGCGCGCACGATTTGCCTGTCGACTGCGCGTCGCATTGCGTACCTGCTTGGCATCCACCGGGACAAATGGGGTATCGACCGTATGTCCCCGTCGACAGTCCAGTGGATCACTGTCAGTTTGTTCACGTTACTGGAGGCGCTGGACACACCGGAGAACCGCAATGCATTCGTCGAGTTGTGCATCATCGCGCAAGCGTTTTCGCGCCGCTTCACGCTCGCCAAGGGCCTTCTGCGCATGATCCAGCTGTCAGCAAATCAGCAGCAAGTGAGGTTACCTGAGGAGACGAGCGCGCTGTTTACGGACTTTGAGAGTCACAGCTGGCGCAACAGCGATGCGCAAGAGTTCAGCAGTTTCTACCCGCATTATCTGTCGGTGATCCAGCAGGGCTCTGCGCGACAGGCGGATGTGGCTATGGATTCGTTTTTGGAGAAATGGGATCATTTTGGCCTTGGGGATAAGCATGAAAATGACCGTAATGATTTATGACACCAGCAAAACGAGATATACCAGAGTAGTTTTGACCAGTTAATTTATTATTGTCTTTCTTGGGTGCGAATTGGCCAATGGGGTACTATTTGTAGAGCTACTTGGCCCAGTAAGTATAGGCTATATACGCTATACTAATAGCCTAACTTGGATAGCTAGGCAGTCAATATCTCTGCCAAATAATTCTACGGCTACTTGACTGTCTTTTATGATATCGATTTGGAGTGTATATACACCCGGCCAATTCTGTCATTTTTGTTGAGCTTCAGACTTAGCGAGATGTGAATCCGTTGACCTTTGGCAGTACTAGGTACCCCTTTCCCACAGGCTGAGTGTTAATGAAGCACTCGACGATAGGCACGGGGGTCCAAACAATTAATTAAGCACTAGTTCCCATGCCGACTCTGAGCCCGTTGCCAAGCTCATTATCAAACCTGGTCTCGCCTGGCTTCACTGGTTAACTGATATGATGTCTTTCCATGTTCGGAACTACCTCCATGAAAGGATCTAGCATATGAGTGATATATCTCACAGAGAATGATTAGAAGAGGATATCCAAAGCTGATCGACAGATCAGATTGCACCTTAACCTTATTATGTATTCTCCTCGGAGAATTTCGACCCATCAAATCTGCATAACATAAGTAGACTATACCCCTTGCATTGATCAACCTCCCCTGAATAAGACGCCCGAACAGACGTTATCTCAAACGCAGCAATATCCAAAACAAGCCTACCATGCCCATACACACTGGTCATCCGGATATGTCGAACCAATGGACTCCTGAAGATGAACGACGACTGATTCGTCGCATTGACATGTAGTAAGCCGCACCCCACGTGTCAAACGGCGCTGACTCTCCAGTCTCATGGTCCTGTGCACCCTCCTCGACGTGATGGAAAGTGGACCAGGGCCTGGTTTCTCCCTAATGACTAGCACGTGATACACGCCTCGCGAATATGTCCTACGCCATATGATCTAGACAGCGGGAAACCAGGCGGGCGAAATCCTCGGCGCATTGATCTCTTACGGCGTGGTGCACTACACTGGCCCATGTCCACAGTGGAAGATGCTCTTCCTCATCCTGGGATCGATTACAATCATCTGGTCTGTAGTTCTCGGGTTCGCGTTGCCGGATTCGCCGCGTCAGAACGTCTTTCCTGTCCCCGATGGATCGAGAACTGGCATCTTTCCGTCGAAGAAGTTCCAGCGTATGTCTCAGACTTGGAATCCACTTCAGGCGAGGGAGACTGTGCGGTATTTCAGATGTATCGGTTTTTCATCATGGGGTTATGCTATTTCTTCCGAGTGATGGAGTGACTAGCGTGAGTATAGTATCCTAGTATCCTTGTCCTGAGGGGTGAGAATCTGCCAGTAGATAGGTAACAAAAGAAACAGTTCTCAACAATCATCTCTAGCTTTGGATTCTCCATTCCCCAGACAGTCCTGATGGGCCTCCCCAGCACCACCATCCAACTCATCTCGCTCTGCATTATCAGCACCATCACGTCGACCCTGCATAGCACACGGCTCCCCAGTCTCGCAGCGCTGTATGTCGTGGCCCTCGTAGGGTTTCTCACAATCATGCTCGACAAAACGCAGCCATGGTCTCGACTGATGGGATTCTGGCTGTGCGAGCATACGCACCCATGTTTCCGATCGTGTTGTCCCTGGCAGCGAGTAACACGGGCGGATTCATGAAAAACTCCCTGCCGGGGGCAATGCTGTTCGTGGGGTACTGTTTGGGGAATTTCTCGGGGCTGTTGGTGTTCAAAGCCAAGGAGGCCCCTGGGTATCCATATATGGCGATTTTGGCCTGCTTTGCTATAACGTTTGTCGTAGCGCTGTGGATGAGATGGTTTCTACCCCTAGAGGATTGTTGGGGCGATGAACAGAGAGAGGTGGGTGGTGCATGCGGAGGATAAAAAGGTCGTGCATGTGCGTCGCGATGGGGGTTAAAGGGGGTAGATGAGACGGACTGGGGAGAACCGAGGATTTCGACATGTTTTATAGATCAGAAGATTTAACTGGTTGACTAGGGAATGCCTGGTATTAGTTTCATATTTCCTGTTTTGGATTTGATCTACGGAGATAAGATAAGATGCTGAGTCATCATCATTACCCACCCAAGCAGACAAACGGAAACAAACATCAACAGAGACACTCCTATCGCCAAAAGACAGAATGGACTCGAATGACGGACCTGCGCTCCCCCCACGCCCCTCAAAATCTCAATCCCAGGAGAAATGTCCTCCTCCCTCGCAAGACCTGCCTACTTATCCCTTCTCGCCATATGACCCTCCCCCACTCCCTCCGTACACCCTTCACACAACGCCGGCTCTAATCCGGAACCAGGTCTCTGACACTCCACGGAAAAGACTCCCTTGTGTGATACCGCGTACGATACATATACATATATAGAGATAGAGAGTGAGTGATCGAGAGCTAATCTAATTAATGATAGAGACATCACACACCTTCCACGGCACCATCTACCGACCGTTTGCACGCGCCTATCCGCCCGATCTGACGACGACGACGCTGAGCTACAATGATCTCACATCCATGCAATCACCCGACGCCTTCCAAGGACCAGGACACCCTGGGACGGGGAGTATCAGTGCGACAGACTTCCTAGCGTTCATTGATGGCTTGAACGCCGTGTGGCTGGCACATCCGTATCTGCAGACCGCCAGCGCCACGAGCGGGATCTTCAGCTTTGTGCCGCTGCTGGAGGTGCAACTCGCCGCGCTGGGCGTGGCAGTTGCCACAGAGTACGGATCGCACAAGTTGTCGCAGATGCGGACGGAGGCGTACCTCCGTCTGGCGAATGAGGAGCTGTTCGTCCCCCGGGGACTACGCGTGCAAATCCTCAAGACGAGACAGATGATGGAAACGGTGGGGATTTCCGGGGAGGTGCTGAAACTAGGACGGTTGGAGGGGAGGGATGAGGTTTTTCCTAGTAAGGAGGAATGCGAGAAAGAGAAGGAGGCAGAAGCAGAGGCAGAGAAAGAGAATGAGTTAGGGAAAGACAGATACGATCCTCAGATGCGCCGAATGGACGTGCTAAAAGGCTATGTGTTACCGCTGGAATTCGGCCACGAGAAACCCCCGTCAGAGAACTGGATCAAACGCGCCTCGGAAAAACAGGCACGTCTCTTCGCGGATCGGCAGAACTCGCAACTCGTGGGCAAACGTGACAAGGCTACGAAACTGGTGGAAGAAGCACAAGAGGCCGAGCGCGAGCTGAACGCGAAGGTTCAGGAGATCGAGGCGGCGAAGCGGGAGGCGCGCGCGAGAGCCCGCGAGCGCATGGAAGGTCCCTTGGGAGAGTCCAATACGGGGAAACTCATGGTCCAGGAGGATCTGGAGAAGGAACTGAAAAAGTTGGGGAAGAAGGGGGAAAAGGTGGACAAGGAGCGAGAGAAACGGGTGACGCGCAAGTTGCAGCAGAGTCAGAAGAGCATTCAACGGGTGGAGAAGAACGAAGAGCGCATTGCGCAGCGAGTGATGTGGGTGGTGGTCACAGAAGATGATGGACGAGGGGAGAATCATCTCTGGGATTCAGATACTATCGTGACTTGATTCTATCATGTCAACGAGGTGAAATATATGTCCCAAATTGACAGTTCTTGCGAGCTGCGGGTCGAGAGATTAATCTACGCTAGTAGAAACTAATTAACGCTTGAATATTTCTCCTTATTGTAAGCTCTCAAGTGGATCCTCGCAATGCCTACCGT
Organism: Aspergillus tanneri; assembly: GCF_003426965.1. Classification (NCBI taxonomy): domain Eukaryota; kingdom Fungi; phylum Ascomycota; class Eurotiomycetes; order Eurotiales; family Aspergillaceae; genus Aspergillus; species Aspergillus tanneri. The sequence goes on from NW_022984632.1 coordinate 2,575,990, forward strand.
TTTGGTTCTCGCTTCCGTTGTATACAGATCGGCATTTTAGAATCATATTAGTTATAGAAAACACTTGATTTTGATTATCTGATCCACAATATCATATTCTATTGATTCTGTCACATGCATCTAATTAAATGGAGTGGACAATCCCATATACATTACCTGACTGAGTCACGATAATTCTCTCGGAGATTCTCATAGAGACAAAGAGAGACAAAGAGAGAGAGAGAGAAAATGAAGCCATCCTATCTCAACACCAAACATGGTAAAAACGCCATAGGAGCTAATCGGGGACCACTCAAAGAATCTAGTATCGCACACGTGGAATTGGCCACGACGACACTTCACGACCAGGGAAAGCTACGTCGTCATTGGGCTCGATTCTGGTGCTGCTATGCCTTTGGAGGTATTCTCTTCCTGGCGATATTCCTCCCTTTATTGTAAGTCTGATCCAGTATGAGAGAATTATCGAGTAGACTAATGATGAGGGGTCAACTAGTTTCACGGTTATCATCCAAGCCATTTCTCAACGAGTAATGGACAATGCATCGCTGGTTCTTGTCAACGCCAGCATCATGCATCCCCAGCCGGACTCCATCTTCTTGAGCATTCAGACGGCACTGTCCCTCCACGTCGATATCCCCGTACGTCTCGATCCCAATGTTCTCCATCTGTTTAATCGCGACCAGGCGGGGAATAGTACCTATCTCAAGGTGTATAACGATGCCATCGTCGTCCGAGGGAATACCACTATCGGGGTACAGAATCAGTCGAGCCCGGTGAATCCGGAACCGTGGAAATATTATCTCCATAATGTGGTGTTTCAGTCTCATGCGCCGTTGTCGGCGTTTGGAGAGACGAATATCTATCTGGGGAGGTTGAAGAGTCATGTTTCTCTTGTGAAAGATTTGCCTCAGAATAGTAAGTCATGAAAATATCCTGATGGTCTAACTAATTGATTGATTGATTGATTGAAGCTCTTAATTCCTTCGCTGGTTTCTCAATCGACGATCCACAGATCCTTCTTCCTCCAAGAGAGGACGGAGTTAATCTACTTGCGAATGCGACATTGCCTAATCCATCTGTTATGACGATCGAGATTGTATATCCCCCCTCCTCCTCTTCATAATATTATCTAATAATAGTATAGGGAACCATAACCATGGACCTTAAAGCTAATAATATCACCATCGGCAACGCCACCATTAACAATCTAGTCCTACGACCAGGGAACCACTCGACGTCTCTTCAGGGTGTGGTGGACATACATCAAATTCTCGACAATCTGAGCCCGATTCTGCAGTCCCAGCGAGAGTCGCTGCGGAATGGACGCCTGAGTCTGGATGCTGTCACGCGAGAAGTCATCTACAATGGCAGGGTGATTCCTTACTATACTGAGGTTATGCGAGATCTGGTTCTTTCGGCGAAGGTGCCGATTAGTGATTTGTTGACTAATTCAGTGGAGGGATTTTTGCATAAGAATGGTTCGGAGATACGGTCGATATTGAATAAAATAGGGAATGGGAGGTCATAGGTGATTTGTATTGATGAATAACGAGTATGAGAATGGGATGGCTTGGTTGATCTATAGAATCCAATTGTCTTGATGTGAATTTAATAAACTAGGGTGGATCCACTTGGTGATATGCAGCTTCAGTATAACAGTGATTGAATGGTATATTCTAAGAATAGTTGTATACAGTCATACACCAATAAGTAGAAAGAAAAACTATAATACGTATCGAAAAAAGGGGTTCTCTTTATCCGTCAAATCCTGAAACGCCAACTTATCCCGTTGACTCTCATCGACCTGCAAACGATCCCTCCGACGGTTCTCCCGCCACAGGAGGAAATATAGCGACGTGGCCGAGGCCATCGTAATCCCATAACAGATGATAAGTCCCGTCCACAGCTCAGGATAATGTCGATCCACCGTGCGACCATTAACCAGCTGTGGTCCGATGATATTGCCCACCGTGTACGCGACAAACACCGTCGCAGCCATGACCGTCTTCTTCGTGGCGCCGGCCACATTGCTCGCCCCCAGCGTGATGATCAGACTCACCACGGGGCCAAAGAACCCTGTCAATGCGTATCCGGCAACCGGTGTCGCGGGTTTATATCCCCAGGAGGATTTCCAGATCATAACGCACCCTGCGATGACGGGAAGACAGCAGACCAGGAGCATGGGGATGCGTGAGTTAGGGATGCGTGATGAGATATATCCACAGGTTGGGATGAAGATGATACAGATCGCGCCCACGGGGAACTGAAAGAGGATCGAGTCGAGGGTGTTGAATCCAAAGGTGGATACGATTAATGGACCGAAGCCAGAGATTGCTCCGTTAATTGTATACCTATATATCCTTAGTTAGCTAATATCAAACAGAAAAGTGCCTTAGCCAGAGAGGCTAGACCCACGCAGATGCCATCATAACAGCCACCAAATACATCTTCACATCTGTAACCGCCTCCTTGATCTGCCCCCATTTGATCTGATGACATCTTACGCCGGTCTGGCTCCGACGCAGCCTCTCCACGGCGACCACGCGCTCCTCGGCCGTCAAGAACCAGGCGGAAACCGGTGAATTTGGCATCATGCAGCACCACAGACCAAACAGGAAGGTCAACACGCCTGCAAAGATATAGATATACTGCCAACGAGTCAAAGCTCCGGAGTCGATCTGTCCAAAGGCATAGTTCATTGCGCTGCCGATGATCGTGAACCATCCCGTACCGGAGAACCACCACGCCTGTCGCATGGCTTGTTCCTGCTGCGTGTAGTATCCACTGACGATGGTCATGAATCCGGTGGGGACTACACTTTCCACAAATCCTACTTCTATTAATATATACCCATGAAATAGAAAGAAATGCGAATACCGAGAAAGAATCGCTGTACAAACAGTCCCTGCCAAGTCGTCACCCCGGCCGTCGCCGCACAAGTAACAGCCCACAGCAGAACAATGGGTCCAAACACGAACCGGACTTGGAACCGCTGCAGTACAAACGTCATGGGATACAGACCGGCCAACATGCCGAAATAGAAGATCGAAGTGGCCCAGCTCAGTCGTGAGGTGTCTCTCGACGGTGGTGAGGTGGACTCATCCACCACCAGCAGCGAGAGGTCCGCCGTCATGCCGAATAACGAGGCACTGCCGAGGATCGCCTTGTCCCAGTAGACAAATCCATAGCCTAGCATATCTAGTCAGTATGTGATATTTTATATTGACGGAGGAGGAGGAGACCGATCAGCATGGCGGGCATGAAGAAGAGATCGATTTTGCGCATGACGCGCTTTTCCACTGCTGGATCGAATTCCTGCGCTTCGTCGCTAACAACCGCCAATGCGGCGTCTTTCTCCAGGACATTGATCATTGGTATATTAGTATTAATTTGTGAACTGGTGACAGTCTACAGAAGGACGAGTTGACGCGGATGAAAATATCCTTTCGGAGAAATTTGCCGTTTAGGTCGCTCCGATACGAATAGAATATTATAGTAGTATACAGTAGCTCTTAGATAATAGAGTATACATCTCAGTCATCTATTAGATATTATTAGATAGGACGGATAGGATAATCATTGTCCTTCTGGGCCATTTTTCTGTGGAGATGGAGACCTCTCCAACTGTCTGCGCAACTCCGTCAGCGTCAACGTCTCCGTCGGATTCATATACCAGTAGTAAGTTCCTACAATCAATTAACATGAATATATCAGAAACAAGAGAGGGATAGCATACCAACAGATAACCTCCCACCCACAGTATTCCCCAACAATGTCGGGATGATCTCCTTCCAGACATACAACTTAACGCTGATGGGTCCCCTAGCCATATCGCCATTCTAATAAAGGTCATATTGCCGACCACATAGTCAAATACCAACGACACAAAGGCAAAAATCGGCAACTAGATGCCTAAGATCTTCGAGGCGAGGTCCAGTCCTTGCAGACCGAGGAAACAAGCGAGACAGACGAGCCAGTTGCAGCCAATGCCTCGCAGGAAGATCATGTGGAAGTCGGGGACGACTTGTTTCTTGGTGGCGAAGGTGATGATTTCGGATTTGTACGGCTCGGGAAGATATTTCCATCTAGATTCGACGATTCGACTAACATCTGCTCCATCTCGAAGTAGGGGGAAGAGGTACAGCCGAAGATAATCGCCACAACAAACAATGACCCAGCCAAATTCTCCAGAAACGTCACCACCCACTGGATCAACATCTCCCACCAGGTCAATCGGCGTCGGAGAACAGCCACCGTGGTGAACATGAAGGACCCCATGCAGAGATCCGCCCCCGTCAGGGTGATCATGTACAGCCCTTAGGGACATACTAAGGCGCTCACTGTGCGGATCAAACCCGGGGCTTTCTCTGGAACCACGAGGCGGTGTTGGTGCTCAACACGGTACCACAGGCAAACGCCAGTAGACATCCGACCGAGTGAAGAGACTTTGTCCAGACGCATATGCATCATACTTGAGATGATGGCATGGGAATAAAACATGAAAGATATTATATAGAGCGGAGGATAGTATCGGAGGGATTTGGTTATCGGATCGGCAATGGACGATCTGATGCTCTTACCACCGTCTTCTTTCGCAGTGATGCAGATGTATGCATCCATAGATGCTCATTCCATGGGAGTCTCCAGTTGATCCGGGTAGATCTTCAAGCCACCAGATAAACCTGCATCGAAGTGAGACGACAGCTAGTAATATCCTGTACCATCCGTGGCAACAGTGGACTACGGAGTGTCGATTCTGCAGGTCCTTCGTCGTGCCATCACCACCGCGATCCTTATCTCTGGCATGTAGTATGAAATTAGTCACGATCCCAGTTGCAGATGAGATTGGACGTTTGTCTTGTTTATTCTGACTGTAAATATAGTAACTTTAGTACTATACCCGTGGTTAGTTTACTGGCAGTAAATAGAGAAAGCCGAGTGATTACTGATCAGCCGAGGATAATCGACGATTAAAATCCCCCGATATTCTCATCGTCTGCTGCCCATTTCATCTCACAATCAATCATTTACCCCAGATCCTCTCCGACCAGTTCTATCCAACGATGCATCAAACCGATCGCGTGAAGAAACGTGGAAGACCCAGGATGCCGACCGAAGCAGAAGCAAAGGTGACTACCCATATTCATATAGTTCCTTGTAGTAGAGCTGATGGTGCAGGATCGACGTACGCAAGTTCGTCACGCACAACGCGCCTATCGACTAAAAAAAGAGGCCATGTTCCGCCAGATGAAAGATCGCGTCGCGGAGCTCGAGAACGCCGTCGGCCGCATTTCCGACTCGCTGTTTCGTTTCCACGAAATGGCCATCCAGTCGGATCTGCACATCACGCATCCGGATCTCTTCCAGCAGATCAACAATACTCTGGCTCACATCCAGATGGAGAGTAAAGAGCTAGGCATCCAATCCACAAATCATCAGTCCCCTGCGCTTCGGACGAATGACTCCGGTCCCAGCTTTGGCTACCTGATCCACCGGGATCAACAGATCGACACCAACAAGTCCATCTCGTCCGTCCCTAGATCACTAGCCATCGGCACCCTCAGTCTCCACGAGACGATATTCTCGCGACGCCTGCACCGCTACTGTCTCGAATACGCCTGGCGCCTTTTCATCGACGCGCGGTCCAATCCCCAGGACGTCTACCGGGTATTCCGGTTGGTGCCTTGCATCCGATACAAGGACAAGATGACGCCGTATTTCCGGTGTCTAGTGCGCGGAGGAGCGCACGAGTCGCTGGATCTCCCCGCTGTGCCATTCTACTGCATCGGGGGCGCAGGCACGCACTATCCGCGGAAAAAAGACGACGGCACGCCCATCTATCCTGAGAATATGCGTCTTCCGCGACGGATATTGGGTCTGTCGAGTTCGACGTCCGGAGACGCTCACGACGAACGGGAAGAGAAGCTGAAATCATTGGGGTTGCATGGGACATGGCTCGATTGTCATGATGTCCAGGGGTATTTGGAAGAAAGGGGACTGGTATTGGAGCTATCGGGTGCTAGGATGGATGTGCATGGACCGGATGGTCAATCGCGATTGACGCTCCATGTGGAGGAGTTCTTTCGATGTAAGTCATTCTGGAGTTCTTTTGTCCTGGCTAACTGGTTAGTGCTTCTTAAGAAGATGATGATCTTAGGTCGAGCCCCGGGGTTTCGCCTCGATGATGTGGAATGCGCCTTCCAGGAGACTGCGAGGATGTCGGGTCCAGCATGATCTATTATCGAGGTTGAGAGTATATGTAGGTCTGCATGTGATTTAATGATTTAATCGTTCTAACAGCTTTCAATCTTCAATCAAGTTCCATGGTCCTGTTGTAGCAAGTTCTGAGCCCTAAACGTATAGATACCACATGCGGCAGATAGTTAAGAACATACAAGCCCAAGGCAGAAAACATAACTAAGTTGAACGAAATAGACAATCTCTCTGGTTATATACTTCTGCGTCTCCATATGATTCAATATTGTAGTTCGGCGTAGTCCAGACTAATTCTCCCATGTTATAAGTCTCGGACGTCTTTATCTTGTAGGAAATTAAGCTGTACCAGGATAATGGAATATAGCAATAACTACACTACCAGACATCATGAACAAGTTCCGTAGCACAACTGCGGGACTTGCAGCCGGATCGACACTGATACCACCGTTTAACCGCTCGGGCATACAGGGCTATTAGGAAAAACTACTAGAATACCATTAGAAAACTATTATAAAACCATTAAGATAATATTCAATCCATCTAGCGTCAGTGATGTATAGTTGTAGCAGCTCTCTCGAGACAAAGCCGATCAAGAAAGGCCGCGACCTCAGACGAGGACACCTTCAAAGCCAGATAATGCTGATGGCCCTGCGACTTGTCCTTCATCTGCCATGTATTTGTCCCATTGGGATATACATGGCTATATCTTCCATCATTCCCGAATTGAAAAATCTCCCCGAACACTTGAATGGCGTGGAGCATGGTGAGAGGATCCCACGACTTGCACGACACATTGTATCCACTACAAAAAAAATCCATCAGCAGCGATCTCAGACAATAGATGTAAAAGACAGAATTATACCACCGGTACGCTGCATTTACCGGATCAGTCGACACTCCATCCACTATCAGACGGATTCCAGAATAGACATCTCTGCCCAGTTGAACCCGGAGAAGACGGTGCGTCCTGGCCATGTGTTAACCGCCTCTGCGGCGGCTGTGATGTTGTGTTCGGCGAAATTGAATTCACGTCCTGAGTGATATTCTCCGCCCATTATGACCAGCCCGGAGGCTTTTGCTGTCACCAGCTCTCAGCCAGAGAGAGACTAGTATGATTCTGGTGCAGGTGAAAGGAGACGGAGAGCTATATCGCAGAATGGAGGAACGTGGTTATTGGTATAGTCCTGAAAGTCTTCCATGTGCACTCACATTGTCAAGAAATCCAATACTGGCAATTATCACGCTTTCATCCTCCTCGTTTGATAAATGCTTGCAATACCCCCCTCATCTGGCAAATTCTGGGACTTGGATGGGGACAGTACATTCTTGACTCGGCATCCATAGAGCTTGTGCTTTCTGACACTGTTGAAAATTTCCTTAAATTTTCAAAAGAATATACTCGGTTCCGCTGAGTGCAAACATTGACCCTAATTCTAAATGTGCTGAGAGTTTCTTCAAGGGGAATCTGACAGCCTGTACAGCAGATCCCATTCTGAACACCGTTTGTTTATATAGCGAAGAGGTTGCTGTCATGTAGCGTAGAATAGTAGCCGCGTCAGAGCGAATCCCATGTTGTCTTTCTCCTTCAACAATTAGGCGTTCTGATGCTTTGGTAATATAATTTGCTGATAGAACTGATACCCTTCTAGTATGTAATCTTTCGTCCATTGAATACGTTCCAGGTGGTGTTTTAAAATGGGAACAGAATTTAGCAGAAGGCTTGAGCTTAACTTGAACTGCCTTTTGCGTCCACGAGATACAATAGGCTAAACCGAGGGGCTGACTTAATATAAGGAAAGCACTATCTCATAAAGAATGGAAGGAGGAGAAAGCTACCAAAGGAGCCACAGACATGACAGTCCCGTGTGCCGAGAGTATCAAACAAGTCACGTAGAGTAAACCATGACGCAATTTTCATCTGGAGAATGGCACAAAGTGTGTCAAGGGCATGAGTTACTATCTCCCGATATCCACGGGCTTTGCTGACAATCTGCTGAGCACGGCGATTAAGTTGACGAAATCTAAATAAAGTTTCAATATCCAGGAGACATGTTCCATAAAGAATATTGCGGGGATAATGTTAAACTGCCCAAGAATAGCCTCTGAGGTACGGACAGACTGAAGTCAAAGGCTGTGAATCCCCTCATGGTCGCTGGGATTTATCCGAATGGCAGCAAGAGCAAAATCTCGACGACGGTAAGAGGCGACGCGAATTATGTCATTTTAAGTGTTGTCTCTGGTCGGCATCACGTTTGTGCTTCTTGCGCATCCATGTTATGCTAATCAGTTGATATGCCAGAAGCTGACCAACCCACAGGTTTGTTGACTTCAAACTGTATCCCAGCCTAGACAAACTCTTGAGGAACAATAGCACTCTTTCAACTTTACCCGGTATAAACTTCTTTGGCAAGCTAACCCTTTCTGAGCTTGAGCTGCGTCTCTTGGGGTGCTTGTAAAGCCACCTTGAATGTACTATATCTTGGCTAGCAGCATGTTACATAGCCTTGCAAACCCACTCTAGTAGTATCACTCGGAGTTCAATTTGTCATCAGTTGCAATCAGCTTCGAAAGGATAGTGCGGGGCTGGATTCCACATCTTGCCTTTCGAGTTGAATTCCACGGGCTGACGTGTCCTCGTATCTGTTCTGTCCGCTATGGGATGTTCGAGGCGAGAGATAAGGAACCACTGTGAACCTTTGCAGTCGATCTCCCGGCTAATCTTAACCTTTGCGGATGGGCCCTGGCACGTGTCTTGGCAGCGGGGAAGGGTTTGCATAGTATTTATTTAATTTACAATCGTCCGTCCCAAGTTCGAAGTAAACATTCACTTTAATCTTAATCAGAGTCTCCCCGATATTATTTCTTTGCACCCTGGTTACGTATCTTCACCATGGCACCCTCTTTGCATCCATTAGACCCCTTGACGCCGAGGGAGATTTCCAAGGTCAGGTCCTCGAATAGTGTCAATTATATGTACTCATCGTACAGCAGGCAGCAGACATTGTCCGCCATGCGCTTCCTGGAGAAAACCCCAATTTCCGTTTTATCACCCTGAAGGAGCCACAGAAGCAGGATATGATCCAGTTCCTAGAGCGGGAACATTGCCATCTACCCCTGTACGCACATCCTCCAAGGGTCGCTCGCGTCCAGGTGGTAGTTCAGGGTTCGGGTTCGACCAATTTAGTGGAGCTCCTGGTAGACCTCGACAGTTCTACCATCATCAAGCAAGACGATCTTGTGGGGAAGCATTCTTACATTGACTCCGCCTACATGCAATCGGTGGAGAAGGCATGTATGGCAGACGAGAGAGTCCAGCAGGAGATCCAGAAGCTCGATCTACCTATAGGAGCTTCCGTTATTGTTGAACCATGGGCCTACGCAACAGACGGAATGAACGATATGTCAGACCGAACCACAATGGTAGGATCCACCGCGTCAAGCAGTCAATAAACTGACACCCTGGTAGTGTTGGTTTTACATGCGTCTTATCGACAATCCGGATGCCAATTATTACGCCTACCCCCTTGATTTATGTGCAGAGGTGTCAGAGCATCTCAAAGTGACCAAAGTCTATCGGCTTCCCTCATCTAAGAATGATCGTATCCACAACGATTCGCAGCCATACGATCACCGGAAAGTCCATTCCATAGAGGCCAGCGAATACCATCCTAGCCTGCGGCCACCGCCACGCACTACTACAAAGCCTTATCAAGTAGTGCAGCCCGAAGGCCCTTCCTTTCAAACACAAGGCAATCTCGTATCGTGGGAAAAATGGTCCATGCGCGTAGGATTCAATTATCGAGAGGGGCTGACTCTCCATGATATCCGCTACGACGGCCGGAGTGCCTTCTATCGCCTGGCTTTGGCGGAAATGTTTGTACCATACGGGGATCCACGAGCTCCATATCCCCGTAAAGGAGCTTTTGACCTGGGCAATGACGGCGCCGGAATCAATGCTAACAATTTGCGGCTTGGATGCGACTGCTTGGGTCATATCAAGTATTTCGATGGCTGGCACAATACTGCTTCGGGCGAGCCCCTAAAGCTCCCCAACGTAGTTTGCTGCCATGAACAGGATGATGGGATTCTATGGAAACACACCAACTTCCGTACACAGAACGCGGTGGTGACCCGGTCACGGATCCTGGTTTTGCAGACAATTATTACAGTCAGCAACTACGAGTATATCTTTGCATTCCATTTTGGGCAGGATGCATCCATCCACTATGAGGTCCGTGCGACGGGGATTCTGTCCACCTGCCCTATAAATCTCGATGACAAGGTACCGTATGGCACAGTTGTTGCGCCAGGCGTGTTGGCACCCTATCATCAACATCTATTCAGTCTTCGCATCGATCCCGCTATCGACGGACATGCCAACTCCCTTCAAGTGGAGGAGTCCCACGCCATGCCTGTCAACAACCCATCGATTTATAACCCGTTCGGGGTGGGATACACAACAAGTTCCAGCATCATCGAGCATGAACAAGGCCTTGATCTTGATTTCAGGAAGAACCGCACCTTCAAGATTATCAACGAGCAGAAGGTGAACCCGATTACCGGCACGCCTGTTGGATTTAAGCTTCTGCCATGTTATAGTCAAATGCTACTCGCGCACCCATCATCCTACCACGCAAAACGCTCCGAATTCGGCAATCATGCCATTTGGGTGACCCGCTACCATGACGATGAGCTATTTCCGTCCGGTCGCCATACGATGCAATCTCTCGGCGGCGAGGGGATCGCGTCAGCGATCCAACGCCGCCAGGGGACATCTATACGCAATGAGGACATCGTGATATGGCATACGTTCGGGTCCACACATAACCCCCGCATTGAGGACTGGCCGGTCATGCCGTGCGAGAAGATGATTGTTGGTCTTAAGCCGGTCAATTTTTTCACTTCCAATCCGGGACTGGATGTAGCAGTGTCGACACAAGAGAAGAATCGAAGTGTACTAGTTAAGGGTGACGAGGGCTCTGCTTGCTGTAAACTGTGAGGTACAATCATCCAAAACGTATGATTGTCTGTGATAGACTTAGAGCTATACAGTCACCAGTAGTATAGAATATAGCATCGGCTAGAGAATCTAATGATCAATCTCCATACATAGTAGCCATCCTCCAGCGCACATTTGATTTAGTTGAATCCGTGATGTCCCTTGCCAAGACTGGAAAGAGAGGATACATTGCCGGGCGTCGGATGATCCTGTTCGTCGATGCGCATCCGGGGCAGTGGGGCATGCGGTCATGGAAGCGCCACGACGAAATATAAGAGAGCCAGAATCCGCAACAATTCAGAATATTTCTATTTCCACGTCAATAATTATTATTCTATCTATAACGCTGCAATGCCAACCCTCACCCAAGCCCGCACCTCAAATGCCGCCATCAGCTCGCATACACCCGAGCTGGTGGCCGTATTTGTAGGAGCCACCAGTGGCATTGGCGAGGCAACAGCCAAGGAATTTGCCAGGGCAGTCAAGAAACCGACCATCCATCTAGTCGGACGCAATCAGACGACAGGATCCAGGATCTTGGATGAATTAAAGGCCGCGAACCCAAAAGGATCGTTCTACTTTATTCAGTCGGATGTGTCGCTGCTCAGGAACGTTGATGACGTATGTGCGAAAATCAAGGATAAAGAGGATGCTATTGATCTTTTGTTTATGACGACGGGGCATTTAGCTGGTTCGAAAAATGGTATGCCTTCCTGTCTTCTCCTTCGTTCGGGGCCAGGGATACTAATAATGCCACAGACACCACAGAAGGACTGGAGAATAACCACGCACTTCGATACTACTCCCGTATGCGATTCATCTACAACCTCCTCCCACAGCTGAAAGCCTCTGAGGGTCCGGCACGAGTTGTCTCCGTTCTCGGAGCAGGCCAAGAAGGCAAAATTGAGCTCGACAATCTCGATCTACAAAAGAAATGGACGTTCCTGACGGCCTCGACCTATGCCGTCACAATGAACTCCCTCGCCATGGAGCACCTCGCCGCCCAACACCCATCCATTAGCTTCATTCACACGTTCCCGGGCTTCGTGCGCACTCCTCTTTTGAATAATACTCTAGGGTCCATCGCAGGTTCCATCGTTGGTCTCCTCACCCGGCCTATGTCCATGAGTCCGCAGGAAAGCGCCCAGCGGAATCTCTACCTCGCTACCTCTGCGGCATATCCGCCCAAACAGCCGAAATCAACCTCTGCCATCGGTGTGCCCCTTGTCGAGGGCGTGTTGACATCCATTTCGTCGATAGGGAAGAGCGGAGGCGGGTCGTATATTCTACACTATGACGGGAGTGATTCGACAAATGCATCGTTAATGAATGGGTATCGTGAGAGGGGGTTTCCCAGGAAAGTATGGGAGCATACGTTGGAGTGTTTTAAGAAGGTGATTGATCCTGCGGAGTAGGTCTGCTATCATACATTGACTAATGTAATATTCATTCACTGGACTCTACTATTATACCTTGTAAATATAGTTGGAGATATAGTGACGTCATACACGGTTATTTCCCCATCAGGAATCCGGAGTGTCTATCTATGGATCATTCGATCCACCTGTTCCCCTTGGCATTTGATTTGATTTTTATTTAATTAACGCATGTCTGGAGGTAGCATGAGCTAGCATCGTCATAGTTCTTTCATTTTGCAAGATCCTCTATCACGCCAATCCTTCCACTACAAGAACCATATATGCATACCAAAACATAGCAAACCCATGGGCTTCAACCTGGATTACTCCGCCCTGGCCCCCGGTCCAGCAGGCACCACCACGTTGGGCAAAAGATGATCTGGATGCAATAGCCCGTCGTGCACGAGAGCGTCAGAGACGAGAGGCCGAGGAACAAATGATCGAAACAGAATGTTGACACAATGTCTGGGGTGAAGTTGGATGCGCAGATCACCAGGGATAATTCTTAAACGGAATCGTCAGTTACTGCAATCCGTGGATAAGATGGATAAGGGCCAGGGAGATAGTCCTGAGGTGAGGAGGGAGGAAATGAGGATTCGAAGACGGCCGAGAGAGTGGAGGAGAGGTTTGAAATAGGATCCATTTGATTTGATTTGATTTATTTGAGATATAGAAAGTAAGCATGACAGGAGATTGTCAGTTAATTCATTCAGCCCATCCATTCAAACAAGTGAAGCTCCCGAATCCGACCCAACAACCCGACCGGTTATATTACTATCCTTCATCAGGTAGAGATACGCCTCAGCCAAAGTCTCAGGTTTCGTGACCCTACCAGTCGGATACTTCGACGCCATAAATTGAAAGATACCCTCCTTCTGCTCCTTGGGCATCCCATCCCACATCTCGGTTTCCACAATCGCCGGAGACACCGCATTCACCCGCACCGGTTTCATATCCAGGGCCAAGTTCCGCGTCAGACTGTAATACGCACCCAGATACCCGGACATGATAGTCCAATCTGGCGCCGGCCGCTCCCACGCTTGTCCCGTCGTCAGGGTGATCGACGACTCCGGGCCCGCGGAGAGATACTTGGAGCCGACCTTGGCCACGAGGATCGGCGCCACGAGTCGTATTTGTGCAGGTGCGAGGATTTTCTCGCGTGTGATGTCCGCCAGTGGCATCGCCAACGGCTTCTCTCCGACTGTGAAAACGATGTGGTCGACCGAGCCGACCTTCTCGAATAGGCTCTCGATCTCTTCCTCCACGTTTTCACCGCCGAGATCGCAAGCGTAGCCTTGCACTTGGGCCCCCGGAAACTCGCCCGTCAACTTGGTGACGGCGGATGAGACCCGGTCTACGGAGGAGGACGATACGGTGACTCGTGCAGACGAGGCCAGGGAGGCTTTGGCGACGCCGAAACCGATGCCGGAGGTGCCACCGAGAATGAGCACATGTTTGTTGAGGAGCTTGTTGTAGATTGCGGACATGGTGGGTGTCTAGGTTATATTTTAGAATATCGTATTGGGAGACCAGGGAATGAAATGTGAAATATTAGTCATATAAATATCAACTTGGATATCTGATAAAGCTGCATACGTGGGATCTTTATACCTAGCCACTGGGGGCCAAAACATCATGGTCATATTGTTGTTCCGTACTCCGGCTTATATCCGTACTTTCGTTCTCTATTAGACCAGTTTCCTGCGTTTAGTTCCGGTTTCCGGGAAGGTGACAGGCTCGGATTGCGATTCTTAGCCAGGGGAAATTAGCTAGATTTGGGTTCTCGGGGATTCTGTGACGGTTAGTTGAAGTTGGAGGGATTGAAAAAAATTGGGGAAGTATATGTGAAGTATTCAGATTTATACTGTTCATAGGCCTTGCTGACTTAAGATGTCATTTTATGCAGGGAAAATATAGGCTGGCCCACTGGCAAGGCGCTTGACTACGAATCAAGAGATTGCAGGTTGTCAGTACTTTTTTATTTTTATTTCTGCGCTAGGTCCAGCTTATTTAACCATCTTTATGCATCACCACTATTTAATGTGTGTACCGGCAGGACTTGGTTGCTATACAAGTAAAATACAGACAGCTCGTACATGTTCATCTACCTATCATATTCAGTATTCTATAACCAGCTGTATATGAAAAGAATCTAGTAATCAGCATTCTTATCCCTTACTCTTACGAAGCCAGTAAGGGATAAGGATTGTGTTTGCTAGGTAGACAGCACACAGTGACAACCTCGAACCAGAGACCTTGTTAACTTTACGTTAATTATATAAAATGTTACAATTCACTAGAGCCTTCTTGCTAATGCATTCCTTCGCCGTCTTAATGTCTAAGCAAGAATATTTGTTTTTAGCTCTTGTGTTAGTCTGTCCACAGCATGTGTGATCTTGAGGAATTACTTGACAGTATTTAAAAACAAAATATGCGACAGTCAAGAACTATATTAGCAATATAAACTCTTTAATCCACTAAATCTGGACCTGCTTAAATACCATATGTCCTCGAGATTTTTTGATTGGGCCACCTGTTATGGCTAGCATGGGATGCCAAACTTAACACTGTTTAATGATAAAGATCTGAAACTCAGAGATCTTCTTTCTCTACTAGGAATTTCTCATACCATAATAATCCAATTAGTGTAGTATAGTACAGAAGTGTGTCTAGTCTAACCCTAAAGTTTGTTATCGTAAAATCTTAAGGATGCCCGCGATAGCATAGGCTAAGAGAGTAAATCGCGATTCGCGAATATGGCATACTTTATTTGTATTTGCACCGTACCCTAGAAACCATTCAAAGAGTGCTATGTTGCCAGGAATATTTCCTGACTGTATTAGTTGTTTAAAGTGGTTGTATGAAATCTGGTAGATATAACTCCATACAAAGGGCTTATGGGTTCTCCCTTATTGACTAGAGTGGGTTAAGACAGCGGTACGACGTCCATATGGCCTTCAGTGCTTAGGTTTGCTTAAGTATTTGGCTAGAACTATTTGGGATTCACAGATGGTCCGTGTGATTTGGGATGGATCAGCTCCATGTGTCCAGGGTGATAATAATAGCCTTTTAAAAACGTGGCAAGGCTCTTGACTGCGAATCAAAAGATTGCAGGACAGCCCGGCGTCGGTCAATATATTTTTTTTATTCTCCCTTTTTATTATTGCAAAAATATATTGCCTACTTAAATCTGTATATTTTTCAGACATGGTCTGATAACTACG
Source organism: Aspergillus tanneri (assembly GCF_003426965.1). Taxonomy (NCBI): domain Eukaryota; kingdom Fungi; phylum Ascomycota; class Eurotiomycetes; order Eurotiales; family Aspergillaceae; genus Aspergillus; species Aspergillus tanneri. The sequence continues at coordinate 2,591,847 of NW_022984632.1, forward strand.
CAGAATATACAAAGGATTTCCAAGGCAACCGCTACTGAAAGAAGACTAGATATTTTGTGTGGGAACCCAAGCAAAGTGGTGTCTTCTGTCGTCATCCAGACATTGTACTGTGTTTATTGTGATAATCACGAGGTATCTACTACATATATGCTGCATGTACTAAATTAGTAACAGCCAACCACAAAGAGTATTAAGCTTTCCATTCTCCGTACAAGGGCTCTTGTTTCGTTGGGTGTAATTTGTTGGCCGTCTCAAAAGGGTATCATTCGATACCGAATCTGATTAAAAAACGTAATATGCCTAAGCAATGGAGCGGTGTTGTTGCCCAACTCATGTACAATGATACAATCCTCGATGGCCTTTCCCTAAACAGCCCATTGTACATTGGCGATATGTCTTGGCATTGACTGGGGCTTTGTATAGCTACAGAGCTTGCACACAGCAGCGTGCTGATTTGTCCAAATGTTCATCTCCATGTGGAGCAAACCAGTAGTGGGTTTGCCATGATGGCTATGCTGACTGGGGAGCCTATTTTACAAAGGGGATTATTACGTACTATACTCCATACTGCGTAGTGTGTTTCATATCAATCATGGGTTTGCCGATCCTCCATATGGCTTCATCGGTGTCTATGTATACTTCGAACCTACCCAACCTGTTTTACGAACCCCAAAAAAAGCGGGAAAAAAGGGAAAAAAAACAAAAAAAAAAGGAAAAGGTTTGGACAAAGAAAAGAAAAAAAATACGTTCCATCCAACCATATCTCTGAATCCAACATCCTAATGGACCAACTTGCTTTCACCATCAGTCAGAGCGATGGCGTGTTCTACCGTCCTTCCCATTGGCGGATGGCTGCACGCGGCAATATCCGCCCTGCACTCAGGGCGCTTTTCATTGGTCAACAGTCAGTGCCATCGCTTATATAGCACACTTAGTAGGCGGTAGACTCGAGCAGTATCGTCGATCGAGATTCTCCAACACGATTGTTCCTCGTAAATCTTCATAGCTCACAAAGCTTCCCCCTCAGGTGGGGTGCAAATTCCAAACGACACGCTGCTCATTGATTATTCATGATGCCACCTGCCGTCTCCCACACTAAACCAGATGATCGAGAACAGTTTCGTCAGGCTTTCGTTGGAGATATCAGGATGTTCACGGGCCGCGGACAACCATGGGCCAGAAGACTAAGAGCAAACCCTGCTCCACGGCTTAACGTCACATCTTCCTTCCAGACCCCGTCATCTATCCACTCTTAGCATCTCTGACAAGCTTGTGACTCCCTACAGGTTACGAGAGTGCAGTGTCTCCCGTCTGCGGTGGATTTGATATTCCTGGCGGCGTTACTTACTCCATACTCTCTTGGCAATCTGGACCAGGGCTCTGTTGCTGTGTATTTCCTGTCTCTCCTCCCCTTCATAGTGTATCTCGGGTCTTCTTTTTTTTTTTTTTTTTTTTTTTTTTTGTTTGTTTGAATCCCTTTAATTGTGGAATTTCCTTTCCTTTGCCTGGTTATTCCTCATGAGATTGAACCATTACAATTCACCCTGCTTGAACATTTAAACAGATATCTCCCGTCACCGAGCCCTGTAGTTGTACCTGTCACGCTGCTACAGTTCGATCATCGGTTGATCAACGCTGCCTTTTCCATATCGTCAAGGCTCCCACTGGCAGCTTCCATTACCCCCACGGGCGATCCGTGTGTCTATATCTATACTCTTCAGACAACACGAGTTGAGGCATCGAGCTGATCTCTGAGGGAGCTTGCTTTTTAAAAATTCATCTTCCCGCTAGAGCCTTTTGATAATCCCTCTAAATTCCAATTTGTCGCAGGTCGAACATCTGTCGGTGCCTTCTTTGCCTGGCTTGCGTCACGACACCTTATTCTGAGTCCTACATACCCTTTATTTTTCTTTTTGGACTTGGCACATTGTGCCATTTCGTTTCTTTTCAATTTTAATTATCCTATTGTGACCGTGGCGCAGAGCTAGCAGTTATTCGCATTATCAGCCTCTGATCACGACATCGCCTTAGTGTCACTAGGCCTCCCTTAAAGATACCCACATTTCTACTTTTCTTGATATCATTTTTCAAGCTCACAATGACATCTTGAGCCTCTATTTTGATATTATTGTTCTCCTGACCAACTGGGAGTTCCTGGTTATTATTATTACTGCTATTCTTCCGTTTCTCTTTTTTAACGTCAGGCTTCAAACCCTTGGCCAATTATCTGCTTTTTCTTGGGCTTTGTCCCATCTTCAACCTCGTTTCGGTTTTGACTATCTTTTGTCCGTCCCGAATCGATCATGTCGGATGACATTAGGACTAAGGTTGGCCATGGCGTAGCTAAGGCCTTGGGTATCAAAATTGCCTATCGTGACCCCCTAGGAGCCAATGCGGACCCCGTTACCAGAGGCGAATCAACCTTCTCTGTTGGAACGGTGGACACCTATTCTTATCTCGAACCGGAGCCCACAAGCTTTGAATGGGTTACGGAGCTATGGCCTACCTGGGGCCAGGTGGGCAGTTATATCTACCGACTCTTCCCGTTCCTTTCCTGGATCACACGGTATAATTGGCAATGGTTCATCGGAGATTTAGTTGCTGGTAAACACCTCACTTCATCGAAAATGCTGGAAACCATGTTACTAATGTTCATCTAGGCGTGACAGTCGGGGCTGTTGTCGTACCACAAGGAATGGCATACGCCAAACTTGCAGAACTCCCTGTACAGTTTGGTCTTTACTCGTCTTTCATGGGTGTCCTAATATATTGGTTCTTCGCCACGTCTAAAGATATTACCATCGGCCCGGTCGCTGTCATGTCCACACTGGTCGGAACTATAGTACTCGAAGCAGAGAAAAAAATCCCGGATGTTGAACCGCATGTAATTGCATCTTGCATGGCAATTATCTCTGGTGGTATTGTCTGCTTCATGGGCTTGGCTCGTCTCGGATTCATCGTGGATTTTATCCCGCTTCCAGCAATCTCAGCATTCATGACGGGGTCCGCCATCAATATCTGTTCCGGTCAAGTGAAAGATATGCTGGGAGAAAAGGCAAACTTCTCCACTAGAGATGCAACCTATATGGTCATTATCAACACCCTCAAACACCTTCCCTCAGCCGGAGTTGATGCTGCTATGGGCGTCACTGCATTGGCTATGCTGTACATTATCCGCGCAGGCTGCAACTACGGTGCGAGACGATATCCTCACCGTGCTAAGATCTGGTTCTTCGCCTCTACTTTGCGGACAGTCTTTGTGATCTTGTTTTACACGATGATCAGTGCGGCTGTGAATTTGCACCGGAGAGATCACCCAAGGTTCAAGCTCCTGGGCAATGTTCCTCGCGGTACGTTCAAGGACTAACTGGCCCTTTCTCGTTGCTGTCGCTAATATTACTTCTCATGTCAGGTTTCCAGAATGCAGGATCCCCGGTGGTCAACGCTCGAATCATCAAGACCTTCGCAAGCGAGCTTCCCGCTGCCGTGATCGTCCTACTCATCGAACACATAGCTATTTCAAAGTCCTTTGGCCGTGTCAACAACTACACCATTGACCCCTCCCAAGAGCTGGTGGCCATTGGTGTGACCAATCTGCTTGGACCGTTCCTTGGTGCCTACCCGGCTACCGGGTCCTTCTCCCGGACGGCCATTAAGTCGAAGGCTGGAGTCCGAACACCGCTTGCTGGTTGCATCACCGCAGTTGTCGTCCTGCTTGCTATATACGCCCTGCCTGCCGTCTTCTTCTACATTCCTAAAGCGTCCCTTGCCGGAGTCATCATCCATGCTGTTGGTGATCTGATCACGCCGCCCAACACGGTCTACCAGTTCTGGCGCGTTTCCCCCCTTGATGCGATCATCTTTTTCGTTGGTGTTATAGTCACTATATTCACCACCATCGAGATTGGGATTTACTGCACCGTCGCGATAGCTGCAGCCATCCTCCTCTTCCGGGTTGCTAAAGCCCATGGCCAATTCCTCGGTAGAGTTACTATTCACTCCGTGGTCGGCGATCATTTGATACAAGGGGATGGCAAATATGGATCTTCTAAGTCGCCGAACACTCCTTCGGAAAGCAACGGTAGCTACCAGCGTACCATTTTCCTCCCTCTTAACCACACCGACGGGTCAAATCCCGAAGTAGAGGTGGAACAGCCCTATCCGGGTATCTTCATCTACCGATTCTCGGAAGGATTCAATTACCCGAATGCCAATCACTATACCGACTCCCTCGTGCAGACGATCTTCCAGAACACGCGACGCACCAATCCTTTTGCCTATGGCTCTCCCGGAGATCGACCGTGGAACAACCCTGGCCCGGCCAAAGGCAAGTCTGAGCCCGACCGCTCGCACCTGCCCACCCTCCGTGCTATTATTCTCGATTTCTCGTCGGTCAACAATGTGGATGTGACCTCTGTGCAGAATCTCATTGATGTTCGCAACCAGCTTGATCTTTACGCTTCTCCGCAATCCGTGCAGTGGCATTTTGCCCACGTTAACAATCGGTGGACCAAGCGCGCGCTCGCAGCAGCAGGCTTCGGATACCCCAGCCCAGCCTCCGAGGATGGGTTCCATAGATGGAAACCCATCTTCAGCGTGACAGAAATCGAGGGCAGTGCTTCGGCAGCGGCCCATGCAGAAATGGTGAATAACAAGCACGTCTACCAGGCTAGTAACAAGAGTGGAGACCTTGAAGATGGGTTCAAGCATGACCCGAAGACTACTGAGCGCGAGACGGCGGGAATCGAAGTGTCTTCTGATGGAAGCAGCACGCAGGAATACAAGTTGCAACGCGACCTTAAGGACAGCCAGGCCTACAAAAATCGGAGGAAGATGGCTTTGGTGCAGGGCATCAATCGTCCGTTCTTCCATATTGACCTAACCAGTGCTCTGCAGAGCGCATTGGCGAATTATGAGGAACAGGAACTCTCTGTTAGGGAAGCTGATGCGTGAATGGGCCTGTATCGTTTATGACCATCCCTGGTTGGAAGGGTCGAGATAACGACTCGTTTGACGATATTTATTCCTTCATTTCTCCTATTTAATATTTGGATTTTAAAGCGAGTCAACCAGTTTTTAGTACATTATTACACCTCGATGTTGATACCTGGATGTTAAGTCATACCCCTGAGATCTAGCTCACTGTATGGAGTATATAGACAGATTCTGGCATGAATAATATCTTTTTCCCTGGTTGGGGAATCAATCTTTTCTTCTCCATTGACGAGGCTGTGGACCTCCAGTAATCTCGAAGGATCGTCGGGCAAAGCTTTTCTAGGGCAACGGTGGATATTGATGCCTAGGATCGAGGGGTCTCGCTATTCCCAACTCAGTAATTCGGCAAGCAAGAAGCCGCAGTTATTACCGGATTTGGGCATCGCGTCCATCACGATGGCTTAACCTAATCACCAGCGTTCGATTCAATGCTTGAACACGATGTGGCTGAGACTACGCCTTCTATTAGCGGTTGCTCGCAGTGTATACTCCATAAATGTGGGGTTGAAATTAGTAGTTGCCTAACCTTATTGTAGGGTATATATACACACAAGATGTTGGTCCCTGGGGATTATTGTCGTCTGAATCAGCCCATCCTTCATATTCACTGGACCCGCGCCCGTTGCTATGATTAAGGCTTACAGATATATCCGCGAAAAGACCGGGGGGCCGTCTGAGCCATCGTCGCGAAAGACTCAGAAACCTCTCTGCTCTCATCTCGCGCAACAACGACGACAACGGCAACAACACAGCCAAGATACCACCATAAGGAGTACCGAAAATGAAGTACCTTTGCAGGATATGGGAGCTAGCTCAGTGCAAGAACAGAGGAATATATTGCAGGGATATCCCCAGAGCGGAGAGAAATGCCAGGTGTGCAAGGAAGAACGGCGTCGCGAGCGGGTTTACAGCTGGAAGCTCATCGGTGGACTTTGCTTGCCATTTACCCTGGCGACGCTGGACTTGACGATTGTGGCCACCGCGGTGCCATCCATTGCCTCCCATTTCAGTACATTTGTCTTATTCCCGTGGTATACTGCTTGGATGCTGATGTCGCACAGACAAGTTTGACGAACTCAATTGGATCGTCACTGCTTTTACATTGACATCGACGGCGTTCATCCCGATGTTCGGCCAGCTTGCTGATGTCTTTGGCCGTCACGCAGTGCTGCAGCTGGCTTTGTTCCTGATGCTTATTGGGAGTGTGTTGTGTGCCGCGGCGCAGACTTGGGGTATGCTTCTGCTGGGAAGAGCTCTACAGGGGACGAGCTCTGCCGGGCTCATGAATATCATCATGATTATCCTTGCAGATAAGGTGTCGTTGAAGGTGAATGCTAAGAACAATTCGCTTTTCGCGTTTGTCGGTGGTATAGGATACTCTATAGGACCGGTGATAGGGGGGTAAGTGATGTGATATCCCGCTGTTTGCTCTCTCAACTAACAAGGGATTAGATATTTAACGGATGTAAGGCTTCGAATTCTGTCCGGTTGGAGAGGTTTCTAACTTAAACAGGATAATTGGAGATATTGCTTTGTGATACCCATACCTGTATGTCTTGGAATTCTCTATGAAGAATATCTATTGACGCATACAGATCGCTTTCTTCTCCCACATTTTGATCTATTTCCTGCTGCGAAAAGAGCTCGTCGAGGGGACCATTTTCCGCCGGGGGTCCAGGATGTCATCTCTTCTCCCGGCGCTTGCAACACTGGATGTATTCGGATCGGCCCTGTTTATATTCGGCATCGGTCTCATCATCCTGGCCACAGCATGGGGAGGTGCCGCATACGCTTGGACGGCCCCTCAGGTCCTTGGTCCCCTTATTGTCGGAGCAATATGCTTTGTTTTGTTTTTCGTGTACGAGTATCTGCTCGAGCCGGGGAGGATACTCTCGCGAGTGTTTCCGACGCAGGTCCCAATGATTCCATATAGCATGTTTTCTCGAAAAGATACTATATGGCTGATGATAGCACAGGTATCAATTGGCGCGTGTACGCCCCTTCCCTCTCTGTGTGACCAGTATATGTAATTGACTCGCAATAGCAATGTTCTCTGTCTTCTACTTCATCGGTATCTATTTCACTCTTGTCGAAGCGTACCAGGCATCTAGGGCTGGCCTTCAACTCTTATACTACATTCCCGGCCTAGGAGGTAAATAAATTAATATATTACAGTCTCCCTACTCGACGACAGACAGCTGACTCGGACCTACTACAGCCGGCGTCTACACAGCAATGTTCCTATGCAATGTTGTACCGGCGCAGACCTTCTTCCCGTTAAACTTCGGGTCCATCATCAGTACAATCGGCCTTGCGGTCATACCATACGCGATCCACGTCCAGAACACGGGCCTCCTCAACGGAATGATGGCCCTAGCTGGCGCTGGGACTGGTCTCCGCTTCATGCCTGCCACTCTGCACGCGGTGGGCGTATGGCCTGAGAGAATCGCCCCGGCGATGTCATTGATGCGCTTCGCCATGCCGTTCGGGGGCACAATCGGTCTAACGATCATGGGCAGCGTTTTTAATAACAAGTTCGGCCCATCTTTGGGCCTAAGCAGTGCTGGCAATGCTAATTTCAATGTCCATGATACGTCTTCTCTTTCCGTAATTACAACACTATCTCCTGCTGCGCAGAAGGTCGTTCGTATGGCCGGGAAAGATGCTATCATGTGGGCTTATATATCCATATTGCCTGTGATGGGCGTGAGTCTTATCTCGGGACTGCTGATGGGGAATGTATGGATTAAACCCAAGTCGAAGGATGAAGACCAAGAGCACGTTGATGCGGAGGGGTCAAGACATAGCGAGGTGGTTTACGTATCGTATTTGTGGGCTTTACTAAAGGTATGTCTTCTTGTGCCATTGGTACTAGGTACTAACTATAGTAGGGAAATGTCACTTCCTACAAGCAGATCAGCCGGCCGGTGGCGGAGAGAGAGAAACAGTGATCGCTCTAATTGAACATAGAAGGACCGGCCATTAATGCATAAAACTTTGTCCACCCATGAGCCCATGAGTTGCGAGATATGGTATCCCCTCTGCTCCTGTATACATAGCTATCGACAGGAAATTTGGGAGGTGTTATTTGTAGAGCAAGATCAGCTCGATATAATGTTCTCAGTGATAGAATAATTTGGCTATACCTTAGCTCTAATGTCTACATGGTTATTCTCCGTTATATTGACTAATTCCATCTGTTCGGCCTATCCCCGTCTCAGTCACAGTAGTATACAATTCGTCAACACAAGGAAAGAACAAAACACGATATATAAGGAGTATCTCAAATTTCTTAGATTAGATCTACTCCTCTATGTATAGTAGTTATGCGAACATGAGTCTGACACATCCTCATCGCCGGTGTTGCCAGCCACATGTACGTCCCAGATACTTACATCCTACCTAGTCCCCAAGATTCGAGCTTACATCCTATATACATACAGTGGAGGTTCTGTTCTCTCGTCGCTGACTTCGTAAACATAAAAGCAACATGATCGAGTCAGCACAGATGCATGCCATCGTCCGGACAGACGAGCAGTCGACGAGCCTATCACCGCTAGGTATCAGCTATCGGCTTGCTTCGTGTGGATCTCCGTGACAAGCCAATCTCTGGCGTGTTGGAAGCCGACCTAGAATAGCGAACGACTGCTACAGAGATGATTATTAGGACTGGGTCTGCCAAGGATTAGTCCCTTGGAGACTTTGAGACCGAAGTGATTTTTTCAGTGGACGAAGGCCTGTAGAACAATATATGGCGAGATCTGTCTATCCGACTAAGGGCTATGAGCACAACGCCAATATCGACATATAGTACAATAGCACCCCTCCCTCATCATCATTATAATAACCCTTCTCACCCACTTAGAGACCCATCCCCAGGACCAACCACCACCAATCCAACACCATAAACGACTCTGAAAGAATCACCTTAAAACCCCCCCAACTCCCGCCCACCCCAGAACAAACCCCGACAACGCCTCACCCAAAACACCGCCCCCAAACCAAACATCCTTCCAGGCACCCATCCTCTTGACTCCTGTCGAACCAGAACCCAAACCAGCCGGTATGAACCCGCGCTCATTAACGCCCTCGATCTCTCCCGCGTTCGAGCCCGGAAAGAATGCTCCCGCGCCGACGCCGCCGGATCGCGAAAGCAGCACCAGATGGAATACCCCGGAGACGAAGACCGTTCCGACAAGATAGAAGATAAATCCCGTTGCGGATTGGAGGGCTAATATACCCGCTGTGAGGCCTAGGAGAAATGAGGTGAGGGAGTGGAGGTTGGAGAGAACCTGATTAAGATAGGATTACGATTAGCTATGCGGGATAACTAGGTGAAGAGCTGGAGGGTTGAAGCATACGCGATTGTTGTGTTGGACGGATTCAGGGACGAGAGGATTAATCAGGAGGGAGAGTTCTTGTTTTGTTGGTGCCATTTTCTTGCGTTCTTTCCCTCTCTTAATGGAGGATACGGAGCAAAGGTAGGTGAGATGGAATTGGAGATGCTTCTAGTTAGCGTTTTGCCATTTTATACCGCCTCACGTTACTCTACGGCAGAAAGATGCAATATCAAGAATATTTAATACCCAAGTCCGCGAATAGTCTATACGTAAAACACAACCCTCCCCGCCCCGACTGTCCTCCCGACTGTCCCACTAGATCCCCACCTGGAGTCAACTAAAACAGTGGATAAAAAAATATGAACAGCTGACTGGTGTGTCGTGATCTCATCCGTCTCATCAAGTGCCATAGCCCCCCAACATTCCCAGAGAACTGAAAGAAAAGAACATTATGCATGGGAATCAAAGCTTATTGATGGGAATGTAATAAATGAAAAGAAAATGAAATCGCCCGGATCATCTTCCGAATCTTCGGTACAAACGCCTTCGCAGCATATCATCGAGTAAACCAAAGAAAAGTCAGTTGTACCAGGGCCTGGAATCGCCACTACATGGTATCATAAGCGAATTTCATCAATGCCCCAGCACATAAACCACATCCATCACCCCCAGAGATCGTTTTACTGTGATGCGCACTGCACCCTCTCGGCACCAGGAGGAACATCTTCATCATCCTCGTCCATTGCAGCCGCACCGTGCGCGCGCGCTTGCGAGTATTCGCTCGAGTCAACATCCTCCAGCTCGAAGTCCTCCACCATGGAGTCAGCGGGCGGCTTAGTCTGCTCCATCCGAGCTGGCAGAACCTGCTCCAGGAGGTTGAGGTTCCGAAGCTCATCCGTTTTAGGGAACTTCACATCGAACTGGATGTAAAGGTTGCCAAAATCATGATGACGGAACGAAGGCATACCCTGGCCCTTGATAACCTTAATGGCACCTAGAAAGGGTTAGCCAAGTTCCTTATTCGGAGACTAAACAAAGGGAACTTTTAACGTACCGGGTGTAATGACCTCTCCAGGAGCAATGTTTACCGTCAACCACCGATCATCGAGATGCTCAATATTGATGGCGCCACCACCAAGAGCGGTGAGAAGATCGATCTCTGCTTGGAAGAACAGATCGTCATCCTTGCGCTGGAAACGGGGGTGAGGCTTCTGCTCTATCTCAAACACCACATCTCCGGGCAGAACGCCAGGCATCTGGTCACCCTCTCCACGGAACTCGATCTTGTGCCCATTCTTGACACCCTTATCGACGTGGACGTGCAAAACCTTCCTTTCCACGACCGTCTTCTTGCCACTGCAGCGCTTGCAGCGGTCCTTGTCACGGACAATTTCTCCCTCCCCGTTGCAGTCAGGGCACACAGTCTGGAAACGCTGGATCATGGGGCCCATCTGGCGCATCATAGTCTTCATACCAGAACCATTGCAACCGGTACACGACTTCACTGCACCTTCTTTACCACCCCGGCCATCGCATCCAGGGCAAATGACGGACTTTTGCAACGCCAATTTCGAGACCTTGCCACGGTAGATGTCCTCCAGGTTAACCTTGTGAACGTGATGGATGGTACGAGCCTTCTTGGGGCCCTGGTCACGCATGCCGCCGCCGAACATGCCTCCAAAGCCACCACCGCCGCCAAAGAACTGAGCAAAGAGATCCTCAGCACCCATTCCACCACCGGCACCACCACCTTCAAGACCCTCCTCACCATACTGGTCGTAAATCCCTCGCTTCTGAGAGTCGGAAAGGATCTCGTAGGCATGGGACAATTCCTTGAACTTTTCGGCAGCTTCTGGGTTGTCGGCATTCTTGTCTTTAAACTCCTGTCAGTCCCAGTCCTGGTGCACAAGATCCCTCTTAAAAAAGAGTTCTGTGAAGGCAGATCATGTCAGACAAAAACGTACCAGGGTGATACTTTAGTGCACCCTTCTTGTAGGCGGTCTTCAGTTGAGCATCAGTAGCCGTCGAGGGGACCTAATAACCTTCAGTCAGTCTTGAAGTCTCGATAAAACCAATGTGAGAAAGAAATTTCAACGTACCCCGAGACAATCGTAGAGCTTGGTATCCTTAACCATTGTGATTTGAGTCTAAACAAAAGTGAGGAGGTAGGGGGAAAATTATAGAAACAAGAACTTTTTGAGACAAGAAAAAAGGAAATCCACAGGACCTTTGTGGCCGCAGAATCGAAAAGCACTGAAAAGAGGCAGGAGAAAGTAAGAAAATCACAGGGTGATTCCGAGAGGAAGAGTAAAGTCTATAAGCAAGGATAGTGCCTCGATTCCGGGGGATTCAGGTTGGGACAGTTGATGGGAGGAAGAAAAAGGGTTGCGAAAGGCCCTTTCTCAAGATTATCAGAGAGCGGCGACAGGCTGGCTTACTGGAGGTAAATGACTGGTACGGTAACTGATCTGGTAAGTAAGGAAAGTAAGTAATCCCAATACCAATAACAGAACCAGGCACCAACGGATCTTCTCTCCACTGTCGCACCCCTCTCTAATCTGTCTACGCTTGTAAAGGCGATGGTAATCTATACGGGAAATACGATAGGGCCGTCGAGGTAAAGTAGAGAATCGTATCTCTTGCAAAGATTTCTTCGAAAGTAAGAGACTGAAGAGAAAGAAAAGAGCCTGAATCTTCCGTGAAGGTGGTCTCAGTCTTGCTTTTCAAGGATACCACCAAATCTTGCCGATTATGACATACAGGGCTGATCTTCTCACGGTTTCGATCAGTGTGAAATTCAGGGCCCGAGCGCCGATTCCATTCGATTCTTCGACCTTCCACTAGCTTCGCAGCAATTCTGTGGTTGGTTGTGAAATGTAATTACAGAGTTTGTGACGGTTGGTCCTTTGAACTGACAACGCCTTGGGGTGTATTCTATTACAGATTTTTTATACATAAAAGTAGAAATAAATTCCATCTGCTTCTACAATCACCCCTGACTACGGTGATACAAAGAAAAGCAGGTTCTGTTTGTATGCTGAAACGCAGACAGGTAGAAACATCACAGTGCTAGCAGATTACTAATCTGTGCCTTATTAAGTGCTACTGATAAAGTTTTTTTTTATTTTTTTTTTGGGTGGCGCAGCTGATGCCTCAGGACTGAGAATGGGCAATTTCAAGCAGGCTTATCGATAAGCGATAGTGCAGCCCAAAGCAGAGTCCTCCTGTTGTGTTTCGAATTCCATATTTGTCACTTGTCATTCGGAGACCCTTGACTGTCATATGAATTAGTCGGTCCGAAACCAGACTTTAATGGCAGATCCTGTCTGATTTGCATATCAAAAGGACGAGACGTCAGACATAATAGATTAGTCTAAGCTGCAAACTATAACAGCTCTTCACAGAATACGCATACTCCGGAATATCTCTTATTTATACAGGTCATACCAAGGCCAAAAGGCGGCCGACCAGAGAAGATTCTCATGTCTAAGCTAAATACTACTTATGCTTCAACTAGGTTCCATTCTTGCAAGCTAGACAGAGAATGTTAGTATAAATATAATTGGTTCTGTAGTCTATAGGCAGTATATCTGCTTCTTTGCCTCTGTATGGACAGATCACCTGACCTGGAGTTCAGTATATAGTCTCTGAACTCCCAGCATCATTATCTTTTCCAATACTTAATTCTGATCCGTTCTGTCATTTCAATTTCATCTCTTTACTTGAATCCACTAATGTTGCCATCGCTTCCTCGATCTTTACCCCAGCTCGGACGGACATGGTTGCCCCTTGATTTCTCCAATCTAAACTTTGTCCTAATACCTGCAAGTCAGAAAATCGAAGAAGAAACCATCCCGGATATATTGCTTCCACGTATTATCCTGTTCGAATAGGAGGAAGCTTCAAGGGCCGATATCAGGTCGTAGGGAAACTACAGATATAATCGCCATGAAGCGACTCGCTCTCGCACTATTACAGCTGTCTTCGTTACGTTATCCTTAAAGTCTATGTCAACTCCGCAGCCTTATTTGATTTCGAGCTCAAGATATACAAACGTATAGAGAGGCCCTCGAAAAGTCATCCAGGTCTTTGCTTTACTGGCTTGATGTCTATGGGCCGGATGACAAGCATCGATGTCTAGTGCATCCTCCATTATAAGAGATTTTGTTCACCTTTGTGCACCGCAATCTGGTACGTAGGCTGCCTGAACCAGTCTTGGTATATGTGCTTCAGCGCCTGTTTTTGGAACTAGACTACCTCCGTACAGAATGCCAGATTATACATGCTGGTACGTGCTCCATCTTTGTCTTTCTTGCTTCTGTTGTTTACTTGAGAACTCCGCTAGACATCGAGGCTGGCAATATCATGTTCGGGATCGTATATGGAAGAATTATCTACGTATACCAGAACTCAGAATGCCCAGAGAATGGGGTCCCAGTCCTTTGAGACTTTGGATCAGCTACGCTCAGTAATATAGAGCATCGGAGGTGATTCTGGAAGCCCCCTGGACGTACAGAGTTGATATATATGGAGCGCGGGATGTATGGTAAGACAAGAATGTCCGGCGATACTGGTACCGCAATTATTAAACTTGTATCGAAGATTTAGGACCTTTTCGAGGGAGCGCCCTTGTTCACTGGCCACTACCCAGAATTTCAGACATAACGAAGTCGAGCTCACCTCGCCGAGATAATTAGTCTTTTTGGTCCTCCGCTCAGCCTTCGGTAAGCCAACTTTTTATCTGGTGAATCTCAGTATCCACTCACTACATTTAGCTTTCTATGTAACTTTTACGATGAGAATCGCAAGATCAGATTCCACTCGAAGAGAGGGATACTACTCTCGAGGGTCGGGACAAAGCAAGTTTTTTACACCTATTTCCGAAGATGCTGCAGGAGGAGCCGGGTAAGCGTAGTTCCGCTACGGAAGTAGGAGAGGAAAGGACGAGTGGATTCGTAAGCATTTGTAAGTGTAGTTACACAATCAAATCTAAGAGTGCTGTAAGGATAGTCTATTCTGAATTGGCAGTCGACAAGGGATAAAGAAATAATGGTGTCGTGTAGAAGCGACTTCCATTAGCCATGGACTTCCAATTCGATGCGGGAGGAGAAGCTGACCAGACTGGATCTGTGCTTCTCTTACTATGTTTAGCTCTTTAGTTACTCCTCCCTGAGCAATACTCTGTACATCTTGGAATAGAAATAACGTAACCATAAAAATGCTCACAATCTCCAGTCCTTATCAGCGTGGTAAACCCCTCGGTGTTCGGAATGAAAGGCCAATCATAACCCCACCAGTCTCGCTGATCGGACCAGACAAGTTCTCACGAAACTAAGATTTCCCAGTCGCTAAGATCCCAACCAAAACCTTGCTATAGATTCCCTCTGTCAATTCCCGTGTTCCCTTGACAATAATATCCTGCATTCACCATACACCACATCCTGTAAATCATGGACCAAGACCCCGGGTTTATCGCCGCCTTGGAAGAAGCTAAGAAAGGCGCTGGGGAGGGTGGAGTCCCCATTGGAGCTGCTTTAGGTATGTCTTTATACTTGATATGTTCCTGTCTCTATTATACTGTGACCAGCCTAAAAAATTGATGTTGTAGTCTCCAAGGATGGTAAGATCCTCGGTCGAGGACACAATATGCGCGTCCAACAAGGCAGCGCGACGTTACATGTTAGTGACTGGGAGTCCTTTCATATCTTATCGACCTTGGCAAATGAACTTACGTCTACCCATGTAGGCTGAGATATCTGCTCTCGAGAACTCGGGTCGTCTCCCCGCTTCCGCCTACGAAGGCGCTACCATGTATACCACCCTGTCTCCCTGTGACATGTGCACGGGTGCCTGTATACTCTACAAGGTGAAACGCGTGGTCATTGGCGAGAATGTGAACTTTGTCGGTGCGGAGGAGTATCTCCTCAATCGCGGTAAGGAGGTTGTATTGTTGGATAACGAGGAATGTAAGCAATTAATGGGGGATTTTATCAAGGAAAAGCCAGAGCTTTGGTAAGTTTCATTCTTTCCATTATCATGATACATGCAATCAAACCGTCTTTTGGTACACTGCCTTAAAGCCTAACGAATACTGCTTACAATATGCCACACTCAGGAATGAGGATATTTCCGTCTAGACTTTTATGCCTTATAATGGACATGCCACCAACATTCATTGATGGATTATGAGAGGAGGAAGTTGCTGTGTATATAAGAATTGAGGATTGCGAAAGCCAGTCGACGCCATGTTCACATTTCAACGAGCTCTTGCATAAGACTCTGTCGATGGATCTCCTGAAAGAAGAATTTCAGATCATCTGGGTTAACAAAAGGGGTAATACCTGGTTAAATTAGTATTCCATTCACTAGGAACAACAATACTAGACATCGTACCGTGACCCAAGTTAGCAATCCATCCTTGTTTGCCCTTCTGGAATCCCTCTACCATGTTTTCGACAGCTTCGCGAATAGCCAGTCGGCCACCGTAGAGCACACCCGGATCGGCATTACCCTGGATTGTCACTCGGCCATTTGCAATCCGCATAGCCTCAGCCGGATCATGCAGCCAGTCCAGCCCAACCACGTTATAACCCGATTCACAAAGGTCCTCAAGAGCATACCATGCTCCTTTGGCGAAAACCGTCATCGGCACCGGCTCCAGGCCCATCTCCTTTAGCCTCTTAGGCAAGTTTGCGGAGATATATCGCAGATACGGGAGTGAGAAGGACTGGAAGGAGGTTGGAGACAGCTCACCAGCCCATGAGTCAAAGACTTGGACCAACTGCGCACCCGCAGCTACCTGAAGGGCAAGGTATTCTACACAGATGTCTGCAATCTTCTGCAGCAATGCCTGTGACTCCTTGGGATACCTATAGATCCACGTCTTCGATTGGACAAACAGCTTGGTTCCTCCACCTTCAACCATATAGCAGAGCAAGGTCCACGGAGCCCCGCAGAAGCCAATGAGGGGTACACGGCCTTGTAACTTGTGGCGGGTGAGCGTAATAGCCTTGTAAACGTAGTCCAACTCTGACTTGACATCAACTTGCTTCTGCATCACTTTCTCGTATTGTCCATCGTCCGGCGACTTGAGCGGCTCTGGGAAATGGGGTCCTTTCTTGTCAACCATTTCCACGACCATTCCCATTGCCTGAGGAATAACTAGGATGTCCGAGAAGATAATAGCGGCGTCAATAAGCCCTGCATATCGCTCTATGGGTTGAATGGTCAACGTCGAGGCGACTTCCGGGTCGCGGCAGCATTCGAAAAAATCGCGGGCCCCCTTGGCTTCATGGTACTCGGGAAGGTAGCGTCCAGCTATAGAAAAAAACAATTTAAAATTTAGCAGCCGTCGACTTCATTTGTATAGTTGACTCTAGAAGAAGAGAGAAGAGAAGTGTTGCAAAACACAGCGCAAGCATAGCATACCTTGCCGCATGACCCATATGGGAGGGCGGTTTACCTTCTCACCTACAATGACATCAGTCCCTGGTCATGCTCCTTCAGGTATTGACGAAATAATCACCTCTTGCAGCCCTCAGCAAAAGGTCATTTTTCAATGGCGCGAATTGTTCCTGCATTTTGGCGGGGAAACGACAGATGGGATGCGGAACGAGGGGAAGTGAGTGGGATGAGGGGAGCACAAGACAGGCAGAGTCTCGGCGCCTCGGGCCGCAAATCAAGCGATGCTCGCTGGAAGGAGCAGCCGGCACAGCATGCCACAATATTCGGCAGCTCGAGTCCAGCCTGGCCCATGGAGACATTTTCCGGACGCCATGCTATTGGAAATATTTTCTTTGATATATACGTAGTTGTCTGGAAGGTGCAGACTTCTGAATAATAATAGTATACTAGATTACAAGAGTATTCGCCTCAATCGTCCTCACCCATGTACCTCTTACGCATATTCCCCAGACCATATAGAGAATCATTCATTTCCTTTCGTTGCTTTGCGTCGATGCTCGCTGGTATTTCAGAAGTACCGCTGGCGTTTATGGTGCCAACTGTCGACTCTGCCACTGACTCCCACACCAAATCGTCCGTCTCGGGCGTCGCGCGGTATGCTTCAATCAGAGTCGTGGTCGGACTGGATCGCCATTCTTGGGTTGATCCTGCCTCTCGGACATTATCAACGGAGACAAAAATAGTACTCTCCTGTGCATTGCTGGTTACATCAAGAACATTACCAGATGTGCTAACAGGCTTCTGTACTTTTAATGTGCCGTTGGATTCCAGGGCAAAGCATTGCAGCTTCGAAGATCTTTTTTAGGCAGTCAGAATCTTGCAAAATCCCTTCGGCTTCCATGGTTTTGATATCCACTCACCCCTCAATTCCAACCAGAATCAATCGCAACGCCCCCGAAGGATTTTCTGTATTGCCAAGCGATGTCGCCCAGATACCACGAACGGCGATGTCTGTGGACTCCGACGCCTCGTCCACAAGCGGGACCTTCTGTAGCACTCGGCTTTCGGCCCACTTCCAGACAAGTAGGTGGTTGTCACCTCCACCAGAGATGAGATATTCTGGGGCCCACGTGGGCACGCAGAGTGAGCTGACAAACGAAGTGTGACCCAGACAGTAGTTCTCGATCACGTGTGTTTGAGGGGGACCTCGAGAAACACGGATATGTTCATCTCGATCTGCAGTCAGAATGAAAGTGCGCTTCTTGCTAGTAGAAGAGTCCACTGGGAGTGAGACAAAAGCCAGGTCTGTGAGAAGCGACACATGACCGATGAGCAGCTGATGTTCAAAGTTGAGACTCGGTTTCTCTTCGCTAGTTTTCTTAATTTTGGCTTCATATTGCCGCTTCTGTTGCTCCAGAGATGCCAGATTACCCTTGGTGTGCACCGTCAGGGCAGTGGCAGCGGGCCAGCATTTCTTCGATTGGCGCGAAGTAGCTTTCGACGCCACATATGCTTCATTGGGAATAAGCGGTAGTGAATAAACGTCCCCAAATTTATCACCACACAGGATGATGCTGTCATTGTTGGCCAGGGAAAGAGCACAACCCCTCTTTGGCATAACTCTACATACTGGATGAGCCATGCTTTAGTCATAGGGTTTCCTTGCGCTTACCTTTCACTTAATTGCTCCAAAGAGCCATCCTCCCCTAGTCGAAAAACGCGAATGCACTTATCCTCTACGGTCATCGCAACCACATATCTGCCGTTAGTGGATGTCACGAGGAGAGGAATGCTCGACCAAGATGCAGATGTGGGCTTTCCTGATCCCCCATCCATAGACACCTTTCTCTTTTTCTCCGGTGGGCCTTGACCGTCCACGCTGGGCTCAACGTCCATTGCTGTAGGGGCCGCTGCATCATTGTGGTCTACATCCTGTGGCCAACTAGCAAGCCGTTGCCCGGTCTCGGCAGCGTAGGAGTAGAGTTTTGAGCCGGCGGACGCTACAATGACGTTCTGATGGCCGGCATGCTGCCTGTCCACGAATTGAACCCGCTGAAAAGGGTGGTGGGAATTGACGGCCATAACTGACTATTCGGTGGCCAAACAGCACCCTGACAATAAAAATCTCGCTGAATAGAGGGGCCGATGCGAGCGACTATGTAAGTACTAAAATCTATGGCCCGCTTATCACCCAGAGCCGCACCGCCGCGGGTAGCGCCCACGTGACCGCACTAGGCGAAGGCACAAGAAAAGAAAATGCCAAAATCCAAATTTCTTCCGACCTTCAACTGTCGCGACTTCAATCGGACACCATCACCACGTTAACCTAAGAGGGAACATTTTACTTGCCCTTAAACATCCTATCTTCAGCCCAATAAGAAGAAATGGGGGGCAAGTCTGCTACCAAGGCCGCTTACTTCGAGAAGCTCAAGAGCCTTCTCGATGAGTACTCCACCGTCTTTATTGTCGGTGTCGACAATGTCAGCTCTCAGCAGATGCACGAGATTCGTCTGAGTCTCCGTGGCGAGGCTGTTGTTCTGATGGGAAAGAACACCATGGTATGATTTCCGGCTCATTCGACTCTGCCGAACGTCCATTGACCGCATTGTTCAGGTTCGCCGTGCCATCAAGGGCTTCATCACTGACAACCCCGAGTATGAGCGTCTGCTTCCATTCGTCAAGGGTGAGTTAATTGTTGAAGAGTAATTGAGTTTTGGAGAAAGGTGCATCCGCTGACTATCCCTCTCTGCACTGCAGGCAACGTTGGTTTCATCTTCACCAACGCTGATCTCAAGGCCACCAAGGAGAAGATCTTGGCCAACCGTGTCGCTGCCCCCTGCTCGTGCCGGTGCCGTTGCCCCTGCAGATGTCTGGGTTCCTGCTGGTAACACCGGTATGGAACCCGGTAAGACCTCTTTCTTCCAGGCTCTCGGTGTTCCCACCAAGATTGCTCGTGGTACCATTGAAATTACCACCGACCTGAAGCTCGTTGAGACTGGCGCCAAGGTCGGCCCCTCCGAGGCCACCTTGCTGAACATGCTCAACATCTCTCCCTTCACCTATGGTATGACCATCCAGCAGGTTTACCAGGAGGGTCAGACTTTCAGCGCTACTGTTCTGGACATCACCGAGGAGCAGCTCCTCCAGTCCTTCAGCTCTGCCATCAACACCATCACTGCCATCTCCCTGGCTACCAGCTACCCTACTCTGCCCTCCGTTATGCACTCTCTTGTCAACGGCTACAAGAAGGTTCTGGCTGTTGCGGTTGAGACTGAGTACAGCTGGCCCGAGATCGAGCAGCTCAAGGACCGTATCGCCAACCCTGAAGCTTATGCTGCCGCTGCTCCTGCCGCCGCCGCCGCCGCTCCTGCTGGTGACGCTGCCCCCGCCGCTAAGGAGGAGTCTGAGGAGGAGTCCGATGCCGACATGGGCTTCGGCCTTTTCGACTAAACTTCTCGTTTACTACACGAGATACGAATGCCATGTATTAGATTTTTATGTGCCTGATCATGACGGTTGGGGGGGGGGAAATGGAAATGAAAATCATGGTAGCAATATTCTCTTCCCTTTATTCAATAGATATGGAACGTAGTCACGCTCCATCATCTTGATCAAAATGGTGAGTTTCTGTTTTTTTATCATTACCTACCCTTGATATTTCAAGAATCAACATCCATCACATCACTGCGAATGATGATATTTTTTAACTCGGAGCAATACACCCTTGCGGGGTGGCACTGAAGATTAAAAACTAGCAACAACAAACACTCTAATTTTTTGCTGACGCCATACCCTCACTTCAACATTTTCTGTCTCACGCTTTTGCAACGTCTGATTGCTAACATTTGTTTCAGTAGGCGCAATTGACTGGTCACTTCTTGTGCCACAGAGCTTGAACGTATTTATTGCATAGCATCGTAGTGATGGAGCCACCAATGAGGGCCGTAGTTAATACTACTTCTACGACCACCACCCTCAGCTAGTATAGCATTTGCCTAGATAGGGAGTATGTTTAGGAGGCATATCTAAAGAGAATATTTAAACAGATATATGCTCATTATATTATATCCTCTAGTCCTGTAATATCTGCAAGTAAGAGTGGAGCAGAATGTTAGTTCGTAGTTGACATTCCTGTTAATGGTCTAAATATTCTCCACATGCATAGGTATGTGCTGCATTTTCTACATAGTAGACACATTTTAATGCTCCGGCTTCACTGCCTTTGCTTCTGAGGGGAGAATGTTTATTGTCTGAAACCTTTAATTATCTAGTAATATGATGGCTCAGCTAACTATGTACATAACTAGTTCCTGCTTTGGACAAAAAAGACTCGGCTTAAATTTATATGCAAACAAAGTAGACTATTTATAGATAGCTTGAAAGGTAAAACACTGACCAGGTAGAAACAGTTTGATATTTATTCTCTTCCAGTATCGCACAAATATATATATATATTTCATGCCAAAGAACTACAATGTTTGTCTGGTATTCATACATTACAACTTGCAAAACACAAACTCTCACAACAATGATCTATCGCTGGACCTATGCGGAATACATCACATGAATCGAAAGGAATTAATTAATTGCCATCATCACCGCTTCTCCCGAATCGACCGCCAAAACCGCCCAAATCACGACGAAAGAACTTGCCGATGTTCTTCAGGTTTTCGTTGAGGTTTCCGGAGGTGCTGCTCTCGCCGCCCTGGCTCAGTGTCTGGCTCACGGGACCGGAGGCAGTGGACGGCGTGGTAGAGGTGGAGACTGAGCCAGGCCCAGTTGTACTGGTATTGGCTGGGGTGCCGAATCTATCAACGCCGTCCTTGGCGGCCGAGATGATGGCGGATCCCAGCATGGAAGCATCAAAGCGGGTAGGGAGATTGGAGGCGCCGATGGACGCTGCAGCCGATGTGCTCAGGGTTCCAAGTCCAAGGCCCTGTGATACGGAATTGGAGGAGGTGGTGTTGGAGGTCTGCATCGCTGCTAGGACGGGATTGTTTTGCTGTAGATTGGGGGCATGACGATCGGATGCGCGGTGGACCTGGAATAGTTCCACGAGGTGGTTCTGTTCTTGTCTGCTGCGGATGCCTTTGAGATCGAGGATTTTGCGGAAATTGGCGTTGTTTCGGTCCCCGATGTGGAGTAAATATGCTTGCACAAGGGCCTCTGGAGGGGATGGTTGTACCTGGACCGTCTTGAGAAGAGTCTCGATCTTTGCAAAGCTGTTGTTGACGCGCTTAACGAAGCCTGCGGGGGCAGGAGCGGGAAGAAGAGACGTGAGACCGGTTTTGAGGGTGTACGCGTCTAGTAGCATCTGCAGAGAATTCCGTGTTAATTGATCGGTGAAGACTTGGTGCGTATAGTCCGAGATGGGGGCATCTCACCTGTTCCGCCCCAGTCTCCGAGATAGGCTTGCATTGGGAGATACTTGTGATGAACAAGTTGCATATCAACTCCACAAGATGGTCGCTAAAAGCTCGGGCATACTGCTGCTTATGCAGCAGTAGCAATATTTCGGAGGACCTAGTCTGGGTCTTAGAAAGGAGCTCACCAACGTACGAGCTCTGATCGTTCACGGCCTCCAGGCGATTCCAAGGAGTATTACGCATCTCCCGCCAGCAGGGCTCTAGATCTATCTCGACCTGGCGTACAAGTCCTCGGACGGCTGCTGAGGCAATCCCCATGAACGAATCCGCCTGGCTTTGGAGGTCCACTGATTGTTTCAAGTTCTTGTCTAGCCGGCCCTTTATCTTCTCCTCTAGTTGGTTGCAGGTTGTGTAGCAGTAGTCTGCAGTGTTGAGAACTGAAATAAGCTCTTCTAGGGTCGGTATTTTTGATGGCGTATGGCCGGTAGGCCGTTCACTAATGTAGTATAGAAGCACTTGTTGAGCATATTGATCGAGGTATTTTGCGAAGACTTTAGCAAGATCAGCTAGACTTCCGCCTGTTGAAAGTTTGGAGCATTGTTGTAGAGCATGTCGATAGAATGTGAAGAGCTCGATTGACGAGGATATAACAATATTGGAGTGGAACTCTTCATCTGCAGGTCTCAGAGGCTGTTGCCGATATTTTGGAATAAGAGCAGCAAGCTGCTTGTCTTGAGCTTCAACCCATACACTTAGATAGGGCTCAAACGCTTCTGAAATAGCCTGACTAAACACCGGCGCTTCGGTGGAAGCGAAAGTATCTGTCGAGGGCCGGGATGGGCTAACAAATCGTCGCTCAAGAGAATGTTCGAAATCAAGCGTTTCTTGCAAGCAAGACAGCAATAGGTTGACATCGATTGCCTGCCCATTCCGCACAGACCGAGAAAGAATCCCCTTGAAGTCATCTCGAGTCCCTTCGCAGAAGACATTTGCCAGAATTTCATCGACGCGCCAAGATGCCGGGAAAATAGCTGCGTAGTCCTCATCGTAGATCTTCAAGATGCGCTTAAACCACGAATACCTCCGAGATATGTTGTCTAAAGAGCCTGCTTCCTCATTGTTCCGGAAGACCTGACGATATTCACGTAACTGGAAATTGCAATACCAGGTCACTAACCTGGACTTTGCGTGTTCTCCCAACGCATCCATGACCAGGCAACCCTCCGAGAGAGTCGTCCTTTTCTGTGTCACCTCGCCTTTAACAAATGTCAGCTCGAAATCTTCACAAATCTGCTCCAACAACTCCCGTTGTATATCCGCCACATTCCGACTGAGAAGTGCGATCTGGTCGATTGATCGGTACGACTTGAAGTGCGCCATCAATTGAATAACCGCCTGTAGTAGCTGAGCGCAGTCCCGGTATTGCCTTGTTTTGCCAAGAACACGGAGCTGATCGTACGCAGTCGTCAGCATTTGAAGCCTTTTCAGTGCAGTCATAGACTGAGTGAGGTTCTTCTTCGCATTGTCAAGCTGCTTGATATCCGCCGTCATCTCCGTAATAGCCTGCTCCGTACTAGATGCGCGGTCGCGGACATCGTCGATTTTCTTGAACAGCTCGGTCAGATCTGCTTTGGCGGTCTGGATACGCTCGACGCTCTCAGAATTTGAAACAACCTGGTCCTCAACGAGCATTGCAATATCATTGTCAAGCTCATCTTCGTAAGCTTGGAGGGAGTCAGAAACTCGAGACACTGATGACAGCGTGGAGGGGTGGGAGAAGATCGCGTTCAAATGGTCGATTGGATCGTAGTCCGCTAATGAATCGTCGTATTAGTCATTTATTCCACCACAAATGCCTCCATTGTTCTCACCTGCATCCAGGGGATCGAGATCGGCCGCTCCGTTGGAGGGCATATGGCCGGTGGTTGTCGTAGTGGTGGACATTCCATTAGTTCCTCAACATGGACGGACACATTGGCATTTAGAGTATCCACCAATGCACCTCTCTTGTACTCAATAAGCAAAGCCAACCAGCAAAGCCAACCAGCAAAGCCAACCAGCAACGCGAAAGGCCGGTGGCTTCTAGACAGTAGTTGACCGAGAGAATCAGGGCGGGATGTTAGCGATTGGCGAAGCGCAGGGCTGCATTGTTTGGTTTAGCGCCCGCCAAGCCGACCAAATTGTCGCCCTTTGCCTACGTTGTGACGAATGTTCAGTCAATGAAAGTGGATCAGGCAATATCTCTTTGTTGGTTTTCTTTTCATTCTGATAGTTTTTTTTCTTCTTCTAGCGATTTTCTTCCCCATCTATAAAGACATGGTCATCGTGGTCATATATGAAATACAGGAAAGTGAAATAAGTCAGAACACAGCACTCCTCCCAAACAGCCATTCGCCTAAAGCCATGCAAAACAGCAAGATATCTATTACAGAATAATACACCATTCAATCAATAAAAAGTGCTACCAATTTCCTGGGATAGACATGTGGAAGTCTAGACAGCCCCCGGAAGGAAGGCCTCTGGGGGTAATTGCCCTTGAGTCTAGTAGTGTTGTTAGTGAAAGAGCGCCCCTAACAAGACAGCCAGACTTACCTTCAATTGCTCAAAGTTCTTGAGAGCAGCGTCCATGTTCCAGTCATTTCCAGATAGCGCCATCTCCGAATATTGTAGCGTCATTCTTGTTTTGGCACTCATTTCCATCACCAGACGTTCCTGCTGTACTTGCGCCTCCAATTTCGTGGGTGCTGGCGCCCCATAGCCGTCAGGTGCAGCAGGGGGGGCTATCTGTTGGACTAGTGGGACTGACGGGACTGGCGGTGGCTGGGATGTCTGTTGATCCTCCGACATCCATGCCTCATGTCCGCCGTATGCTCGCAGGCACAGTACATCATTGATTACCCGAATCCCGCCCATTCCTCCACCGGGCCCAAGAATGAAGGTCCTGTCGAAACTCCGCGTCTCAACCTTCCCCGTGCTAACCTCTTCAAATTTTCCATGTACCATAATAAGTAGTCCCCCGACGCCGGTTGCACTCTGCCCGGAAGGATCCGGAAGGCCGGGAATCGGGAAGCATTCAATGAGCCATTCTTCCGGGTGTGCTCCTATGTCAGGGTGTCTTGTCTGGGGAAGGGTCTCCCATAGTTCGCGGATCTTCTCCGGCCCAGCATATGTACGTGACATCCTCGCGGGAAGATGGTTGATTTTGAGGAGGTTCCTGCTTTTCTTGATATAGGGATCCCAGCCTGCAGTCTCGGTTTGCTGGGCTCTCGGAGCAGATGTGTTGACATTGAGTGAGAAGGTCGAGTTCTTGTCGTAAACACCGCTGAGGAGCTCACTGCGATTGTTGTCAAACCCCACAAAGAAGGCCTTGACAAAGTTCTCTCCAATTTGAGACTCATCCAGGAAATGAGGCGCCTGAACAGGAATCGGGGTCTTCTTCTGCGCCGCCAATTCCTCCGCCGTTCGAACCTCTACATTATTTAGCACTCGCAGTTTCGGGTACCACTTGAGCATGGTATCCTTGAAAGTCGGATCGGCGCTGAAAGGAGTTCCGGTGAGATCAAGAAACTCGAGATTGCGAAACTTCCACCGCCACCCGATGAGAGCCTGCGCATCCTTGAAATTGTTGTTTGACAGATCGAGATTTTTCAAATCTGGAACCGCTTGAGCTAGAGTGGTGACGACGGAGATATTTTCAAGCTTGTTATCAGCAAGACTGACACTTTCGACTGCCTCTCGCCGAGCCGTGGAGTTGTCGAAACTCATTTCCCAGACTTTCATTAGGGCCGGGAAAAACTTAGATTCTGTGGAAGTGCTACTGAAAATGCCCATGGCCAAGAGTTCTGGATCGCTGCCCAGCTTTGAGAGGTCGAGCAATCTCGACTGTTGATAGTAACGCTTGCTCAGAATAGCAGTCAACTTGGATTTAGTGTCGGCCGCAGAAGGCGTGCCACCGTTTTGCGAAATTTCCGACAGCATTGGCTGGTCCAGCATTCCATTCCCACGTTTTTCGATCGTAAGCGGCGCACCTGCAAAACTAAATCCATTGAGCTGAAGCATTCTATCCAACAACTCCGGTCGGATGGATGCCACAAGAGCATCTCCTTCAACCCGTGACTAGTGAACGTTAGTAAGGCGTAAGACACCCTTGGCAGCGCAGTCACTTGAAGCAACAAACGCCAAATAAACAAGTCCGAGCAAGTGCCGATCGTCGCCCTGGAGTACCATCCCTGAAAACGAGAACACACTGGAGAGAACGACGTTGCGAATTCATGTCGGTGAGCGCCAGTTCTGGTGTTGCACATACCTTTGTTATCCTTGCGCGTTGGCCAGTTTTCGAGTCGGCTGTGTTGAGTTTTTTCTCGAGAAAGGTGATGAGGCTCTCAAGGCCGCCGTCCCGATTCGACGCCGCCTTGCTCTGCTTCCATCCACAAACGATGACCTGCTCCAGACCAGCCCCTCGACCACCTTGTCGGATGTTTGCCTGAGATTCTGAGGTGTTGGATATGGCTTTTTGAATAGCATCAAGGGCCCTATCGCGCGTTCGTGGCCCTACCTGAACTGACCGGCCGGGATCACCGCGCGACTTCTTCCCACGGTTTCTAGCAGAGCCCGCATCCATTGCCAAATCACCATCTCGGTCAATCTTTGTAGCAGCACCCCTCTTGCGAATCCCCCCGCGATCCGAACCACCGGAGCGGCCACGGGAGCCTTTTCCGTTCTTCATGTTGATCGCAGATGTCTATGGTATTCGTCAAAACAGTGGGGAGGTAGCAGATCTTGGTTGCGGGTCGTATGTGTGGAAAAAAGTTTCTTTTATCCGGCGTACAAAGCGCTGCGCGCGCCTCAATTGTACAGAAGCGATTCTGTTGACATGCAACAAAGGGCGGAACGTAACAAATATGTAAAAGAGAATGTGTGAGAGAAAGAAGACGCCTCTAATAAAAGACACAAGGTGTAAAACTGGATTGTCCGAGGGTGTCAGGAGAGTACAAGAGAAACCTCGAATGTGAGGCTTTGAGGTCCTGGTTGAGGCAGACGGCGATGCAGAAAAAGTGACGTGAATCAGGCAGCGCATCACGTGGTCACACCAGTTGGATGCCTGCATATGCACGTGACTTTGCGCCAGGCACCCAGATGATGGGGCACGTAGGGGCCAATGAAAGGCTGCAGTTTGTCCTTTGGCGTATCTGCAGGTAATACACAATACCAATGCACTCAACCCTGCGGGATCAATACATCATCCATCAGGACAGCTTGCGAGCTGAACAAGGCAATTGTTTCTCTGTTGCTGTTGGTCCACCTCTCAAATCCCAACCAGAGTGTGAGTGAGTTCTATCTCTCCTTGATATCATCCTCCAATGGAAATGGATTATACTCCCCCTCTCGTATACAAGGCTCCTGACAACATCACAACTATAGACAGTTCATCCCCGCGCGCCCTGCCGTCGATTCTCCAGAATCATTCCGTTCGTTAACACCGTTGCCTGGTTGATTCGCCGCCGCATGATCGCCAAATAACTGAAGAGATGCCTGCGAAATCGCGATTTACGAGACTAGATGCTTTTGCTAAGACCGTCGAGGATGCTCGCATCCGCACCACCTCCGGAGGAATCATCACCCTAGCCTCGTTCCTGATTATATTGTATCTCGTCTGGGGAGAATGGATGGAATACACCCGGGTGGTAATTCTACCAGAATTGGTGGTGGATAAGTCAAGAGGTACGACAAGTCATTTCTACCTGTTTATCGGGTTCATTGAGAGGGAGGGGGGCTGGAAGAGGAGGATTGAGAGCTAATCGGACGCTGCGCATTTTATACAGGAGAGAAGATGGAGATCCATTTGAATGTGACGTTCCCTCGACTTCCATGCGAGCTCCTTACCCTCGATGTGATGGATGTCTCCGGTGAACAGCAGGTTGGCGTCGTGCATGGGGTAAACAAAGTGCGCTTGAGTTCACCCGCAGAGGGTGGCCGAGTCATTGACGTTAGATCTCTGGAACTGTAAGCAGTGAACCCCCAGCCACCGCTCATACCGTACCTATTCTTGGTTCCCTCCCTGTTAATCTGTCCTTGTCGCATATAGCCACTCGGAGAACGAAGCGGCCAAACACCTCGACCCGAACTACTGCGGCGAATGCGGCGGCGTCCCTCAGGACGCCAGTGAGAAGCGCTGCTGTAACACCTGCGAGGAGGTCCGAGAGGCATATGCACAGCACCAGTGGGCCTTCGGGAAGGGCGAGAACATCGAACAGTGCGAACGTGAAGGCTACGCGCAACGAATCGAGGCTCAGCGCCGAGAAGGCTGCCGACTCGAAGGTATTATCCGGGTGAACAAGGTGGTTGGAAACTTCCATATCGCTCCTGGTCGTAGCTTCACGAGCGGGAACTTCCACGTACACGATCTGGAGAATTACTTCGAGCCGGGGGTGGCCGACAACGAGAAACACACCATGACCCATGAGATCCATCAGCTTCGGTTCGGACCCCAGCTCCCGGATGAGTTATCCGATCGCTGGCAATGGACAGACCACCATCACACAAATCCTCTAGACAACACCAAGCAGGAAACCGACCAGGCCGCTTACAACTACATGTACTTTGTCAAGGTGGTATCGACCTCTTACCTACCGCTAGGCTGGGACCCATTGTTCTCCTCGGCCATACACAACGGGGAGACTGATGCCCCACTGGGCGCCCATGGTCTGGCACTAGGCAATCAGGGCAGTATAGAGACGCACCAGTACTCCGTGACCTCGCACAAACGGTCCCTGATGGGCGGAAATGCTGCCGACGAGGGCCACAAGGAACGGCTGCATGCTTCCAGTGGGATTCCCGGCGTTTTCTTCAACTATGACATCTCCCCTATGAAGGTAATCAACCGGGAAGCGCGTCCTAAAACTTTCACCGGGTTCCTGACCGGTATCTGCGCGATCATCGGTGGTACTCTGACCGTAGCAGCTGCTGTAGACCGTGGTCTGTATGAAGGTGCCCTACGGGTGAAAAAGCTTCACTCTAGTTAAGCTCAAAATGTGGTCAAGAGACGAACCATATATCCATAAGACTTAAATAACGGGAGAAAAAGAAAAGAAAAAACAAACCTAGATAGTCCCCTGCATAGAATGTGCGTGGCGGATGCAGCAGTTCGTGCTTCGGAGATCAGAGAGAAGGACAGGGAAGGATAGCGATTGAATGAATACCGTGGGAAAGGGACGGGATGGGAGCCAAGGCGTTTCGGTCTGTATACACTTTGACTTTCTATTCTAGAATTCTTCCATACTTGGTACTGTTGGCGCATTGATTTACATGACCAAGCACTTGGTCTTTTTTGGGATTACTTTGTCTACTTGTAGCGTAGACTCCTAGGTACCTAATTATAGAATAGCCAAGGACTTGCTTGGATTACTGTCCCCATCCAATATCTGCATTCTGCAATCTCATCTCAGTAAAGTAATATGCACCTGTATTTACATGCATAAAAGCCAGCAGAAGATTTATCCCATAGAAGCTGGAAAATTCAACATGCAAAAAAAAAAAAAAAGGGATGAAAGGGAAGCAAAGCTGCGAATATCCCTAGGCGCCTGACCTGTTCTACAACTCCATCTGATGTGCGATGCACCGACAAGGAAAGAACAGCAACAGACATTCCAGATGTATGGCTCTAAGATGAGCCGCTACTTGAAGATCGAAACGATAGTAAATGATATAAAGGACAGGCCGTCACATAGAACAGTAAGACAAAGGAAATGCCAAAACCAGAGCGTTTGAAGGAGCACAAGTTAAATATTCGCAACAAGAGTGTAACAAAAAAAAAAAGGAGCGCAAGGATGGCTTAGATCAATAATGCATTGCGTTAGAGGTGCCAACGTAGCCAGAATGCTGGCCCAAGAGCTGGTTTTGCTGGTAAGTTTGAGGCTGTTGAGAAGCAAACTGGCCATACCAGGATTGGCGGCGCGGCTCCTCTGGCCGATAGGACTGGTTTAGAGCATCCCATGTGTGGCTTGCGGTGGGTAGATTGTAGACGCTATGACGACCGCCTTGGACTCCATATGACTGAGTTGGGGGGCTAGAGGACATTTGTTGCTGCTGGAAGTGATGTTGGCGTTGAGCAATTGCATGCTGCACCATTTGATTGGACATTCCCTCCATAATGCCCTTCTTCTCCCTCTCGCGCGCATCGATCGCCCCAACCAGGCCCATTGGGTTGACTTTCGTTTCCTGCTTCTTCTCACTAGAAATATTGAAGAATGACGAGCCCGTCATCCGAGCGACATGCTCCTGTTCTCGGGCGGAGAGATGGGAGGATATATCATTGTAATTCATCATACTGCTGGCGCCGCGAGAATTGGGCCGAGGTGGCCCATCTCGGCTAAGGTTCATTTGTGACTGAGAACGAGTATGTGCCATCCAGTCCCCGGAAACCGGCCGTGCCGGTGGCGGTGACGCAGAGGAAGTCCGGTGGTGCATCTGGACCGGCGGACTAGGAGCAGCCCGTTGTTGCACAAATTGCTCAGGGCTGAGACTAGCTCCCGGTGTCGTTGGACGTGCACCAGCCATACCGGGCTGCCACAAAACACTTCGCCGGAATTCGTCTTGGCTTGGTGGTCTGGAGTGAGCACGGTCCATCTGCTGCGTAGGGACGGAGATCCGTTGTCTTTCGGTTACATCGGAATCAGTCTTCTGATGACCAAAGCTTTTCAGCGCGTCCGAAGTGTGAGGGCGTCCAGTGGTGGGTAGATAAGTAAGAGTCGGCCCAAAGTCGATGGAGGGAATATCTGGGTTCGCTTGTGATGGCTTGTCAAGAGAGTAATGAGCATCTCCAATAACCAGATCCTTGCTGGGCGCTGTTCCGACCGTCTTCTTGACTCCCATTCTGGGCTTTGGTATTGACTTAATAGAACGTTTGCTGTAAATGGACCCATGAGTACTGGCGTAGTCAGGGGAAACAGTGGATGCGTCATCATAGACACTCTCTTCATCCTGGTGTCCTTCCTTGATGGGCGAAGGAAGCGACGGGTGGTGAGGACCGACTCTGTTAAACGCATCTTCGTCAACTGTGTGGCGTAGATCATCAAAACTAGGCTCTCCCACAGGACTTGGAATTCCGAGTTCCTTGTTTTCTTGAGGCAACGGTTTCCTCTTCAAACTTTTATTAGCCTGAAGTTGGATATTTTGGCCACTTGACAGGGCTGGAGGGACACCAAAAGTGCTTGATCGATGCTCAGCCGCTGGTGGGGCTTGTTGTTCAGGGACAGGCCTTTTGTCATCCGAATCAAAATATATGGGAGGAAGGTCAAATCTATCAGTGTCGGAAAGATAAGAGGTTTCAGGAGCCGATTCCTGATTTTGCTCATGAAAATGTTCTTCTGCCTCGTGACCTTCTGCCCGTGAGTCGATGCCAAGGAGGTTCTTATTTCCGGAAGCCGCGACAAGTTGGGAAAGTGTACCATGAGACATCCTATTGTTCGCTTTTCTCAGATCAGGTGAGGGTTGTGGTC
Organism: Aspergillus tanneri; assembly: GCF_003426965.1. Lineage (NCBI taxonomy): Eukaryota > Fungi > Ascomycota > Eurotiomycetes > Eurotiales > Aspergillaceae > Aspergillus > Aspergillus tanneri. Next base: position 2,623,449 of record NW_022984632.1, read on the forward strand.
GTGTCGATGGCATTTCTCCTGGCCCATGGGTGAAGGCCGGGGGGATAACTACTGGAGAAGGAGGAGAAGGAGGTCGGAGCTGCTGTCCAATTGCCTCAGCCTGAGGATCCGAACGTTGCCTCGAGTCGCCTTCGGAACTGCTTTGGTCGTAGTAATCATTAGTTCCAGGCCGCTCTCTGCCGTGATGTGCCAAATCCTGGGCGGATGATGATGGCGAACTCTCCGCAAAAGAACCTGGCTGGTGTTTTGAGAGGGGAGAAAGGCCTGTTGTATCAGAAACACCCCGTGTATGATGAACGGCAGAGAATGACTCATCCGGAGTTTCTTCACGGACAATAGCATCGGTGGATTGATTGAATCCAGGTTGACGTGCGGGAAATGTGGCATTATTGCGTTGCACTGGACCAGTGGGTACATTGCTGTACCGGCTTGGAAGGCTGGATCGAAAGCGCGGTTTGCCGCCTGACATGCTGCTTGTTCTGCTACCACCAGCGGCCATTCGGCGTAAAGTTGCTTCTTTAAGCTGTTGCCTCCATTCGGCTTCACTCCAATTCTGGCTTCCCGGTGTTTGCATTAAGCTCGCAATATCCAAGATGTCTAAATAACCGTAGCGGCGTTCGTCAGGAAAGGCAAACATAATGCTCTTAATGTTGTTGACGGCCGCAATGAGGCGAGTTGGACGGCCGTATAGATTGAATGTGTCGAACGTGGGGATGAGGAATCGAATCATCATCTCAAACCCAGGAACAGCAGGGTGGACTTCCGGCATGACGAAAACAAACCCTTCCGACGTTGCCTCCGGTTGTGAATGGATTGTAACCTTTCCTTCAATCTTGACCAGAGTTGACTGATCGATCAAGGGTTTAGATTGAGGATAGATAGCATAAGCACTATAGGCATCGGTGATCGTCGCAATGGGTTTCGCTTTCTTGGTCTTCTTCGTTTCATAGAACTTGATGTCTCCTGTGACCAGTCTAGGTGTCCGGTCATAGGCGGATTTCTTCTTGATCGACTTTTGAGCCTTCTGGAGTTCTTTCTCATTTGGAGGCGTGATAACAAACCAGCACCGTCTCCATGGTGTCCCAGCTCCGAATCTAACCCGTGCCCAGTCCTCGTGCTTGAATCGGTTACGCTCCAGGATACCCCGGATATTGTTAAGGCTTTTGCCTTTACCAGCAATGATCGACCCTGTATATGCTTCATACAACGACGTGTGCTCAAACAAGGCTAGACGGATCGCGGCCGTCCACTGTGTCAGCGAATGGAACGAGTTAAAATGTAGAAGATAGCGATTCTGGTTCGCGGAACAAATGCTCAGAACATTCTTCAGAGACGGGGTGGCTCGATTTCGAGTTGGTAACGTTTCAATCTATGCCAGCAAACCGTTAATACAGGGCAACCCCAATAGCAACTCTTAGTGCCCGAAGCTCACCATTTTGATCGACGCATCTGCCAAATTGATGAAAGTTGGGGGAACATCTCCCTCTTCCCCTGCTGCGTCCAGCGCAGCAGCATCCCAAAGTGAGAGTGCGGTTCCAACGAGCTGTGCATAACATTCTACCCATTGGCGATCAGCGCAGGGCCGGCCGTCTATGACACATTAGCCTAGATGTCTAGTTCGTTTGCCTCCTGTGTAGATCACATACGAGTGTCCAAATCATTCAGTTTGAGAAAATACCCTTCATGATATAATTTGTTTGCGTGGCTATTTAGAAAGGAAAAGATGGGCTGGAGCTCTGCAGGAATGTCTTTTGACACCTCTATAAAGGGAGGGTTGTGGGAGAATAGTGTCGAACCTGGCCGTGAGGCGCGGCGATCGGCGATCGATGTAATCCCAGCTGGCGAAGCATCGGGAGGAGTGGGTGTATCTGTAGAGGATGTGTCTCCTTGTGATGGAGAGGCATTTAGGGTAAAAGACGCCGAAGATGTCCAATGTTGTTTTCCCGAATTGTCTTTGCGGGAGGGGCCGCCGAATGCCGATATAAAAGACAGTACTGCAAAAGCAAGGGGCATTCGTCATTAGGGCCGAAATATTCAGACAAGTATAGATTCTGTCACTCACCACGCGAACGAACCATTATGTCTAGGCTTTCGTCTTTGACCAGACGGCAGCACTAAAGATCAGGTTCCAACTCACTCAGGCGAGAGAGTTGCTATGCAGCAGGCAGAAATCTAATCCACGCCGACGAATACAGTAGCAACCGTCGTAGAACTAATATACTGAGGCGAAGGCAGAGAGGAAAGAAGGGAAAGCAAGGGTATCTTGAATCTGGTGGCTCCGCACGGAGATGACGACAATGTGTCAGGGCCCGCGAAAATTAGGTATGGAAGTTGAATCCCATGAAGGACCAGGTGGGATTTATTTTCAAGAGCGTGTTGAAAGAAACATACGCATAAAAAAAAGAACGACTATTTATAAAAAGAATGGAAAAGGTCGCTGTGACACCAAATCAGCAAGTGACAAATATTGGCGCGAGGTAAGCTTCCAAGCGCCTGACTGGAATGGGCAGTCACTAGGACACTTCAATGTCTCAGTTTAGCGACAGTTGGTAGACGGATGATGGTAGTAGGCAACAATTCGGTGGAAGACACAATAGAAAGAGAGGGAAGACAGAGGAGAAAAGAGTTGTCAAAGTAGGACAGGAATGAGCAGAGATCAAGTTTAAAAAAAAGGGCTATGGAGATGAGAGAAAGAGAGAGGCGAGTACCTACTGTGTACACTACAAAGTCATGCGTGGGTCTGGATGTGAGGGTGTAACAACTGGTACCAAAATCAATCAACGGATTTTATTGTTCAATAGGTTTCTTGTACGATGGATGTACGTCAATATTTCAGGAGAATGACACTGGCACAATCGAGAGAGAGAGAGAGATAGAGAACGAAAGAGGAAGAGCAAGAGCACCGGGGATCTGTCCAGAGGATGGAATGGAAGACATCCATTCCATCGGTTCCCTCCAGCTGGATGTGAGGTAATACCGTCCGCTGTATCGAGTAGGTACCGTACTGGAAGTGGTTCTAGGCTATGGGGATGTTTTTACGGAGTACATAGAGGCTGTCGTCATCGCATTGGTTAAATTCCTTCTCCCTTTCTTTTTTATTTTCTTTTTTTTTTTTTTTTTTTGGTTTCCCTTCCACAGATCTTGTTCTATGTAAAACGGATCGACATTGACTAAGTCTGCACTCCATCAAAAAATATGAGGAAGTTACAGAGTATAGAGATTGGATGGAAAGGCATACAAATACTCTTTTATCACGAAGAATTGTATTTTATCTTTTTCTTTCTATGAACATTACCTACAGTATCAGTAGGTATTATATTTGGTACCTACTTAATTCATGTTGGTATTCGAAACCATGGAGGGGAAGTATTGTCCGGCGTGTGTTTCAGTCGTATGGTATTGTACCCCGTACGGAGTGCCTGCTACCACCTACCAGGTCCCTTAGGGACTGGCGACACCATAGCTGCCAAGGGCGGCGAAAATGATCGTATCACCTATTAGACGGAGATATGTTGGTTAGACCGACGGAAAATCTCACCTGCACCAAATATAGTAACGCAATCCTGCATGTCTTAGTTGACTGCCGTACCCCCTTCCTAGTTCCTTGTCCTTTTTTGTTTACCTACCCCCCCCTGTTTCTTTTCTTCCACGAGGGGAGAAGACAACCTAAATGCCAAGCACTATTGAAATACCGTTGAACCCTAGTCAGCGGAAGTGAAAAGTTAGTATATTATTCCCCCAAGCGTAAGGACCCGAGTGGCCACTTCAACAGGGCCGATGTACAGCCACACTCCTATCGTGCCACAGATCCGGTCTCTCTTTTTATTAATTTAGTTTAGTTAGTTAATAGTTACGTTAGTCTTATACCCTTACCTAATATTCCAGTCTAGTCTAGTATGTAGTTATTTGTTTGCCTGATATACCAAGCAAGTCTATATAAACCCCCTACTCGGGTAGACCACCCTGGTGGCAATCGGGGAAATCTGACAGGGATTGGAATTGTATTGCGTCTAAGGTGCATAAGATTAGTACCTAAATTTGGCTGCATTCATAGATGCCATGAGCGTAAGAGGCATTCTCTGGCATGTTGACCATGATTTAGTATATGACATGGCTATGCTAGTGTCGATTGACTAAGTAGCTATCTAAATTAGTAGAGATGAGGGGTGAAAATCTGGGAAGAAGACCACCATTTCTAATTCATTGGGTAGTTTAGGGTGAGTTGTGGCTTTGTATGACAGAAAGCTTGCTTGGAGTCTTTAAGTTTACAGTCTAACAATCCATAGATACAATTCTGGTAAATATGGCCTGGCTGACTCCCACCGTTTCTCTCTGCTTGCCGCAGCAAGCGATCAGTTCCCATACATCTAGGGTATGAACAACGTGTAGTTGCCCAATAGGAACTTGATGCCGTTTCACAGACAATCGAACTGCGGAGCGCCCGGGAAAGACAAATCGGATCTGACACGCACCCTGACAGCGATCATTGCTCTGAAGGGTTCTCTCATGCAGACATGACCTCAGCGGCGGGTTAGCTATGGTCGAATCAATCCACTTTTTTTTGTGTTTTATTTTTAATTTTTAATTTTTCTGAGATCGTCGGATCCACTCACTCGCTTCATATAAAAACTATGCTTCACAGCAGTCTTGATGAAACAGTTACCAGTTTCTGGATATATCTGAGATTTTCATTTGGCCCCCCCACTTTCCCCCAAGAGCACCAAGTGAATCCACGAAACTTCTGAGAAAGGCACTGACAATTCATCTTCTGACGCAATTCCGAGCTAATCTGACTACTCCAGTATGAGGATCGTAGATCTCCCATACATTCTCTTCAGACCCACCCTAAGGCCCTTCTCGGTGGCGGCAAATGCCTGATCCGATCTATATCATGCTAGCTCGTATACTTTGAGTATTATTGTTGATATTTTAGCTCAGGGAGGTCTCTAGTCCCTGCCAAGCCTGCCCTTTCGAGAGCTGTTCGGGCAGCGTATTTAATGCTATCCAGTTGGATAAAGTCGTATTGACAGCTCATTATTTCTGAGGCAAAAAGGCACATCTCTAGTATTCCCATTTAGATTTGGCTTTTGCATATTTAGATCTATATCCATATTCCCATCATGATGTTACAGCTCTGGCTTCAACTAGAAGGAACTGATTATTAGACTCCATTACGCATACAATTAATGACAGAAGCAAAACAAAAGTCTCCGGTAGTTTATATTCACAAATGATTAATACGCCTATGTGGTAATCGACAAGTTCACTGTGTGCACAGGTAGGAAGACAGCCTGGTTCCGTTGACTACGAGTCCTCGGTTGAGCCTTGCTCTTCGAAGTACAAAATGCCTTTGTTTTCAAGGACTAATTAAAGAAATGCCTGGTAAGTCTCTTGTTTCTTTCACTATCAAGTAAAGGGGGAGATACCCCAGAAAGTGTAGCAAAGGACTGGGTATATTCATTGTTTGATATTCACTGCTTCACTCTCCCACGCATCCTTATCTCCCCTTCGACCCAGTCATTATCTCTTTCTCTTTCATCCTCCTATTGTTGTGTTGATTTGTTTTCACACTAGGTTACCTCCTTTTCATAACATGATCACAGACTGAATCCCCCTGGGGAGGGCTTATTCCCACGACCAAACTCTCAATAGAGACTAATTTTCCCTTGAACTTCCTTCTTTCTTTGTTTACTTTCAATATCCATTGTCTCTTTTTCTTGCATAGTTCTTTCCGCTGTTTCCCTTGTATTAGCCTAACAAACAAAGCCCGTCGAAGCCTGGACCCAAGGAGATCTATTGGGAAAAGTGCTTAAATTGAGCTTTCAAGATGAACGTGTTCAGTTTCTCTCCTTCCATTCTCTCGGAAAACCCTCAAGAGGAGAAGACTGTTGGTCCTCTTAACATTCCATTTGATGAGCATTGCGATTCCTACGCGTTGGCGGACGAGAAGTCTAAGGAGATTTTGGAAGCCGAGAACAAGAAGGTTGACGAGCTGATGAACAGGTTCACTAGAGGGTTTGACCCAGGCGCTTTCATTGCAGAAGTCATGGCTTGGATTCCCGAGTTGTCCAAAAATCTGTTCCCAAGCTCCTATAGTCATCTATTCGTCCTACTGCTTGAGACTCACGGGAACATGGAGGCGGTCCAGATTAATCTTGAAAAGTGGCTCCAAAAGCGTTACCAGAGCATGCTGGTTTCTCTCCCCGCCAATAGCAACATGACGGATCAGTGGTTCTTTCTGTCCGAACTCGAGATGCTGAGAAAGTTGCTGGCGCCTCTGCGTGGGGAGGATGCTAAACCCATCATCTGGATGAATAGCCGACGTGTATATGGAGCGAAGGTCTGTCAGCAGCTCGAAGCATCCGCGAGGGTCATTGAAGAGTTTAAACGAGACGTTGTGAAGGAGCTTAAGAAAGACACCGAAGACAGTAAGTCATCTCACCCCTTTGTTCCTCGACTCTAAGTCTCCGACTCAGATCATGCTAATCAGTACGAAGGAACCTGCTACAGCTCACTCCCCGTTTCGACGGAGCGCAGCTCACTGATGAGCATGAAACAGCTGCGAATTGATGCATGCAGGGCGACACTCAACTGGGATGGGTTTAATCAATCGGATATCGAACTCACATCATTCTATCATTTCTACAAGGACTATATTATCAAGACCGAGCCCGCGAAAGCCCGTGCATCCGGTTGGCTTCCACCTCTTACCACTGAAGTGCCTCACTCATCCGCTGAAAAGGCTAAAAAGGGTGACTTGGTAGTTTGGCCATCGCACGGATGCAAGGAAGACGTGCTGGACCTGCTGCTTAAGACTGCACTGTGGCTCAGCGTAGCAAGAGGGCTGGCTCCCGTCCATCTTTTCTGCGATGTCGCCAGACTCTTTACCATCCATAAACCCTCCAAGACGGCTGGAGATACGTACGTCTCCTTCCTGCGACATCTTACTCAGATGCGAATCTCGGATGGAGTCCAGTCCCATGTTTCCACCCCTGTTCCGTATCGCGATGTAAAGCTGGCCCGTCTAAACCCGGATTACTTCGACGATGTGTGGAAAACAAATCGCACCTTGACAGCTGGGCTCACCGAGCGTCTGTCTCTCTTGGAGAAAAAGACTGCTACGGACTTTAAAATGTCAGCGCCTCCTACCTCTCGTTCCCTTCGCAAAGAGAAGAGAACTCTAAAGGAGACGCGCGGAGGTGCGGCTGTAACCTGGCCTACGGCTATCCCTACTCATGACGAGCAGGAAGTTGGGGTTGAAGACAGGGTACATGATTTCAATCGTTCATTTCCCTTTACCTTCCTTTTGTTACTCTCGGAAAAGGAACTGTACTGATTATTCATTTCGTCTATGACAGACCGATCAAGCGGTGTCATACCCGGTGGATACTAGCCCCAGAACCGCTAAAACCCCCCAGGAAAAGGAGCGTCTTTTGAGAAGCACTGAGTTTGATATAGGTCTTAATCAGAACTTACCCAGCAAGAATATTTAGGGTCTACATGATATTTCGAAACGTTAATTTCCCGACGTCAAATGAGAACTATTTCGATCATCAGTCATTTCTCTCCACCACCACGACCACCGAAAGACATGACATAAGAAAGATAGAAAAAAAGTTGAAGATATCGATCGGAAAGAGATTGAAATTTCAGCCTTGGAAAAGAAATCCAGCGAATACAGCTTAGTAGCTTTGAAAAGCATCTACTTCAGTCTCGATAATTTCTTTGGGTTGCTATGGTATGGTTCTTTTCTATCATCCCAGGAATCTTGACATATCTCTTTTTCGGAATCGTGATATCTTAGGATACAAACCTGTCTAGTAGACGTGATAGTCAATCAGGAACAACTGTCACTAGCAAGATGGCTTGAGGTTGTTGAAAGAAGGTAGGATCTTAATACATACCTAGGTCTCTGGAAGAGAAAGAATCAATAATACTACTTAGCTATTTTTCCTACCCCCAAATCAAAGCAGGCTGGTTTGCTTCTTTGTGAATGCATGATTGCTCTTTTTTCTTTTCTTTTCTTTTTTTGTTTTCCATTCATTATCACCTTCCCTGTTCTGCTATTTCAACGTTACGCGGAGAAGATTCTACAACTAATGACTTTCCTACCAAGTTATACTATTATTACTAGTGCGTGTCTCTAGACACCTAACCTATTGTGACTCCTTCACAGGGTAGAGGAAGTCCCTGAATCTGTTGCTATTTTGGGAATCTAGCTCTTGTGTGAATGCTAACTCTTCATAACAGGATGTTACATTTGTTTGTTGACAGCTAGATTAACAGTAGTACGTTGTATACTATTTGTGGGATCATTGGGGAATGATATTGGGCTGATAGATAGGCCCATGCGTTGTGTTTACCTGGGATTTTAGCCAGCATTACTGTAAGAAAGGGTTGCTACGGATACTAAGGAGACTTATACATTTGATTCACTGGCTATATGCGCTCTAGGTATGTGTGGAAAGTTCAGGGATATTTTATAGATAAATATTAGGAGTAATAGATAGTTTGAGCTTTCCAAGATTATTTCTTTCTACCCTATGCATATACTATCAACTGTATGAACCCGAAATTGAGCTTGCTATGCACCCATCATATTATAAGCCAACGAAGGATCAACCATCGCCATATCATCGGAACTGGGTATCTTGGAATCAAGGTCTTGCATCATTATGTCAGAGCTATAGTCTGGTTTCTCGGCCAGTTCTGTCGTGTTGAAGCCTGCGTATGAATTGGCAGCATTCATAGGCAGGGTCCCGATATCCGGGATCTCTTCTAGGGCGTACGGCTCGTAAGGCGAAGGGTCATCATGGTCAAACTCAAGTCCATAAATCCCAGGCATGCTATCGGGGATGAATTCGTCCTTATCGGCAAGTAATGCCCGCTGCATGAACATGTCTCTGATCTCATCTTCCGAATACCCATGTTTACTTCCCATGTGCACCCAGAGATCGTAGTCGCGGTGGAAGCGATGTGGACAGGTCTCCACAAAACAGGCAATACGACGACCTGACTCTTCGGCATATCCCTCGCCTGTGAGTGCGGCCAGCGCCGACAGGCCAGAAGGTGTGGATTGGGTATTTTGTCGTCCCTTAGTCAGGCCCAAACGTTGTCGACGCTCCGCTTTGGCGTTCTGGAATCCGAGATGTGCTGTGCGAATATGCTCCTCTAGAGCTAGTTTGCTGCCGTACCGTTTCCCACAGCCGTCGCCGTTCCACCCAGTTACCTTTTTCGACGCCGACAGGTCGGTCTCGCCACAAACGAACCGCTTCTCGCCTTCGTGCACCGTTCGGACATGAACCGTTAGGTTTCCCTTTTTGGTGAAACTACGGTCACATCCAGGAACCGCACAGGGGAATATTTTGCGGTCCTCAAGGCTTACATCGCCGTGAGCTACTTCAAGATGGCGGCGAAGTTCGCGAGACGTGGAACAGGTGATAGAACAATTGGGGCATTGCGGTGGGTGTGCAGATCTGATATGAGCCTGTAGAAGAGCGTAAGTGGGAAATGCTACCGTCAGCGAGTTAGTTGACGGGTGAACGTTCGAGGCGGACATCGGATCTGCTTGCTCGGCATGCTGGGAGCACTCGGCACAAGTAAACCGTTTTTCGGTGTGAACTCTACTCTCGTGAGCGCGGAGATGGCCCGCGGTGTCGAATGCCATTGGACACTTCCGACCGGTGTGCGGATCGGAATGTTGGCACTGGAAAGGCTTTTGCTTCAAGTGGACAGTCATGATATGCTTTTGAAGAGTCGAGTGTTTTCGGAAGGTTTCATTGCAAGGTGGATGTTCCGTGCAACGATACTTGTCTCTTCCATCGTGAGCAGCCAAGTGTCGACGCAGTCGGGAACCAGTCACGAAACTCTTCCCACAGTCGGGTCGATCACAAACATACTCTCGGATTCCGGTGTGGGCACTTTTAACATGGTGATTCAAATGGGAGGCTCGCAAAAAGGACTTGTCGCAATCGTCATGGGTACACTTAAATAACCTTTCATTGTTGTGTGAACGTAGGTGCTCCTGGAGTCGTGCTGGACGGTTGAACGCTTTGGAGCAATCGTCAAAGGGGCAGCGGTGAGTTTTCAGCTCGGATGGATACTTGGCTGAGGTTGTCGAGAACGGAGTTGCTGGGGTATCATGGAGGGTAACAGTGGTTACGACACTTTCATCCGATGAAGCGTAATCGATATCTGAATGATTTTCTTCGTATATTGGATCTAACAATGTCAATATGAGGTGAATTTCAATTGCCTTAGGTCGAGTGCCATGCGCGTACCACTGTCATGCAACGCCTCCTGCTTAAGGGCCTTTTTCGGCGGTGGACAGCCTTTGGAGGCCTTTCTTTTCTGGCCCATGATTCAACCACAATTCAACCACACCTCAAATTGGCGACCTGACAGCTTTCTAAACGACGAAAGAAAAATCGCTGATGGTGAAATAGTCCCAATTTTGCCGAAAGCAAGGTCGAAAGCGGTGAAGGAGGTTTCCCAAAGGGGATTAGCGGAAGCCAGGACCAAGGAACTTTTTCCGCCGCCTTTTGATCGCGACATCGAATTCTTCACCCAGAAAGCCCGTCGCAACGTCGATATTTTCGCTCAAACCGCCTGGGACGCGGTCGACATTCCATTCGCTTGTGTGGTTACAGAGGCATCTGCTCTATTTTTTTCCTTTGTCTATTTGGGTTGCTTCTGAACTGTCGCCATGTCTGATTACGGTGATCACGACGCTGAAGAGACGTAAGAGACCATTTCTCCACAGTGACCCTCGGTCATTGCAATGAAGAAAGAGAATTGGGCCCCTTCAGCTCTTTCGGGACTATAGTTCTGTTTTAGAAGTGATATTTTGTTCTTTCTGACTCGACATTTCTCTAGTTATGACTACGAGCCTGCGGAGCAAGAATATGACGATATCGAGCCCGAGGATTTCTTAAACCCCGATGATATCGATGGTGCAGATGGGCCGGCCGATGCGTATGGCGAAGATTCCTATGCACCTGCGGCCAATGGCGACCATGTCGTCGTTTCAGGTGACCCCAATGCCGGTTACTCAGGCAAGGTGATGGAGCAGACGCGAGAAAAGAAAGTGCCCAACGACCAACGCACGACAACTCCCTATATGACCAAATACGAAAGGGCACGAGTTTTGGGCACCAGAGCCTTGCAGATTAGGTTTGTTGGAGAATGAACGTCCAATATACATAGGGAGCCTTTGTTTTTAATTGACATTGCTACCAGCATGAATGCCCCGGTGCTTGTCGACCTCGAGGGTGAAACGGACCCCTTGCAAATTGCCATCAAGGAGTTGAACCAGAAGAAGATTCCTCTGATTGTGAGGCGATATTTGCCTGATGGATGGTAAGCGTCCTCATCGATGCGGCACCCATTTCTAGAAGGACCCGATCTAACTGTCATGTTTACCTTGTCTAGGTACGAGGATTGGACTTGTGAAGAGTTGCTTTAAAAATCCGGAATGGGAGAAGAGGATGTATATTGAACTTTGGGCCCTTTTTGCTCTTTTTACATTTTTATCCTTCTTATACAGCATAGCGTGTGGAGTTTGGGAGTAGATAAACCGACCATAATGGCTTTATCGGCCGCTTGGGTCACAAGTAAGGGAGAAAACCAAAAACCTACAACATAGCGCAGGGCAGGCTTCTAGAACAAAAATGAAGAAAAAAAAGTTTGATGTTTGACTCTTACTGAATCGAATAGCCACTTGAGATCGTCAGATGAGCTTTAAAGTAACCATACTTGTATCTATTCACAGTCTCTAGTCTAGGTCATCGAGGATATCAACAACCCGTGTCGTGGAGGAATAAATCTAGAAGCAGGAGAATGAGAACAATCAGATAGGTCTCTTCGATGTGTCCACTTCTAGACAATCTTAGTACCGGATGAAATGTTTCCACATCCAACACTGGGTTTACCAGAGAGCAGATGGTAGTTTGAAAAGAGAGTACTCTCTAAGTCGACATAGGATGGATTACATCAGCTGATCAGACACCTGACATGGACTGATGATCTATCTACTGGTCATCCTGCTACTTCACTTAGTTAACTAACTAGTCTGGACTGCTTAGATATCACCCCTTTCGCTGCAAGGACTAAATTCCGTTGTGGATACCAGTCTTCTTGGTCCCAAAGAAATATGTGTCAAATTCCAGTCCTGATCCAATCCCGTCCAGGAAACATTAATAATCGCAGCCAGCTTTTCCCCGCTGGATAAATCGGCACGTTGATGTTACGAGTCAACTCAATCTGACTGTCCCCTGGAACCTGGTACAGACGTTATGCAGTCTCCAGCGTCCATAAGGCGCATTTATGAGGATCAGGAAGAAAAGAAGAAAAATAAGCATAAACAAAGCGTTCACAAACCTCACCTTTCGTGCCAATCTACCATCGCATCTGGACACTCTCGGCAATGTCTGGGCCTTCTCATTCCCGAACCCAAGGCTCTGTTCTCGGGAATCCACTCGGTTTTCGGTACCCCCATGTAGGGCCAATTCCGCGAATGAGTTTTCAGTCCCTTGTTCCCTTGACTCATTCGTTTCTGCTTATTGGCATGTGCGAAATCTGAGTCTCCTCGTGATTGTGGGCCTTTTGTCATGAAAAGTCCAACATACCGGCCGTTTATCTTCTGGTTTCTGGCTAAGAAGAGTGCTTCTTTTGCTCTTGGATCCACAACGAAAATAGCACTGTTAGCGTCACCTTTCTAATCTTTCTTGTGCTCTCTAGGATTCGGACCGCGGCTGTCTGGTGATCTGTTCTGGTTGTTCGATCTCATTGAGATCTGATGACGGTTTTATCAAGAATCATATAGATCTACACTAACCGTCCCGACTAAATTTTTTTTAGTTGCTCAACGGGATTTGATCCCACTACCAAAGTCTATCTGTTATCAAGGACTGTGGGAGGAGTTTCTCCACAAGAGCCATGTTTAATTACAAGGTCAATGGAACATGTGGATTGATTTTTTACCTACTGGAACCCACCCATCCAAAACAATACTAAAGGGAAAAAAAGAGAAAGAAAAAAAATTAAATTTTTAGTTAACACTGCTTGCTAAGCTATAAGGCACTAACTAGTTAGTGGGGAGGGGTCGGTTAGTTCTCCTGCCCGTTCCACTGGCGATCAGCTCAGACATGCGGTTGCATATATAAGACTCACGTCGCTTCCTCGCGTGTCTCCCTGAGTGCCGAATGCATTTTTTGGCCTTCGACCAGGTTCAAAATGGGAACTAGTCCTGACACAGACAAGGCTATTGCCGAGTCCCTAACCGCTATAGATAACAGCAGCCATGACAACGAACAACCAACTCACCCAACGTATCCTGCGGTCGACGAGAAATCTGTAGAAGAGCCGACATATGACGTCGGTCTTCATGCATGGTTGCAAGTGTTGGGCTCGTTTTTCCTGTTTTTCAACTCATGGTAGGCCCCCCCCCCCCCCCGGCCCTGTGCCTGTAAAGGCTGTCTTTTTTCTGGCAGCTGTACTATAGTACTAACCATAGGCTCGTGACTCCCTAGGGGTGTGATAAATACATGGGGTTCATTTCAGACATACTATACACAGAACACTTTGTCCGATGTGCCGTCATCCTCGATCGCCTGGATTGGATCACTGCAGTCGTTTCTTCTCATGCTCTTCGGGGTGGTGACAGGGCCCCTGTTCGACGCGGGTTACTTCCGGGGTCTGCTATCCTTCGGGACCTTCATGCTCCCCTTTGGGCTCATGATGACCAGTATCGCCTCCAAGTACTGGCACTTTATCCTCGCTCAAGGCATCTGCATTGGCTTAGCCAGCGGCTGTCTCTTCGTGCCATCAGTAGCCATCCTACCGCAGTACTTCAAACAGAAGAGAGGACTCGCCAACGGACTCGCTGCCTCGGGAAGTAGCATTGGTGGCGTCGTTTATCCGATCATGTTCAAGCAACTGATAAACAAAGTTGGATTTCCATGGGCGACCCGTGCGGTGGGATTCATGGCCTTCGGGACCTGCTGCATATCCTATTCCATCATGCGAATGCGGTTCCAGCCCAAGGAGAAGCGCAAGCTGATTCAGATCGCAGCGTATAAAGAGCCGGCCTTTGTGATGTTCGCCGTCGCCATGTTCTTGGGCTTCTTGGGATTCTACAACTTCTTGTTTTATGTGCAGTCCTTCGCTATCGATGCGGGGATTGTGGATTCGTCACTGGGCTTCTACCTTCTGTCCATGCTGAATGCCGGATCGACTATCGGACGGATATTGCCTAACTTCATCGCGGATCACACTGGCCCGTTAAACATGCTCACCCCCGCCGCTGTCTCTACCGGCATTCTCTCCTTTGCCTGGATTGGTGTCCACAATGTTCCCGGAATTATCGTTTTGGCGATCCTGTATGGCCTCTGCTCCGGAGGATTTGTATCGTTGCCGCCAGTCGTGATGGCCAGTCTGACGAAGGACATGCGTGATTTGGGCACTCGCTTGGGCATGATATTTACGACTACATCCATCGCGCTACTAATAGGGACCCCGATTGGAGGGGCGATTCTCAACAACACGAATTCGTATCTCGGAGTTCAGTTATTCACCGCTTGCTGTCTCATCTCCTCGTCCTCGATATTCGCCGCCTTGAGGATCTCCCGCACTGGGTTTTTATTACGTAGACGTGCCTGAGTCATCGCAGGAGCTTTCATTTTCTGCCAACATGTTTTTCTTTCTCACCGGGACAGTCCAAATCCCGTGAATTCTCAGATATCAGCAAAAGGGAAACGGCCATGGTACGGTCTACTGCTTATTCCAGTGCCAATCTGCGATTTCTGTGCGCCACATATATTCCAGGGGCAAGTCATGAGAGTTTGGAGTAACTCTGAACTACTGCAATATCTATTAAACCTCGATCAAGTGGACTCTGGGCTAACGGGAGGACGGGTTATCTTCGGGACGATACATTTGCATTATATCCGGTGTTGGGTTTTAAAAGATTGATTTGCATAGTTCTATAGAGCATAGGGATTTGCTTTTCACACAGCTGAATCTACATACCCATAGTTTAGATAGCGTGGAATTCATAATAAATCAACGAAATGGCTTATCATGCATTCAATATGGCGAGAAACGTTTTAATCTAATAATAATCTAGACCAGTAGCAGAAATATATCACACGATGCGTTCGTTATACACCTATTCACGTCTAAAAATCATCGAATGCATCGACCGACCTTGCCGTAACAACATAAAAAGAATAGAAGAAAGAACCCAGACACTCCCCAACACCAATAATGCTAGAACCCATTTTGAATGATCTGGAATGATCCATCCTTCCCTTCTATCCACACTACAGAACATCCTCCGGACTAACGGGGAAATCCTCCCCATTATCCCGCACATGTTGCAGTTTCTTATCCCGACTACATGGTTTGCGCATATCAAATGCGTCTTCGCCAGTATCTGAGACCCCCGTCGGATCATCGCTGTAGTAATTGACGACTCGACGGAATACAGAGTACCTATAAATTGTGAGCATCCTATTGGATGGAAATTTACAGAGAAAATAAAAACGAAGAGGCTGGGTGGGGGAAGAGGAGAGACATACCCCATGCCTTTATACATATCCACAGCTACTTTATTCCCCGCCCTAACGTAGAGGTCGACAAACCAAGCATCATTAATATCCGAGCCGCGCTCCAATCGCTCAGTGAGACGACGCGCATGGCCGAGCCGGCGCGATGCAGGCGCAACGGTCAAAACGGTGATATGTCCGTGCCAGGGGGTGTAGTGTTCGGAGTGGCGCATGGAGGGGTGCTGTTCCTCTAGCTTTCCCATGACTGTGATGCCGTGTCAGGATCCAGTTCCTCAACTGTGTACATGTATGACCTGTCTCCGTTCCGGTGGACACGTACTGTAGCCAACAATGCCTTCCTGACGATCTTGAACGCTACTGAAGAGCGACGGCCACCGCATGAGGTAGTTGAGATAGAAGCCCAGGTCATAGTTTTCCGTCAGCGGGTCGAGGTTGGTGAGATTGAGGGAGAGTAGGTCCATTGGGGACATGCGCCGAATGGAGCTCATTGTGGAAGAGAGAGACAACAATGGGAGGAGGAGAGGAAATGGCGCAAGACGAAGCTGAATGAATGAAGTTAAAGTGTCATCGGCGCGTGGGGAAAATCACAAAAGACCTAATTGGGGTTTCGGCGGTCACGGGAATCTGCCGCTCTCGGCCCTGCTTTACTCCTTTCTTTTCCTTATTCAATCATTCCAATCAATCTATCTATCTATAGACTCCTTCCTTTGTTCCTTCGATTCCGTCAGCGTTGAATGGTCTTTATCTGGTTCATTTTATGTCGCTGCGTCCTGGTGATGCGATCGACCACTGTTGACGTTTGCTGTCCCTTACTGCTGCTGTTCCAACAACACATTCCCATCGGAGCTTACCTTGCAGGCGCAGTTCGCGGGTTCATTTAAGGAGTGTTCAACGACTTGTCTTCGAACATTACATTCTCTTTCTTTCTTTTCTGGGACCTTCTCATATCCTGACGTGATCGACCATTCGACTTCTCTTCCATCATGCCCTCCATTCCCCCATCTCCCCTGAGATTGTCTCACCGCCATACTCTAAGTCAGGCATCGAGCGTTGACTTCGACCCCATCTCTCCAGGCACTCATGCTCCAAACTATTTCTCTCACAGTCCTACCCGGTCGCCTCGGTCTCCTCGCTCGTCCGCCCCTCCTTCTCCGGGAGTACCCCGCCAGCATCATCCCCATAGTGTAAACGGGTCCAGCCGGATGTCGGTCGACTTTGGAGGTACGGCAGACATGGGAGGGGGATTGGGGAACCTAGCAGATGAACTCGCAGACGCCTGGGAAGACGAAGAAGGCGGTTACGGATACGCCTCGGGACAGGATATGGAGAATGTCCCGGTGAATCCACACCGTCAAGATCGCAGCGACTCCGAGGATGAGTACCACACGGGCACCAGGACTCCCTCGTCAAGCTATTCTTCCGGACAGGCTTCTTTGCAACCTCCGAAGCCCAAGCTACGGAACGGCACTCATCGACACCGACGATACGAGTCTCACTATGACGGGTCCGACTACGGGAATGAATCGGATCTGGAGGAAGCGGATATATCGCCCAGTCTGGAGAGTCAGATGGCGGAGATCGAGAGCTTGGCTCGACGCGGTATTGAGAACAACGGGAGCGAGAATGACCATGTTATCCAACGTGCGGTCGAAGCGTTGCGAGATCTGGGTGGCCAAAGTGGTATTGAAAATAATGCAATGAGGTATGCTCTTTTCGCCTCGGACTGTCCAGTATTCCCTCAGCTAACTTTTGCAGGTTGATCACGGCACACTCATCCATCACATCACACCTGACACACCAGACTCGAGCTCTTCAAACCCTCACTCATCCCCTTCTTTTCTCTTCCTACCCGATCCTTTCTCCGGATGCCATAGATTCTCTTGTTCCACTCATCGATGAAGATCTCTTGCCCAACCTTCCCTATCCATTCCCTGGCCAGTCTCGCCAAGCTTCAAGTCCCGACACTTCACAACCTCACTCCCTCGACCCTCTTGCATCCCTCCAGACACTTATCTCCCAAACAGCCGATATTACGCTCTCTTTACGCGGACTGAACGACACGCTGTACGAATCGCGCCAGCTAACATCCACCGCCTCCCGACGACTCCGATCCGCACGAGAACTAGTCGCCGAACTACGTCGTGAGGAGGAATGCCGCGAGGAGGGCACCCGGTGGATCGAAAAAGGCAACTGGGATCGCCGATTAAAGGACCGGGAAGCCGGCCGTGAGTGCGGCGACGTCGTCAGCGGATTCGAGGCTGTCTGCGGCGAGTGGAAAGAAAGACTCTTTGGCACCGCCGGCGCCGAAGTAGCCGCTGCTTGATTGTGACGATTTCACCTTTCATTTTTTCTTTCCCCTCTCTTTCTGTCTATTTCTTTCCACTGGACACTCCTCACGACATAAATACCGCTTCTACATGATCTCTCGGTTGATTCAATCCAAGGTCGCGAACAGAAACACTTCGTCGATTTTCCTTTCAACAGTATATACATAGATTTGTTTCCATCTACGTTATAAATGATGTATTCTGAATCCTCGATTACCTATCTATCTATCTACCACTTACCTTTCAGGAATTCTATCTGAATATGCGATCTCCATACCCGTACACATACACATACATCATATGTTGTCGATTACCGGATTTTGTCACTAGACCGACAAGTCATCTATCATGTCATTGCTGTTTTTATTTCCTTCCATTTGTCTATTTTCAGTCTATTTCTACGATTTCTCAATATATGTCTCTTCGCAGGTCGAGATGAACTCTCTCTCTTCCTGCTATATTTTAATCTGTGAAGGCGGTCACTTCTTTGCTGTAAATGTCATCTTTGCAAGTGGAAAAACATACATGAAAAGCTGCTTAGAATAAAGGTTTATTAACATGTTCACCAGTCAGGGAAAGACAAGGAAACTGATGGCATTCTACATATATCTATCATATTTCAAACGAAGTAGTCATTCAGTAATTCCAAAGAAAATCAAATTAAACGAAAAGAAAGCAAGCTAGCTAACCTCATTTAATGAAAAATAAAATGCATTTATCAAACATGAGATGGCCCGGAGAACGGAACTACCAGGGGACAGACATTCAGTCCCGTAATATCTCCGGATTCATAAAGAAAAATAAAGTTGGTAAAACTAGGACTCAAAGAAATACCGTAGCATTCAGAAGAGGATGTGACCGTGGAGAAAAGAGACATTAACAAAGAAAAGTCCACACATCCCTTCCCGACATTCCAAGAAACTTTTCTATTGTAAAAACACATTATTTACTGGCTCTGCTGCTGCTTCCACCGAGGTACCCACTTCTGGGCACCACCCTTGGATTCTTCGGGTTTGTTGGAGCCAGAGACGGGCGTTTGCGTCTGGGACGGGGGATGGGAGGAACCGGACTCGCGAGAAGGACGGGACCAGCGATCCGAGGCACCGTTCGATGGAGCAGGAGTAGGAGCAGCTGGGGTAGCGCTGGAGCCGGCACGGAGATGGGGTGGCACATATCCACCGGTCCTCCGGGGAGCTGGAGCGGGAGCTGACTCTTCCTTAGCGGGCTCTTTAGCGGCTTCCTTGGCGGTTTCCTTGGGAGTATCAGAAGGAGCCGACTCCTTGGCAGCCAAGCGCTCTCTCCAGCTAGGTCCACCACCACCAGTACGAGGAGCAAGGTTAAGACGAGGAGCAACACGTTCAGTGGGAGCTGTGGAGGAAGGTTCGGGTACAGCAGTGCCGGCTTTCCTGGCTGCAAGTCGGGCTTCGGCCTCTTCTTCACGCTGCTTCTGTTTAGCAGCAATCTCATCCAGTTTCCTGCAGATACCGGTTAGCAACAGTGCATAGATATAGTAGAGCTAAAGGTCTTTGATCGGCAAACTGACTTTCTCTCTTCTTCGCGCTTGACCTTCTCCTCGGCCAGAACTCGCCGGCGCTCTTCTTCCTTGGCAATTCTCTCTTCCTCCTCGCGCTTGGCGCGTTCCTCTTCCTCCTTCCTGTGGCGCTCAGCCTCCTCGCGCTCGGCCTTCTCACGACGGCGTCGATCCTGTACTTCCTTAACACGTTGCTTCTTCTTGGCCTCGAAGTCTCTTTCAGCGGCCTTGCGGCGCTTCTCAAACTCCTCGTGACGCTTCTCCGAAACCTCCTTGCGGAAGCTGTTGAAATGGGGCACCAGGCGGCTCAGACGATGCTTCAATGCAACAGCCTCCTTATGCTTTCTCACAGCCTCCTGGAGAGTCTCGGCTTGCTGGGCCTCATGATGCTCCAAGTCACGCTTCTTCTGCTCCTCATAGTCCTCCGGAATGTGCTTCAGCTCCTCGCGACGGAAAGCACGCTCCAGGTGGTCAATACGCTTGGCAGTAGTACGAATACGATCGTTGAGCTCGTTCTTCTCCTTTTCAAGCTGGGCAAGCTTAATCGCACGGAGACGGTTGGCATCCATATCCTGTAGATCGATCTCGCTGATGTCAATGCCCTTCACCCCGCTCTTCAACTCTTCCAGCTGCTTCTTCAGCTCCTGGTGACGGATGCGGTCCTGCTCATCCTTGATACGCTTCTTCTCTCGCTCTCGATGCTCATCCAGCAGACGCTGCTTCTCCGCTTCCTGCAGCTGCTGAGTGCGGATGCGCTTGCGAGTCTCCTCCTCACGCTGCTTGCGCTGTAGAGCATCGGTGGCCGCCTCCTTCTTCTTCTCGATGATGGCGCGGCGAGCCAGGGTATCCTCGTGCTCCTTGACAACACCCGCCAGAGCGCGAGCCTGGGCAGACTGCTTGGCCTGAACGCGGACCTCATTGTAGGACGCATCGACATACATGCACGTGACGTGGAGGGTCTTTGCCAAGCGGGTGAGCTGCAGGCGAGCGATTTCGGCCGGAGTGTTCTGCAGACGCTGCACAGAGCCCACCTCGCTCTCAGCGGATCCAGCAGCGCTTCCAGAGTGCAGAGCCTTGGCGGACGAGAAGACGTCGGTGTCGAAGGTGAGGACACCAGAGATGTGGTCCACGCGAATCGCAAGGTCGCCCTTCTTGCAGCCATTCATGATAAACTTCTCGATCATGGCGGGGGTGATCTGGAAGGGATCGGGGAACTGGGCAAGCTCGTACACGAACTTGAGCTCGACAGACTCGTAGACCTGCGACAGCTGCTGGAAGAGGCGGGTGAGGATCACCTGCTGCAACGGTCCGACGTACTTCTCCATCTCCGGATCGGCGCCAATCTGCTTCAGGATGGGGGTGATCTTCTTGCAGATCGACAGGGGGTGGAAGTCGACCTCCAAGATGTTGTAAAGATCACGAATCTCTGGACGGGCGCGCTTGAGCAGGCCCTTGTTGAGAGCATCCTTGAAAAGAACCGCACGGGTTGGGGGCTGCGCCATGCCCAGCAAGTTGGTCAGGCGGGTGTTCTTGTTCTTGCGAACCTCATCCACATCGACCAGAGCACCGCGGGACCGAGAGGTGCTGATCACTGGAATGGCGAGGGCAGACAGGAGGACAAAGGAGGCGGCCTTGGTCATGTCGGCGTCGGAAACGGAGGGGTTTTCCTTCTTGGTGCCTTGACCAGCCGCAAGGGTAGCGGCAGACTGGCGGAGGAGGTTGTAGTAGCGGCTCCAAGCAGCAGCGTGGAAGAGATAGTTCTCGCTGACGAGGAAAATCCTGGCCAGCTTCTCGTAGTAGTTGGCCATCATCACATTCTTGGCCGGGCGTTTGCTGAGACTCAAGAGGGTGTGGATGTCCTCAATGCTGCGGAACGCCTCCTGCCAGAGTTCCAGCTCGACGGCAACATTCAACTGTTGGAAGCGGGTGTCCAGGTGACGCTGAAGGGTATCCGGGTCGCTTAGGTTGATCGCGTGCATCTGAGCGGAATACTTGGCGGCATTCTGAACGTGATTCCGTAGGAGTTCACAGAGTCTGCGGAACTCGGTCTTGCGAGTGTACTTAAGGCAGAACTGGAAGGCCTGCAGAGCGGTGGACTGATACATGACCTCAAGACGGGCGTTGTTCTTCAAAATCTCCAATACGGTACGGTAGGTCTCCCAGAGGAACTTCAGCCATGGAGTCACAACAGCACGGTCGGTGCGATCGCGGGACTGTTCCCCCGAGACGGTGGCCAAGAGGATAGTTTCAGGCGTCTCGATAGCTTCCAAATCGTCCACGTTGGACGAGGGGGCTGCGGAATCCAGGGAAGACTGGATCTCGTCGGCCTTGGCCTGAGCCTCGGTGACCTTCTTTTCAGCCAATTCGATGAACTGCTTGAGAACAGTCTGTAACAAGGGGAAATGTATTAGCCATATTCCTCCAGTATTTCCGCACATATACACACACACAGGTGTGACTTTAACGAGGGGATGGTCGGCCTACCTCGATGGTCCCCACGTTGGTGTTCTGGGCGATATTCTTGTACTGGTACAGTCCATCTTTCGCAGCTTTGCCCTTGCGGAGGTCAACACACAGCTCCACGAAAAGGAGCATCACAGGCTCGAGCGAGGCGATGGGGCTGCTGCGTGTCCTCTTGGAGGTGACATGTTCGTGGAGGACATTCAGGGCAGCCGGAGACTGGCCCACGGCGATAAGTTCCTGGGCCCGCTGGAGAGAATATATGTTAGATCGTCCCTTTTTTTTATGTCTTTTTGCCCGGTGTGGCGATGACCACGACCACAGGACTCACCTTCAGGACATTTTCCGGTTTGATATGAGGCGGAGGCGGCATGGTGGGCGATGGAACGAGACTTTCGTCTGGGATAAGTGACTAGATGTCGAAGTAGGGCACAAAGACGACACACAGACGCACAGGGTGAGAGGTGGCACAACGACGTGGGCGGGCAGCAAAGAGTCGAAGGCTTCGCGTGCCTGGATTGAAAAGACGCTGCCACGCTACGGTCGGTGAGATGGCCCAGATGGGGAGGATCTTTGGGGTAGCAGGCAGGCTGGCGTTCAGGTTGTGCGAGAATCTCAAAAAAAACACCCCGATGGGGTTCCCACTTCGGGTTAAGCGATGTGATCACGTGGTATACCCTCGCCTTTTCTTTGTGGCCGCGACGGTGCCACAAAAATAATATACAATATGGACGCAGTATACGAACTATCTTCCAGTGATAGTGAATGCGCACCGTTTCGTCTCCATAGCTGATACCCTCGACAACACTGGGGATGCTGTTGTCGCTGTCGACTCGACTCTGATCTCCGCGTTCCGACTGGCCGGTCACGTGTTACATCACTGCTGAGTCAGCTAATATGACGACGTTACCTGACCAAACGTGCCAAGAAGCGCCAGACGGCAGCAGAGACCAGTAGTACTCCGTATTACCACGTATGATAGGTCGGGATGGCTACACGTGAGACGCATTGTATGGGTATTGAGTCCACCTAATTAACTAAAGCATCATTCAGCTCACTCTGTATTTCTATTAATCAGTCGATTGGGTCAGTCGGAGTGGTGACTGCTCGTCTTTAGATTCATTCCTTCCAATTGCCTCCAAGTTCTCCATCAATTCCATCCGAGTCTGTGCCAGAGCCTCTCTCTCTCATCCTCAGGGGAACGAACGAAGATCGCAGCTATTTTATTTTATTTTCTTTGGCGGCCGGAATTAATTAAAACGATTCCCACTCACAGACCACTCCCTAAACTTCTTCTCCTCTTTCGAACCGTTCACTCTCTTTCATTTCGTCTCGGGGGCCTTTTTTCCCCTTTCGTTTCCTATTTTCCCTCCTTTCCCTCTTCTTATTATTATTCCCATCCACTCGCTCCCTCTTACCTCCCAGTGATCCTTAAAAAAGGAAAAGAGAGAATCTCGTGAGAATTAATCACCTACAGTAGTTTCCCCTCCTTCTCCTCCTTTTCCGTCGCGCCCGCCTTCCCGTCCTTTTTTCCCCTTACCGACCGACTCCAACGCGCAACGGAGAGAGAGCTTTGCTTGTTGGACCTCTCCACCCGCCCACGCACACAGCCTTCACCAACCCACTGTACCGTCGTCGCATATACCACTCGACGTTACGTTAATTATTTAATTAATTAACCCGTCTGCCATTTTCATTTCTATTTTATTTTCGTGCTTCGATTTTCTTTGTCTCTTTTCCGGTCGTTAATTTCAACCATCCAGTCGACATGCCTGCCTACGAGCTCCGATCGGGGGGGGATGTGAAGAACAAGAAGCAGAGTGTGGCCGATCTCAAGTACCGACGATTGACCGAGCTCAATGCTCGTCTGAAGGAGGACCTGGATCGCCCTCGAGTGAAGGTGTCGGACGCCGCAGGGTCGTACGTTGCACCTAAATTAATGCGCCCTCGTTTTGTCCTCCCACGTGTACTGACCAGCCTCGTTTCCCAGCCTGATCGAATACTGCAACTCAACTCGCGATTTTATGGTGCCGTCTGTATGGGGTCCGGTATGCGATTCCCATCTCCTCTGCGCACTGTTCTTGGAAAGGAGACCGATCGCTAACCACGACACCAGATCACCAAGCACGATGACCCGTACGCTCCTCCCCAGCAAAAGGGCTGCTGCACTGTCATGTAATGGCTTCATTACATTCCACGTCTTTTGAATTCAGATAGACTGTCGGGTCGCAGTTCTTTCGCCGCATATTATATCCTCATCGCGATGACTTTTTAACCTTTCTACTACTTAATTTTCTAACTCTTTTTTATTTATTTTTTCTATTTTTCTTCTATATCGAAGATGAGAGGAGAAAAAAGGCTAAGGATCTGGGGTGTCTGAGGCTGAATACGGGCCCACCGAAGGAGCGTGCGCTGGACTTGCATAAACTTCGGATGTTAACAGGTGGACAGTCATATTGGAATTGTTTGATGGCATTTCTTTCCCTTTTTTATTTGGTTGAAAACTCGGAATCTGATCTCCAATTTTTGCTGTTTCCTCTCCATTTTCTTTTTTTTTTTTTTTCCCTAATTCTGATTCCTCAATATTTCCTTTGTGAACGGTGTGATATGAACAGGCTAGGTGGCTACAAAACCAACCAGGAAAAAAACCATTTTAAATAAAATCTCGAACGGACGGTGTATACCATATCTAGTGTTTCTTCAGCGGTTGAATAATTGCTCCTTAGTCCGCATTGAATCTCAATAGATTTGTCATGTACGAAGTACTTTCTACTAGTTAATAGCTCTGATCCGGAGAACAATAGGAATATGTATATAAACTGCTCAGCAGATTTTCTCTGCTTTGACAGGAGCGCACGTTCCACCTTGCATGGAAATTGCCACATGTACTCAGAGACACTGGTGGATGACTTGAAACGAGATGAAACTAATGTCCTGCCGCTGACATCATCAACCATTACTCTTAATTAACTACTACCTCCTCCTACAAAGCTTGAATTCTTCCAAATCATTATTCATTAATCTGTTCATATTCATACACAACCAAAAACAAAAACTCATTCCCAGAAATAACTAGAGAGAGAGAGAGAGAGAGAGAGAGATAATGACAGAACAACAAGAACAAGAGCAAGAATATGAACAACCAACCCAACATTCCCCGCCCATCGCGCATGCAACCACCGCAACCACCGAAGATGATCGTCCTCGCATCGCAATCAAGTACTGTACGCAGTGTAAATGGATGTTGAGAGCTGCTTATGTATGTTCTATTCTATCCTGTTATTTCTTTTCTTTATGCTCTTCGTTGTTTTCTGTGTCTGTTGATTGCTTTGTTTTCCTTGGTCCAGAATATGATTTTGTGACCTTTATACGTACATTCTATACCTACATTATACATATATTCTATATACAGAAAGAACTAACAAGCAAAGTTCGCCCAAGAACTCCTCTCTACCTTCTCTACTGATCTAAGCGAGGTCTCTCTGATCCCAAGCACAGGCGGAATCTTCACCGTGACTGTTTTCCGCGCAAGAAACGAGTCCACGGTATTGTGGGATCGGAAGACAAATGGGGGATTTCCTGGTACCTCTTTCTTTCCTTCGTTTTCTCCCGGGTTTATTTTTATTTTTTATACTGATGATTGCAGAGGTCAAGGTGCTCAAGTCATTGGTGAGGAATATGGTGGATCCGACGAGAGATTTGGGCCATACGGATCGGGCGTTAAGACAAGGATCGGATGGACAGAGACAGTTACAAACACAGGAAACTTCGGAATGTCAGGATTGTCGATAGTCAATCAACTGTCAATATATATCCATTCGCTTGACTATAGTCATGCTAGTATAGAAGAATACAATGCAAACTATATAAGAAGGGTGCCATGGACAAACCCCTCAGAACGCCAGATACACGCCTCGACTCTATACCTCCAAACCCAGAGCCAGTCCCCATTGCAGTAGCAAAGACGAGACATGAACCGTATGTATGCGCCAACTCCGTGCGTGGTTGCAGTCATTGAAAACCATCAGAAATCATCGGCCATCCCCGTCGACTGATCGAGTCAATTCTTCGGAGCCTGTCGAGATCTCCCGCTATTATTCGTGGACAGCATCGTCAATATCATAAACGGAGGATCCATTTAACTCGGCCCGTGCAGCTCATGTCGCGGGTGAATTCAAACGGCCTCCCTCCTTAAAAAAAGAAAGAAATAAAAGAATGCTTTTTGGCTGGCATGTTGGTGGGTTTGCCGAGCCTATGTCGTGAAAATCATGCAATTTCATCGTAATCCCAGCCCATCCATGAATGTTCACCATTCGTGAGCCCAGTGCCAAATGCTCTCATTGAATTCCCCATGGTTCCCAGTCGCAAACACCGTTTAAAAGAGCAAACGCATCAAAACAATACTGCGAGGGTAGGATGTCCCTCGTGAGAAGTAGAATGAAGGAACTTATGACCCTCATGATTCACCGCTCAGCTCATGCTGCGGTGAATGGTGATTTTTGCGTCTCCAAAAAGCCAACCGAAGACGACTGCGTCGTTTCGGGAGCTTATGCTGCGTCTGCTCGCCACCCGCCACCTCGTCCCAATGCGGACCTGGGCTCTTGTTCTTGACACTAGCACTCGTCGATGTCGAATGAGAGCTGCCAAGTCCATTCTCCAGTCGGGAGGGAGTGTTTTGTCTGTTGTTTGCGTCATTCCTCGGATGGGAAGTCGGGCTACCACCAATGTTGGGGGTCCCGTTCCAACTCTCGTTGACAACACTCGACGAACTGGGGCGTCTCTCACAGTCGTGGTCACCTCTGCTAGTACTATCCCGGGGAACACTGTTTTCATCGCCGCTATCCACGGTCAGAAAGCTGGTTGCATTGGTAGCGGGAGAGATTGGGGTCATCGTATTGCTGTAGTTGCTGAGACTATGCGTCCGAGTACAACTATTCCGCTGAGAATTCGAAGGACCAGATGTACGCCCTGACGAGCCGGTGTTGGCATGATGGCGGCGATATGGAGCGTTCCGCGAACTGCTGGGCCTTTCCCCGGCAACCTCGGCCAAACCTTCATGGGCACTGGGGTGATCTTTAACAGCAGGATCACTTGAAGAACTGTCCCCTTCATCTACAGCGTGGCTGTCAGTATGGCCATTGGAAGGTTCCGAGTTCGCGCCTTGCTCGTTAGGAGAGATCATGGGAAGGTCAGGTATAGTATTTGACGACTTGCGCGAGATTGATTCGGAAGGCAAGGGGCTCCCAGTAATATCCATCGCGGGACCAGGAGTATCCGGTGACACAGCAGGGCTAATGGCATTTTCGTTGAAACTGTGGAGCGATTCAGCCGTGGAGATCGACGAACGAACCGATCCGAAATAATCCCTGGTTGGCCTCTGAGTCTCAGGATCACTTCGCGGAACTGACGATCTAGCGGGAGTATCAGATCCTGGGGTTGCCAACGGCCCTCGAAGGCTTTTAAGACCCTTTACACTACCAGCCGGGCTCCGTGTGCGAGGAGAGAGCACATCATCAGAACCGAGTTCAAGTTCACCTCGCAAGGCCCGTTTCCTTTTCTCTAAATCGGCAAGGAGATGCCATTTGGACTGGTTTCCACGGATGTGTTCAACAGTGAAGCGCATACCGGGCAAGATGTCCGCCACACCCTCAAAGAGAGGAAGAGCAAAAATCGACATGAATCCAATTTGGCCCGTGGCAAGTTTATAAGTATTCCCAAGTTCCGGGGGACCGCCGAAAAGAGCCGTTTCCATCCCAACCTCCTTCTCCATCTCTCCCTGATTGGCGAATTCCTCTTGCAGGATTTTAGTCCACTTCTCTGCCACGTCCCACGGCCGCGCCACGTTACTGATATCGGCACACTTGATCAACAAACCACAGAGCAGCGTCTTGTACATTTCAAGATCCTGAGGCTTCCAGCCGTCCAAGGTTTTGCCGTTCTCGTAGAACTTTTCCTGCAACGATCCAAGCCTTTCCATGAATTTTTGATGAACACCCATATCGGTGGCCAGGATGGAGCTGATAAGGAGCTTGCGGAGCTGCTTGTCTTTGAATGCTGCGGGCCAGTAGCGGCGTAGAATCTGAGAGAAAGCGGCACAGTGAAAAGCTTCTAAAACCGAATTATCATTGTAGAGTTGAGCCAATGGTGCATTAAGTTTCACCAGAAAGAAATTATTCACGCCGGGATGGCCAACATCATGGCCGATGGCGGATATTAGCAAGGTTAGGGTATCGAAAGGAGTGATGAGCGATGCAAGTGGGGACATGGGCTCGAGGTCCTGGGAAAATGATCCGTAAGGTGGCAGAGCGCCAATGCGGAGTAGAAAACAGAAAACGGATTGCAGTACGTCGATGGCATGGCGAAAATTATGGTAAAGGACGAAGGAGTTGTAGGACGTGCGGCAGGCGAGTAAAAAGGTCACGAGCTCATCTGGAGTGTTGTTTCATGTCAGTAGGTTGCCATGGCTCTTTGGACGATATCAATAAAACCTACCAGGTGTGAGCTGCCAATGTTCCAGATTTGGCAGCGTGAAGGCATGCTGAATCATCTCAAAAGCAGCTTGTACGAGTTCATCATCAGAGAAGTCATGGCCATTGAACGTCCAGCTTCCCACTTTCTCTTTGATAAATTCCAAGCGTTCGGGGCGTACGTCCAATCCCCTGCCATCAAATCATAAGTTTTCTCGTCAAACAGTAATTGGAATGAGTATGCGTACCGATTCTGGAACTCTTCAATGAAGTCTTCCGGGTTGCATATACCCTTCATAAGCTTTGAGACCCTGCATTTAAAGAAAGGTTAAGAGTTAGAAATCGCTTAATTTAATTGTCTGACCGAAGCCGGACGTCCATCCTGGGAAATAAACCTACATGGCCTCCCTCAGATAAGCATATGGTTGCTCGTCATGGACGCCTACCCATGAGTGCTTCCGCAATTTCTTCCTAGACAAAAAGCGCGACTGTTCCTTGAGTCCAGATTTCCGAGCCCTATAAGCGTGGACCAGAAGACCCTGCACTCTGGCTCTGTCCAGCGGCGCCGCCAAAACGTCTACCGCGCCAGCATCCAAGCACCTAGAGATTTGGTGAGGCTCCGGGATCGAAATGTCAGAACACTGTGGGCCGGTAGGGGCACTGGTAGGAAATCCGTATGAAGAGCGCAGAATCGCAACCGGTACGATCAAACTCGGGGACTCTTGAACCTGGATATCGGCGGATAGCCCGGATAACAATTTAAGATCGTATGCGCCCTCTGACTGAGAGGAGAAAGTAAACCCGCGGTACAATGACGTCGGTGACGGAGGAGTCACTTCAGGCCACGACCCACGGCTGCTCTTCCGACGAGACAAACCGGAGTCTTCGCCACCAATGTCAATATCGAAGAAGGCAAAAATAGGCGTGCAACGGCTGGTGGCGCGCTCGCTAAGTTCAGCCAATTTTGACGCGAGAGAGGCTCCCGTTTGACAAAGGTAGACTGTACGGGAGAAATAGGTTAGCAATGAGGACCATGAGGGAGCCAGAGGACCGGCAATGCATACTCTGATTACAAACCCCCAACAAAAGATTCAAGTCTGTGCGAAGAGATTCGGTCTCGTCAGAGAGTAGGAAGGTGCTGGTAGCATCTGGTGATACATCGGATGGGGGCTGGTACACCCATCGCTCTGAACTAACACGACGATCAATGTAAACGGCTGTGCATTCAATGCGATCCATGTTGTTGGATGGATTCGGTGCACTGAGAGCCGGAGGGGGTTCCAAGCCAAACCTCTGAACAACGCAACTATGAGAAACGCGAGAAAGAGCAGATGACAGTAAGTTCTACTCAATCAGCACTCGATCTCATATGGTTATGAAGATAGATTGCCGTTCCAGGCCGAGATCAGACAAACGAGCGGCAGGCGAAAGGTACAACGGAAAGCGACGAGCAGAAGGAAAATCTCAGTAAGGGAAAGGATGCGATTTTCGCTCTATTTGGTCGGTATGCTGCGTCAGTAAGGCCAACCAAAGAAGTAGAGGGTAATTAAAAAAAATCAGGTATGTGGTCTATACAGGCGATACGACGTGATAGCTGAGCGATATTGCGACTAGAGAACCGGAGATCTGCGATGCAGACCGAGTCAGAGGCACTCAGTCGAACAATGTGTTTGTTCGCTGCAGCTGTCCTCCGGCGGGGATAATTGAGCCATTGGGGAGACATGCGACCTAGCCCCAATCCTCTTTACTGAGACAATCCAGTTCTCGGTACGGAACGCAATGTCGCACCGCCGAACAGGTGACCACATACACATACGCAAGGTCACTCACATTTGTTCTTTAAAGTTTAAAGGAGTCGATAAGGAATCAAATATCAAGGGGAAGATCGGGGAATTGAATTGGCCAACAAGGACGACGAGCCAAAAAGAAAGTAATGGCTGTAGTTGGAGCTGCGAGGTCGTCACCTAGGTCGTTGATCACGGAAGTTAAGGGTACCGGTAGAGTTCAATCGGATAATCGCACGGTCTCGCGACACATCCGCAAATTGATGTCCAGTCGGAGTAAAGAGAAAGCCAACAAAAATACTAGGGCGCCATGATGGGCCACCGACAGGGCTGAATGGAGGGAAGATGACACGAGACACGAGTGGAGAGAGAAGATCGATCGGGGGTGAAGGAGAGCACGGGTGGTTGTCAGAGAATAAGGGGCCCAATAGCTTTTGACAAAGAAGACAATAGGAAAATCAGACCCGAGACAAGGCGGGAGAGAGATCGCAAGGGGTGGTGGAGTGAAGTAGTAGTAGGAGTGAGTGTTAGTTGGAAGTAAAGTAGGTCGTGACCTTCAAAGGGAGCGAACACGGCAGGGGAGGGGAATGGGAGTTGAGGAACTGGTGACCCTAGAACCGAGATAGAAGACGGAAGAGCAGTGGAAGACCGATACGATAATTCGCGATCACCCAATCGTCGCAAGGAGTAGTAATAGTAGTAATAACGAGTCAGGAAGGGAGAGAAGAAAAGAAAAGGAAAAGAAGGATGGGAAGAATGAAACGCAGAGAGAGTCAGGGAGAAGGGAAAAAAGTGGAGGAAGAGTGGGCTACTGAGGTTCTTTGGGCAGTACGATCCAAGGGCCTACTCGAAGGCAGCGGATTATCCCAATAAGAATGATGAATGGCGGAAGGAATCAACGGGGAAGCTCGGAGCCTTTTTTTTTTTTTTTTAACTGATATTATTATTATTATTATTATTATATTAGTACTAATTTGTTTTTTATTATTTTTTTTCCTTGGATTGATTCCTGATTGTGCTGCTTCCTGTCGCCCTTGGGGCGTTCTCCAAGTCTTCCAGAAGGTCGCGGCAGAGCGGGTGCAGGCGTCGTCAAGAGACTCGGCGGTGGGGCCGATCCGGGTACGATTACGGTGTATTACCGGACTGGTTTATTACTAGATTACTAGGTATCGTACCACTTACTACCTATTCTTATACTGGTACCTACCTAGTATTAAATTAATACTATAAGTACTGCCTCGCCCGCAAGTTTCATCGCGACGATCAGTCTGGGTTCATCTAGATTCCGCCATCCCCTCACTGGATTAGGGTGGACTGGTCGTTACTTAGTGTGTCGATCGATATACTACCCTTTAAATTGTTGTTTTGTAGTCTCAAACCAAGATTACCCATGGATAGTCTGAGTACAATAGGCAGGGAAGTACCTATTATTATTCAAAACAAATAAATAAATTCGCATACCTTTAAAGGGTCAAATCCCAAAATCAAATCATAGTACCTTTTTACTGTAAGAAAAGTAACCAACTGTACTCCATACTCGGTAATAACTTGACGGAAACAGGATTAGGAGATGGTTGCATAACAGGTAGGCAAAATAGGTTTGCACCACGTATCTCGGACCCCGAGAAGTACTATAAAAAAAAGAAAAGAAGGTCGGGAAAGTACCTCCAAGAAGGGGGTAATTTAAAAAATAATAAAAAAAATAATAATAATAAAAAACCCTCAATTAGCCAGCAAGATAAAGTAGAGCGGAGAGAGTGGAGCGGGATGACGCTTAAGCAGGCGACCTAATTAGCCCATTGCCAGCTCTGTGGGTTTTCTAGAATCTCGTGGGCTGGCGCAGTAAGTACTAAGAATAACCTCCGCAGAGGAGTATTGTTTTATTACTACGTATACGTATGGTTGTAACTGGGTCCCGAGGCAAAAATCGTGGCCTTAATTTCAACAAATCCGGACTGGGCCAGTAGATTTCTCTGTTTCCTGCCACTTGCACAATGAGGGGACGGGGAACCAAAAGACTTTAATTTTTTTTTCTTTTTTTTTTTTAAAGAAAAAATAAAAATAAAAAAGACATTGTCAGAAGGTAAAAAAGACACGCAAACAAGTTGACGATCCGTTTCTAGAACTTCCATCCACATTCCTGCAGCCGTTAATATCCCAGACTCCAGGAGTGGCAACTGACCACTGACGTCGATTCCAAAGTCTGGTTCCAAGTAGAAACAACAAACTCTGTGTGATGCATGATGAGATAATCTGTTCATGGGACAAAAGTGGCATGTGGTCGATGGTCTCACACAATTGTTCAAGTTTTATTAAAGTATTGGCAATTCCATCTAATTGAATTGAAATCTCCTGGGGATGCATGCGTGCGAGAAACCATTATCTGCCTGGCTGCCTGAGAACGAAGGGCATTAGCAAACCCGTTTTGCCGATTCGCTGGGCCCCCTCAGCCAATCAGAACGGGAGCTGTTTCCCTATCGTGCCTCGATCGCATTCATCCTGAGTACGGTACATGTACATGTACATAGAAGTGCATGAAGAACCCAGTGGTCTAGGTAGGGAAGGTAGGGAAGGTAGGACGTGGATGGACGTGCCTAATACCTGGTAGAAAGCATACTTCCACATTAATGCAAGGAGACTACTGCTGCCCCGCTAAACTCTATATCTCACAATCCAACATCAGTTGACAAGGAGCAAGGTAAGTGAATTATATATCTATCGCTCTCTCCCTTCCCAGTGCTCTGTAACTTTACACCCTTCCTTCGGAACGCTACCAGCCTCCTACCCCTCCTCCAAGGGAGTTTACAATACTCAGTCTGACACTTTTAGTTCTCTGCAGCCTAGTCGGCCAGCAAATCGTTGCTCGAGCTTTTGAAATGCCACCTCCCAACATGGACAAGGCTGGTCTCGTGCCTTTCCACCTTATTCACAGCTTCCACTCCTTTCACACTTCCTATTAGCCTCTCGCATCCAGGATCACCCCATCGACCCTCTGGGTCCATGTCAGCTACAAAACAGTCTGGACTGCTGCCATATGTCGCGCGTTTTTTACAATTTAGTCGGCTCCTCTTGTATCGACAGATACTGTCGTTCTACTGTATATGCTACCCCGCATTTCGAAAGTGGACCTGCTCTTCTTCTCATTCCTCATAGACGTAGTATTTGTGTAAATGCAAAACTCTGAACGCTGATGGACAGAAACCAGCCCATGCACCTCTCCTCCCAAACCAAACTAGACATTGCTATGAATAACGGTGTAGTCAAGACACATCTCCCCTGTAGACCGACGAAGGGAAATATATCGGAAAATGAGGTAGTAAAAATCACTCCGCACAAAATGAAAAAGTGGGAGAAAGAAAGAAAAGGCAGGACATCGATAATAGGTATGTCTAAAAAATATCACAATGATGGCAATATCCCAAACCCCACTTTTAAATGCCACAGACAGAATCAGGGAGCTAAGGATTTTTTTTAAGAAAAAAAAAAAGGGTAAAAAAGAGCTATCATACATGGTTGGGTAGTATGGATTCCTCTATACCAGCTGCTCATGACAGCAAGTTCTTCAAAGATGGACTGGCACTGGCACCAGACCCTCCACTCGTCCCATTCATGGTACTGGTAGGTCTGTTACTGCTCGTCGGTGCGGGAGTAGCTAGGACGGGCGTCTCCTCTAATTTCGCTGGGGTAGGTCCCCTGGGGTCAACGTGGGCCTGTGAAATTGGAGGCGACTGAGTTGGTGCTTTGAGAACGCGGTCAACCGAATACACACGTGGCGGAGGCCCGCCGTTCAATGCGCTGAGCGAATGCGGAGGAGAGTGCCCCACAATCGTCGCTTGTACATCTGGAGGTGATGCCGACGGGGCGTATGCTCGCGGTCCTGCTGTGTGCGACGGATGAGGCGACGGCATAGAGACAGGACCATAAGGGCTTTGGTGGGCCGGGTACGATTGTGGAGGCGGATGGGGAGGATGGGCCCCGCCGGTGTAATGAGGAGGGGGGTGGTGTGAAGAAGAGGGTTGATATCCATTCATATGGTGCGCCGGTGGTGGTGCTGGCCCTCCACGGTAGCTAGGAATTGGGATGTTATTGCGGATCTTGCTGTCGCCATAGTCACTCGTTCGTTGCTCATAACCTGGATACCACTCGGGTCCACTATGTGCGGCACCGATCGGTCGTGGAAGGACCCCCGATTGAGGCTGAGGTGGATGCGCATGAGGCCCATAAGGATGGCTATGATATTCTGGAAGCCGGGGAGCTGGAAGAACAGGCCGTTGAGCCGAGTAGGGAGAAGGCCGCGGCTCAGGAGACGGCTGAGCCGCTATTTTCTTGAGATGGCACTTATGGCATTCATATAATGTCTGACTTTGTGGGCCTCCAGGTCCATCAATGCTGCTCGCTGGCCCACTCCAATCTGCAGGGCCATATTCCCCATTAACTTTCGGGAGAGGGGGCTGGGAGGGATGGCGATGAAGGTATGGGGGGCTTGCTGAGGCTGTATTGGGGTATCTAGACCCGGCAGATTCATTCAAACCCACGCCGTTAAGCAAGGGCGCCCTATGGTCGACAATTGTCGCTCGCCGGGACTTGTCTATAGGCCACCATCTCGGGCTGTACGCAGTAGCGCACCGCACGCATTTCTTCGTCAAATCTGCTCCAATAATCTGAGCAGGCCTATGGCTTTCGGAATCAACCTCCATCTCATCGGGAGCTTCCTCTCGGGACACAGTGGCATTCTTCTGGCTGTCCTTAATAGGCACCGATTGGGACGCAAGAACACCGTTAGCACAAGCCGACCGTCGGCTTACAACAGAACCCCCGTGATGCGATGCACCAATAGACTGTTGTACATATGCTGCTCTCCGAACAGTCCCGGTTAAGCTAAGATCTGCCTGTTTGTAAGTTTCAACAAAGCGCGTAAGTGCATTTACGCCCTCCTCCTCCGTTGGTTCATTTATCTCATGAACAACAGATGGCACAGTATGATGGGCACACCAGATCCCTGCCGTGGCCACACCTGTCTCATTACCAAGTTTTATGCTGTTCACAGTATCTTTCTTCGAGCCCTTGATAGGTGTGACGCTGAACCCAAAGAGGTAGTTTGCCTGAAGCGCACAGCCAACGTGGAACTGGGCATTGCAGCCGTTGAACTGGCAAGGAACACATGCGCCATTGGTAGAGTTGCAAACCTTACAGACCTCACGGTGCCTGTCCATGGGGATAAGTCCGAAGGCCTCCGCAGGCTCAAGCTCCTTCGCATTGCCAAACTTGATTTCCGGGGTCCAGACCGCGCAAGTAACATGGACCCAGTTATTACCGGCCGTTCTCTTTAGCGGTTCCCGGGGGCCGACAGGCTTACCCACGGCTTCTTGCCTTTGCCGGTAGAGTTTGATGGCCTCGTTCACCATTTCCTTCTCCAGCCTCTCCTTTTCTCGATCTCGTTCAGACTTTTTCTTATGCGTTGATCTCGGTGCCTCCATCAGTTCATGTTCAGTCCAGGTCACCGGACACAAGATACATTCGTAGCAAGTCGAGATCATCGGATTCCTATCATTCGAGCACATATCACACAGCCATTTAACACAATTGCGAGAAGGGCTGATGCCATAGCAACTTCGGTGGACAGTCAAACGGCAATCCCTGCAGGACAGATGTTGATTCCCTGCGGGTTCCATTTTGTTGCAGATGGCACAAGGGAGGGTTTTAGCCTTCGGCGGGTCTGGAACAATTGGTGGCGGTTCGGGGACCTTTTCAGTGGCCGCTTTCTTTTTTGGTGCCGGCTCTACTGATGTAGCAGTCGAGGTTGCCGCACTATCCTTCTCATTAACGCGCCCCTTCTTCTTGGTAGATTCTTGTTGCACTTGAGGATTGGCATTCACTGGAACGCCTATCGCGGCTGCCGTGGCCGCAGTCGCAGGGTTGATACTGATTGGGGTCTCGGTTGAAACAAGTAGTTGTGTCAGTAATTCTTCATCTACACGCCGACGCCATGATTTGTTGCCGCTCTGGGCAATCTTTTTGGCAACCTCATCGACACTCTCCCACTGAATTCCGTATTTCCTCCATAGCAAAGCGCAACGCAAACAGAGAGCCACCGTAAGCTGTAGTCCCTTATCACGCTGTCTGGAAGATGGTTCATTTGGTGTTGTGGTGCCGGGCGGAATCCCAGGAGCACGTCGCCACTGGCGCGACGTCCGCGTAGAGCAGAACTTGCACTGAAAACCGCGTTTCTTCTCAACCGCCTTATCATTATCGTATGCGGAGTCATCGTGGTCATCTGCCACATCATCCACAAGCTTCGAAGAGCTGCTTCTCCTGGCTTCCCTCTTGCCCCGCCGACCTTCGAATACGCCCCATATTTGGCGCCCACGATCTGTCTTCTTCCACATGTAATAGAACCGCACAATTTGATAATGCGGCACTGTCCCAACGTGTTTAGTCACATTTCGCAGCTCCGACCCATACTTCGAGACACCTTGCTCGAACAGTTTCACTTCTTCGGGGCGCAGATGGGGTTCCTTGAGATCCTTATACTTGTTCATTTGCTTCAATTTTGCAAGGGCAGTCTCAGTGTCGAAACTGTTGGAGTAAAGTAGCCCCAAGGCCTTGTCCAGGAAATTGGTAGAGTATGTTTCGACCCCCAGACTGGGTGCCATTTCCTTGGCCCGTGTCATGTACTCATCAATGAATTTCTCTCGACCTGTGGGGCTAAGATCCGCTCCTGGGATGTCATCCTCGCCCCGAGAGGAAAGCTGGCCAACAGTAGGCATTTTGAATGATATTTCCGCGGTTCGAACCTGCTTTCCATTGACGTTGACAGGTTCGTCTTCGCCTCTTGGAACGTACCCAACCGGCTCATCCATCACCCATTTTGGTCGGTTGGCCCTTTCTTGCTTCGCAGCTTCGATCGCAGCGTGGGCTTCTTTTGAGAGTTTGGAGTCCTTCCGACCGCCGGAGCTTTTCAAGTATTTCTTCTTGATATCAGTGGGCTTAACGTACTCCACAGGATGCCCGTGCCATGGATTTACAATGGCCTGGTGACGCGGCCCCAACCGAGAGCTTGCTCGAGGATATATTCGGTCATCATAATCGAGAGCATCTTCCACGCGACAATGGATACCTAGGTAGCGATAAGGCCACATCCTGGCTTGCGCTACCTGTTCTTCTGTAGCTGGACGAACAGCCTCCTCCTCGGCTGGAATCGGTGTACTGCCTGCCGTACCATTTGCGACATTTGGTTCTTCCTCCTCCTCCTCGACGATTTCTTCTTCTGCCTCGGGCTGAGAATCACCGAGAATCGGAGTATTTCGCGCCTCAAGCTTCCTCTCTTGGGCCCGACTGCAAGCTGCACATGCCCAAGCGAAGCCTCGTGCCGGTTTTTTGGTCAGAACTGGTCGGACACAATACATATGATATGTATTGTGGCACACAGCACAATCAACGGAATCAGTGTTCGCTGCATACAAGCTACACCGTTTACAGGTTTTGACGGCACTGGTCAATTCCTTTCTCTTCCCAATTTCCACCAACACATATCGCCAGCGTCCATCGAGAACCTTCTTGACATTCGCGGGAACATTGATCACTTTCTTGGTGGGAATTACCTCGTAATACCGATGAATGTAACGGTCGAACATCTTGTCATACCAGAAACAATCCCGAGTCTTCCTATACTCATCAAAATCTTCAATTTCCGATAGATGCGTGATCTGGCATTTCCCGCGTAGTGAAGTAAGCGGGCATGTGTCGGAGTGCATGGATGCAAATACGAGCCTCGTGTCCGCTACCTTGCGCTGGATATCACGTGGTCTGTAATACCAATTCACCCGCAGGGCTTCGATCGGGCCGGATGGTACATTTTTGGATGGAATAAATTCCATTATCCGCGCAAGGTAATACGGCTCCCCAGGTGGTTCACAAATAAGATATACATGATCTATGGAAATATCAGTAAAACAGGATTGGTTGTGTGGATGCAGGGTTAAAAATAGTGGGAAAATAGGGAGAGAAAAAGAAGACAAGACACCCACCATCTATGCCAAATGTAGTGCCATCATCAGCTTTAAGCTTGCCATTTTCCAAGTAAGCACCACAGTTCTCAAAGGAGACCATGTTAGAATCACTTTGAGCCTGCGAAGAACTCGGAGCTGTGGTGAAGACTTTCTTGGTCGAATTCCCATTTGTGAAATTAGAATTCGTGGAGCTTGCCGGTTGTTTCCGTTTTCTTGAATTAAATGGACCATTGGCCTCGTCCAATTTTGCTGAAAAGGAAGAGGTACCAGGAATGGCGTCTTTGGCAGCGGAGACGAGGCTAGACGACCCATTCACCGCCGTTTGATTTTTTTTGGCGCTTGAAGAAGAAGACGATGGTTTTTCACTCTCGTGTTTTGAGCCATTAGTTGCGCTGATAGAGTTGGGGGTGACACCACTAGTT
Organism: Aspergillus tanneri; assembly: GCF_003426965.1. NCBI lineage: Eukaryota > Fungi > Ascomycota > Eurotiomycetes > Eurotiales > Aspergillaceae > Aspergillus > Aspergillus tanneri. Next base: position 2,662,015 of record NW_022984632.1, read on the forward strand.
CGCTTGCCGAGTTTATGTGCGGGTTGGGCAATCTCAAGATCCATATCGATGTCACGATCCTCCGCGTAATTGGGGCGGGGAGCGGCATTTCTACCTCTCGAGCGGGTGCCATAGGGAGCCGGAGTAGTGGAAGTGCTGGGGGGCTCTGTACCAGCAGCCTCCGAAGGAGATGCGCTGGCCGTCATGGGTTGAGATTGCGGGTCATTCACGGTGGCGGCCCCTTGGGGGGTGGGAGATCCCGTCCGTGAAGGTTGAGTAGGGGTGGGCATGCGACGTTGGCTCACAGCAGTAACAGCACTTGACGAGGGAGAGTCGGCTCTCACGTGTTGCTGCGACTTCTGGGGCGGTGACCTATCCGAGGCCATGACCAACCCTCAGGAGCGATTAAAAAAAAAAAAAAAAAAAACAAAACCAAAATCGGGTGGAAGCTGCAATGCACCTCCAGGATTAAGACGGGGGCGTCTTGATACGGTAGGAACACCAAACGCCTCGGACGCGGAGATGCAAAGTTCAGCAACGGCCCGTAACAGGTAGACGATCCCTCATGAGATGTATGTTTGCAGATGTGGTGCCAAACAGCATCCGCCAACTATCAAGAGGAGGGGGAAGAAGGGAGGGCAAGAGGAAAAGAGAGAAAGAGGTTGAAAACGAGGGAGAAAGAAGCCGGGTGATGTCTGCCCGAAGGACTGGAAGAGGGCACTCGGTTGCAAAAACCCAGTTCGTTAAGTCGTGGTTTTTTTTTTTTTTTTTTATCTTTCTCCCTGCTTTCTTGTTATGTCTTCGGTTTCCCGCAAGGGGAGTGGAAAGGTCAATGGTGTGTGAGAAAACGGAAAAAGCTGAAGGTGACCCGACTCTATCAGGATCGACAACCTTCGGGAATGACAATCGTGAAATCTACTGGCAGAAAGAGAACCAAATCTTGAAGACCTCGGAAAGAGAGGCTAGAAGGGATATATATGTAAGGAGGTTTACATGCGAAGAGAACTTGGGAAATAAAAAAGACGAAAGAAAACGATCTTCCAAGGTGGTTTTAGTCCAATGATAGTAGCAGTGGAAGCAACCCAAGAACAAAGCCCTTGGACCGATTGGGGTGAGAAAGCAGACCCGTGGCGTGAGGATAATGAATAGATAGTAGTAAACGGGTATGGGTAGGACGCAGCCGCCAGTACGGAGTAGACTCGAACTAGTGGATAGTCTGACCGGGGGTATGCAAATGAAGGGAGTTGGTGTCGGGGAGGATATGGGATGATACACCACAAGAAAGGGAGAAGAAGAATGGGAAGAAAGAAAGAGACGGAGGACAAGCGTTCGGTGGATCGGTGGAGTCGGGTAGGTAGAGGAGGACAAGAAAGAAACGCGACTAGCCAAGAGTGGCAGAGAATCGCCGACAAGGGAAGAGAGGAAAGGAAAAAGGAAAAGAGCGAACGAGAGGGAAGAGAGAGAGAGAGAGAGAAGAGTGTGAGAGAGAGAGAACAGAAGAATCAGGAAAGCCGTCCAGGATCCCGACCAGTCCACGTCCTCGCCCCTAGTCCCGATGTGTGAATATGACGGATCCTCCATCCACCAAGAACCAGACAAAAATCGTGACAATTAGGTATCTCTCCTTTCTCTTGCGATGGTTAAACTGGATAGTTTATACATGGGAAGGGCCCCGTGTGCTGGTTCTCTTGTTGGTGTTCCCGCGCCGTGATGGCTTTTTGGTATTACTTGAATCTTGATACTATTTTTTTTTTTTTTTGGTTTAATTTCCCTGTGAATATTAATACTGCCGTTTCTCCTGTGGAGGGGATAACTATAACCGCCAGTAGTTTTGCTCCCCTTACTCTCGATAAGGCGTGCTGCCCTGTTGGGTGATCTACGTAGTTACTTTTCCAGCGGGAAATACTTTTAGTGGTAGACGGACACCTAGTCGCTGGTTTGGTCGAAAGCGATTCTGTGTGGACCGAACCACCCGATGCAAAGAATGATGATGATATCGGGAGGGGTTCTGGGGAGGATTGACGGGATGAGAGGAGGGGGGAATGAAGGGCAAAATGAAGAAACAGTAGGCAGACGATTTAGGGTACCTATGGGGGAGTTTCTGGATTATATTTGATTGGGCCAGGGCTGAATTGATTTGATTTCTCACCCTGATAGACTAAATTAGCATCACCTCAGTGCAAAGACGACGATGGACCCCAAGGGTATGTGCGGATACATAATAATAATTGTGGCAGGAATGTTGTCACGTAGGGCAGCGCATGCGCGTAGGATCTAAAATCCAATTTGCCAAGCCTATCTATCGAGTTAAATGGTTTTGCAGGCGCGGACACCGAAAACTCCTTGTTGCAGCGGGATGATGGTCTGTCAGGTTCGTTGATCGTGGCGTTTATTTTTGTCGAACTCAACTGGGTCTCTAGTGTCAGTGGGTATATCTTTGTGAAAGGTGGTTGAACTCCGAGGCGAAGGAGACTTAAGGTTTATTTGTACGTGGGTTTTAAAATCAATAGGTTTCAAGTTATACCAGCGTGTTTCTGAAAATGACGGGAAAATTTTCTTTGCTTTCCTTCGCCTTTTATTTCCCGCACTCTTCTTGTCTATGGAGCAGATATAAACAGCTAGCTTACGATGTTGCATGTGAATGAAATTTTAACAATAGCATCTTTGAAAGGATGTTTATGACAACTTGCTAAAAAAAAAAAAAAATTAAAAGAAAATAACCCAGCTCTACAAATCCATCTTTACAGTCATAATCAAAATGTGCCGGCATTAGACACGTTTCCTCTGGCGTGAGGTTGATAGTAAAAACCATCAACCGACTACGGTAAAAACCCAAGAGCATGAAGGGGCATTTTGTAGAATAGCTTCTGTACGACAAGGGAGGGAGAGAGCCTTGAAGGCGTGGATGGCGATAGACTGAAAGTGGTAAAGCCTCGGTTTAGACGACAGAAACTCGGTTCAGAGACCACCACAGAAAAGGGTGTATGGTACGCGGTTCCACGGCTCCTTTCGGCCTGCAGTGCTAATTAACAACTAAGGTTGATTGATGAGCAAGCTACTACGGAGTACATTGTAGATCCTTGGCCACCGGCGAGAGTTCCATATGCGAACTACGGGTTGTCCGCTATGCGCCGCTGGAGAATGGATGAGTGATGGGAGTTGCATCGCCTGTGATTTACAATACTATGACAAGGGGTGGTAATCATTTCTGCCGCAGGTGTTGTGCCAGCATGATAGTCGCATGTAGTAAAGTTGAGGTGATGATAGCACAATCTGGGTGGAAACGCCTTCGTTAGCGTTCCTCCCGGAAACCCAGTCGATACCTTCCTTAGTATGGGCGACTATTAGGCAGGGTATTGGCGACTGAGCGTTTTCTCCGCGAGGACGGACCTTTCTCTGCTAGATTTTTCTCTGTTATCAGCGGCAGTCCGGCTGTTAACACATTTCTATGGAGGTAATCCTTACGATGGTTGAATTCGACTGAGCCAGGAATGAGTAAGTAATCTCACCATCTTCTTCGTCCCAATTTTGAAAGTGGTCAACCGACTTACGTATGTATACGTACCTTGGGTACTTCCTCTGGGATCATATACCACTCTGCGCCTGGGCCAATGATAGCCACTACTGCAGAAAAAAATACCTAGGTCCACGGCCGGTGATTTGCTGCCTGGTGACCGTCCCAACTTCTGTGTCGCCACATTACGGCCGCCTAGCCTTCCACACCACAGAAGTGTTCCACGTCTAATGGCCGATTATAGCGATGCCTCCTACATCATGTGTTTGTAGCTGTACCTACTTTAACAGGCCTATGCGAGTCTCGTCTTGAATAATGCACCAGTTCCGGACTGGCAGACGACATTGAAGGTGTTAAACTTATTAGGAATAGCTGCGGCCCCTAGTTAACTACGGAGTACTGTGTTATATAATCTGTCCGTTACACCCATATCATTGTTGAGCAAAAGAATGGTTCTTGGTCCGAGCGCATTTGAACTAAGAGCGGCACTGAATTACGGTTCTAGGAATCGAGTTGCCATTAGAATTGTTCTCTTTAGTACGGGAAAGTCAGGTGTACTAGAATTCCTATGGAGTTGACCTGGACTAAGTAATGGGGTACATATGGGTACATGAATCCGTCGACTGGTATAAAAAGCACCAAATCCAACCAACCATTGATGAGCTAGTTCCACATCGATGAAAATCGACACATTTTACACAGTACGGTAAACAGTGTTGTATAAGGATGCTCTTATTCAGGAATGATACCGGGTGACAGGGTAAGTATTTAGTTTGTAGGCAATATCTTAACAGGTCGAAGCGAGTTGTATTTGAGCAGATGTGGTCAAACTTGGGGTGGATCCTCCATTTTTTTTTTTTTTTTTTTTTTCTCTTGCGGAGGAAAGGGGGGTCTGCTATTCCTCCGGTCTAGTTATGAATGGTGCTTCCACCGAGATATCCGTCCCTGGGATGAATTTTATGTACTTACTCTACGGAGTACACAGTCGTTAATCCAGCGTATCGCTCGCGAGTAAAGAAGGGCATGAGCACATCGGAAGTGAGGGGAGACTCATGTTGGAACCATCGGCGTCAAGGGGGTGCCAATAGCTCTCTGTCTGGAGTTAAGCCATTCGTGTTCGGAGCGGCACACTACTAGGGTTAGGACGGTAGTCTGAAGACACTGCCAATTAGGCCACCATATTAGGTGACCGTAAGTAGTCCAGTGGTCAACAAACTTTGGGGACGGCGCTGCAGGGTCAGGTTACCAGAGAAAAATAAAACAATTCTGTATTCAAAGTACAAAAGTTGTTCCCTCGTAGACAGTAATTACCTGTTTCTAGCCTCTCCACAGCTTGGAAAATGTAAGCTTGGCGGAGGAATGTGGGTTGTCTGTGCTTAACGGTTGTCCGACTTATTGGATCAATGGAACCAAGGCGGGTGCTTGGTACCTACATCTTGTCATTTCCTCGTAGTGGTAAAATATGCTTACTGCCCTCGTATAGAGTAGCCGCTGGCTAGTAAGCATAAGACGTAATATAGACAACGATAATGGAGATAATATTCGCTCTGATATTGATAATTGGGTTACTAAATAGTGCTTCAATCTACATAGTACTCTACCGTACATCACTTACTGCCCGATTTTTAAGTCGACCAGGAGTGTAGAAATGAAACTATACAGCCACAATTAAATGATATAATGATTAAGAATAATAGATTTAAAGAAGTTATATAGCTAATTTCATGTCACAGAATCGCTGGGGAAGCCGTATTTGTCTTCCCGCGACTATTTACTATAACAGATGCCTCCTCAACAACTTCATCGACTCTACCACTAATATCGTCCTTTTCCTTCGCTGTAGTTGGCTCTGTGGCTTTTTACTTGTCTTTATTAGACTGATTAATATTATGTTGAAGCTATACAATAGCTTGATTTGCAGGTTTCTCCTTTTTTTTCTAGTGTTGCTTTTTCTCTGCTTCCTGCATCCGTACACTCTTATCAAAAGCCCTTATTTATTTTGTTCTTAAATTAAATATCTCTTCTCTTCTTTCCCCTGCTGCTGACATCTTCCTCTTTAACAGCCTTATTAAGCTGTGTGGCTTCTACCTTCTGTGCTTGAAGATCACGTGCTCGTTAAATCTTCTTTGGGCTATAAAAGAGTGCATTACCATCCTCTAGAGCCTAAAGTTAAGGCTGTAAAGGCTACCCATGCTGGCGCGCTGTAATTAAGCTATATTTTAAAAAGAATATTCTCTGTAGAAAGATGCATCATCGTATCATTCAGTTTCTGAATATTTGGTTGTAAATACTAGAAACAACTTGCTTAAAAAGCTTCTTAATACAACGCTGGTTTTCTGAGGTCGCCAACCCCATTGTCCCTTTGCTTTTGTTTCGCGATCAAATAGAGTAGAAGCCATGCGTATCCCAACTCATCATTTGTCCAGCGCTGTACAACCTGACTATATAAAGCGAGAACAGTTCAAGGACGTTGTCCTTAAATACTGGTCTTTGCTCCTGACGCAGCGGTTTTCTCGATCGAATGTTCCCGACCGAGTAGGCCGTGACAGCCACTAGGCGATGATGTAAAAGAGTAGTGGTAGTTGTTAGGATTGACATCATGAAGCCATGTATCGTGAATTTTCCCAGAGACAGCCTGGTATATAAGACCACGAGAAAAAAAAAATTGTAGTAATCCACACTTTATTCCGTCCTGCAGGCATTTTTTAAGCCCTCCCTGCTCATATAGCGTCGTGAAAAAAGTATTTTTTTCCCTTTTGATAGTACGCTGATGAGAAATCCTTTCTCATCCATGTTGTACATAACTTCAGGTTAAATCTTATATTCCTCAATCTTTCTTTCATAAGTCTGAAGTATTATATGCAGAATCAGCCCGCTTGAGTGAAGAATTATTCCCAGCAGCATAATAAAAAATAAGCTAATTTTTATGCTTCTTTAAGAAACGGTTTGGCCGACATACTCCAGGCTTCCAGTAACTTTCTTGACAGAGCTTCGCAATATTGATGAAGACGGTAGTATGCCACGCTCAGTGAGATTATTAATCTATTTAATAAGCTCTGTATACCGTGGTAGTCTGTATACCGTGGTAGTATTTCGACAGTGTTGACCAGTCAACGCCATAATTTTTAGCCAATTTTGTATAATCAATCTTTTCACCTGGCTTCAGGGATTCTATATCAGCAATTGCTTCTTCGATTGAACTCATGTTAATGGTATTGTGGTCTATCTAAAAAGTCGGTGTGTAGATGAAGAACGAGCGTTGAGTGATATCGGGCGGTGGCTGATTGGGTACGATATTTTGCTTTGGTGGGTAGACGGCCGGGACAGCAATGTACACACGGACAGCAACGTCAGGTGGTCACAAGTCGGTTAGGTAAGTCCCTCTCCGATCCATCCGTATGGGAATTGCTGATTAGCAGGGCTCCGATTAGCGGATGATGAGACGATCCGGGAACGTTCCGCTTTGGAACTCTTACAGGGTTGTCTGCAGTTGTCAGGGGCCTTAAGCTGCTGAGCTAACTTTGTTACGGCAGTTACCTAATGACTAAACCGCTTCTATTACTATTGATGCCTGAGGCTGTATAATTCATGGCCATGCGCTTTCCCGAAACGCGTCCTTTGTAGTACCCGCGTTATGTGTTTCGGTTTGCATGATTGTCCTGTGACAGAGCAGTCAGAGCCCTTCAAATGCCAAGGACCCTTTAAAGATCTCATTGGCATCATCAACTGTTGTTTTCGATACAGACCCTTGTCCACTGTGAAACTCTTGGTTCTTGAATATATTTAGATCCCTGCAGTCTAGTCACTGTGTACAAAGTACAGACCGTCGACGGGATCCTTTTGGCGCTGACCACGAGGTAACAAGGAGGCATTCAAGGCATGTCCGCACATCCCGAACAGCCATTCCAAACCCATGGCTTTCAAACCTCTCTGGATGTCGCTCGTCAGCAGGCCTATTCTGTAGCTTCTGTGGCGGGACACAAGCGACTTCCGGATCGCTCACCGGAAAATTCTCTCAAAGTATCAAATGCCAAACATTCTGCTCAATCCACGTATCTAGTGGATTTCACCCGTCCTGTGGTGAACCCCCCTAACAGCTGTCTGACTGCTAGTGAGATCCGTCCTGTAGAGGCTGTCACGTCGACGACCGACGACGAGCAACAAAGAGCTGAATTTTTCAATCAAACATCAGTCAAAGATCCAACTCTATACCTGAGCAATCCGAGATATGGACTATCAAAAAAGTTAGTAGCCAACTTTGCGGCTGTCGGTGTTAACAACATATATCCGTGGCAGGCATCATGCCTGCTTGCTCCAGGCCTCCTCGAGGGGAAGCGACATCTGATATATACAGCTCCAACAGGTGGAGGTAAATCCCTCATAGCTGACGTCTTGATGCTGAAACGCATCATGGATGACCCCACGCGCAAAGCGATCCTCGTTCTTCCCTATGTTGCTTTGGTTCAGGAGAAGTTGAAGTGGCTCCGACGTATTGTGCAGGGTCTTGAAAAACATGTCCATGATGATGACGACGACGACGAGAAAACGGATCTTGCAAAACCTTACCATCAACACTGGAAAAAACTGCAGAAGTCGATCCGTGTTAGTTGCTTCTTTGGTGGAAGTAGAACCGCCGCCTCTTGGGCTGATATGGACATTGCTGTTTGCACCATTGAGAAGGTTGCTCCGTCAATTTTTCCCACTGTCTAATCACGCATTGATCTGTATTTTTTAGGCCAATTCAATGATAAACACTGCCATCGAAGAGCGTATAATAGGGGACTTAGGGGTGGTTGTTCTCGATGAGCTGCACATGCTTGACGATGAACATCGCGGCTACCTCATGGAATTGATGGTCACGAAGCTACTTTTGCTGCAGCAGAATATCCAAATTATTGGTATGAGTGCTACCCTCTCGGTATGGACCCATTTCCCTACCAAACGACTCCAAACTTATGGCTCAGAACACCGAAGTGCTGGCCGAGTGGATGGATGCAAGGTACTATATTTCGACCTACCGACCTATCCCAATAGATGACTATCTAGTCTACGAGAATGCAATATACCCTGCTACATCCATACAGCTGTTCCGGACAATGGCTAAATTAACCTCTACGGCAATGAGTTCTTTTGCGGATGCTATGCCTCCACATCGTGTTGTTCAGCCTTCGACTTTTCGCCAACTTTCGAGCCCAACAACGAATGCAATGGTTGCCCTTTCTGTTGAGATAGCTGTGGCAGGATATGGTGCATTGGTATTTTGTGGTAGTCGACAAGCGTGCCAATTCCATGCGGCCATCATAAGTGAAGCAATGCCGGTGCCCTCCGCAGTAGATCCAGAGGAGCTGAGTAAACGACTGGATTTACTTGCCGAATTACGAAGCCTTCCTAGTGGTCTCGACCCTGCCCTAGAGACTACTCTCATTAGGGGAGTGGGCTTTCACCGTGAGACTTTCGCCCGCGTATCCTACTACGTTTCTTGGTAGCTTTGTAAACTGATAGTATTCTAGATGCAGGAATGACTGCAGAAGAGCGTGAGTTGATTGCGCAGGCTTACGACCAAGGGGCTTTGAGTGTACTGGTAGCCACCTGCAGTCTTGCTGCGGGTGTCAACCTCCCTGCGAGGAGAGTTATCATAAATGGGGCACGTATGGGACGGGAACTGATCGGCCCAGTAATGCTGTAAGCAACCAAATAATGAACATTGCACTTTTTGTACTAATCAGGGAAGGCGACAAATGTGTGGAAGGGCTGGTCGGAAAGGAAAGGACGAGGCAGGCGAAACTTATCTTATCTGTAGCAAGCCTGATTTAGAAGCCATCTGCGACTTGTTGGAAGCTGATATGCCTGCTATTGAAAGCTGTCTTGCTCCAGAGAAGAGAGGTCTCAAAAGGTGAGCACCCGAAACTATGGCCAATATGCAATTATAATGCTTATGTATCATAAGAGCGCTTTTGGAAGCTATAGCAACAGGCCTCGTCTCTGGGTACGAAGCAATCAAGGAGTATGTCAGGTACACTCTCCTTTATCGGATGGTGAACAAAGGTTTAGCTTACAGTATCATGCACTCGGCGCTTCGAGAACTAATCGACGAGAAGTTTCTTCTCGAAAGGGATGACGAAGCGTATGAAGCGACACAACTTGGACAAGCTGTGGTGGCTTCTGCATTTTCGCCTGAGGACGGACTTTTCGTCTATGAGGAACTGCGACGAGCGTCGCAAGCATTTGTTATGGATGGTGATATGCATATCTTTTACATGTTTACTCCACTCCAAGTGGCGATAACTACGCAGATAGACTGGCCCATCTTTCGGGATCAGCTGGATGGCCTTGATGACAGTGGTCTGCGCGCTCTGCAATTTGTTGGCGTACAACCTGGCTTTGTAAACTCCATGTACATATATGTCCGCCGGCTTATTTAGAACGTCTGGACCCGTGCAAAAGGCTAACCATACAACAGGGTACAAAGCGGCGCATCTCTGAAAGAGAACACCCCAGATCAGGTCAAACTATCCAGGATCTATCGCCGTGCCTATACTGCGTTTCAACTTCGAGATTTGAGCAACGAGGTACCCTTGTCAAAAATCGCAAGTCGGTACCGAATCCCGCGTGGAGCGGTTCAAACATTAGCCCAGCAATGTCATGGCTTTGCGGCTGGCATGGTCAAATTCTGTCAGCGGATGAGCTGGGGCATGCTTGCTGCAGTCCTAGAGCATATGCGAGATCGTTTAGAGGCCGGTGCTCGTGCTGATTTACTGGAAATGGCTCAGGTGACCTATGTCAAAGGCTGTACGGCAAGATTGCTTCGAGATAACGGATTCCGGAACTTGCGAGCCCTCGCTGAAGCAGAAGCGAAAGATCTTGTCCCTGTTTTAATGATGGTATACGGATAAACCCGTGATATTCGTAAGCGATTCATGGCTAACTCGCACCAGCTTAACCCACGCAAGGCACAGAAGAGCCATTTGCATCCTCTTGAAGCTGAGCGTTATTCCAAAAAACTTCTCGCCAAAGCAGAGGTTATTGTGGCCTCGGCAAATAAGATCTGGGGTATGTATACCCTTTAAGATCATCTCTAACAGTGCTAACGAAAGAGTTGGGTGTTTCACAGAACGCGAAATGCAGGTCGAACTAGAAGAGTGATGTATAATCTCGTATAAAATTAGCATTTTGGGGGTTTTGTACAATTTTGATGTTGACTGGTGTTGCTAATTGCATGTTTTGTTGCTATAATCTACCATTGACCGTGACGTGCAATGCATATACATATCCGCGCACTCGCCACGGTTGGAATCAAGTGAGGGTTGAGCTCTTGAAATAACCTTTTGCTCTTACTTATTTTTTTTTTTTTTTGATTAATTGCAGTGCTGAAGCACAGGGCTACTGGGAAAGAAATGAATATTGGGAACAATGCTCTCACTAACAAAAACAAAAAAATTTGGACTAACGGCTAAAGAAAGCGCTACAGTCCATTAAGCTTATCTTGTGCCTCCATCACTTTACCCTGATCGACAAAATCCAAAAGGACTACATTGGGCAGTCGACTATGTTCGGATTGGCACAGATCAGCCTGGGCTCCGATGCTGCCCTCCCCGGAGACAGCATTAGTCTTAGGAGCACGGATACGATCCGGGATCAGCACTCCCAATATATCCACGTCCAGGAAATGGTTGACTATATACATGCGCCCATCGGGTTTTGCACCAGGCGGCCGATCGACGCTGCAGTTTGAGAACGAGCGATCAGTCACATCGAATGGGGTCTCAAAGTAGTAAGCGAATTCATCGAGGATATACGGAACTTTGCTGACATCGGCGCCATAATCTAGTAATGATGAGCGCTGACTGTGAAGGAAGCTGGTAACTTACCCAGGAAAACCACAAGCCGGGTGCCTTTGCTAATCAGCTGTCCAAAGGTCGGCCATGAGTCCATGGATAGCACCTCCGACGAGGGTTCCGGCACAAACACATACTCCTTTATGTCCGCCTCGGCAAATGTCTCGTCAAATCGCGACACGGGTAGGTTGTCCCCATTCGTTAGGAGCAAAGTGACCACCTCGTCCGGGTGATCATCAAGCCACGACTTGACCGTGATGAGGAAAGACTCCAGGGTCCCGGCGTCTTCCAGCACGCAAGAAGTATGACACAGCCGAATGGCATCGTCGTTTTCTACCTTATGAGTTTGGCCCTGCAAGTATCTGATACCCAGATCAAGTTGTTCAGTAACATTGAGGTTCTGGTTCTGCTGCGGAAGGGGTCCAACGAAGGGGGAGTCATGGGCACCCAGTTGAGTGACGCTAGAATACTTGCGGTCGCAGAACACAGGCTGGCCGTTGCAAGACGATGCTTCCGCATCCACGGATGGGGAGAACAGGGCGAGAGTAAATATGAAGCAAGTAATTAGAGAGGAAAAGAGCGACGGCGGATATTGAGCGTGAGCCATTATAGCGGTTCGATATCACCACGAGGCCCTATCAGATATAAACCCTAAGCAATATTGGCGTGGATGATTGATTTTCAAACCCCATCCACTGTAGGTACTAGGTAGCAGAAAATTATGATTCTATTTCAAGACAGAAATCGCCATTGTCGCTAAATCCCACAGGAGGGGGAGGCGCCTTCCACTTGTTTTTCTTATACCTCCAGGATGCAGGAGCTCCCCAGCCACAAATGATCAGATCAGTCGCAGTCACCGTGCGTGTGATCCCCACGACGGGGATCGTCCAACGAGGACCAAAACAGAACCAAAAACCAAAAACAACAAGCACCCGATCCTTCAGTCCCAACCGATACTACCTCGAGCGGAATGCTCGTGCATTAGCTCTGTTCCTTTCGCCTAATGGATTCGGTCATGTTGGATCGGCGGGTGATGAGAGTCCGCCCAGGTCGTGGGAGTGACCTATTTGTCCGGCGTCGAGGAGATGGTTACATGGGCATTTGTGTCAGAAGCTTGGCTTGCATGGTACTACAATGAAGGTGGTGGAGATGGTGAAGTTTTGGTGTCTTGCACAAGGATGAGTGATACTTTGTAGTTCCTTCCGGCTAGTGGTTTGTCCAATTTTTCTATACTGGTAGTATATTTTTAGGTAAAAAAAAAAAAATCATGAAAAAAAAAAATTACTATGCCAACATATTCTATTTCCCGTTTTAGATAATCAACTTCCCTATAACTAGCTATAAGAGGATGGAAGTTATTCCCCTCAATAAACGATGCGATGATAAATACACACAACATAGAACCGGCTGAGAAGGACCTGTAAGATTACACCAGCCGTGTTCATCCATATATCTATGCATATAAATCCTGCAACAAGTCGGACACTTTGTTCAGCATCGATCAGATGGGATTTCCGACTGTGCAAAGAACGACTACATATGTCAAATATTTACAGAATGTACTTTCAAGTGTTGCCCCCAAGCATGCCCCAGGTCGACTTTGAGATTCGCTTTCATCCCTTCCGCTTCTTTGGTAATTTCCCAATATGCTCTTTCCACTGTTCATCAATGCTGACCCTCTCCACGCGAGGGATCCTCTCCCAAGCTTCCCGTTGTGCTTTCCTGGCCGATTCCCAACTTGACAGCTCGGCGTGGATAAAATCAGTACTCGCAGCAGCACAATCCGCAACACTATCCATGGGAATCAAATGGCCACTCGGAAGGACCAACTCCTTCACGCGTCCCTGAGAAAACCCACCACTACCCCCGATGCCTGTACCGGTTGTCTGCATCTTCTCCTGCCGTGCGACGGGCGAGGACAGTACCGAAGACTCTCCAAACATGTACAAAACACTCGGCTTAAGATCCGGGAGACGACGGAACATCTGCGCAGGTTCCGGACGATAGAACGGATAATCATCGATTTCAGCTGGGTGTACCTCACGATGTGGATCTCCGCGAGGCAGTCCAGATCGCCTGTCAATATAGGCTGGCCGTAAGAAGGTGAACAGTTCCTGGGCTTTCGTGGTGGTCAATGTGACTGTTTGTTGTTGTCCATCTTCGTCACCTTGGGGGTAGAGCTCCGTGGGAGTATCCCGTAATCCATATTCAACCCATTTGTCCAGGACACGGGGATCCCAGTTTTGGTAGAACGAGCTGGACTGGAATTTTTGGGACGCTTCTTCTCGCGACGGCCATAAGTCGCGTCGGTACGTGGATGGAAGCGCGAACTCTTTGCTCGGGTTTCCTCTTTGGATCACTGGTTCGATTAATACAAGGGCCTGGAAAAGCGACGGATGCATGAGCGAAAGGTGTGCCCTGCGATTCTGTAAGTGAATGATTTATCCATGCGCGCTCGCAAGGGACTGGTCATACATACAGCTGCATTCCGCCCATACTGTGGGCAATACCCACGATGGGATGCGGCATCTCGTCCTGATGTCGATTAATAAGGGAGAGGAGATCACGACCATGATCCCACCAACTCGCTAGGACGGACATGTCAATGGAGAAGATCTTCTTGAATGACACGCCTCTAAACACGTACGGTCATCGCCCAAGATGGACTCATTCAATACGCCACTCTGGCCTTGATGAGCAGCGTCAGCAATCCAGATCCCCCGAATTCGTCGATTGACGGCACGAAATCGTTCATATATTTTATCCCACAAGGGTTCATACATTTCCTGCGAATCGTCAGCGGAGCAATTTGCTATGTCTCTAATGAGGTCGAACACAACGATCACCAGACCTTTGGGAAGCCATTTCCGTGGCCTGCTATAATCGTCACGTCGCCTTCCTGCGGATGAGGGTTATCCTTTGGAATGTACTGTTTTACCGCAAGCCTGAGTCGATGCTCATGACCGGGCTCGACCGCGCCTGGACGCTCTCGTATATGCTGGCATCGAACTGTATGTCCAATGACCTTAAAATTGGATATTTGTCGGGTAAAAGGTACTTTTCGGGGAGAGTAGATAGCAGGCCGCAATCTACTCAACATGATGGGCAGAGCGTGACTACGTAAATCAAGCACATTACAGAATAAACAGGTTAACTATATGTGGTTGACGCCCAGAATGAGATGAGTATTCATTGTGGATCGGCCATCTTGCCGAGGATACGCCAGGGCGATTATCCCGAGTTTTCTGTGTAAGTCTAAAAAGGAGCCGAGGGTTCCGCGGTAACCGGCGTGTTCGGGTTTGTATGCTGGCGGGTTGATATAAATCTGAACAGTACTCTAATTGGCTGGGTAGAAAGTATATAGAATCTCTGAATATGACTTCATCCTGAAGATGAAGTAATGTTTTCATCGGGCGTGTTAAAGAGAATGGCTTCGAATGTATGGAGATTCGTTATCTGGGGAAGGCGAATCTATCGGGCGTGACATTGCCGTTGTTTCCATAGTACACTCGAGCAAATCCATCCCGAGCTCTTGCAGACAATATCTAAATCCTTGTTCTAGACAAGGTAACAAACTAACTAGCTGTCCAGTGGAAGCCTCATGCCGATGCCGTCAGGAGATTCACAGGCAGAATAGCGGGATGTGGTGGTATCGAAGGCGCAGTGGATATACGGTGCTCTTACCGAATACAGAGCATTTCGATCGCCATACTGGAGTTGCCACAACAAGCGGTGTCTAGAGCGACGGCCCAGGTACAACTACCGTTCGATTGATCTTCGTGCTTCCCCAACCTTCAACCCGCCGAGCTCGTGGTCTCGTTGCTCATCCTCATATTCGAAGCATTATTAGGACCTCCGTCGCGAACCTCACCCTATCGCCCGTCGAAAATCTCTAGATACCCTCTTGCTGTCCGATTCCTGTTATTTTCGGCCCCCCTCGATCTCCGGGCTTATCCACCCACACTCGGTCTGACTTCTCGCTGAAGCTGTCGTAGTCTTTGGTTGAGAGACTGTCATTTTTCCGTCCAGACTGAATCGGTGCTGTCCTTGCTCTTGATCGTCTCGCCTGCTACTTTATCGCGAAACCGTGAGGGAGCGATGGTCATTCCTACGCTCCGTCGATGAGCTCCATGATTGAGGGCAGTGATGACCGGGCACGAGAGGATGAGCTCGACTTGGGCCAAGAGAGCCAGCATTACTCTGAGCCGACGCAAAACGGAATTCCGGAGGACCCGGAGTCAGGGGTCGAGCTGGGAGATACGTCAATGGCACACGTCGATGCGGATCTTCCAGTGGTAGCTGCCCCCAACCTTACCTCCGAGAACAACACCACCTCCTTAGTCGAAGTTGATACGACTGATACTCCGTTGTCACCCTATTCTGGGCAGCCTGGTGGTCCCGGTAGTGTCGATGAAACCGCCTCGATTCCGGATGATTCCCCTTCCTTACATGTTTGTTGCGACTCATGTTCTTATGGCCCGTTTTATTCGCTGATTGCACTAGGGCTCCATACTGTCCTCGCAAAGCAGCAGTGCTTTGGCACTTCGAGGCTCTCCTCTCCCTAGTCCCAGTCCCAGTCCATCGCATCGCCCTTTCGACCTGCGCTTCCAATCCCGACTCTCCTCTTGGTCGTTGAGTGCGTTTCGTCCGTCGTCCCCGTTTCTGGCCCAGACTCATTCTCGAAAGCCATCCCGCACAAGTCGACTGTCCCCAGCCATCGCTAATTCCGATACTGGATCCCTGCAGGGCCCTTGGGATGTAGTACGGTGGACCAAGCTGAGGAAGATAACCGGGCACGCATTCTCAGAGGTCGGAAAACGAAATTTTGGCTACCCGACTTGTTTGGCAGTTTCAACCACCATCGTGATAGGGACGTCTAAAGGTATCATTCTGGTGTTTGACTACCAGCAGAATTTACGGACAATCATTGGGTCGGGAGCAAAAAGTATGTCGGATTCCTGTATACTTGCTGAACAAATGACTAACTTCCCTTGGACTTAGCCACCGAATGCGGAGCGATCATGTCGCTGGCGCTTTCTGCGGACCACTCGACAGTCGCTGGAGGCCATGCATCGGGCGACATATTCACATGGGAAATATCAAAGTCAGCACGACCCTTTCTCCACATACCGCCTATTTCCATGAACCAGGTCGACAGTGGCACTTCGGAAGGGCACCTCACTGGATCTTCAGTGATCCACGTGGGATTTCTGGGGACCAGACGCACCGCGCTTGTATCGGCTGATAAACGAGGAATGGCCTTCTCTCACTTAGCAACCCGAGGCATGGGCGCCGTAGGGAGGACGGTGAAGACGACTAGGATTCTAGGGCGATACCCACAATATGTAGGACCTGGCAGTCGGCCGCGCAAGCCGAGCTCGGTGCTTGCGTTTTCGCCTCTCCCACTTGGTAACGTGGAACAGCCAACCGATTCTCTGGGTTTGGTCGCCATGATTACACCCTATCTCCTGGTAATCGTCTCCACGACACCCGTGGCTCGCACTCAGCACAAAGCACCACGCCCGAAGGACGTTGCCGCCCATGGCGCAATGACTGGAGCCTTGGCCTGGTTCCCAGCAATCAGACTCAAGGGTAAGGATGCCCAGACATCCAAAACCAAACTTGTCTACTGTTGGTCAAATGTGTTAACCGTACTGGATGTGTCTGAGTTTGATACGGACGAGCCACCGGACAGAGACAGACCTCCAAACCTGGAGTTCAAGGCACGGAGCCGATGGAAAGCTGAAGAAGCCATCGTCGCCGTGCAATGGTTGAGTCGCTCCGTGATGGCCGTGCTCACAATCACGCAGCAGTTACTTATCCTTGAGGACTATTCCATGCGCGTAACCGACGCTATAGATATCCTCAGCCGACACATCTACCATGTTGACTTGTTCTCATCACAGCTGCACTCGCTGGTTGAGCAGCTAGACGAAGACAATACATCAATGCATAGTGTTGTGGCGGACGCATTTTTCATGAGTTTTCTTTCCTATAAAGGTCGCTTGTTCCTTCTGAGCCACAACGACGTCTTTATAGGCGGCCTCTCCAACTGGGCAGACCGACTTCTAGCGCTCATGGAGGCAGGTGACTTCATTGGGGCCATTCGACTGGCGACATCCTACTACCAAGGTATCGGAGAGAAGCTCACTGTTGGTTTACCGGATGAAGATGTCTTAAGGCAGCCTATGGTCCGGGAAAAACTCCTAGAGATGGTGTCGGCCTCTTTGAAATACGCCTTCGGCCGGAACCAGGAGGCGGGTAGTGAGCGACTGGGAATCCGCCAACTCGAGGAACTAGCCGAAGTCTCCATTTCGGCTTGCATTTGTCTGGCTGACGAGGAGTTTCTCTGGTATGAAGTATTCCATTGGTATGAGGAAAATGATTCACAAGGGATCTTTGTTGATGCACTTGAACCGTATATTATCGACGGAGCCGTGCGGTCTCTTCCCCCTACGGCAGTCAAAGCACTTGTCAGCCATTTTGCAACTAACCATACGGCTAGCCGTTTGGAGGAAATAATCTGTCTGCTTGATACGACTACTATGGACATTGACCAAGTTACGACGATGTGCAAGCAGTACAACCTATACGATGCATTTATATATGTCTGGAACCGCTGCCTAGAAGACTATGTGAGCCCACTGCAAGAGCTCTTGGCACTCATTCCTTCTCGGGGGGCCCTGGTCAACGAAAATTCCGTAAACGAACTCAGGCACTATACGAATGCTGTGAAAATGTTTCCATACCTGTCATTTGTCCTCACTGGCCGCATCTATCCTACAGGGGATGATATGGGTGAAACCGAAGCAACCCGCGCCAAGACAACCTTGTATGAGTATTTATTCTCAGGTAATTCGTCTGACACAGGGACAGCCATGCCCCCTGAACCAAACGACTCGTACCCTGACCTTCAGGCTATGCTGAAGTTTGATACGCCTGGGTTTATGAGCATGCTCAACGAGGCGTTTGAAGATAGCTTCTTGAACGAACAAGAAGCCGACGAGACTCCATTCCACGGAGTAACAATCAACCGACAGTATTTGATCAGCTTGTTGTTGCAAATCATGGACCCTTCAGTCTTCCCGTCTTCTGATACCATTTACCTGGACATGTTTATTGCTCGCAACCTTCCGAAATATCCCCAGTATATCCTTCTTTCCGGCACCACGCTTCACCAGGTCCTGGAGCGATTGTGCCAATATCCAACCCAGGAAATGAAAGAAGATTGCGAACTCAGCGCTGAGTATCTACTGTCCTTTTATCATCCTCCGGACATCCAGAGCATGATCCCGCTGTTTCAACAGGCACGATTTTACCGGATTCTCAAATCCACCTACCGATCGGAGAAACAATTTCCGCAGCTGGTATTGACTTACTTTGAGGATCCGAGTGATCAGAAAGCGATTTTCACTTGCCTACAAGACTGTCTTCGCCCCGGTTCGCGATTGGGTAAGAAACAGAGGCGGGATGTCATCGACGTAATCAAGAGCCGTGCTGGTCAGTTAGTGGCGATTGATGTTGAGGCGGCTGCCCAGACAATGCAGGACTTCGCGCCCGAGGCCCACGAGACGCTGTTCAATTCACTGAAAGACGATACCTACGGGCAGTATCGGTATTTGGCTATCATCGTTGAGCCTGCTACACAGCCTATCGCCGAGAGGCATGCCTCTAAAGCAGTGGAGAACTGGATGATCGAATGCTATGTGCAACTCCTCTGCAAGCACAATCCGTCGCACGTCGCGGACTTTGTGGATGAACTCCGGGTTGGTGATGTGCGGCTCGATGAACTGCTGCCCGCGATGGAAGAAAGTGGAGTTGTGGATGCAGCTGTCATATTGCTGGCTAGACAGGGCCAGGTTCAAGCTGCCATGGGCCGTCTTGTTGCTCACCTGAGAACGCTAGAGTCGGGTCTCGTCGGAATTCTTCAGAGCATACGGGACAGTCCGGATTCGGCCAGTACCGTAGAGGCGATCGATGGCCTCGTCGAATCCTTGGACAAATATGCACGGGTTGGAACATGGCTCTGTCAGGGTCAGACGAAGACGGCCAAGAAGCCGCGACCCGCCGAAAGAAATGGTGGGAGAAAGACTGCCGTCGACCAGCCCCTTTCATTTGATGAGAACCTCTGGCTAGACCTCATCGAGGCCGTCGTCCGAACGGCTAGTAGCGTTTTTGCGCTGATCCAGGAAGAACTGCCGGACCAAAATCAGACACAGCTAGGCCCGGTGATCTCACCAACGGGACACAGCGCAGCGCAACTCATGCCATCCTTCCGTCGGCTAGTCCAGCAAGTGTTCAGTGCTCTGCTCTCCAGCACCGTCCGGGTTGGGGGGGTCGTCGTTCACGGAACCGAGTGACGTGGCTTTCCTTCGCATCTTGCGCGCATTCCTCACGCGTGCATCACACTGGTCACCCTCTTTGCTTGAGTTACGTGCCGTTCTTGCGTCAATATTTTGGGCCTACACATATGAGAAGTCACTGCTGGCGCTAGCTAATGGCATGCTGGACCGCGACCTCTTTGTGCATGTGGACGAGGTAACGCGACTACGCCAAAGGGGATGGCGGCCACGGGGCCAAGTCTGTGAGATCTGCCGGCAACGGATTTGGGGGCCAGGGGGGTAGGGTCCCAATACTGGCAATTGTGGGAAACAAAGCAGACCGATGCGCAGCAGCGTCGCATCACTCGCCAGTTGCACGAACGACCTGACCCGGTCACCTCCCGGGGCAAGGGTAAAGCGGCTGCAGTACCGGAAACCAGTCAGACGCTACATCCTCACGAGGAGCACGCGGATTCGGGGTCCCTGGATGGTGTTGAGGAAGGGATGGAGGGGCACCCTGGAGAGGGCCGTGAGATGCCGATAGGGCCTGCGGTGGTGTTCTCCTGCCGGCACCTTTATCACCGACAGTGCCTGGTGCAGTTGGCCCCATCGAAGCTGACGCATCACGGCCACTACGCGCCCGAGGGATCAGGAGGGGAACTGTTCGCCTGTCCAATCTGTCCTGTACATACCGTTGACTGAGCCATTTACTCTGTTGCTGACTGAAAAGATCCCGTGAGCCTGAATTCAAACTATTCTATTTAAGATGTTTATTTTTGTTTTCTTCAGCCACCTCTCTGCTGGGTCATGAGTGGTTGGATATACTCCGTCATGGTAGAGGCGGGAACCAAGGATGATGACCCCGGTCGTAGATTGGGAGGAAATGAATGACATGCCGATCGCGAAGGATTCTACGAGCGAGCGAGGGAGACACAGAAAGAGAGAGAGAGAGAGTCAGAGAGAGTCAGAGAAGGCTGAGCTAAAAAGGCTTTGTTCTGCTTGGATCACATGCCATCTGGATTGGGAAAATGGACGTCTCGCCGATCGTCTGTACTTTTTCTTTCCCTTCTTCTCCTTCGCCATCATTCATCCATCCATCATCCATCATCTGTCCATCGATCATCCCTTCTTCTGACTCGCATCGTCACGGGCAACCCGGATCGTCCCTAGTCCTTCCTCTCTGGGTTCGCTCATCATTCTGGACCGCACGAGGCCTTACACAGTATCGCTCCTAGCAAGCTGAGTGGTCGCGACCAAATTTTGCATCTGATTTACGACGTGTCAGAACGCTCGACGACGTGCAGAATGACCTCGATCTAACTCCCTCCATGTCGGCATTGGGCAAATGAAAAATATCCGGCTCCACCAACCTTATTTCGCCATCCCTTTGGTTGATGCATCCTGTCGCTGAATTGCCGGCTCCCTTTGCTCAGATGTGCCGTCTGGCCCCTGCTCTGGTTACACTATGTAAATCCGAAAACCAATCTTAGGGGTCCAGGAACTTGCCCCCAGATCCATGGATTGGCTCGCTGCGCGCCGTCATGATCCTTTTCCCCGTCCACATGGGTTCTGCAGTAGGTCTCAAGGCTTGATCGCCTGGGCGCATCATGGCGGGAAGCCACCCTTCACTCGCATCGTCCCCGGTGTATACTTCGTGTAGGAGTATATATCTAGGACTGTTGCCCATGGAAGGCTAAAGAGAACACTGCTTTGTGACATTCCTTTATCTGCTGTCTGTCGTCCTCTCCTTTTGTTTTCAGGCTGTCGGGCTAGATGCCACCGTTCCTTGTATAACCATTCTGAGTATATATACATTCATCGCTTCGCATCCACATATCCCCTTCCCATATTCTTTCTTTTGAACTCCCTCCGTTCCTTCTGCTCTAGACCAAACGCAAGATGCACGTCTTTTCCACCCTTTTCCCGGTCCTGGGATTCTCGGCGCAGCTTGCTACTGCAGCCTACACTCTGAGGGATGACTATGGGCCTTCATTCTTTGATAAATTTACCTTCTTCACGGCGCCGGACCCTACCAATGGTTTCGTCAAGTATGTAGACCGTCAAACCGCCCAAAACAGCGGTCTGATCTCTACGGATGGGTCTATCCGCATGGGCGTAGACTCTACCAACGTCGCTCCCGGCGGCCGTCAGAGCGTGCGCATTACCAGCAACCAGGCCTACGATCGTGGTCTGTTTATTTTGGATCTCGACCACATGCCTGGCGGCATCTGTGGTACCTGGCCTGCCTTGTAAGTGGTCCAATCTCCATATTATATCCATATCCTCTTCTATACACACACCGCCTTCTAATATCCCCTATTCAGCTGGCTTGTCGGTCCCAACTGGCCCAACAACGGCGAGGTCGATATCATCGAAGGTGTCAATGATCAGAGCAAAAACAAGATGGCCCTCCACACCAGTGATGGCTGCAAAATTGACAATACCGGCTTCTCTGGCTCCCTGACTACTAGCAACTGTTTCATTTCGGCTCCAGGCCAAGATGCCAATGCGGGTTGCGGCATTGAAGCTCCTAGTCCCCAGTCTTACGGCACTGGTTTCAATGGCAACGGCGGCGGTGTCTTTGCCACCGAAATAACGGGTAGCGCCATCAGTATCTGGTTCTTCCCTCACGGTCGTGTCCCGGGAGATATCGGCAGTGGGAACCCTAACCCGTCGTCCTGGGGCACCCCCGATGGACGGTTTGCCGGTGCATGCGACATCAACGCTCATTTCAAAGGACTGCAAATTGTACGTTTCTCCCCTCCTTTAGACCTCCCCTCTTTCCATATCCACAGTCCCCACACTGATCCAATAATATTCTATCTTGATCCCGAACTAACGCAGGCCACCTAGGTCTTCGATACAACATTCTGTGGCGACTGGGCCGGCGGTGTCTGGGGTAGCAGTGGCTGCGCCTCTAAGGCAGGTTCTTGCCAGGACTTTGTCGCCAACAACCCATCCGCCTTCACAGACGCATTTTGGAAGATCAACTCCCTCAAGGTGTACCAGTCCAACAATGCCGCAAACGTGCTGCAGCAGACATCCCCAGGCAGCGTTCACATCCCTTCGTCCACTCCGAGCAGTACCCCCACTACCACTACTTCGTATGTCAAAAGACATCATCAAGGTCGACATGCTCACATTATGTAAATAAATAGTCTGGTGGATTGTCGATAGTGTGATAATGATAGTGATAGTGATAGCACTGTGTGTTTTCGCTTTCTTGTATATGATTTTTTTTTCTGGTGACTCTTGGAGATAGGAATGAGCTATGTCGTTAGCTTTATACATATACCATTCTTTTTTTTTTCGATCCATTCGTTTTCTGGTGATGATTGATGATATACATGGCTATATCTTTGGGATATGGGATCCGCTGGCAACATCTGTAGGATCTGGTTCTTTCTCGTTACCGTCGTACGATGATGCATACGTCGGATTGATGGGTCTGATGATACCTAGTATAGCATGCTTGTAAAAGCACCCTCATTATTTCGCCGCCAGTGACATGTACAGCCGGCAACAAGGTGAGACGGATAAATTACCATCAGTAAAAAAACAAGATGGCTAGCATGCTATGCAAGTAACAGGACTATCGACAAAAGAAAAGGCAGAAAAAAAATATAGAATTCTATGGTCTATATCCAAGCATATCTCTTTGATCGTCTGTGATCCGACCCCATTCCAGAAGAAGTCGAAAGAAGTATATCTCCATATCTTCTTTCCGCAGGGCCTTCTCCGCCCACTTGCGCCCCTCTTCGGCGATCCACTGTCCTTCGGTATTATGTGGTTCCATGAGGACTGGGAGCTGGCCGCTACTATCTGTGCTAGTAGACATGCTAACCCCGGCAAAATAGGCCACAGTGCTCCAGAGTCCATGCAGACGGAGATCAACGGGTACGAAGTGAAGCCAGGGCGAAAGACGCGAGTCAAACCATTGGCGGAACAAACCGGTTTTGAATGGAAGGCTGCGACTCTTCAGGAAGGGGAGGAAACGGCCGCTGAAACCGGCGCCGTCCGAGTCAAACAGATATCGATGGCCCCAGTGGCTTTGGAAATCCACAGAGGGCGTCGTACCCAGCTCCTGTTTTTGCTCCTTGCAGTCGTTTCGGCAGCGGACGACGTTGGTCAGGTGCACGGTTGTATCGAGACCGAGTTCCTTGGACGGCGTCCAGCCATCTAGAATCTGATAGGAGGTCTGGTTGGCATTCACAGGTAGTAGTACAGATACCTTATTCAAGGTGTTGTTGTTGATAAGGTGTACGAGGCGCTGGCGCGGTATGCCCTTCCATTCGCCATTGCGGCTCATGCCTTCAGATGTGCTGCCAACCCAGAAAAGATCGTTAATTTTGTCTGTGTAATCAGGATCAGGGTGTTTATCGGAAGGATTGTATTTGATTTTATCCACATAGTTCCATGGACTGGGGAATATAATGTCATTAAAGCCAGAAATTGAGCTTTGGCTAAAAAGCGGTATCAAGTCCTGAGTGACCTTGAATGATGCCGGAGAGATGAGGAACCCATGAAGATAGGCAAGGTCAGGCTGGTGGCAGATATCGGACGCAGCAGCCCAGTCCGAAGGAAATTGGCCCAGTGAGTGGGGACGAATGCAGTCCAGGCATAAGTTGCGGCGGTTCCATATTCGTTGAGAACGTGCTCTCGAAGATGGCGAGCAAACAAGGCTTGCGTAACGGTCGAAAATATTTTTGAAGGAGCTGTCCGTGAACATGGTCTCCATTCTTTGATCAGCTGGTTCTATTGGGCCCCATTGTTTTGCACGGTCTGTTGACCACTGTGTCACAATGTTGTCGCTTGATGGTGGTGCCTGTGACTCTGCCTGATCTCTCAGGATAGACGCTCTTTCCCAGGGGACTGCAACTCGAGGTTCATCGTTTAAATTGAAAACCACATCCATATCTGGGAGATATTCGACGAAGTTTGCCATCATTTTGGCTGCGCTGTGAACCATCCAGGCATGGGTTGGCTTGATATCCTTCTGGACCCTTGCCGTACCATTACGAATACTGACCGCGCCAACTTCATTATAAGGGTTCGTGGCTAATTTTTGAGTCATACTTCGGATTGTATGTGGCGGTAGGGCGCGAAATGGGAGCAGATTTGAATGGATTTGATCGAATTCATCAATCACAACTGAAGACCTGTTCGTGGCATACTCATACCATTTGTCGAACCCCCTGAATGGATATTAGCGTAAGAGCTCAAGGTTGCTAACGGTTTCGAACTCACGGGGGTGGATGCTGTTTGTACTTCACTCGGTACTGCTCAACAGCTTGTGTTAAATTCTTGCTGCTACTGGCTGTAGATGACCAATTTTTATGATGGAGTCTCCCTTCGTACACAAGTAAGTCGATGGGGTGGAGATTGACCACTCCTGGCTGATGAGTAACTAAAATAAGCCCAATGCCAAAGAATAGCGCGAAGAGGCATCTCATAAAAATGTTAAATCCATGTAAGAATTTCGGTTCGTCCTCGGACGTTGTTCGGGCAGAAAGAAATCCAACCACTCCAAGAAATGTGAGAAGAAGAGCAATGAAGGCGCGAGAGGCTAGGATGGGCGGGAAAGGCTCTTGCCCATGGAATAAAGCCGAAGACAATGTGAAATAGATCGAGATGAAACCCGCCAGTATGGAGAGTCCGGTTGCACTATAATAAGGAATCTAAAGGGTAAGCATATGAACGGACGAAAATATGGCTCATAGCTCTCACAATTTGAGCCGCTGAAATGATGACGCAGGTCACTAACAACCCTTGGCCCGCGGCGCTTCTCAGATAATGGGAATTTACCCACTGGCCATCCTCAGGAGGAAATACAGCCTTCAAAATGAGCGCCGTAATTGTCCAGAATACACCAACACCCTATTAAGGTATGGTAGTTAGAATAAACCCAAGTTTAAGATAGCAAGGAAACCTACAAGAAAGCTGTAACCCCAGGAGGTTAAGGCTTGCTTCTTCTGGGCGTCTCGACTACCAGCGACGTCCCGAGATAGTTCGGCAGCGCTGATCACAATCAACGAGTCCAGAACCGTGTTAAGAATACTGAATGCACGTAGGCGCGGATATTGTCCAGACAGAGAAGAGCAAACGTAGGTGGACTGGAGGCCTTCACTGAAGCTGGATGTCAAATATCCGCCCGTTGTAAGAAATAGAGCTGATATTATATATCTCAGACGACTTCGACAAAGAAAGTGGAATGTGCGACTGGTAACGAAAACTGCAGCACAAAAATATTTAGCTGAAGGAAGATCCGATGCAGTCGACTTTGAAATTGGATGATAACGTTGATTGCGCAGAAAATCGTAAATTGAGACGAGAAACGGGATTATATACTATACCGAATTTATGATCAATTAGCTCATCTCGATGCTTACAGTCTGGGGAACCGGACGCTTACCGCATATCCAGCAGGCGCGCATTCGTTTTGAAGAGTGATCTGGCGGTACAGTGCTATCCGCAAACAACCAACACTGGAAACCAAAGTAACTTTTACCCAGCTTACGGGATAACGTGTCTCCACATCGGAAGAGTCACTAGCAGGGTTGAGAGGCGACGAAGGCACCCCTCCAGATGGTTGGCCGCGTTCTGTGAGTGGGATGGCGGAATATTGGTGTGTAGTCAAAGAAGTTTTCGGTATATAGTGGATGAGCTTGCTTGATATCAAGAGCGAGATCCCTGCCAGGAAACATGCAAATACGGCCGAACCCAACGGATGATCTGGTCCGGGAACTTTCCATCAGTTGTGGACTTGTCCAGAGGTGGTATTTGCGCTGTGTAATGGAAGAATCACTTCTAGTTCTTTCAGGGTTTTTTCTTTTCTTTTCTTTTCTTTTTAAGTCCCAGCTATTCGGTTGAACTTACCAAACGCGAACGTCGTCGAGTAAGAAGTTGTCAATAACATGCAACTTAATAAGTATAACCTGTGGATTTCGTGAGCTGGATTTTCGCATAGGAGCTGGAAGGCAACGGTATTTACCCTACTGAGGCTTGAAGGCCCAACTCAGGGGAGAAACAAGACATGGCGACACAAATTATGGGGTAAGAAAATCCACAGCCATTATTGCATAGAGCCAATTTACCTCATACAGCGCAGGCCAGGCACTGCATGCGCCGGAGAAGGTCGAGCGGCTAGGATCAAAGCCGAGAAAGAGGAGAACAAGGGTCCCTTGGGTGGAGATGTCAAAAGGGAAGGGGAAGGGAAGTGGGAACGGGAAAGGACGAAGGGGTGAAGGGATATTAGTAGTACTGGGTCAGTAGGGAGCAAGACAACCACAATAAAAATACAAATAACAATAATAGGGGCAGAACAGACCGTCAATGATTCATATCACAATGGTTGGATTGCGTCAACAATGTTCGATGGTGGTTAGGTTGACAGAGAGAGAGAGCTTGGACCGCTGCTGCGGAATTTATTTGAGACAATCACCGACGATCAATTGGTCTCTCTTTTGTTGGTGTGACAGGCACTATTCCGAGAGCTTTTGCCACGTTGGAACCTCGTTATACCGAATATTCCACGTCGACTCCTTTTGTCACTGACATCAACTCAACAGTGAAGAGAGCTCTGCTAATCCAATACTGACCAGTTGTTGGAGTTCCGGGAATTAAGCTCTTTAAGTGTCAAAAGTTTCCCGTATTGAGCGACCAAAACAATCATCTGTTCAACGAAGGATGGCCTCCATTTCTGTAAAACCTAGCCAGTCTCAATATAAAGCACTTCGTATTCATGGAACTGGAGGTAGTACTATCGTTTCTTTCCTCGTAAAAATGGAGTTAACCCAGTATGTAATGTAATCCATGTAATTAATAACTATTATCATGCGACCGAAGTTACAGGGATTATTATATAATTATGCAACATAACTAATAACTAGTTAACCTAGTTGCTTTGTTCATCAATTTGATCTAGTCCCCTTTAGGAAATGGCTGCAGATGACTACACGTGTTGTGCCTTTTCCCAAGGCGGTGTCTTTATAGGCAAGCGGTGAACCGGAACTTTTTTTTTTTTTTTTATTTGGTCGAAACAGGAAAAACGCAAGTGCAGTCAGTCATTTCTTCTTTTCAGTTCTAGCAAGCGCCCATCTTTTGCATCCTTTTGCTCGAGGCCTGGTTTGTACCTCTGAGGGATTGAAAGTGTATTCGGTCATATTAGTATATTCTGGTCAGCTCAGGATTTTGGTCTGTTCGGTGAAGGAGAAATATTGTGGACATCATGCCTCGCAAGGCAATCGATTCGCGCATTCCTGCGCTCATTAACAATGGCATTCAGGAGAAGAAGCGGAGCTTTTTTGTCGTGGTTGGCGATCGGGCAAAAGATGCGATCGTTAATCTGCATTTCCTTATGTCCCACAATGTTAAGCAGAATAAGTCGGTTCTATGGGCTTACAAGAAGGACCTGCTAGGATTCACAAGCCATAGGAAGAAGCGTGAGGCGAAGATCAAAAAGGAGGTGAAAAGAGGCATCAGAGAACCCAATCAAGAGGATCCCTTCGAGTTGTTTATCACGTTGAACCAGATCCGATATGTGTACTACAAAGAGACGGAGAAGATTCTAGGAAACACCTACGGAATGTGTATCCTACAAGACTTCGAAGCCATGACGCCAAACCTGCTTGCGCGGACCGTCGAAACTGTCGAAGGAGGTGGGGTAGTGATATTGCTGCTAAAGAGCATGAACAGCTTGAAGCAACTCTACACAATGTCAATGGATATTCACTCGAGATACCGGACTGAGGCCCATGACGATGTGACTGCCCGTTTCAACGAACGCTTTATCCTTTCTCTTGGAGGCTGCGATTCATGTTTGGTGGTCGATGATGAGCTGAACGTGTTGCCAATTTCAGGCGGAAAGAATGTGAAGCCACTCCCACCTCCCGGACCCACTGATGCAGAGAGCACAGGTACAAAGAAGGAGCTGAAAGACATCAAGGATAGCTTAGTGGAGACTCAGCCTGTCGGGCCTCTTGTCAATCTCGCTCGCACCGTCGATCAAGCCAAGTCCCTCCTTACGTTTGTCGATGCGATTGCGGAGAAGACTCTTCGAAGCACCGTTACGCTGACTGCGGCAAGAGGTCGCGGAAAGTCGGCTGCTCTAGGTGTCGCTATTGCTGCAGCAGTTGCCCATGGCTATAGCAACATTTTCATCACATCTCCCAGCCCCGAGAACTTGAAAACGCTCTTTGAATTTGTGTTCAAGGGATTTGATGCTCTTGGCTACCTCGACCACGTCGACTATACTATTCTTCAGTCTACGAACCCTGATTTCAATAAAGCTATTGTCAGGGTTAATATTCACCGCCAGCACCGTCAAACCATCCAATATATCCAGCCCCAGGATGCCCATGTGTTGGGTCAGGCCGAACTTCTCGTCATTGACGAGGCTGCTGCCATCCCACTGCCCCTTGTGCGTAAGCTGATGGGCCCTTATCTTGTATTCATGGCTTCTACCATCAATGGCTACGAAGGAACGGGTAGATCTCTCTCATTGAAGTTGATTCAACAGCTCCGCGAGCAGTCAAGAGGAGGCCTCAAGACCAATGGCCAGGAGGAGGCTGATGTTGCTGATCGCGCAACTGGTAAATCCGCTAAGAACCCAGAGAAAAGCTTAGGAGGCCGAACTCTGCGAGAGGTTACATTGTCCGAACCTATCAGATATGCGCCCGGAGACTCTGTTGAGAAATGGCTGAATAAGCTCTTGTGCCTTGACGCAACCTTGCCCAAGTCCAAGATGAACATGCAGGGCTGCCCTCATCCGTCACAATGCCAGCTTCTACAAGTCAACCGAGATACCCTGTTTTCATTCCATCCTGTCTCTGAAAAGTTCCTCCAGCAAATGATGGCCCTTTATGTTGCCAGCCACTACAAGAATACCCCTAATGATCTCCAACTCATGAGCGACGCGCCCGCGCACCAGCTCTACGTGCTTGTCCCACCAATAGATGAGGATAGCGTCAAGTTACCGGAACCTCTTTGTGTCATCCAGGTAGCTCTAGAAGGTCGCATTAGCAGACAAAGTGTTCTCAATGGTTTGAGCCGTGGACAGCGTGCCGGAGGTGACCTGATCCCGTGGCTTGTCAGCCAGCAGTACCAAGATGAAGATTTTGCCGGTCTGTCAGGTGCCAGAATTGTCCGTATCGCGACGAATCCGGAGTATTTGAGCATGGGTTATGGATCGCGGGCGCTTGAGTTGCTCATTGATTTCTACGAGGGCAAGTTCTACAATCTCTCCGAAGATGCACCAGTGACACAAGAGGAAATGGTCAGAGTTACCGACGAAGAGCTGGCAAATTCCAACCTTCTGGACGACAATGTTCATGTTCGGGACATCCGATCCATGCCACCCCTCTTTGCCAAACTGTCTGAATCTCGACCCGATTCTCTTGATTATCTCGGTGTCAGCTATGGGTTGACACCATCCCTACATAAGTTCTGGAAGCGCTCCTCGTTTGCCCCTGTGTATCTCCGCCAAACACCAAATGACTTGACCGGTGAACACTCGTGTGTGATGCTGCGCACCCTGAGCACGGGAGATAACGACGCAAGCTGGTTGGGGGCTTTTGCACGAGACTTCCACAAGCGTTTCCTTGCACTGCTGTCGTATCAGTTCAGGGAGTTCCCTTCTGTGCTTTCGCTCAGCATCTGCGAATCTGCCAATGCTGGCGCCAAGCTCGACACCTCGCTCACCCCTTCGCCCCTGACCAAATCCACTATCGATGCCGATCTGTCTCCCTTCGATCTTAAGCGTATCGACAGTTACTCAAACAATCTGCTTGATTACCATGTCATCCTCGACATGGTCCCTACCATCGCAGAGTATTATTTCTCCGGTCGTCTCAGCGGCAAGGTTAGCCTATCCGGTGTCCAGCAGTCTATCCTGCTCGCCATCGGTTTGCAGCGAAAGACCTTGGATCACCTGGAGAAGGAACTCAGTCTGCCACCATCCCAGCTTCTAGCGATGTTCCTCAAGATCATCCGTAAAATGTCGACCCATTTCCGTGCTATTATTGAAGGTTCTGTCGCAGAGACAATGCCCTCCGTAAAAGTCCCAGTGACACAGGCATCCGATGAAGCCCATGACGAGGTCACCGACGAGAGATTCAAGCCACTGGAGCAGAGTCTTGACGACGAGCTACGCGAGGGAGGACAGCAGGTGAACGTGGAGCTACGGGAGAAACAGAAGGCTTTGATCGACGCACTCCCTCTTGACCAGTAAGTGGGACCCCCTTCCAAGAGCAGTGGCCTATAGGCATCGTACGGATGAACAATAACTGATTTCTAGCCTCCAGATACGAAATTAACAACGGCAGTGCTGCTTGGGAAGAAGCTGAAAAACAGATCCGTAGCGGGAAGACGTCGACAGTCAGTGTCAGGTCATCGAAGCCTAGCAAGCGCAAGAAGGGAGAGTCGGCTAGGGAGATCTATGACACGGAAATTGATTCGAAGAGACAGAAGATTATTAAGAAGGGCACGGAAGGGCGAAAAGGGAAGCATTAATGAATGAAGCGCGACATGATAAAGTTAGAAAATCAGGTGCGTTTGTCTCAACTGAGATGGTCTCTCGGGGTTGCATAATTGAATGTGGTGTTATCTGGGTTCTGTGTCAAGAATTTGGTCTGGATTCATTGATTTAGGAACGTCTACTGTATATATGCTAGTTTGACTTCTGGTAAACTTGAAAGAAAAGTTTCAATTGGTATTAAGTTATAAATGACCTTTTTTCCCCTCTTTACTACTTCTAACGCACGATTGGCCACACCATTGGACGTGTCTTTTCCTATGAATGAGTATCTCAGCCCTATGTTGAATTCCTTGGTAGATCTACAGTTCATCGTGCTCGGCAGCTTGCTCATCAGCCTCATCCTTGACAATGCCATCCGGTAACTTGCTCCTTGACCCTTCACCCAGCTTGATGGCATCGATCCAAGCCTCCACTCGTGCCAGATCATAGTTTGCACTCTCCGAAGGATCGTATCTTCTCCACCAGCCTCTGCGCCCGTTCAGAGCAATAACCTCAACGGACTTGTCGGACAATTCAAGCTCAGTACGCAGCGTGTTGGCTCCACTGTTGGCGGCTGGGACACTATAAAAGGGGAATAGTTTGCTCTGCCGCAGAGAATGCCTATGTGCGACTTCCGACAGGCTGTTCAGGGCCTCTTTAGCAGAGATAGGGAGGTCTGTCTTGGCTTCAGTCTCAGTGGACACTGGGAGAAGTACCAGGACACAAGTGCCAGACTTAGACGTCAAACAAGCAGACTCCAGTGACTCCCCCGTTGAAAGAGTATCAATGGCAGCTGCCTGGGTTGGGGCCTGCGAGGGTTTCGATCCTTCTTGAGGACCATCATCCGGGACTACTTTGGAGTCTGGAGACTCGGTCGGCTTCGTCTTTTCTGTCTGAGCCTTGGATGATTTGGATGCTTTGGAAGCTTTTGCTCCAGACTTGACCGGAGCAGGGTCCGGGTTAGGGTCCGCGACCTGGCCAATGAATTCAACTAGTGGCTTTTTCTTGAGTTCACCGTCGTAAACAATGGGCTCCTTTTTGCCTCCGGGGAGTAGAATGAGCGACGGGAATTTATCAATGCCGAATTTTTCTACAGCGTTCGCCTCCTTGTTGCGTATTTGGGCCACCTTAACCGACCCAAGGAAGTCGATTGCGATGGCTCGGATCAATGGGCTTGTGGTTCCCTTTTCAGTGAAAAGGATGGCCTTAGGTGCCTCCTCATCCTCAGATAGCCAAGACTCTAGATCCTTATCCGTGACCTTCTTCACATGATTGGGTATTTTATCCGTCACTGCATTGACTATGGCTTTGGCACTCCTAGCACCCTGGTAGTCTTCCACCCTAGGTTTCCCCGGTTTTTTGGATGGAGTCATAATCTTGATCGTCGGGAAGCCTTGTACACCCATGCGGCCGCAGAAAGATTTGTTCTCGTCATCGTCGCAGTTAACGGCCGCCACCTTAGCCAATCCATCCAACGATTTCGCGGCTTTCTCGTAAGCTGGCTTCAGGTTCTGGCAATGGCCACACCAAGGGGCGTAAAATCTAACACGACACGGGGCTTGTTTAGAAGCTGGCAGCTAATTTGACAAAGGCACAACGAGCTTACTCTACGATCTGGGCAAGATAATTAGCTTTTTTTTAAGGAATTGATGGTCTGTAGAGCATCGCCTTACCGATGTATAATTAGAGTCAGCTATGAGCTGGTCATAGTTCTTCTGGTTGACCTGCAACACCGGAGACTTCTTGGTGTACAATCCATCCGCATTGGCTGGAAGAGCTGTGAGGAGGGACGTGGCAAGAAGAAATGCAGAACTGGGCTGCAGCATCATGGCAAAGAACGATCAAATGTGTTCACTGCTTCGAGGTACGTGTCAGAGGCAAATACGCGTAGCAGGACAGGCCCTGTAAATATTCAAGGGAAGCGACTTAAAGCAAGGTGTCCTGAAGCTCTTGGCATGTGACTTGCCGCCATTCATGCACCATGATGCAACGCCCCCCTTTTTCTTACTCCTTCCCCTCTCTGCACTGCTAACCATTGGGCAACGGCAGAGTATCCGGACGATTACTTACATCAAGTACGATAGTGTTGGCTTATCAGCGAGTTTTTCCAAAAGATGAGCTGTGGAAATAGTGCTTTGTTTACTGTCCAACCTCGTTCCTGAAGCACCTCCATGGACACCCCACACTCGCTATGTCGCTTGAGGCAATCAGCATTCCTCCTAGAGGTATAGGCTCCGTGGAGCTGGGCTTGGCCTTCCTGCCACGGGAGATCTTTTGGATGATCTTGAAACTACTCTGTCCCAGCGACATTATTCGTTGTCGCCGAGTCTCGCAATCGTGGAATGTAGCGTTCGGGAACCCCTCCAACCTAGTTCCTTTGCTAAAGGAGTTCTTTCCCCTGGCCAAGGAAGTCAGGGCTCTTCACAAAGAAGACAGTTCGAGCACTTCACTGACGCCGGAACAAGATGATCAGCACTGGCGCAGCCTTTTTGACCGGATTGCCTCGAGATATGCTCATCTCGATCGTGGTAAACCGAGATCCGTACAGAAATTCAAGCTGTGCAATGATTTTGGCCCGTCGGGGGAGAGAGAATGGTTTCCCGTGCAACCCTGGGATAGCCATTCCAGTCATCTCATGCAACGGGTTGACTGTCCTTTCTCAGAGCCATTCTGGACCTACGAAGATGGTCTTCTAGTGTACCCGAGCGCGAATTACTCGTGTCTCGTTCTCATGGACTTGAAAAGCAATGGGGATTTTATAGTGCCTTTCGTAATCACGGGGAAGGTAATACGCAGAATTCGAATGCAGAGAAGAGTTCTTGTTGTCGAGTGGGCAGAACCCAAAGCTTTCCACTGGTTAAACGACAGCGACGGAGTACACCGCCATTTTGCTTCGTCATTTGATGTAAATCAGGCATCTAATGGCTGGACTATTACATTCCGAAATGAATGGAAAATCATGTTCCTCGGCCATCCACTCAGTGAGAGGGACAAGTTCTATTCCACTCATAGCCAAACACATTATGCTATATACATCTGGCAGCCCAATCGCAGTTTGTACACAGCAGATGAAGATGCCCCAATCGAGTCGCTTTCCGTTTGGGATATTTCCCAACCATCGTCTTATAGGCCATCTTTAGATCCAAATGGGCACTTACGACATGCTGAAGAAGACCGTGGCCCATCGATTGTCTCGCGGTTTGGATTTAGAGAACTAGGGTTCTACTCCGTTAGGCAGCGCGGACTTCCTCGTGTGCAGTCTCTGAATATCGCCGATGATGATCAATCTATAGAGATCGCGGAAAACGTGTGCACGGGGCCCGTAGACCGGCTCGTTGGTCCAGCTGAATGGACGTCGCAAGTACAAGTCATAAGCATACCCATTATTGGCAACGGGCCTTGTTGGAGGCGTCATGCTAATCCTACCCTGCCTCCTTATCGCGGCAACAGTAGTTTGCAAGCAAAACCTCTCACTTTTGCCGTCTGCGATGAACCTTGGTATACTATCATCTCAGAGACGGTTGATGAGGAGGCGCAGGTTGGTTTTTGCCTTCATTTGTCTCCTATCACATGGCCATTTCATCTCAAAACGTTCTTGAGCATCCGAACGCCATCGTCTGCCACCACTTTAAAGCAGGAGGACATAACTGAGCTCATAGGGAAAGGAAAGATCTACGGGACCGAGAATTATTTGGTTGGAGAGAATGGAAATCGGGAGCTT
This sequence comes from Aspergillus tanneri, assembly GCF_003426965.1. Taxonomy (NCBI): domain Eukaryota; kingdom Fungi; phylum Ascomycota; class Eurotiomycetes; order Eurotiales; family Aspergillaceae; genus Aspergillus; species Aspergillus tanneri. Next base: position 2,696,897 of record NW_022984632.1, read on the forward strand.
GTTGTCTATAGGTTTGATCGATGAGCGCAGCTTCTCGAATACGTCACCAACAAACAAACTTCTCCAGCATCCATACGGCATCTTGCGGCACCAGAACGTCTACATCGTGCATATTGACCGAAATCACCCTGAATTGGATGCGTCCGAATCTAAACACTTGGTCTGTGGGAGTGAACCGTCCTGCTCGGTCAGAGTACTGATACTATAGACGACAAACATCCGGTGAATGCTGTGCAAGACAAGCCAACGATCTTGTTTACCAATAGTGGAATACAATTCTAATATATATGCCCCACAGATATTCCGAAGGTAGGCGCCAATTCTCATTTGACGAAATTTGCGACTAGCTCAAATTACAAATTACACATTGCGCATTAATATTTTGTTGCCTCAAGTCCATTATGTGTCCACAACAGCAGTAGATATCAAGCATCTGGCTGTCTCCCACTATCAGGAATTCAAAACAATACAAGAAAATAATTTATGCTCCAATCAAGCAACATCCAGTCTCCCTCCCATCCATCAAAGAAATGCACACAAAGTTCAATTGCCAAAATAACTAAACTTCCATCACCCGTTGTACTGAAACTTGCATCCCACGCAAGCCATTATCCCGCAACCAGGACACGTAAGTGTATAAATTGGCATCCACCTATGACAAACCTCGCACTCCGCACGTCCATACTCTTTAGACCAAAACCCAGGGTGGGAACACTTACGTGGGCTATCAGAAGTGCGTGAGGGCTGAGGGTCAGAAAATGTACGACGGAGACTCTCCAGCCAGCCGCAATAGGTTTCCATCACTATACCTCGGAGCTCAGTGTGCAAATCTTCACGAGTATAGCAGCCACTTGGGTGGTTTAGTTTCGTTTCAAAGTATGGGACGAAGGGGGCAACGTGTGAGTGACGATCCGCTTGGATGCTGATACGGTTGTTTTCAGGTGCGCGGGAGCCTTCGTTTTCGTAAGAATGGGTGTCCTCGATGAAGGACTGTATGTGGTCTTCATCACTGAATGAATAGAACATGTCTGAGTCTTCGTGTTTGGCTCCTTCGTGGGCTGAGTTGTAGGCTGCGTCTTCGCTCTCCGTTTCATCTTGGTTGTTGGAATTATCTCGACCGCGCTCGGCGGTTTCATATTCTGTGCCAGGCTGTTCAGTAGAAGCGATGGAAGAAGCTTTGTTGTCCTCCTCAGATTCCCCGTAGTAATAGTCCTCCTCTCCCTGGTCGAAGTCGTTGTCGTCGGCTTCATATCCTTCTCCATCGTGTTTATCTTCGTAGTCCCCTTCCTCATTTATCTCTCTCTCATACTCCTCTTCTTCATAGCCCTCTTCCTGGCATTCTTCTCCTTCTTCTCCTTCTTCTCCTTCTTCTCCTTCTTCTCCTTCTTCCCTTCTTCTCCTTCTTCTCCTTCTTCTCCTTCTTCTCCTTCTTCTCCTTCTTCTCCTTCTCCTTCTTCTTCTCCTTCTCCTTCTCCTTCTTCTCCTTCATCTCCTCCTCCTCCTCCTTCTTCTTCATATTCTCCATGGTAATAATCTTCCTCGACATATTCAACCTCATCGTGTTCGAATGCCTCTCCATCATCGGAGAAAAAAATCCCAGCAGACCCAGCAGCGGTATAGGACGAATCATGTTCAAAACATCCCTCTTCATCACTATCCATCTCTCCCTCTCCCTCTCCCATCAGTTCCTCGTCCCTGGTCACTCGAGTCCGCATTCCCTCCCTTCGTCTAGCCTCTCTTAACTCCTCCTCGAAAGCCTCCCTGCTTTGTTCCATCTCATCCCCGAATCTACGCTCCGTCTCGCATCTCTCCTTCTCCTTTTTCGAGTCTCGCGAGAAAGGATCCATATGGACACTGTTCCGATAACTGTACATGTAGCGCTCACTCGGATTGCTCAGATCGAACCGCCGCGGATTATGAGGTCTCCATCCAGTATACGAGGAATCAAAGACTTGCTCTTCGACGAAAACTCGTCTCGTTCTAGAGAGTTCCTCATTGTGTTTCATGCGCCGGAACGGGTCACGGAGGATCTCGACAGCTTCCTGGATCTGTGCATGTACCTTGTGAATAAATGAAATTAGGGATTGGGGGAATATCCTGGCGTTCCATTGAAAGAAAGTCAGAAGTAGGTGTGCTTACTTTTCTGAACTCGTCACTGGAAGCTTCGTTTCCCCTTGCTTTGTCTGGATGGTGCTTCAGAGCTAATCTTTTATATGCACTGTTGATGTCTTTGAGGGTCGCGTCGGTAGCAATCCCTAGAATTTCGTAGCAGTCTGAGATGGGTCTTTTGGGGGGGGTGGTCATGGTAAGTTTGTGGATTAGAAGCAGCACGTTGATGTGTTTATCTGTCTTCTCTGTCGGAGCGGAAGGTGAGCACAAGGAATGAGCTTCAGTCAAGAAGGGAGTGGGCTGTTACTCGGTCAAGATATGTGGGACTAGGAGGATAAGGGATTCTATGGGAAGGTGCCTAGAAGTGAATAAAGACGCTGAGTTATTGGAAGTCGAGACTGATTCCAAATTCGGTCACCAGAGTGTTCACTGGGTCTGAAGCCAACAGATCTCTCTTTTTTTAAGTACAGTGAAGTTGGTGCAAAGCATTAAAGAAGTGGGTGAATCCAGGCCGTCAGCCACTTCTAGGTGGGATAGTGAGTAAACGTTGACAATGAGTATCATAAAGCACCGGTCACTGTATGTGAGAAGACCGCGGCTATTGTCAATATCCAAATACGATGTGAATGAATACTTCAGGTCATGACTGGATTAGACACAGCAACCCGGAATACAGCATTGCCCATTATATCCAGGGGAAGTGGGAAAAATTTCACAAAAAAATATAGACTGATTTACAGGCTGGTGTTAATCTAGGTATTTATGAGTAAGTCTACACATATGGTGACTCCTTCCCACAAATGCATCATAGTTTCTTTTACATGTCCGCACTGGCAGTGGCACCAGTGATAATTTCGACCAGTTCGCCGGTAATGGCGGCTTGACGCTGACGGTTGTACAGAATCTGGAACCTGCCAGGATCGTTAGGTCTGGAAAGCAATGACATGAGGCTGGAGCTACTCACTTGTTGATCATCTCACCAGCGTTCTTCGAAGCATTCTGTATCAAAAAAGTTCTGGTCAGTCAGGGAACATTTCTATCAGTTTAAACCGTGGATACTTGCCTCCATTGCGTTACGACGAGCCTGGAATTTGATTAGCATCATGTCAATCTCTTTGCAGCCAAGCCTGTAGATGAATACTTACCGAGATTTCGCAAGCGTGGCCTTCAGCCATAGCCCAGAACAAGCTGTTGGCAAGGGCATATTCGCGGAGGTTGGTCAGAGCCTGGTCGTCAACCTCAAAAGCCGAGATATTGGCTGCAAATCTTGTTTAGTGTGCGAAACCTTCACCATAGGCATGCGTCAAAACAACTAACCGGAGTTGGTGATGGCCTCCTCAGAGTATGCCTCAACAGTGGTGGGCTCGTAACTCTGGGCATTGATAAACTTGTTGTAAATGATCTTAACGCTGGCGTAGTCGGTGGGCAGCAGGGCAATCTGGTCAGCCACCGCCTGGGCATCAGCGAACGTAGGAATGTCCTTGCAGACGTTGGCGAAGCTCAGGACCAAGGCATTGGCATTGGTACGGGACAGCTGAGCCTTGGCCTTCTCGCCGAGAACCACAATATCGACGTTGGGGTTTTCCTGGAGCATCCGACGGGTGGCCTTGCTCAGACCGGAATGGATACCACCGCAGAGACCCTTGTCGGAGCTGGCCACAACGAGCAGAGTCTTCTTGTCCTCAAGGGCCTTGGTCTCGGCCTGCTCGAAAACGGTGTTGGATGTCTGACCGTAGTTACGAGAATCGCCCATAGCCTTCTGGGCACGGGTGAGACGGGTCGAGGCAATGACCTTCATGGTGTTGGTGATCTTTTCGATGTTCTTGATGGACTTCAGACGGCCCTCGATTTCGCGCAGAGTTGCGAAGTTGGCGGCATTGGGAGGCGCAGTACTAGGACAAAATTAGCATTGAACCACGCCATTCCCGGATTGAGGCCTTGTCGACCATAATTTTGTGCTCGTTCACAGGTAGGGTCGAATGGCTGTGTAGAAAGGGGGGGGGGGGGATGTAAAAGGCGATATCCGAAGTGTGAGAGGGCCAGAAACATCACAAACTTACCGAGTCACAGCAACACTGCCGGCCCTCACAGCCGGGCGAACAGCACGAGAGAACATAGTGAAGTCGAACCGGGAGGTCGAGGGATAGAAAGCAACCAAGGAAGAGTGGGAGACGGGAGGGTAGCCGCGGGGAACAGTCGGTAGGCAATGAGACCTCAGCTCTAGTGAGAAAGACAGACGTTGAATTCGAACTCTCCTGTTTCTGTTCTTCCGACTTCCGGCTGCACGGGATTCCCAGGCGCGCTAGCCCCAAAGAGGCAGTCCTTGGCTCCAGTCAACCGCAGCGACCAACAGTGCGGGGCACGCGCAAAAGGAAAAGCCGAATTTCCTGGCCTCCTCGGTCGGGCATGCTGGCCATATACGTTGATGGCCTCAGGCAGAAAGGCAGCGAGTGGCTGGCCGGACAAACCTGAAGATCGCCTCAGGCCTCCAACCGGACGGCCTCGTTTTCCATTCCATTCCTGTCGTCTTTTCTTTTCTCTTTCCTCTTCTCTTTCTCTCTTTCTTTTACCGTTCCCTCTCTGTCTCTCTCCCTCCCTCCCTCCCTCTCTCTATCATCCTCCTATCTACCTTCCCTCTTGTCAATGCATCTCCATCTCCCTTGACATCTATCTATCTTCCTCTCAGCCTCCTCATTGGTCGGTTTATCATTGACCTCATCGTCCAGCCCATCGCCAACTCTGTTCTTCCTCAGACTTGGCAGGCCAATCTCGAGTCGCTTACCTCGGGCTCACCTGCACTCTCAGTGTCTGCTCCGTCGCGTCCCTATTTACCATTGCCCTAAAACCATGAGTTCTTCAGAAGATGATACCCCGCTTGTAAAAGCAAATGGTCGTCACTCTTCTGGTGAGTTTTCCGTCCCTTCTCCCTATTCGTCCATTTTCCTTAGACTTTCGCATCACTTTTTTCAGCTTGACCTCACATCAATTCAACCCATCCGAATCCGTAACCTCCTTCCCACTCCTTCGTCATTCTGCCCCCGCCCCCTCTCTCCCTAACTTTGCACTCTTGGTTCTCTTTAACACCCTTATATTGTTGTATCATCAAATCCACTTACAGTCTTGCTCTTCATTCATATCTAGGCATCTCCAAAGACTTAAAAATGGGCGGTGCGGCGGAAACAAATGGTCGTGTCGATCCCGGCGTGTCCATTCACTTTGGGCCCGTGCAGAATGATGATGATGTTGAGATGCGGGATGCAGAACCTCTTGTTAAGCGAAAGTCGCGGGCGAGTGTTGGCGGAAAGAAATCATATGTGGAACAAGAAAGCAGCGAGGAGGATCAGCCCTTGGTACGCCAAATCCCTCGACGATAGTCCTTTCGTTCTCTCCCCTGCTTTCGACCCCACCACCGTCGGTTTTCATTTCAACGACTGACCGTTCGACAGAGCAAGCGCCGTCGCACCTCCATAAAACACGAAGATCCCGAAACGGACGATGACGTGCCTCTGGCACTCAATGGAAGAAAACTACCCAAGGCGTCGGAGACTGCCATCGGTGAAGAGTCCGACTCCGATGTCCCCATTGAAAGAAAAATTGCTTCAGTAAAGAAACGGATCCAGCAGAAAGACGAAAAGGCTTCCCAAAACAATCGCAAACCGGATACCTCAAAGGCCACCAAAGCAGCGGCTGCCCCCAAGAAGCAAGCCAATGGCATTAAGCGGGAGCCTGTTAGTCAGGAAAAGAAAGCCCCCGCGAACAAGGCAGCAAAGCCGATCAAAACTGAGCCCAAATCTGCCCAGTCCACTCCGGTCAAGAAAGGCACTGGGAAAGCCACCCCAGTGAAGAAGGAAGAAAGCGAAGAAGCAGAGGAAGCGGAGGACGAATACAGATGGTGGGAAGATCCAACCAAGGGTGATGGGACGATCAAGTGGACCACCCTAGAACACAACGGCGTGGTTTTCCCTCCTCCCTATGAGCCTCTTCCCAAAGATGTCAAAATGAAATACGACGGGATTCCGGTCACTCTTCATCCTGACGCAGAAGAGGTGGCTGGCTTTTTTGGAAGCATGCTCAATTCGACTCACAATGTTGAAAATCCCACGTTTCAAAAGAACTTTTTCACAGACTTCAGGGATATTCTCCAGAAAACCGGTGGTGCCAAGGACCCCAAGGGCAATAAGACGGACATCAAGGAATTCTCAAAATGTGATTTCCAGCCAATCTTTGCTTACTATGATACAAAACGCGCAGAAAAGAAGGCCTTGCCCCCAGCTGAGAAGAAAAGGTTGAAGGCCGAGAAAGATGCTGAAGAGGCGCCCTATATGTACTGCATGTGGGATGGTCGCAAGCAGAAAGTCGGCAACTTCCGCGTTGAGCCGCCCTCCCTTTTCCGTGGTCGTGGTGAACACCCTAAGACAGGCCGCGTTAAGACTAGGGTTCAACCAGAGCAGATCACTATCAACATTGGGAAGGGTGCCCGTGTCCCTCCACCACCTGAGGGCCATAAATGGAAAGAAATCAAGAATGATCAAGAAGGCACATGGCTCGCTATGTGGCAAGAGAACATCAATGGAAATTACAAATATGTAATGCTTGCAGCAAACTCAGACGTCAAAGGCCAGAGTGATTTCAAGAAATTTGAAAAGGCCCGCGAGTTGAAGCATCACATCGACCGCATCCGAAAAGATTACAGGAAAAATCTCAAGCACGAATTGATGGTAGAGCGACAGAAGGCAACAGCAGTCTACCTCATTGATCAATTTGCACTTCGTGCTGGTAATGAAAAGGGTGAGGATGAGGCTGAAACTGTTGGTTGCTGCTCTTTGAAGTACGAGAATGTCACCCTCAAGCCACCAAATAAGGTGGTTTTTTGATTTCTTGGGCAAGGACAGCATCCGATTCTATGATGAGGTCGAGGTTGATGCACAAGTCTTCAAAAATTTGAAAATCTTCAAAAAGGCTCCCAAGAAGGAAGGTGATGAGATTTTTGATCGATTGACGGTAGGTTGATTCAATGGCTTCCTTTTTTTTTTTTTTTTTTTCCTATACCCGCTGCGTTCACCAGGTGCTGAGCCTTCCAGACTTCCGCCCTCAACAAGCACCTTTCAGGGTATATGCAAGGCCTGACTGCGAAAGTGTTCCGTACCTATAACGCCTCTCATACGATGTCTACTTTACTTAAGGATATGAAGGCAACTGGTACCAATACCGAGAAGGTTAAGGCATACAATGATGCCAATCGAAGAGTAGCCATCCTTTGCAACCACAAGCGGACTGTCGCTGCATCGCATGCTGGACAGATGGAGAAGATGAGCGAGAGGGTAAGTCCCATGTGACACTTAGAGCGATTTTGGATTCACGCCGGTTACTAATGGACTGGCTTTTCTGTCCTATAGATCAAGGGTCTTCGTTATCAAAAATGGCGCCTTAAGCAGCAGATACTTGACTTGGAGCCCAATCTCAAGAAGAAGAAAGGCGCCAAATACTTCGAACTGGATGAGGACATTGACCAGGAATGGATCAAAGAACACCAAGCTTTTCTGGTCGAAGAACAGCGGCAGAAAATTACCAAAAAGTTTGAGAAAGATAACGAGAAACTCCTTGCAGAAGGAGAGAAAGAAATGAAGGCCAGCGAACTTGAGAGTCGCCTAGAGGTAGTCAAAGAGATGGAAAAGAAGTATAAAAAAGAGAACAAAACAGGCAAAGTAGAGGCTGAGGGCAAGAGCCCCAGTGTTGACAAGCTCGAGAACGCCATCGGAAAACTGGACCAGCGCATTGAAAACATGGAGCTCCAAGCCCAGGACAAAGAAGATAATAAGGAAGTCGCTCTTGGAACATCCAAAATCGTGAGTCGCTTGCTCTACAGTATGGTTTGTTAGTTATCTAACCAGAAGCAGAATTACATTGATCCCCGTCTCACGGTCGTGTTCAGCAAGAAGTTCAGCGTTCCCATGGAGAAGTTTTTCTCGAAGTCCCTGCGCGAGAAGTTCGAATGGGCTATCAAGTCCGTTGACGAGGACTGGGAATTTTAGGTGCGACTTGCGATCATGACCTAAGCTGGCCCAAATTTGTAGCATTTCATTTCATGATTGTCCGCCTCTTTATTTTTCCTTTTTTATTTATTTATTTTTTTTTTTTCGATTTATTTATTATTACTATATTTCCTCCTTGATCTTCTTGGCTTCTCTCTTGGTGGGAAGGCGAGTGGCTGCGATATATTCTCACCGCATTTTTGACGCCTGCTCTTCCACTGGTGCCGTCCATACACAACAAGCGGTGCTTCCCCCTGATCATATGTCATTCTAGCGCGCCAGATGCGAAAAGCCACTTAGCGAATATACAGCATGCCTGCGCTACCCTTATTCTTTTTTTTTTTTGGTCTTTTGTCTTGTGCAGTTCTTCCAAGATAAATCAAGATCCCGTTGCTTTTCATGGGTTGGAAACAAGGGGGAGGAGAAAAAAAGAAAAATAAATCGAACAAAAACAAAAGAGGTTATTATATGCAGGTTCTTATAACAGATCTCAACTGGTTGGGTAACTGGATACAAAGGAGGTCTTTCAAGGATCAGATAGAACTTATCAACATTTGCTTTGGCAGTATACCAAAAAGATAGTGATTTGCCTGTTTTCCAAATTCATGTCCTTACTGTTTCCTCCCTCGATGGATAGCAAAGCGAATGGTGAAAAGATTATTCATTTCCTACTTATATATACCCATACAAGTGCTTCATCCAAACAGTCAATCACTTTTCACTAGTTTGAGATATTGAGCGATGAAAGTACCTTCAGACTCAAAAATGAATTACTACACACTCAAGACGCAATGACGGCACTCTTCAGTATATGAAGGGGCATTTACTAATCAGAGACACAGTCCATCGTAAAGAAGGTAAAGCTGTGGCGAGTTCTCTTGTTCCTTGCCATGCAATACAGAAAAATTAAGGTTGACAAAAGAGTAAAAGTACAGTGATATACAATCGCAACCTTTCCGGATAAAGATCAAATAAATAAAGGAAAAGAAGAAAAGAAAGAAGCACGCTGTAGTCAGCAAAAGAAGCTAAGTTTCAACTCATTAATATGCAGAAAATGCCAATCGCCAGGTCTAAAGAGGTATGACATGATTTCCATGATCAGAAAATTAAATTTTATCAACATGGGATGTAATTCAAAAAAAAAGTTATAGAACAGACCAGTGCTCAAAAGAATCAGGCGAAAGAAGAATATAATGCGAAAGCGAAGATTATATAGATTACAGGCAAAATGGTGTGAAGCCCATGGCGTAGGACTGCTTTTGGTGGTTGATGATGGTTAGATCATAATACGAATGCGGTCTATGTACCCAGACACGAGATCAGTCAGCCGATCGCTATGCTTCTGAATGAAGGTTTTTCCACCATCGTGGATGGTCGAGGTAGAACAGCACTCGCAAATGGGAGGTTGTGATTGGTCGCTCTCATACTCTCTGGCGACTTTATTTCGGGCAACGGACCTGTTTACGCCGGCTCAAGAAGGATGGGTTGAGGAGTGCTTTGTGGAGGAAGGAGGATTCTTAAGGCCACCAGCCCATCCGTTTGTAGCTCTCAACCATTTCTCGCACAGAGTCGGCATTGAATTTTTCCCGAGTAGGTTTCCACCCAGTGGTCGTTTCAAACAGTGTACCATCGATCGACATGTCCTGGTCCTTGAGCACATCTCTCTCCAGGAAAGGGCTGATCGGGCCCGGCCGTTCAATCTTCGCCTGCTCGATCAATTCCGCCCAGACCTGCAGACATTCCTCATTCATATCATCCACCACTTCATCAAGGTTCAACTTGGCAAGTTGGGATGCTAATGAGCCCAGGAATGAGCATTTGATGCCAAACACTTCCAACAAGGCTTCAGCAATGTGCTCTTGGCGAGTATCTCCATGATCAACCACATTAAAGGCAATAGGCTGGCTTTCAGCCGGGGGGGTATTTGCTCGCCATTCCGCCGCCTTCCACAGGGCATCGGCTGCGTCTTTCACGTATACTGTGTTGATTTTCAGATCCTTGGTGTATAATAGCTCCAGGTCCTTCTCCATATCCTGATGAACACGCGCGAGGCAGATCCCCATAGCGAAATAGCCGGGGTCGTATTCTCCGTATACGTGCGGTAGGCGCAGCACACAGTAGGCGAAGCCCGGGATTTTCTGAATCTCCTCACTAGCCTTCAACTTCCACTTGGCCAACTTGTTCCACGGCTGAAGCTTATCATCCTCCTTTCTCGGTGTTGATCCCCCCTTATAGACGTGAGCGGTGGAACACTCGACGTAGGAGCGGATCCCGCGACGAGCGACTTCGCGCGCCAAAGCCACGGTCAGGTTGAAGCTACGAAGTTCGTAGACATCGTCAGGCTGGGAATGCCTCGTCTCGCCTCCGCAGTTGATCACGTAATCAAATTGTTCGCCATTACTCCGGTCAAAGATACGCGGGAAGTGTTCTAGAAGGGGACACAGGAGAAGAGACGTAAGCACTCGCATCGACTAGTCATTCAACACGAAGGTTTCAATTGAACTTACGTTCCCGGCTCGCATCTGCCTGAACGAATTTATCCTTGGAGCAAGCCTGTTCAAACTCGGGAGCCAACCAAGCGAGCTGGGGAAGAACCTTGTCTACCAGCCGGACTTCGGAGGCCAGGTTATTCTCATGTATATGAAGAGCCAGATGACGGCCGATAAATCCTGCGAAGGGTAACCAGGTCAGTCGAGCGTCGCTAGGTAGGAGGTGTCTGTCTGCACATACCCAAGCCTCCAACGATCAACACGGCAGGCTTATTACTCTGGTCATCGGCCATGATGGGAGATGGCAAAAGAAGTTATAGTAGTGAGGGTGAATTGTAGCCGAAGAGCGTGGTCGGAGACGTAAGGAAGTCAATCGACAGTACCGTTGGTTGAGTTGGCAGTTGGCGCCCCGCACCTAGAATGGAACCAAAGAATAATAAATAATTTAAGAATGCGGGGAGGGAAAGGGGGCAGAAGAATCGACAGTGTCGCGAAGACCGAGGGAGAGGAATAGGAAGGGAAGGAGGCCGAGAAGAAGGTCCTATCCCGTCGTGAGGAGTAAGCAAAATAGATAATTAACGGAATGATCGATGGATTCACTGGAAAAGGTTCCAGGGGAAGAGAGGAAGATGGATGGAGAGTTATTCAAAAAAAAAAAAAAAAAAAGAGCGACAAGGGATTTGGGACTAAGAAAGAAAGACAAAAGGCACGGGCGTATCAGCTGCCTCAACCTGACGAACTTCTGTCTCTCTCTTTCTCTCTCTCTATCTCTATATCTCTATATCTCTCTCTACCTCACTACCTCTTCTTCCTTCTATATTTATAAACAGTGTTGCTGAGATTTATTTTTATTTTTATCATTATCATTATCATTATTATAATTTCTTATTTATATTGCTATTTACGCATGATTCTTTTTAAATGCCAATTCAGCCCATTGGCGGACAACCAGCTTCACCACCGTCCATACCCAAATTCTATCTCGAATCTCCCATCATTGATTGCATCAGAGAACGAAGCGTTCGATCATAATTATCATGGCGTCGAATTCCGCCCTCCACGACCGTCGGAGATCCATACCGCATCTCTGGCTCACAGCGCTAGGCAACGGGAAAAAGAGGGTCAACGTAGGTTCCCAGAGTTCCAACTCCGTTTATGTTGCATCTAGAAATTTCGCCTGTCGGAGATGGAATGCAGATCATCCCTTCCTCGGGCTGATCAATCATATCGGGACAAATGGTCTTTCATCGTCCCTCTTGGACCAGCAAAATCCCCGATGAAAAAAGGGTCCCTGATACTCGAAATTATAGATAATTGTCGTTCGGCTTTATCATGGACTGTTACCTCCCTGTTCACACTTCACCCTCGTCTCTCCCTCCCTATTTTTGGGCTATTCCCCTCTCGTTTCCACCACATCCTTCCTACCCACATGGATGCGGGACTATGATCAGACGGTGTCCTGAAGAAACGGAATATGTCCCACAACGCGCCCTTGGCAGGGGAAGAAATGATGAATCAAGTCACCCCCAGGGAGTCGTTTAGCTTATATTATTACTGTCTGCCTTGAAACCTTTGAAGCCACGAATCCATTGGCTGAAGGTGAGGGTAGCTATTGGGGGTTTTTTTTTTCCCTCAAGAGTTAAGAATCCCACAACCGAATTTTCCTTTCTTTATGGCCGTCTGTCTAATTCAGCTGTACCCATTCGGTATATGTGGACGATGTGCCATACTCCGGAGTAAACGTCACTTGAAGTGCCCCGTATATAATAGCATAATCCTTCGCCTAAATGACAATGTGCAGTGCGCAATGCAAGGGGAGATCTCCATCAAGGTTGACGTCGAATTTCCTGCAATTCTCGATACCAACCCCAGGATCTACTTTCTGTTCCATGGGCCATGGCCTGATCAACCCATGGTTGGTTGGTGCTGAGAATCCAAAAGAGTCTTAGTGTGTACTACTAGTCTTAGCCTTTATGGGAGATAGTTATGACGGAATATTCAAAGAATACTTTATTATTTGAAATGAGGTATCTCTGGTCTTCTTCCTCATTTCTTCATACAAATGAAAAATTCCCGTAAACACTTCTGAACCCTCACCCGGCATTCACGAAACTCTTTTATCCATGACATGAAGTATCACGTAGATTTTGAAAAGTGGACCATGGCCTCCATCGGGGTCTTCACTCTTGTGCTTCCATGCTCTCTGGAGCGCTTCCATGAAGAAGGCCCAATCCTGGTCCTTTCCTGGACGAATACGGATTTCAAAGTCGGACCATTCAAACTTCACAGAAGCCGCCACTGCTGCCGGCAAAGGCGTATCTCCCTGCCAGTTCGAGAGCGCCTTGATATGGCTGTCCCAGTATCTTAAAGTGCATTCATCAGCAATGTGGGAAATGAAGCTAGACGCCGTCTGGAAATCCTGGAAGGGAATCCAGATCGGTGCCATACCCGACTGATTGGAGGAAGTCACCAAGAATTTAGTATCGCTCATGGAATTGATCTCTTTGGCCTTGGCACAATTCTTCACCGCAGGCGCTGCTACGTGGGCTGCTGCACTCGGTTTGCTCTGTTTGGCTCCCTCCCCTCGGAGATCAATAATCGAGCGAAATGGTCGTATATTAGAGACACGTTGAGGCTTGAGGCGTTTTGGCTCATCATCCAAGACGAAAGACGATTGGTCAGAATCATCGGACCTTCTTCTCTTCGCTTTGTTGTCCTTGCCTCCCTGAGATAAGTTGGGCATGGGCGAAGGAGCTGGAACATGTCGAGCAGCGGCCGCTGACGGCGTCTCAGTAGACTGTAATATGAATCACTTGTTATATCACATACGGACAGAATCATATTAGTCCAGGTAGCACTTACCCCCAGCGACTGTCTTGCCTGATTCCTGGTGACGCCTTTCGCTTTTCGCTCCAAAAGAATCATAATGGCCCGAACAATCCTACAGGCAATAAGTACACCCCAGACGACTGTTCAGTAAACGCAGGTATGGACGGCTTACTCTTTCCTCCGATCGGGATACACACAGAGATGCCTGGGATCATCCAATGACTCCTGGAGCAGGTGCTGCTGACGGTTGGACTCGGTACCCCAGTAAAGCTTACCCCAGGTTTCCACAAAGCTCGAAGCACAGGCTTCTCTCTCCACCACGGATCTCTCGACATCTCCCCACTGGTATCCGTTGATCTGGACGTGTTCCCGCAGACGATTGATAAACTCGTGATGATAGTCGCTTTTCAAGTCAAGAAACGTGGTGAACTCGCGATCACGGCTTTTTTGATGCAAGCCACGCGCGTCCAAACACTCCTTCATAGGATGCACCATGGTAGATGATAGATATGATGAGCTTTCTGAAGAAGAATACACTGTCTGGCTACTAGCAGACGCCCCCATTACCCGATGTCAGGGTTCGATACCAGCTTCTGGCAGAATCAGTGCGAGAGAAAGAGGAACGTGTATAGGAATGCGTAAAGGTTGGAAGGAGGAGATCCAAAGAAGACATGGCGGCCAGTAAACAGAGGAGAGGTCTGATAGTGAATACTAGCTACGCGCCATAAATAGATTCAGTTGCCACTGAACAGGTATCTGGAATATCAGTGGCCTGTTCACTGTTCTGGCTGTGGACGCTGACCCAGAAATTTCAATAATGTCACGGAGAAAGCCATTTAACTAATAACTTAGAAAGTGACATTTAAAAAAAAAAAAAAAAAATCATCCTCCCAGTAGTTTCACATGATGTTTCATAGTAAGAGGAGTGCGTATGAGAAGGCAGGTGCACAAGCAGGAAACACTAAATAGAGCTACAACTCTGTCTTGCAAAGCAGAAATATGGTAATTGGTGGTTTCTGAAGATGCGCTGCATCTTAGACAAGGCAATATTACATATTCGTTATCATCATTAACAACTCTTGGAGTAATAGCAAACAAAAAGTATCTCATGTCCCAGTCATGGTTGGCTTGTAAGGCTAGGAACAGGTAGGGCCTTGTCGCGTGCCCCAGATTAGCAGTCATAGCTGTCTTCACTCAACTCCAAGGTGCTTTAGGGAAGATTTGAGTTCCTTGATTGCAGTATTGACATCGTCAAAGGTCAATGCTGATATTGCCCAGCGAGCATGTTTCTGGGCTTGTACGATAGAGTTATCATCAACTCCTTGCGTATTGATTTGGCTCGATGCAGAGGCTGCAGGAATATGAGGGACGGGTACGGGTACGGGCTGAGTTGCAGGGTGTGACACTATAGGAATTGCTCCCGATTGTGGCTGTGTAGGAAGGGCAGGGGGGCCTTGTGTATTGTAAAAAGCTTTGACATCATGAGATGTGCCTGGAGGGCTTCTATCAGGACTGGCTGAAGGAGGGAAGGATTGAAATCTGTCAGGGCCGCCGGCCGACTGACGGCCACCAAGCCGAGTCGGTGTATCCGGCAGGTTCGGTGCTGACGCGGACGCAAACGTGTCAGGCGCTGAGGGGAGATTCAATGGTGCCTCTGGCTCATTTTCGACGCCCATGGCAGGAGCTGGCGCGCTCGGCTGTGACGCGCTCGGCTGAAAAAATGGACTATCGGTAGGTGAAATTGGGGGTTGTGGTAAAGTCGGAGGCGGTATTGAAGGCTGTTCATCTTCGACGGACGGCTGCAGCGGCCGAGGCTCTTGAGGTGGCAGAGATTGAACAATCGCCTGCACCTCTGGATCATCCTCTTTAGGCTCGAGCTCATCTTCCTCAATGACT
This sequence comes from Aspergillus tanneri, assembly GCF_003426965.1. Lineage (NCBI taxonomy): Eukaryota > Fungi > Ascomycota > Eurotiomycetes > Eurotiales > Aspergillaceae > Aspergillus > Aspergillus tanneri. Next base: position 2,712,252 of record NW_022984632.1, read on the forward strand.
GGATTCGATGCATTCGGGTCCTCTCCGGCCTTGATGGCCCTTGCAATCCTCAGCGCATGATATTTGGCGAACTTGATTTTGGCGGCCAGTTCGGGCTCGGGGGGGCTCCAGATTTGACAAAGCTCGAGAAACGTAGCCGCTGCCTGAAACGTATCTGCAGTTTGTCTAGGGAAGGGTCAGATGAGGCACACTTAGCGATTGAAAAAGTGCAAGAAATACTTCGTCACTCTGTTGGCTCTCATAGTTGCTTCCGCACGACCGAAGACTTCCAGACCAAACTGTTCCACATAGGCATTCGCAGCCACTGCATCCGTCACGGCGTCATTATCGGGGTTTTCGTTTTTGAACTTTGCACGGCTATGCGTCAGCTTCCCAACTCTGTGGTTTGGTGTCCGAGAGCCCCCGACCGCACGTACCCTTTCCAATTTATCCACCAGGCTCGTTGTGTATAGCTTAACTTCGTCATCAGAGGAATGTAGTCCTTTCTCGATTATCTGGTTGACAATCCAGAAATTACCTTTGAAACGGCGAGATATTGTCAGTCGGGATGGTCTTTTGAAATCCAATTGCGTGACACTCACACCAATAGGAGACGATGGGTTTAACGCGTTCTAGCTGAGCAGCCCTGATGGCAAAACGCCCAATATCTGCCGATTTCAGGCCCGCAGGAATGTTATTTGCCATATGTGCGATGACAATGAAGATCTCCTGAGGAAATACCTGCTGAGGGTGAGGGTAGAGGGGAAGGAGATGCACATTTCAGGCGGGATGACGTTGGGGAGTGGGCATTCGCCGAGATTGTGGAGATGCGCCTTGGCTCTCTCTGCGTTGACCTATATAGTACATACAATACAGAGTAAATAGGCTGCACGCTGAATGAAATACTTGCTATGCTACTCTAACATACAGCTATTATGAACTTCCAAAAAGGGGCACCCTCAGGCGTCCTCCACTATCCATTCGCCGATTTCCACTCTCTCTTCGGCCAAAGCCTCCACCTCAAAATGGTCTTCCACCTGTCCACCGGGGCCTCCGATCCTCTCGATGACAATCCAGACTCCTCCCTTCTCCTCGAGTCCCGACTGCAAGTCAAAGTCTTCGACACGCACTCCCGAGATGGCATCGCAGTGATTTCCATCTTCCGAGGCCGCCAAGATCGTCTTGTATGGTCCTTGCCCAAGCTCCACTGTCATCAAAGCAGGCGAAGGTCCGACTGGATGGTTCCCAATAACAGACTCCCTGCTCCTCGCAATAAGTTTGATTCGTGTCAGTCGCGGCACGTGTAAATGGGCTAACATCCTGTCCTTTCCGGGAGGTAATACGCCAATGTCGGAGATCACTGCCCGTCTACCAGCTGCTTCTGGGGCAAGCGGCGTCACTTGGCAAGGGATAGAAGAGGACACCCACAGCGTAAACCGGCCAAGCTGATCGGGAGCAAATGTAGAACAAACAATGGTATAAACACCCTTGTCCAGAAACCTCTTTTCTACAAGCGACCCGCCACGACGGTAGTCCCCGCTGTCGGTGATAATGTCGCGGCTTCGGACTCTCGATATTCGGTTTCCGTTGGACCAGAATAATTTTACATGAGTGGCAAGTTCAGCGTCCGACGATTCAAGTAGGAGCGACACGTCGGTTATATCCGAAGCCTCCAGACGGAATTGTGGATTCAATGGGTAGCGCGCTGATTCTGCATTTCCACCTGCTGTTTGGGCTGTCCAGGCACCTTGGACCTTACTCTCACACATGTATTTGTTTCGAGCTTGCGCTATCTGCACAGGGGCAGTGGAAAGGGCAGACAAGGTAAAACTTTGGCCCAGGGAAGGTAAGGATTGTTCGGAGACCACCACTGTGTATGTTGTTCTTGGGGGCATCTCCAGTCTCATAAGAGTGTTGGGCGAGTCAACATACGGACCACGATGGGGGGCTCCGTCGCTTAAAGACACTCGCTTCCCGTCAGCCTTGAAAACATAGACACTGATAAATCCTGACTCATCATGCTCTTGTTTATGCGCAAAGGTCCTGAAATGTTTCCCAAGTAGTAGCCAAACAGCACCTCCCATTTCACTGGTTACCGCAAACTGCGGGTTTTTCACAAAACAACCAGCTACTCCTCTGCCATTTGAAAGATCCCATGTAAAGTGGATATCTTCCCGATATTTGAAAATCTCTGGGTTCCAGTTTAGGTACAGGTTTTCAAAGTCCTGGAGAACTTTTTCACACTCCATCCAAAAGGTGCCTGGCGAAAAAGATGGTGAGCTAAGACCTGGGTCTTCTGATTTGTAGATATCCCCACTGTCTCCGTGTATAGTGTCTGATCCAGCCCATGGGTTCTTCACTAGCATCTGCCGACGACCTTTGGACTCTTTCATATCCAAGATGGCGTAATCATGCTCACTGACAAGGCCTAGTTCTTTCTGCTCTCGCTCAGTTAATTTCCCAGTGCCTATCGTCAGCAAGACATCGCCACGATGGAATGCTGGGGAGAGGCGCCTCCAGAGTTGATCACCAGTCACGTCTTCATTATGAAGGAATACTTGTTCGGGGATCCAGCCTGTAAGCACCCACAAATCGGTCCCTGAGTTGCTTCCTGGAAAGTCATAACCTCCACGAAGTTTGAGGTAGGCCTTTTCTACAAGAGCCGGCCATAGAAAAGCAGGATTGTTTCGATCAATGACGTGAAGCGACCTCGAAGTCTTTGACGATGGCAAGCGATCGTCAATGGTCACTTTGCGGAAGCATCCGTTAAAGTAAAATCGAAATACATACTTCCCTGATGGCGAGATCTGGGGGTTTGCATGTTCGTCTTCACATGGGTAAACCACTGGCAGAAAACGCTAGTCTTGTCAGCCACAGTCGCGGCTACAATACAGTTGGCACACAGGGCCTTACCTTGCCCATACCACGTTCAAATCTCGAGGTAGTGGCGCAGAGGCTAGCAACAACCGAGCAATCCGTCAAAACGTCTTGTACGAGATCCGTTCTCCCTTTCACTGACATAACCGGGACCGCCGTCTCATTTGGATCTCCGAAATGATTCAAAAGTAGCTCAACAGGCCGTTTCCAGCCATCAAAGATGTTTTCCTGGAGATCGGAAAGATGTAGTTCTGGACTGTCACTGGTTGAGTCAGGATATGTAAGAAAGGCTTACAAGACTACAAGAACATACGTGAACACCTTTCCGTCCTCCTGCTTGAATTCATTGGAGTCTGGAGAGCTGGACCACGGTGGAAATATAAACCCATTCAGCTTGGCCCCCTCTAGAAGTATGATCTCCTCACGCGTGGTGAGTTTGCGTGTGGATTTGGGTGACCGCGGTATGTTTCTGTCCTTGGGGCGGACGGCAGTCCGCCAGTCTATGGCATCCTTGATCTTTTCTGCCCTGGTGAGCCATTCTTTGCATTTTGCATCCAAAGTCTGTTGATCCTTCGGGACAGTGGCCAATTTTAAAGCCTTCATGTAATGTTCAGCAGCATCAATTGCAGCCTCAAGCGCCTGTCCTTGGGAGGAAGCCGCCGATACATCCCTTTCAGCTTTCTAGCCACTAGTTAGTTGGGAACGTCCAAAAGTCTCTAGCATCTAGAAAAAGCAAAACAGGTAGGTAGGTGAATAGGTACCAAAGCTTGAGTGATTAAAGACTTTTGTGTAGTGGCGTTGGGCCTGGACATCCTGGTGGGGTTGGCTCCGTCGTTGGATGAGCACCTGGGATCTTCAGTCACATTCAAGATCGTCTCGTCTTCCAGGTCAACTAGGACCTATCGGGATTCGGAAGAAGCACTTGGTGCCTTGTTTGTAAGCCGTTCCGAAGGCCCCTACTCCGAGCGATTGTAGGTAACATCCGAGGTCAAGAATCAATCCACCACACTGGGATTCCAATCAACACCAGTGAATCGATTATCAAATAGCCAGCCAATGTGTTGACGGACTATTCCCTCATACCATCGAATTAACCTTAATTGAGAGCTCCAATCGTGACCACGGGCGGCGCGTTGCTGGATGAAGCGCGCACTAATCAGCGTGGCGGTGGGGAAGAACGGGAGTGGAAGGCAAGTCGGTAGGAAACGATAAATGCTGGACCTCGGTTCGTTTCGCCATACCTCAGCTGCGCCGAGGTGCGTGGGAGTTCGCTCTTCCGCTCTCACGTCCAAGTCTGCCGGTCTGAATCTCCCCAGACCCGGCTGAGCTCTTGAGTTGGGCGCTGTTATTGTAATCAGGGTCCTTTTATTTTTCAATACATTTTTATTTTATATGCTTCTTGTGTCTTCTTCTTACTATCCTTCAAGCGACCCTCCCCGCTCGGAATTTAGCTAGAATAATTCCGCCAAATCTATCAGTACGAACAAGGGGACAAATCTGTCAATATATATTAGTATTTATTATCATCGCTCTGTGATAGTCAGCAGTAATGGCCGGCCAGTCGAAACCCGCTCTCTCCCCTTGGGGCAGCGCCGTTGCAGGTGCAACTGGTGCAGTCCTCGCCAATGCTCTTGTCTATCCTCTTGATCTGTACGTGACGATTTCCTTTATATAGCGGGGTTGTGAGTACAGTATGCTAAACTACGGATCTTGCCTCCAGGGTCAAGACGAAACTTCAAGTCCAAGTAAAGAACGCGAATTCGAAAGAGGATGCCGTCCACTACAAATCAACTCTGGACGCAATCAATAAGATTATGGAAAAGGAAGGGATTGAGGGACTATACTCCGGAATTGCCGGATCCCTAATTGGTGTCGCATCCACCAACTTTGCCTATTTCTATTGGTACAGCGTTGTGCGGAGCATCTATATGGCATCGAGCCGGGCAACTAAGACTCCTGGAACTGCTGTTGAGCTTTCTCTTGGTGCCGTTGCAGGAGCTATTGCTCAGATTTTTACCATTCCCGTCGCTGTCATCACGACAAGACAGCAAACACAGCCCAAGGAGGACAAGAAGGGACTAATTGAAACGGGTCGAGAGGTTGTGAACAGCGAAGATGGCTGGTCTGGCCTGTGGAGAGGTCTTAAAGCCAGTCTTATCCTTGTCGTCAACCCAGCCATCACCTATGGTGCCTACCAACGCTTAAAAGACGTCATTTTCCCTGGAAAGAATAGTCTGAAGCCCTGGGAAGCCTTTTGTTAGTAGAATACTGGCAGTGGTGCTCTTGTTTTAACAGCAAGCTAATATATCCTGCAGTGCTCGGTGCTCTTTCCAAAGCTTTGGCCACAATTGCGACACAACCATTGATTGTTGCCAAGGTTGGCCTTCAGTCACGGCCACCACCAGGTCGTGAAGGAAAGCCGTTTAAGACCTTTGGCGAGGTAATGCGCTACATCATTCAGAACGAAGGCCCTCTGTCCCTATTTAAGGGTATTGGGCCCCAAATCATGAAGGGGCTCTTGGTTCAAGGTCTATTGATGATGACCAAAGAAAGGTATGGCCCTTGTTTATTTAATACATTATGGTACGAGCTAATAGATTTCTAGAATGGAGCTCTTTTTCATTCTTCTTTTCGCTTATCTGCGAAAAATCAAACAGCAAAAGCTACAGAAGGCCGTTGACAGCGCTGCATCCAAGGCTAAAACCAGCCTTCCAGCCACGTTGAAATAGACACCTCGGCCTTCTTTCCCCCTTTCTTGAACTGAACGACATTTTTTTTGGCACTAGTCCGGGCGTATTTTCTTGGTTTACATATCTCGATTTATGGCGCGCTAGTTGTAGATTTATCATTTCTTTCGATTTTGACTATTGACACTTTGCCTGTAAATTTTGGCAATTATCATGTATAGAGCGTGTTATATTCCCTAGGAATACTACCAGGATAGACTCAACGGGTTCGCATCAGAATTCAATAGGAATTAGGTAATATGGTCGCAATAACTAACTACGTAGCCATTGTTAATTGATAGAGTGGGCAATGCATCTAATTTTCATGGGTCCAGCCAGACCTTTGAATTGATAAAGGAGCTACTCCATTATTCTGAAACATGAATCCTGGAGCCCCACGGATACATACACATCAAGCTAGCCTGACCGCCCATCGATTTCCTAGGCCATAACAACCTCGACAAATTTAAATTACTTATACCCGTGGGCCCTTGGGCCACAGTACCAAATTCCTGTTCACACTCCTCTCCAAAACTGGCAGCAAATACCTGGGGAGAGAGCATGTGTCGTCATGCGATGGTCACTATGGAGTTCAAAATCGAAAGCTCTCCAGGACCATCAACAAGAAGAACTGGAGCAAGAGCAACACTCAAAGGATGAACCACAGTCAACGTCGATCTCTTTTTGGTCCTCATCAAAAACGAATGATCCAAAGAAACCTGCCCAAATAATTGACTGGGCTGCGTTTATCGAACCCAGAACACTCTCTTCGACCGCTATTCTCACGACATGCATCTTAGGTGCAGTGCACCTCCACCGTCGTTATCTGATGCGATTCTCCAACGCCGTTAGTATTTCCCCGTCATACTTTCGTCGCCGAAGTATCCTCGGGCGGGTAACGAGCGTCGGTGATGGTGATAACTTTAGAATTTATCATACACCGGGTGGTAGAGTGTTTGGATGGGGTTGGCTACCTTGGAAGAAGATTCCAACGTCCAGAAAGGAGTTGAAAGATAAAACGGTATGTTTGACGGCTCGTTTGTCGGTCTTTTTTCTTTATATTTTCTGGACAGGGGAGGGGAGGAGCTTGAGATTCGGCCTAGTTTGGGTCTTCAAGGCTAACGGGATCAATTCCTAGGTTCATGTCCGCTTGGCCGGCATAGATGCCCCGGAGCTTGCACATTTTGGTAGTCCCGAGCAGCCTTTTGCCCGCGACGCTCACCAATGGCTGACATCGTATCTCATCAATCGTTCTGTTCGTGTCTATGTACATCGCCAGGATCAGTATCAACGCGTCGTGGCTACAGTGTTTGTCCGACGGATGCTTGACTTTCCCATTCCGTTCCGCCGTCGTGATGTGTCGTACGAGATGTTGAAGCAGGGACTCGCTACAGTTTACGAAGCAAAAGCAGGCGCTGAATTTGGCGGTCCGGTGATGGAGGAAAGATACAGGAAGGCTGAGTGGTGGGCGAAAGTGCGCAGAAAAGGGCTGTGGAAGGACTTCTATCGCAATAAGGAATGGGAGAGTCCTAGGGACTATAAGATTCGTATGGGGTCACAAGACCGGCCGAAGGGAAATGGGCGTAAAAAATAAGGCAGTCGTCCGTTTCATCCTTTTCCGTCTTCAAATTTGCGACGATCTTTCTCTTTTCATGATTCAGCGATTGATATTCTAAGACATGATACAGTAATGCCGAAAGACTATATTGCCTTTAGATATCAAAAATAATGGTGGTGTGTAAGACTCCTTTTGCCAGCACGTAAACGTGGGTAACCTTGATCCGTAATAACCCGTCGGGAATTGTAACAATGCATGACGCCAAGTAGCAGAACATCATAATATATAATACATGAAGGTATAAACAGTGGTATATCTAAGGCTTCAGCAGAACCTTCGCTCAATCTCCGCGAAAAGCTTCGGGCTAATCTCATCACTGGTATCGCCTTCAACGCGCCATAGACAGCCCTTGCTTTGATAATGATCAAGTAGCGCCTTGCTAGTCTCTTCAAACTTGCGAAGTCTCTGTGTCCATGTGTCGACCGAATCATCTTCTCTCTGAGTCAGAGGTTCGCCAGTTATATCGTCCTTGCCAGGGACCCTTGGTGCATTAAAACCGGTGTTATATACCCGCCCAGACGGCTCATGTATCCAGCGAGATGATATCCGGGAGAGGATTACTGAAGGTGGTGTGATAAGGTGAACAACAAAGTTCACTGGGACAAGAGCGTCCAAACTTGACGCCTGGGTAGAGGTTCGAGGGAAACCGTCTAGGATAAACGAAGCGGAGGGGGATATAGAGGACGGAGATGACGTAGAGAGCCAGCCCTTCGATCTAAATTCGGAAGATATAATTTCAAGGATCATTGAATCGGGAACAAGGTTTCCTGACTGCATTGCAGCTTCTGCCTTCAGACCTGTAGGTTGCGTCGGTTAGACACACATTCTCCTATATGCGACGGAATTGTACATACCCAAAGGTGTCTTCTTGCGGACATTCTCACGTAGAAGGTCGCCTGAGCTTATAGAAGCCAGTTCTGGAAACTTGGCGAGTAGCCTTTCTGACTGGGTTCCCTTTCCGACGCCTGGCGCTCCAACTAGGATAATGCGAGCAGCCTTCCTGAGCTGCTTGGCCGTGTGGGTCATCGCCTCCTCTATGACACCGAGCGATGAGGTTCTTTCGATATATTTATTCCCTCTTGAGGTTGGAGAACACGAGCGGCTTAGGCTTGCCTGGTTGTGAAGCTTTCGGGGGTTGAGGAGGAGAAAAGTGACCGTAGCAGTAGCAAAGTAATTTATCCCATTCTAACTCGGAATTTAACAGCGACTGGGGGGAAACATTACTGCCTATACCTTAGCTTGTGAAAAAAGTGGCTGCTCAGCTGATGCATAGATGTCTATACTTGGAAGTTCAACATTTCGTGCAGTGGAACTAAACCGGGGGAGTACGAATTCAGCGGGGTTGTAGATGCCCTCTTAATTAGGAAGTCGGTGAGCGGACCGCGCATCGGAGATCACAAGATCCAAGAATGCAAGTCCCACTTCGTCCTCAGCGCTCGCTACGATATTTCCGAAGTTCAATGGTCAGTTAATGCCGTTTTGGGGGAATAGCAGCAGCAGTGCACTCCATATTCTGGATTTCATACCCCGAGTGTCATATTTCACGAGAATGAGCCATGTTTAGCCGAACTAGGCGACGGCACAAGTCTGTGAACGGATTTTCCCTCGGTTGATTGTTGATGGGGGATTACCTCATTTCCCACGTGATCGCGCCGCGTCAGGGGCGCGTCGCGCTGGGTTCGCGACAAGCGGTGATTGCTATAGCCAAGGTTGTCCTCAATTGCTACAGAGGCCGTGTTGTTGCAGTCCTAAAAATGATCAGACAAGACGTTTATAGGATTGATCCGAAGCGAAGGACAACACTCGATCATAAAAAGAAACAGTTTGCCGTCCCAGTGTTCAAACAGCAAGACTACCCATATCGCTTGAACTTCTATGAAATCCCGCCGACCGCAGAGATTACGCTCGAGCAATTTGAGCAATGGGCTATTGATAGATTGAAGGGTATGTATTCTTCCAACTCAGGGTGGGCATACGGTCTTACCGTTCGGAACAGTTCTGGCTGAAATCGAGGCCTGCTCTTATCGAAATAAATCGGCCGCAGAGACTGCTGCGCACATCACACCTTTGCTTCAAAAATACCTTCCCCTTTCCTCAAATACGTCTTCCTCCTCTGGAGCCGCCGACCAGCGATTGAAAAATGAGCGCCAAAAAGATCACTATTCTCACTTCATTCTTCGACTGGCATTTTCAGCCACGGAAGACCTCCGTCGGCGATTCGTGCGGGCTGAAACGATGCTCTTCAGATTCAGATTTCAGCAGGATGATTCCAGAGAGAAACGTGCCTTTGTAGAGAGTCTCAACCTCGATTTGGAGCCTGTTACTGAGGAAGAGAAATCGGTGCTCTATGAGCACCTCTTGAGTGCGACACCGGGCTTACGCCGCATTGACGAGGAGACGTGGTACAAGGTGGACTGGGAGAGAGTGCCCGAGCTGGTGGAACGGCGATCAGTATTTCTGTCCAGAGGAAAAGCATACGTGCCCAGTAGAGAACAGTTGAGCATGATCGTTGCAGAATTCAGTAGTCGATTGGAGCGTGCTCTTGAGGTAGGTACTTTAATGCTATGCTGGACAACATAACGGTCGTTGAGCTAATTCTCGCCAGCTTACGAGTCGGGCCTTGCCACGCCTGGATGAGGATGATCGTCTCACGCCCATATTGAATCACTTATCCAAAAATTTTGGAAGCGCGGAATCAGTATACTCAGAGGGCGAGGGAGTCGTCGACGATGCTGCGATCACGGCGCAGAATATTGACAAACTCTCCCACCATTTCCCACTTTGTATGCGCAGCCTACACATGACGCTGCGCAAGAGCAATCATTTGAAGCACTATGGCCGTCTCCAATACACACTTTTCCTAAAAGGAATTGGGCTGTCGCTCGAGGAATGTATTCTCTTCTGGCGCCAGTCCTTCAAGGGTTTTACGGACGATGAATTTAACTCCCGATACAAGTACAATATCCGCCATGCTTTCGGAGACGTTGGTGGAGATGTCAACCGCCGAGGCCGGGGATATCCTCCTTATTCGTGCCAGAAAATCCTCAATGACTCCAATCCTGGTGTTGGTCAGACTCATGGCTGCCCTTACCGACATTTCTCCGTCGACAATCTTATAGGGCTTCTTCAGTCCACGGGTGTGCATGATAAGGAGTTGCTCCGCGGGGTGCGAGAGGACGTTGAAAAGACACGATACCATATTGCTTGCAACAGGGTATTTGAGTGGACACATAAAGCAGACATCAAGAGAGTCAAAGAAGATGGATCATGGAGTCAAACCGATTTAGACACCATTGTCCACCCAAATACCTACTTCAAGCGCAGCTATCTCCTTTCCCAGACTCAAAAGACAACCAAGGATACTTAAAATGTGTGTCAAATGGGCTCACGAAGATACACTGTTTGATTGTATACTGACGAGGCGTTTTTTGTCGGTTTGGGACACACAATGCAAAGCTTCTTTTTTTCTTTCTCCGTTTTGGGGTATAACCATTTCGTGTAAATCTAATTTAATTGCAAATTCCAACAGCACTGGATTTGAAGCAATTCCTACACAGACTTAAATCCTACTGATTGCCATGGGGCAAGAGTAATTTGTAACCACTGCTGATTCCCAGTTTATCCACAAGGATCGGAACGACCTTTCCAAGCCAGGTGCCCAGCGACGGGTCGAGTTACTCTTCGCTCGACTCGAGAACAGCTTCATCATGAAAAGACAGAAGTTGTTGTCAATAAGAGGTGGTCAGCGTTGTGAAGAAAAATATCTGAGAGAAAAGAAGAAAAAAAGAAGTGGACTGGATCGAGCTGAAATTTAAAGCCCACTAGCGCATCCTACGGCGGCCCAGAACGACCCGAGACGCTGCAACCTGGCCTCATGCCAACAGTACAGCTTCACACAACATACTCCCCGAACCCCACGTGTATCCCGGACAACAGCTGTTGGCGTTGTCCATTCCGCGACTGGGTTGTTCTCTAGGGGCTTTACATCTAACTTATAATCTGTGATTTAGAAGGGATTATCTTCTGGATTTGTCTTAGTTTTGTTAGATACCCCATAACCCCCAATATCACCCAGTTACCGAGACCCGTTCTCCAGCCAAGCAACATGGATTATGAAGCGCTGAAGGACCAATGGAGCGATGTCGAGGATCGCGATGGTATTAGACTCAGCTGGAACACGTTTCCAAGCTCTCGCATGGTTCGTTTTCGTCGCCCAATGCTCCCCCTACGGGCTTAACTAATTGATTCACAGGAAGCGTCCCGACTTGTGGTTCCCATTGGCGCTATTTACACCCCTCTAAAGGAGAAGCCAGACTCTCCATTACTGCAATATGAGCCAGTGACTTGCAAGCCGCCTTGCCGGGCTGTTCTAAACCCTTATGCGTATGATTTATCTTCTTTGTTTGGAAATGACTTTGGCTTACGTCCTGTAGCAATGTTGACGTTCGGGCCCGGATTTGGATCTGTCCGTTTTGTTTGATGCGCAATCCATTGCCTCCTCACTACAAAGATATTACCGAGAGCACGATACCCCCTGAGCTTCACCCCTTGAGCACGACTATTGAGTATCAATTGGCGCGTCCGGCCCCCGCCCCTCCTATCTTCCTCTACGTCGTCGACACCTGTCAAGAAGAGGACAGCTTGAAGGCTTTGAAGGACTCGTTGATCATGAGCTTGTCGCTGTTGCCAGTGAATGCTCTGGTTGGTCTGATCACGTTCGGTACAATGGTATGGAACACGAACACCGTCCACCGTCGAATGGATTGTTGTTGACTCGTATGTAGGCACAAGTTCACGAGCTCGGCTACACCGAATGTGCCAAGTCGTATGTGTTCCGTGGGAGTAAGGAATACGCAGCAAAGCAAGTTCAGGAAATGCTGGGTCTTTCCACTGGAATGCGTCCCAATATGCCCCAACAACCAGTTCGGGCACCTCTTGGTCCTGCAGCACGATTCCTTCTTCCTGTCCAGCAGGCCGAATTTCAAATCACCAATGTTCTTGAGCAGATGCAACGCGACCCATGGCCTGTTGCAAATGACAAGAGAGCTCTGAGATGCACCGGCGTTGCCCTGAGTGTTGCTGTCGGTTTGCTCGAGACATCTTTCCAGAACGCTGGAGCGCGCATCATGGTTTTCACAAGCGGCCCGGCCACTGAGGGACCGGGCCACGTTGTTGGACCCGAGTTGAAGGAACCCATCCGGTCTCATCATGACATTGATCGTGACAACATCAAATATTACAAGAAGGCCGTTAAGGTAAGCATTAACCAAAACATCAAGTACAAAGCTTCACTGTACTGAGAGTTTATAGTTCTACGACAACATGGCTAAACGCGCTGCTAATAACGGGCATGTTGTTGATGTCTTCGCTGGCTGTCTCGACCAAGTTGGTCTTCTGGAAATGAAGAACCTTTCAAACTATACCGGTGGACACATGCTTCTCACAGACAGCTTCACATCCTCTCAGTTTAAGCAATCTTTTGTCAGGGTGTTCGATAAAGACGCAAATGACAATCTTTTGATGGGCTTCAACGCTTCCCTTGAGGTGCTCACCACCAAGGAGCTCAAGGTCACTGGACTTATCGGCCATGCCGTTTCCTTGAATAAGAAATCAAGCTCTGTCGGCGAGACTGAGTGTGGTATTGGCAATACCTGCGCGTGGAAGATGTGTGGAATTGATCCTTCATCAAGCTATGGCGTCTACTTTGAGATCGCGAACCAAGGTGGCCCTGTTGCAGTGCAGCCAGGTCCCCAGAGAGGACTGATGCAATTCCTTACTTACTACCAACACTCGTCCGGGACCTATCACCTTCGAGTGACAACTGTGGCGCGGAATTTGAGTGGTCCAGCAGGGGACCCTACATTGGCACAATCATTCGACCAGGAAGCCGCCGCAGTACTAATGGCACGTATTGCAGTCTTCAAGGGAGAGGTAGATGAGGGCCCTGATGTGCTCAGATGGGTTGATCGGATGCTCATCAGACTTTGCTCCCGCTTCGCCGATTACCGAAAAGATGATCCAACTTCATTCCGCTTGGAAAAGAACTTCACCCTCTATCCTCAATTCATGTTCCATCTTCGTCGTAGCCAGTTCTTACAGTTATTCAATAACTCTCCTGACGAGACGGCTTTCTATAGGCATGTCCTGAACCATGAAGATGTTGGCGACTCCCTTGTTATGATACAGCCAACGCTGGACTCGTACTCGTTAGAGCACGAAGGAAGCCAGCCCGTTCTATTGGACTCGGCTTCTATCCAACCAGCGCACATCCTCCTGTTGGATACTTTCTTCCATATCCTTATCTTCCATGGAGAGACCATCGCGGAGTGGAGGAAGGCAGGCTACCATGAACAGGAGGGCTACGAAAACTTGAAGGCTCTTCTCGAGCAACCTAAGGAGGACGCCAGGGTTTGTTTGCCCTCTACTAATATTTCACCTCGATACAAGCTGACCCTTCGGGATAGGAACTTATCGCAGACCGCTTCCCGCTGCCCCGCTTCATCGTATGCGATGCTGGTGGCTCCCAGGCACGTTTCCTCTTGTCCAAGCTTAATCCATCTACTACACATACGACGGGTGGATACGGCGGAGGTGTGACCTCGCAGACTATTTTCACCGATGATGTATCATTGCAGACTTTCATGGATCATCTTATGAAGTAAGTGTTCACCTAAATCGGAACGTCGATCCACCCATACTGATCTGATCATGGAACAAGGCTGGCTGTTTCGGGAACCAGCTAGCGTAACGAGGCAATGGCCATGACGAGCGCAAGGGACTGTTAAACAGCGACCCTCAGATAGTTTGTATGTTTAGCGGTGATTTATTATTATTTAGTTGATCTTTCCCCCCTACAGAATATAGCACATTTCTAGATTCGATATGATTGTCACACGAAGTAGATGCCTGTAAACTTGAGCAAGTAATTATTAATCAATGCACCGCTGTAGCGCTGCATGTTCTGTATGTCACGTGATCGCAGGGGTCAAGCCCTAGTGGGCCTTTCCAGTTTGGGATTCTCGCTTAGCCCAAAGTGCGGGTCAAGCTAAATATCAGGGGACTTTTCGACAATGGTTTTTTTCCTTCCTTGTACCAACCACTTCAACAACCCAAGGACGATAGACGACCTTCGCACTCGCCATGCGTAAGTATCATCTCCTTGGATGTATCAAACGGCGAAACTAACATTGTATCAACTTGGTAGCTCCCAAGTTCGATCCCAATGAGGTGAAGATCATGTAAGTTCCCAAGGATCCCAGGGCCCCTCTTCGGGCTCAATCTTTGTCTCTGGTAATACTAATAATTTCTACAGTCACCTGCGAGTGACCGGTGGTGAGGTCGGAGCCCAGTCCGCTCTGGCTCCCAAGATTGGTCCTCTCGGTCTGTCCCCCAAGAAGATTGGTGAAGATATCGCCAAGAACACTGGTGACTGGGTAAAGGACTTTCCTGTGGCCTTTTTTATTCGGGGAATCAGCAGCTAATATATGCTTCGATTGTATAGAAAGGTCTCCGTGTGACTGTTCGTCTCACCATCCAGAACCGTCAGGCTCAGGTCTCCGTTGTGCCTTCCGCCTCGTCCCTGGTTATCAAGGCCCTCAAGGAGCCTCCCCGTGACCGGAAGAAGGAGAAGAACATCAAACATAACAAGTCGGTCCCTTTCGATGAGATCGTCGAGATCGCGCGCAAGATGCGCTCCCGGAGTTTGGCTAAGGAGCTGAAGGGTACCGTCCTTGAGATCCTTGGTACCGCTTTCTCCGTTGGTTGCCAGGTTGACGGCCGCAGCCCCAAGGATGTCTCTGATGACATCAAGGCTGGCGAGATTGATGGTAAGTGGAAAGTGTCTTTGGTTACTTGCTTATTCGGCACTAACATATGCATAGTTCCCTCCGAGTAAATGGTCAAATTTCCACTGCTAGTTAAGAGAATAAGATCATACCTTGACAACCAAAATATTTACGAGTAATGACAAGATTCCCAGTTGTGTTGTTCTGCAATTCCATCTATTTCGCTGGACACCCATGTATTCCCTACTTTCCGTGCTTCACCGTGTTTCACTTGCTTCCTAACATGCGAGTCGGAATATGGGACAAAAGCAACCCCCAGGCAACCTTTGCAACACTCTGGCCCTTACCGTCTTTTCCCGCCTTCTGGCCTGGATTAGACTACACGCAACGTGGTATAGGCTTATTTTAAGCAAAGAAGATCAACTTCGACCTGCTACTCACCGCGGTATCTTCAAGGGGTGTTTCGTGCATCTCTTTGTGGATGCAGTGGTCCATACGAATGGTCAACATATCGATGCCTGCCTCAAAAGCCAGGTATCCCGTAGCTGTTTAGCTCTTTTTGTAGTATTGAATGAATATATGGCTACTTCTACTCACGTGTTTTTTTCTTTTCGTTTAATATATAAGATGACCATCCAGTTCTGTCATTTTGCTAGTCTCTTTGGTGCTTCTCTATCGTGCTAACTTGCACCTGAATAGTAGCGAGAAGTCGGTTTTTAATGCTACTCCGTTGAGGAACGGATTTGACATGAAAAGTGGCCCGGTTCTTGGTTGCACGTCGTTGCTTTCTCTTATATTTATTTATTTTTTATTTTTATTTTTTTTCTTTATTTTTATTCTGTGACCCAGAGAGTGGACGTTGCACAGGAGTAATTAGAATATAATGTCTCTTAGATATGTGATCAAAACGTAGCGGTCGCATCCTGGATCTGCGCATCCGAGCCATTTGCAATGCGGGGGGATACGCCCAGGAGAAAGGATGCTTAGAATAGGAGAGGACGTTGTCAATGATGACACTCTGTGTGGACATATACATACATACCTAAGCATGAAGATACCGCATGTATGCATGTACAATATGTATTGTCTCCCCGGTCGCACACAATCACATAACTCACCCGCATGTCTGACGCAGCAGGCAAGGACGAGAGAGAGAAAGATGAGTCAGATCCAGCTGATCTTAATTACCTTACCTATTTGCTCCGTAGCAGGTCTTGTCTCATTCCTCCTCCCATTCCTTCAATTGGAACGTTGAGCCAGTCAATGTCATCTCTCTAGACCCAACGGATATCGTGATCGGTATGGTAGAATGCTCTGTCAACATGCTCCACACCCCCTTTCATGAGCAGGGAATGCATGCTCCGTAGGTGTAAAAATAGAGGAGATACCTAGATTGATAGATCCTTTATTATTTCAATTCAATTATATGGAAGGATTTGAATATCATGGAGAATGGCAGAGTTTGCCGATCGTCATCGCTAGACCGCTCGTGACATGGGTGATCGGTGCCAGCGGCCCCGTATTCCCGCCCTCGTAGACCCTGGTCTGGGCGGATGGTGATGGGCGAACAAAGCAGACCATGTCGGAACTAGTAGGAATCGATGGGAATTCACGGCACTGGATGGGGACAATGGCTGAATTGGATGGGCATGAATGGATGGAGATGGGAAACGGGCTGAGGAAACTTTGGGATGTATCTCCACTTCCGGTATCCATATTGCATGGATTTTAAGCAGGACCAACTAGTCCAACATCTGACCAGAGTAAGGTACTAGGTAGTTGACTAATTACGGAGCATTGTTCGCATTTGAGGATGATAGGTTAGGTGGCCACCATTGTACTAGGATGCGCACCGTCTGCGGAGTAGGTAGGTAGGTGCTTTTTGTATCTTTTTACTTCCTGTTCTTTGTTTATCATGGTGTCGGTGTGAAGGGAGAGACTCCATCGTAATTCGGAGTCCGGATGCTTTCGTCGGATTTGCTGCTATGTGCTTTGCTTTTCAGCCTCTGGCTGCGTCAGGGCTGCAGAAGCAAATGTACTGACTGTGATGGCTCAGTGTCTGAGCCTCTCTTTATGTATCCTTGTCATTCCCCCAAACCCTATTCGGATCGCTCGAATTAGATTACTTAATTTCCCCGGAATTTTTAGTAGGTATAATGACGACGGAGAGTGCATTATGAGATTCCTCCGTTTTCCTTTATGGGATATGTAATTAGCCACATGTCGAGATATATTTGTATCCGTGGAATATTTTGTCTATAAATATATGCGGACAGATATATACTTACTACCACAATTCCTCCGTTCTCTGTATATCTTCATTGCCTAAGTAGGTATCAAGGACTAACACCCCTGTATTTGGGCTCTACTCCGTAATTATAATTAGTCTTTTTCTTTAAAAAAAAAAAAAAAAAAACGCAATTTCAGTCCATTTTTCCTTCTCTAAGACAAAAACATGCCAGCTTGCAGGCTACGGGCTCCACTCCAATCCACCGAAGGTGCCAGATCGCCCTCTCAAGACCCAAAGGCTTGATCAATTGCGGGCGCCACTGGGGCCGGGGGTCTGGCATAGTGCTCCACTGACGTTGAACAGACCTGGATTTGCTCCTGCGCCCAAATGTTTAGCGCCCCCCATCCTGGCCGTTGGATCGTATGGGCGGGACTACTAAAGATGTGATGACTTTTCGTATTTATTATTATTATTTTTAAATACTTTATCTTATTTCTTTTTTTTTTTTAATCCCACTCGGTTTATTTGCTCTTGATATTTGTTCCCTCTTCTTGGAGTCTTTCCTTTGTTGTTTCTCTCTGAGGTATATCCGATACTACCATCTTCTTCGGAACCTCTCAAGGTCTGGTTCCCTTTCAATCAATAGTCTCACCGAATGAATCCATGTCACCACCATAAAAAAGAGGCACCTCGCAAGCCACATAATCTGTCTAGGCGCCCAAGCCCATCGCATCCAAACACAGTAAAAACTGGGTCCCTTACCCCACTTATCCCCACTATCCCGTCGACCATTGGCTCCACTTCCGCTGCCCCATCCACACTTTTGCTTTCTCTTCCCCCCCTCCCTTTTCAGAAAAGGGCCCCTAGGACAAAACGGGAGCTCCAGACTGTCGCTGTCCACTGTTCTCGTTTGTGAAGCTCCGCTCTGTCATGATAGCAATCCCGCTTCATCTCCCAGTGTCCTTAATGGATGAATTATGATGATGCTGATGATGATGTGTATGACTCTAGCCCTTCTTTCGTTCTAATTGCTTCCATTGGCAAGCCTTCAAACCAAATCATCTGTTCTTTTCTCCCCCCAGATTTGTCTGTCGGTCATCTCGTCCACTCGTCCCTTTTCTAGCTCTTCTTACTATTGGCGATCTTTTCTTTCCTTCCCCCTCTCCCTCTTTCTCTCCGCCGGCCGTTGGATCTTCTCCGCCTCAGCACCCTGCATCCGCTCCTGCCTTGGACATTAGGCGTAACTTTTTTTTATTTATATATTTTTTTTTTTTACACATTTCCCTTGGATCACAATAACGCCTACCTACAACTGTCATCTAAAAAGGCAAGACAAGAAATAAACAGAGCGCAATCTTGAAGATCAACTAGTGGTGCCATGTTCAACCTCTCTACTACACCATAACTTCCCTGGCTCGGATTGCGTCTTTGTTATTATTGTCTCCATTTTAGTATTTCCCTCCTATTTTTCGTTCTTTCTTTTTTTTTGCCCCATACCCTTCGCGCTGAGTACAACATTTCTGCCAAGCGGCCAAGCGTGGTATCTTCTGGTGATTGATCGCGTCTTGCGGACACCTGCGTCAGTGTGGGTGCTCTCTCTGAAAGCTGACTAGGGCTACGATTTTCGATCCCTTCCCTCCCTTGCATCGCTTCTTCACCTTCCTAAGAGACTCAAGCAGCAAATAGTGCCACCTAAGTTGTTCTCTTGCCTGTTTTCTTTTAATAAATCGTCGGAATCCGGGCGCTTCGTGAATGGTATCTCCGAGTCGGTCTACGTACCTCGTTCTGGTTCTCTCCTGCACCCTTTGCTCCTCGACCCTCTTATTCAGCCAACTATCGACACAACTTGCGTTCATGTCGAGCCCAGAAACAAGCCGTGGGAGGCTTCGCTGAAGTGTCGTGTCAAGTGATCCGGCTCATGTCCAGGATGAGGTGTAGGAAACGTTTTAAGGAGGATGCTTGTTAATAATCCTGCAAGAGTGAATGTGCGTGTCGTGAATATCTGACCGCTATCGATCTTTGGCAATCATCTACATCTTTTTCGTGACTTTCGGTTTGCTCGACTTTTCGTTTTGATCCTCACCACCCTCTCCTCTTTCAGTTTCATCCCATAGTTGCCTTTTTTATACGAGCGAGAGAAAGAAGAAGCGGAAAAAGAGTGCAACACTTATCGAAGCAATATGTTGCCCTCAGTAGCACCGTTTCCTCCCGTTCAACCACATAACCACAATCACTATCACGGTGTCGGCCCCGTTGATGTTCCTTACGACTCTAATGCTATCAGCTTTCCTGCGACGGTTCACCGAAATGATGTCACCCAGAACACGTCCTACCAATCAATTCCTCGAACTCGATTCCAGTATCATCCGATTCAGCGTCCCGACGCCCATGATGCCGCGGGCCCGATTCTCAGCTCCAAGCATGTCGGTGAACATACGTTGAGGAGGAAAACACCCAATGGTACTCTTGCTGCGGGCTATGATGGAACTCCAGGAGACACAACGATCCAGCCTCCAGCGACCAAACATATTCTTGTGTCGCAGCTAGAGCCAGGGCAGATGGTAGCTCCTCAGACAGGCTTTTCCATAGACGCTTGGGGACAACCTTCACTGGACCAATCTTCATCCACAAAACATCTGAACTTCCCACCCGTGTACAAGAGCGACTCGACCCGTGCGAATACAGTTCCTGGAGACATGCTTCAAGGGCCAAATGGAGCAAGTTGGATTCGTTCTTTGAACTACATGCCCGGGGTTGACTCGATGCTCAATCAATCGCAGCCAATGCAGCCCCCCCAACAGCGATTCTACTGGCATAACGGCCCTTACGTTCCTACAGTTTTACCGGCCACTCTCCAGTCGTGCATTGGACCCACTGCATCGGCAGGCACTGGGCCATATGGGCCGTACTGGCCCGATGGAGTTTATATTCCGTATCGCCCAGCAGCCTTTAAAGAACCGCGGTTTAGTACACCGACTCCGTTCTCCAAACAGCCAACCCTTTCCAATCCCCAGTTCTTTGATGCAGGGCAGCAGTCATTCAGCCAGAACTCCATACCGCCCAACAGTCATGCTGATCTTGGTTTGTCTTGGAATCCAGTTCCACCAGGTATGCTCAATCATGACATACCAGTGAAGAATAATTTTCCTCCTCGGCATTCGGATCACAAACTCCTTGATTCTTCTCAGCGTATTCTCCCATTCCACACTCGTCAAAACACTACCAGTTCGGGATACTCATCACGGCCGCCTGGTCATGAACCCATCACATCATGGCAAGGCAGCTCGGGTGGGCAGGGTTTCCAAAACATAGACTCCGCTATCAAATCACATGCAGTGAATGCTGAATTTAAAGAGAAGGTACTAACAACGGCTCACGCTGTTTATGTCGATCTCCTGGCGTCTATCCACCAAGCTCGACGGAATAGTATGTCTACGGCTAGTGGTGATGCCCAAAACCATCGATTTTTAAAACCAAGCATTTATCCCAAGCCGCCACGTCAACCTGGACTAGATTTCTCTCATACGAATGTACCTGAGTCTGTCCGTCATAACAGCTATCCCTCGAGCCAATACGACCTTCATCCTCTGCCAAAGGCCAATATCACAAACAATCTGGGGAGTAATGCCCCGTCCAATATCCAGGCACATCGACAACTTAAACGCCCTTCACTCTCTCATTTCCAACAGCAAGCAACGTCTGATAATCAGATGTTGGATAGACTACGCCGCACGGGAAGATTCACGGCGTCTTCTATATCTCTCTATCCACCTGCAGCTGCGCCTTTCAACAGCGAGAATCCCACGGCAAATGCTGCATATTTTCTAGAAATCCTATCTCATCTTTGCATAGAAAGCGGCTGGGAGTGGATTGATGGGATGCTTCTTGGAGGCTGTCTTGCTTATGGACTTGGTGATTATAATAGGGCTATGAGATGGTATTCCAGAATCATAGCCAGGGATAGCACGTAAGTAAACTATTGCCGTTGTTTTGGTAATATACGTTCATGTAACTGACCGATTTAGACATGTGGAGGCAATATCGAATCTAGCTGCTACGCTTTTGGCATTAGATCGTCGGGACGAGGCGTTACAACATTGGCTCCGCGCGGTCAAGCTGCGCCCCAGCTTTTTCGAGGCTGTAGAACACCTCATTGGCCTGCTATGCAGTAGTCACCGGGGGAAAGAGGCCGTCAACATCATCGAGTTTGTTCAGAATTCGCTGCGGGTTTCCAAGAACGGAGATTGTTTCACGGCCGACGAACATTCCAGCGAGACTGAAAGCGACGCCGGCAGCAGAGCATCAAGTACGTCGGACTTGGGTTCGTATGAAAAGGCGTCATTTGAGTACGATGATGATTTTGGCCATTCAACTTCTACTACTTATCGCTCAGCAGAAGCTAGACCTGCTGGGTTTGGCTCGAGTGGTTATGCAATACCTGGCTGCGACAACGGTAGAATGCTTGCTCTTGTTCATGCGAAAGGCAATATGCTTTATGCACTAGGAGATAACGCAGGAGCTGCAGCAGCTTTCGAGGATGCAATTCTAGTTTCTGCTGGGAGAAGACGACACGGCATCCAAAGCCTCATCAAACAAATCTTTGCCGCGTTCTCTCATGATGCCCCGCATGATTTCTCGACACCAGAGCAGCACAACTTAAACGAGACTGTCCTTTTGTATCCTGACAAGGCCTTGCAGACTTCGAAACTGGTTTTTGTTCCTTGCGGAACGCCTCCTGGTATTTTGTATGTTGCAGAAGGCTTGGCGAGGAAGGCAGCTATATCGACCACGAGTAACTGTTTGCTCTCATTGGCGAAGATTTATCAAGACGGCATGTCTAATATCTCTACCTCAGGTGTCCCGAGGACAGCACCGGGCGTTCGGGATATCTTGGCCCTTTACTACCTGTCTCTTTCTCTTCAACCGAGTCCATCCACTGCAAATAACGTGGGGATCTTGCTGGCTGGTATCCAGAACAGTGCATCCAAGAAAGGATTTTCTCGAACAAGTGGGGAGATGCAGCACCCCGAGATACCCGGGGTGGTTCCTGGCAGCGGCATTTCGTTGGCATTGGCATACTACAACTATGGTCTCCATCTAGACTCGCGTCATGCCCATCTTTATACGAATCTTGGTAGCCTGCTCAAGGATATCGGTCAACTTCAGGCCGCCATTCGAATGTATGAACAGGCTGTTCAGTGTGACGGTAATTTCGACATTGCCCTAGCCAATTTGGCGAATGCCGTCAAGGATGCCGGTCGTGTCAATGATGCTATTGCATACTATAAGCGTGCAGTCAAGGTCAATCCCGAATTTGCTGAAGCGGTCTGCGGACTGGCGAATGCTTTGAATTCTGTTTGCAACTGGGTTGGCCGAGGTGGGATTGTCAACGGCTACGGCTTCCGCGACCGGTGGCATGTCGATGAGCAAGGAATGCTTCGTGATGCTTACAGTACCGAAACAGGCACTGGTTGGATCAAGCGCGTGGTTGATATTGTCAACCGGCAGCTCGGGGAAGGCGAATCATGGGGTCGCGGCTTGTTAAACTCCAGCACGATCGCGCAATTGTGTGCGCAACTGACCCGCGCAATGGAAAGCCGGCGGTTTGGGCCTGATGCTCTGACTTCTGTCCTCAACGCATGGGTCGGGCAGAGATGGGAAGGTTCAAGGGTTGTCAAGCTGGTGGAGCGCGCTACAAGATCAATCACTTGGCAATGGTACCAAGATTTATATATTTATAACAAGGAATACCCTGTGACCAAGTATCGGCGTCCGCAACTTCCACCGGGCTTAACGACGCCTAATGCTCCCACCGTCCTACCTTTCCACACGTTCACCTGCCCGCTCTCTGCGAAACAGATTCGGCAGATCTCGCAGCGAAATGGACTTCGTATATCCACTTCGACCCTGCGTTCCCCATGGCTACCGGCTACAGTGTACCCACCCCCGCCGCCTCCGAATCCATATCTTAGGGTTGGGTATGTTTCGTCCGACTTCAATAACCACCCTCTTGCCCACTTGATGCAGTCTGTGTTTGGACTGCACAATCCTTCCAGAGTTAGAGCTTATTGTTATGCCACCACTGCGAGTGACAAATCAATCCACCGCCAGCAGATAGAGAGAGAGGCACCGGTGTTCTATGATGCCAGTGCATGGTCCATTGACCGACTAGTCAAGCAGATAGTTGCAGATGGAATCCACATTCTCATTAACCTGAATGGATACACTCGAGGCGCCCGGAATGAGGTTTTCGCAGCACGCCCGGCCCCAATACACATGTCTTTTATGGGCTTTGCCGGGACTCTGGGCGCGGAATGGTGCGACTATATCCTTGCTGATACTGTTTCAATACCGCCTGAAACGCTCTCTCCCGGTCGACGCAATGTACGGATTGAAGACCGACTCCTGGAGGAGGATCATGGAGAGGACTTTGAAGATTGGGTGTATGGAGAAAAGATCGTTTTCACACGTTCTACATTCTTTTGCTGCGACCATCGACAGAGTGCTCCTGACGCTCAAGAAAATCATACCTCTTGGACTCAGGAGCAAGAGAAAAGATGGCGCATGCGGAAGGAGCTATTTCCCAAGCTCAGTGATGATGCAATCATACTGGGAAATTTCAACCAGTTATACAAGGTAAGATTTAAATGGACCCGTTCGGGAGTAGTTACTGTTCTTCTTTTTGAGCTCCCCTGTTGACACTCTACTCAGATCGAGCCCACGACCTTCCGTACCTGGCTTCGTATACTCGCAGGTGTCCCGAACGCTGTTCTCTGGCTCCTTCGTTTCCCGGATCTTGGTGAACAGAATCTCAAAGAAACGGCCATTGCTTGGGCTGGAGAGGAGACAGCAGCGCGGATCATTTTTACTGACGTTGCCCCTAAGAACACTCATATCTCGCGAGCCAAGATCCTAGATTTATTCCTCGATACCCCCGAATGCAACGCGCATACCACAGCGACGGATGTCTTGTGGAGTGGGACCCCGATCCTGACACTCCCTCGCTACAAGTATAAAATGTGCTCTCGAATGGCCAGCAGCATTCTAAGCAGTGCACTGCCGAACTCTGATGATGGTCAAAAAGCTCTGGAGGAGTTAATTGCCACATCAGACGATGATTACGAAAGCAAAGCGATTCGTTTATGCCGGGACTTGCAATACGAGTCTCACGGAGAGGGCCGAGCACGAGGTAGATTGTCGGACATCCGCAAGATGCTATTCCACGGAAGGTGGGCTAATAGGCTTTTTGACACCAAGCGCTGGGTTCAAGACTTAGAAGATGCCTATGAACAAGTTTGGAAAGGTTGGGTGAATGGCGAAGAGGGTGACATATGGTTATGATGTGCGCTTTGGAATATACCCCTTGAGCGTTTTTCTTCTACTTCTTTTCCTTTTAATTTTTCTTCTTTCGATCCACCCTATTTTTACATTTCTTTTTCCTAACAGGTGCCCTTCATCATATTCCTGTTGAGATATGGCCCGTGCCACATATTGATTTATATCTTGTACTTTGATGTCTGTTAGTTTGATATAGCCCGCATCTGTTGCGGGGACTATATCTGTTCCACATGCATGCTGGCGTTGGGTGTGATTTTAGGGCATGGGACCAAACGACGACCAACTTCCGGGCCTGTTTCATGATAAACGCGAGCACCAGGCTAGGTAAATTGCCTCTGGGTTATGACTCGAGTATTTTATGGGTAGGCGTTTCGTGGTCGGAGTCATGTGGATAACTCCAGGCGTTGGGTTGGCATGTTCTGGAGGAGTGGCATAGTTAATAGATACAATGAGCCTATATGGCTATCTTCTCGGGTATGAAGCATATTCTATGATATAGGTTCTAGATTAGAGGCCGTGATATATGCGCATATTGGGATGGAGTATGAGAGAGAGCTGATCCTCTTGTACCGTATCACAATCGAGCGATTTCGATGGCCGCTGACATAACTGGTAGATTACCTTTGTAGGCTCCCGTCATGTGGTTCCCGGTTCAACATTCCTCTTTCTATTCTTCTCTTTCTATTTTATCTGCCTCCCTGACAACTCTTTATAAGCACCAGACCAACATCACTATGATGCTGAATTCGTGGAAATACCATGCCCGGAGACTGACTGACTTTAGAGCACCTAGGTCTGCCATGGTTCCCCAGTTATCAAACCCCATACATCATAGCACAACCCATCGTAACGACCTCTCCACTCCGTCGCGGAGATTTTCTGATCCTCGTGCCATGTCCGGGACCGGATGACCAGCGCAGATACCGTGGAATGTATTCGCATATGCATATGGATACTAAACAAATCGAGGGACCCGTCACTAGATGCCGACAACGATACGGATCAGGTACAAACAAATAGATAGGTGGGGTACCGAAGTTTTACTAATTTAACGTATGGGGTTAAACCAAGCGAGATGACAATTTGCAACGCATTTTGGCGAGAAAAACTGGGCAGGAAACGCTCGGTCTTCAGAAGTTATTGAGTATGCCTCATTACTGACTGGTGTAGCGGGAATGACGTTTTCCTGCGCAGGGATGTATGAGAGACAGACAGAGCGTAAGCGCGCTTGGTGTTAACCAGACAGAGAACAGTCAAGTGTCCAGACATTGGGGTAGGCACCACGCCCATCGAGATCGAAAGAAGCAGTGAACTCGGCGTCTGATAATGGATAGGACAAGACAGGTAACTCGTGTTACTTTCCATAACTCCACATCACACACAAATATCTGATCTAGCAAAGTTAATATCCTCCAGGCCCTTTCCTTCTGATATCCGGATATTCGCAACAGGAAGTACGACCTATGCATGATAGGGTGTGAATAAACAGCGCGCATAAAGCGCCTGTCTGTCTCTTATGAACCTAACGTCTGCACATAATCTATTGTTATTGATTGATAAATAATAATATTAATCGGAATAATCTAAGTAAAAAAGAAAAGACAAAAAGGGTATGACAACTGCATGTTGCATTACCCGCAGGAAAAGGAAAGAGGACGAGAGAGAGAAAGAGACAGAAATTTCAAACCGGACCTGGTCCGTCCGTACAGTTTGGAAATCGCCCGGGCAAGGAATTGGCCGTTCATCGAGGACGAGTTTCTGTTGGTCTACTACTAGAAGTATAATCCCAGAGAAAGTTTCATGACGTGACATGATGCTGGGGAAAGGGATTCACTGCATCCTGTACTCAACCAGTCTTTGTGGACTAGAGTGACGTAACCACCGGTGATTGGATTTTGATTTTATTTATTCCCTCTTTCCTCCCTTCTCTCGGCAGACGGACAACGAAAAGAGGGATCGGATTCGTATAATGTAATGCAATCTGGTGGCGATCGCTAGGTTTCGGAACTATCTGTCTGTCTGCCTCTCTGCTGGCTGACTGGCTATTGCCACTGTTTAGTTAGATCGGATCCAATTTCTCTTCTGATATCAATAGGCCAATACCCTGTTCGATTCTGGACACACATTTCGTTTCATCTCGTCTACGTCTCATCCCGTCGACCAAGTCTACCGGTACATAAGGTCAGGGTTTGACGACATCGCCAGAACTCGGCATCCGACTAGATAGGACGAATGCAGGGAATACCTAGGTAGAAGAATTAGAATCCCTAGATCGATCGATGGGCTAGATCAATGGCCAAATGATGACACTCTAGTACTCCGTACAGCAGATAGTCTTGATGTCGATCTGGCTTCACTGACTGCTCATTTCTACAGGATCTCGGTCCATAGACTGCCATTTTTCTTTTCTTTTTATTTCCTTCGTCATTGCCTAGGTATACTCTGTAGGTAGCAGGGAACATACAATGTACGGTCTAAGTTCCGCCATCGGCAAGAGATCTAGCTGACCAAACGGGACTATTGACTAGGTAATGTCCAGGGTCCAGTGATTCGGGACAGTAGTGCTGACATCTTAGAAAAGTGAGGAAAAAAAAAAAAAAAAGGAGACCTGATAGCTCGTACTGAGACTCCATAAAGAGACGCGGCATAGACAAGTGACTTTCCTGTAGTGCGCATTAGCAAATGCTTGAACAGTGCACAACACGCAGATTATTCTAACAATCTTGGATGCAACGAACGAACCTGCAAGCCAGCCAGCCCTAGTCGTAGAAACTAGTACATAGAGAACCACTACGAAGTGCGTCGCCGAGTGGTCCCTAGAATGGTGGAGTAATCAGGGATGTATTTGTATTTAGGTGCCTAATTGTGTATGTATGTGCCTACTATCTCGAGTGGTGATCGCCTGCACAGGAGGTTAATTCAGGGGGTGAAGCTAGGTATAGAGCAGATAAGGAGAAATTGTGGATAGTAGATGGATGGATGGATTGTTGTCAGTTAGGTTTTAAAAAAATAAATAAAATAAAATAAAGCCCTGCATATCGTAGGAATAGCATCCCTGACCTGCCATTGGATGAGGGAATAACCTGATAGGAAGAGATAAAACCAGGAGGATTTGAATTCCCAGGATCTTGGGAAAACGGCGCCTGTTTCACACTGGATCAATTGATGGATGATGGATGGATGGGGAGATGGTATTCTTCGGCAATCCTGGCCAAAATTCCATCCATATCCACTCAACACCAGTAATTATATGTCCCTACAGAGTAAGGTATGTAAGTCATCCTGGCTGCCAAAAACCGTTGTGTCTAGAGAACCAAGAATGTTAGTCCAAAGTAAATTTTTTTAAAAAAAAAAATAAAAAGTATGGTAAGGTAAGTAATACTCACATAATCAGATAACTAATACATACGGTATTGTAATACACAGCAACGGCTGGTATCTGACAGGTCCACGTGGATTTGGCAAGAACCCCTTGGGCTAAAGTGGTTTGTGCTTTGGCCCTCGTAGCGAGAGAATGGTAAGGTATAGAGCTGATCGATGATTAGTCCCCAGAGCTCGTACGAAGAAATAGTCCTGTACGACAATGAAATACGGTATTACTCCACCTATGACAAATATCTCCCCTCCGTTCTCGCCAAATCGCACCGAAACGGGCAATTGGTTTGCCGTGACCCCATGCTGATCTGAGCGACTCAGGTTCGAGTGACACTGACCCTTTTGGTCAATGGGAGGGAAGTGATTGATATCTTTGTTCTTCGTGGACATGGTATCCTGGGATTTGTACTCTGTATGGCTTGGAGGAATTGATACATACTCTGTATATACTCAGAGCACTCCGATCTACTAGACAGGGTATCTACAGCAGGTAGCACTAGACACTGTAGATGCTGCATTCCCAAGCATGGAGTACATACTACATACATTGTAGCTGCGATTTCAGCTGGAGTATGTTGAGGCTGATCTAATGGTGTTTTGATCTGATGCCAAGATCCCGAGAACCCCTGAACACCGTCCTGACGATACCCGAAGGATACAGACATCCATACAGTACGTAAGCTAGCTTTCTCCTTTACGATTCAAGTTGCCTCCGCTGATCACGGGCGGACCGGTAAGACGGGTACTCTAATCCCAAAGAGGCTTGGCTGATCAGCGGACCTCCGAGATCCTCCGTTCACCAATCACAGTCAGAAAGATGCGATCTCAACGTCCTGCTCTCACTGGCATTGATCAACCGGCCCGCACTAATAAGCAGGGGCCCACCTTGTTCCCAGGTATGGAAAGAATAATTTCACAATCGTATAGGTAATACAGGTACAGACAGTACCGAGTATATCCGAGCCAACTTACTTGTTTAAGCACATACAATTGGAAATTGCCCGGTCTGTATGTATGTATGGACTCTTCGAAATACCATATACCGGTATTACAGATCCTAGATATCCACATATTGTGCAGGATTCAAATTAATAAAGCTGCATATGCAAAGCAAAAGCATGCATCGTCAACTCCCCTGTCATTTTCCGTTCTTCCGCAGATTTAAATTTTTAAATAGTCGCTGGACAAGCACGAATCAGATGAGCCGGAAATAGTAAATATTGGCCCTCGCTACTGGTGGGTTTATAGTCTATTTGCAATGGAGCCCATGCGGACATATATATTTTGCCAATTCAATAATTATCCGGGGCGAGACCGTGGTTGAACCAAGTAGCTTGTCGTTGAGAGGCAATGGTTGATTCAAGGAACTTACATCTCTGTTCGATCGGACGTACCCGATTCCATGGTACTACCCTCCTAACCGTTTTACATAAACTGGTAGAATTGGAGTCGATTTCTTGTCGTTATCTGCATGATTCTTGTTCGCTGTGTAGCGAGGCACTTTAGCCCCACCCTCTCTCCATCGACATTCTGGATTCCATTCTCAATGGGCCAGACAAAATAACTAACCCTAGTCCAGATTGGCACCGTTGACTGAGCCTCTCTATGGTGCGGCCGTTTCTTATCACACTAGTCAGCCCTTAGCCACAGTCTGCTTGGAGCGTTTTACTGCAAGCAGGGATCAGTGGCAGGCCGTGACTTCACAATTGTGCTGGTAGTGGAACGGGCAGTCGCTTCGTTGGAAACTGCACCGGGAAGCTGTATGGGATTGGAGAGGGTTTTCCCCAATGGGAATCGGAGCTAGGGTTTCATGATATTTTAGGAGATTTTCGAAGTACTAGCATGGCTTGCTTCCTGGGGATTTTCACTCTCGTAAGACCAGTACAACCGTAGCACTGCTGGGTGGTAGGTTGGGATAGTCTCCCCAGAACTAGCTGGTTCTGAAAATAACAAGGGAATTAATCTATCTGGGACACTCGCCGTGGGATCAAATCCCCTCCCTATACTCCATCGGGTAAATTTGAGGTCCCAGAGATCATTCTTTCTTCTGCGGTCGATGGTGATGCTACATCGCGGACCCCAGGAGAACCCTGTAAGCTTCTCTCCAATATTTTCTCTCCCACATCTAATATATTCAAGTAGATCTTGCAACAGTCGTTAGGGGCCCCTGCTACACTGGAAACCGATAAAGCTGGGGTATTAATAAATCACACTGGACATTAAGTGCTGAGGCCCACGAAAGTGGCCCCGTTTCAACTGTCAAAGTCCAAGGATTATTTGGGGCCAAACCGGTCGGCGTTAGTCCCAGTAGACGTTATTTTATTCCTCGATTCCATTTATATCATACCAGCCCGGGAAATACCTCCGGAGATATCGGGCAACAACGAGATTGATTCCCACTTACATCCTCCGTAGTAGTATTGTTTAACCCTCACGGACACATATGTAACCATCAGTCTCCACTACCGAGCCGATATCCACACCGGCTCTGATTGCAAAATCATCGCGATTGTCTCGGAACCGGCAATACGTCACGTCACGTTGCGCGAATAGTGAGGGGCTAGTCGAGTCTAGTTGCGGCGCTAGCGACCAAGTATTCCAAATCAATGGTAGGGGGGAAAAAAAAAAAAGATGAGTGATGGATGGAGATCTCCATCTCCTTCATGCAGCCAGCTCCTGAAGAATGCTTCCACCCCCTATTGTTCGGAGGGACCTTGCAGTATGAGATTCGTAACTTGTTGATCCTTTACCTAATCATGGTCCCCAAGGAACCATACCCCGACCGAGTTGATAGGTATCTGGTGGCATTTAAACCGCCTTGTGTGTTGCTTGTTCCCTCCGCACTAGAGGAGCCTTGCATCCGACAGGATTCTATTCTGGGGGTCGATGATGGTCATGATGTTATTTTCGTCCTTGAGGATTCACTGCGCCCTTGAGTGGCTCGGTCCCCGACGTCTCAGGCTGACTATGTTTGACTACATACGTATGTGTTGTTGCAGGTGAAGGCTGGCTGAAACGAGCAGAACCTTTCTTACTTATGTAGCATGTAGATAGCAATAATAGCCATTTCCTGATACCTCCGGGCCTTGATGCTCCAATCACAGCTTGATGAGGGCGAATCCGAGGTTACTGCAGTCCATATGCCCCATATGTGTGGCTGCTTCAACCGTAGCGTTGTGGCGAGTCAGGCAGGGGGGGACATGGCTATCAGCTGGAAAGCGCTCCAAACAGAACGCCATTCGCAGATGGACCAAATTAGTCGAGGCTAGAGGCCACGCACTTCCGATACTGGCTGTGGCAGAATTTTTTTCTTTTTTTCCTTTCCCCCGCAGGACCGTCTCCTTGGACAAGTAAAAGTTCACTGCCAGACCGGATCCAAAATCCTGGGACCTGTCAAATCGCCGTCTTAGCGGATACGCTGAAACCTAACGTTAAACAAAAGGCAGGACTGCAGGCCGCTTACATCGGCCTGTGAGAAAAAAGACATGAGCTGATCTTCCGAGCTTAGACCGTTAGTGATCATGCATCAGGTCCAAAGGGAGAGCACAGGGAGAAGAAGCATGCATGGCTAAGAAAGGAGGGGAAGTGAAAATCGCCTGTGAGTTGATGAGCTAGGGCAAACGTGTAGGTATCATCCATCTACCTTACCTCGATGATAACTAGGAACTGTGTAATAAGGTTCGATGTGGAATCCTGGTCCCTCCCCTCCTTCAACCATTGAGAAGAGCTGTAGGAATCCATCCGTACCTGTTACTGGTAGGAATGCATGAACCATAGATCCATCTGTCGGGTCCATTAGGAGGTCGAGGATGAAAGGAAGGATGGGTTGTGTATGGCCAACCCTCATCAGCTGAATTGCGAATAGACCTATCAATCCCAACTTCCCAAGATGAGTGCATCCAAATGCTGCATTTGGCCCACGCCTCTTTGTTTTTGGGGGTGGTGGCCTGGGGTTTCCTCGTATGTTCTAGCCACCCCTTGCGTGTCCCTCGTGAGTCGGTGGCATTTCTCTAGAAGACAACAGCTGATGACAGCCAGCCACCAACGACGGAAGATAAGTTGTGTCGTATTCTATGCGCCTCCTTCCACGCCGCAAAACAAACATGAATGGCATGTTTTGCCACCTTGTGAAATTCAGCCTGCTTGGCTCAAGGGCAGGGATGGAAGAGTATTGAGTATCATTAGGATTCTTAACTGGGAACCTAGATAACCAATATAACAATCCAAAATAAAAAGACAAAAAAAAACAAAGAATAGCCATGGGGTATTATGATTAAATCCAAGCACCTAACACTTCCATAATATTAAATACATGCAAATTAGCTTCACGAAATTGGGAGTCTTTGTCACGTTCGGCCTCTCTATAAGCCAAAACATCCACCATCTCACCAAAGAATAATAAGCCTTGAACCACAAAACAATATCCCTTCTCCGATAAAATGCTTTTTCGATGCCCAATAAATAAAAATAACATCAAAGTGAAAACCCAAACCCCAGAAATGGACAGAATGGAACTCGCCAAAACGTTCAATCTCAATGCACTGTCGATCTTGTCCACGGGTCCCGCCATGGCAATAGTTCGAGAGCCATCGAAGATCAAAAAAAAAAAAAAAAGTACAGGATATAAAACGAAGGCACAAATGAAAGACCAAATCTAAGGAGGGACATGGGTCGGGGTCACACATATACATTAGACGCTCCCAGAACTTCAAATTGAAAATAAGATAGAATGTAAAAGGAAATCATGCGCGATCATCAATTCAGTAGGTTGTCGAGACCCATGCGAGAGTCACGAGGGGCTTCAACCTTAGTCTCTGGTCGAGGTCCTTCCGAAGACATGAGCCACGTCTGCGGTAGCAGAGCAGAATGCTGGTGCCAGGACTGGCGATCGGGGCACCATCGATGTAGGGGCTCCAGGGTCTGGGGAGCTTGGCAACCAGTGGGATAGTATACGTCTTCCGTTGTTTGGAGCGAAGAGGCGCTTCGTCGGCGAAAATTGCCACACGGTTGGCGAGTCTCTATAGGAAGAGAGAGAAGCTGTGGCGAGGAGATAGTTCGTGGAGATGCAGATGAAACCGAGTTGTGATCCGAGACCATTGATGGAGGCTCTATTGAGAGGGTGTTCGAGGCTTCTGAGAATGCAGGTGAGGTCAAGGGGGTTTCCACGGGACGGTTGAGGGAAGGAAGAGTGAAGATAGGGGTTAACTGTCGTGCACAGTCGGTCGTGGTTAATGAATCTCTCCGAGATGGCGATTTTGACCATGAAGTCATAGGCCTATCATGGGAGATGGAGGAGAATCGAGAGCGGCTGATCGGGCTGCTCGTGTGCATCGAAGCCCGCGCATACGGAGCCTCTACTCGTCCGTTGCAGGTTCGGCCTGGGTGAGTAGTGCTAGAAGTGGGAAGACCTCTCTTCTTCCGGTTCATGCTACCATTCCACCAGTTCTTGACGGCGTTGTCGCTGCGATTACCTAGTCGCCGTGCGATCTCGGCCCAGCGTTTGCCCATTTCATTCACCATCCGCTCGATCAACAGCCCCTCCTCAGCTGAAATGGGCTCGCGGTTGAGGGAGGGCTTGAGATTTTGATGGAACCGCTCCCGACATTGCTTAGGGGACCGATAGTGCATGTGTTGAGAGATACGGACCCAGTTGTTGGGGCCCTGCTCTCGAACCAACTGAAGCAGCAACTGATCCTCCTCAGGGACCCAAGGTCCTCGACGATGAGAGGGAGCCATCTGAGACTAGAAAGGTCCAAGAAATCCGAATATCTTTTTTTGTAAATATAAAATAAGAATAATATTTGGGCAATATATTTTCTGTGGAACATGTCAGATATTATAAAAGAAACGAAACATTGCAAAGGCGGTTGGGATGGTTGGGGAGGAAAACGGAAGAATGGCGTCAGTAGGTAATTGTGAGGTCAAATAAACTTCAGGTACGAAGTCGAAATGATAACCAAACAACTCGGCAGAAATAGGCGGCGAACCATTGATTTAACTTACCGTCGGGGTTTAGTGTAGAACCAAAGTCTCAAATCACAATAGTCCCAACAATATGTGTGGCCTGGAGAACAAAAGGATTCGAATAACTATGGAGAGGGGGCAATCCAACCACACCAGAACTTCTCACGATGGGCTTGGGAATTCAATCGACGGAAGAATTATGGTTCCAAAGTGCGTTCTCCAAGTGGTAGATATACCATAAGATGGAGAAAGGGGCGAGGTAAAGAATAGGATTTAGAAAGACGATGGACAAGATAGCATAGAAGAGAGGAGATGGAGATGATCAATTATTATACCAACTAGCAGCAGCAGAAGAATACAATGACCAGGGAGACGGGTCAGAGAAAATGGTTACTGCTCCACACCTAGAGCACGCTATAGGAGAAGATCTGATCCAAGATCTCGGAGCTGACATTGTCGGAGGAATAATAATAATAATGAAAATAAAATAGTAAATGGCAAAATAAAATAACTTTTTTTTTAAGGGAGGGTGGGGGCGTTTTATTTCAAGTCTGTATTACTAAACGAGGTTGTACTGTATGTAATATGGTATGCATTTATGTGTATACATAACGATGGTGAGGTGCAGCCACATAGGTAGTACGTAGGTAGGGAATTCCTGAAGCTAGGATATTTATTTATTATTCGTCCCTCATAACTAACTTCATTCACACAAACAAGGCACCTAGTACCGTGCAATATGTAGGTCCAGTGTTAAGGAGATACCCAGAGCTCTCGAAGATACCGATTTCGTCTCCAATACGAAGTGGAGACCACGGAAAACTGGCTACTTTAGCATGTAGTATCTCATTTAGGTATAATCAGATCCATCATTGACAGGGGAATAATTTCGAAGCAGCCACAGCCTAGTACCCATGACCCTCCTTAAAAAAAAAAAAATTAAATAAAAATAAATAAAAAAAAAGCTAGTTATCTGTTGCTGCAGCTGGCGTTTACAGATCGTGGGGGAGATTTGCCACTATATGATTATAGTGACTGCCTCTACCCTAAGATCGGTGTTGCAGCAGGGGTGTTAATGATGTTATTGCCGGCCGTGTGAAACACGGATAGACTTACAAATTGTTTCTATTTATTAATTTTTTTAATGATATCCTGGATATATACCTAGGGGATAGCGATATATTGTG
This sequence comes from Aspergillus tanneri, assembly GCF_003426965.1. Classification (NCBI taxonomy): domain Eukaryota; kingdom Fungi; phylum Ascomycota; class Eurotiomycetes; order Eurotiales; family Aspergillaceae; genus Aspergillus; species Aspergillus tanneri. Next base: position 2,747,330 of record NW_022984632.1, read on the forward strand.
TAAGAGACAGAACAGTAATGTGACTCCATGGAAATCCACTGTCTCCGTGGCAAGGCGGGCAGGGCAGCCTTGGATAGCAGTGTACTACATAATGCACAAAGCTACAGGCCTGCGCAACCAGCTCAATGATGTTATACTGAGGATACTGGATTAAGGTATGGGGATCTTCACATATAACTAATAGTTCGGGCAACTCGATGGCGAGAAAATAGAGATCAAGGGGTTCAAAAGGCAACAAACTGAAAGATACTATACCCTGTGGTTCCCAGCAGTTAGGCTCCAAAAAAAAAAAAAAAAAAAAAAAAAAAGGGCCGAGAACCCCCATGCTAGGGCTCAAAAAAAAAAAAAAAAAAAAAAAAAAAAAAAAAAAAAAGGGCCGAGAAGCTCCATGCTATGGATCTAACAAGAAAAATAGAAAAACGAAAAAAAGAAAAATAAGATCCGATCACCACCCTCTTTCCACTACCGCCTTCCTGGGCCAGCTAGAGGCAGGATCCATCCATCGACCACAACCATGGGTTGTTTTGGCCCATGCTCGTCTAAGTTCAGGCCCTGACAGGAAAACGGGAGTGGCAGAAACGGTCTAGCCGAGATAAATTAAGAAAGTTAAAATACATCATCCATAGTGGACAGAATGATGGATACCAATGGTAACTGCTATTACCACTGCTACTCATTTGGGCCATACATTGGGTCGGTCTCAGAAATGGAATGCCAGATTCCCGTTTAGGCAGGGAATGGAAGAGGGGGTGGTTATATGTGAGAGTCTCTTGGGAAAGAAGGCAAAACAAAAAGCAAAAGAAAAGAACAGATCTAGTTTCCGTGGATAAAACATGCTAGTGTCAAGTTAACCTGGTCGAATGGGTATATAGTAGTGGCTGAGTTGTACCGAGATCGAGGGAAGCAAAGCGCAACGCAAAGCAGTACGACTTACGCAATACAGAGTACCAAGGTAGTGAGAAGAATCCAAATAGGAAATTGCGAATCGGGATCCACCGGCGACCATCAGTCTGCACCCTTGACGGATCCTTCCATGCATTGTGCAATCACCTACGATATCCACATAAAAAAATCATATGTGGTATAAGTATGATCTAGACTGGGGATTTTGACTATTGAACTGACCCTGGAATAATATATGGGATGATTTCATATACACTAAGCCGGGGAATAAAAATGAAAGTGATGGCAAGTGTCTTCAGCCAGCCATTCACTATCCCTTCATCCATACTCCAGACAGAAAAAGACTCATTTGCTCCTCAATACCCACCGTATTCTGATCTCTCCACCCCCCGTGGGCCGTTACCCAGACATGAACCGTTTGTGTGGGGACCATGATTGGCGCAGGGCCATCTAGCGCCCTCTAACAATTTCAAATCTTTGAACTTTGTTTATACCAGACCGGGTTGTGATCGGCATGGGGATCGTACACAATCGCTGATCTCGGACGGGGCACCTTTGCATCGGTGCTTAGGACGATGTATATTTACTTTTTATCAATCACTGCAAGCTTACCCCTTTATAGTTATACATAAAGAGAGAGATGAATAGTTATTATTTATTTCAGAATCTTGCATACAATATCTAGAGGAATAGAATAGCATTAGAGGTGAAATCATCTTCATTATGCCGAGTCTACCAGATCATTATGTTCAATAATCAATGATTAAAGGATTAAATGTTGGCTTCGCATGATTACATTTGTCAAGATACATAAGGAATAATCAAATTGTATCCAATACACCAGATATGGAATAAAGAAGTAAAAAATGTTATATTAAATAAAGACATAATAGTCCAACCAACGCCCAACATCCACGTTACTGACTCATGTTTTGCTGCAGGGTCCGCACCAACTCTAGGTTCCAAGTCAGCTCAACTATGTTGGAAATGCGGTGGAAGTGTGATAGCTCTCATCGAATCCTTCTCTCACTTTCCCAGAATGACGGATATGCCTGTCTTGTCTTGCGTATTCGATCTGACTGGGCGATCAAAATGAACCGTGGCGTCCCCACTGCTACTAGCCACAAATCCCAAAGCATACATCAAAACTTCCCTGGAACATGCTCAATGGACCAAACTACCTTTCCAAGAACTAATCCCTGTATCGAGGCCGAGTACCACTGCTCGGGGATATCGGGGTTTTCCAGCTACGCAATGCATGGAAATAAACTAGCCCATGGATGAATTAATTAGATGGCAGGTATGGAGAAGCTTCTACCAATTACGTATAGTGATTCTAGTTATATATGTCGGACAAACCCGCTGTCACTGAATTGGGGTGCTGACAGGGTGCGGGAGAAAAAAAGCCACAAGCTGCCATATCAAGCTGGAATGTGGGTAGTGGGGATTGTGCTATTGTTCCTGATACCCACATATATACGGAGTATAATCGATTGGTATGATCATCATGAGCTCTTTTGGATAGTTCGGAACATGAGCAGGAATGGCTAGTTCATTAGAATATTCGTCAATGGAAACTGGGATTTTCTTCTATGGCACCAAGGGAATGGGATAGAGGGAAACAAGCCTCTGGGGGTGTAGTTTTCCACTGGGGTTGTATGTGATCAATCACTATTTTTTTCTTTAATTTCTTTTTGTACAAACTATTTGTGATGGCCAGTACATGGAATACTTCTAGCTCTACCATTCCCTGTACCATGTGTTCTGCACTTCAAAATTACACATTGGCTTTGTAGTAGCCGAGAGCAATAGTTCAGAAGAATCCTTCTTTTTTTTTAAAAAAAAATTATTTTCGACAAGTTTCTGCCCTAGACGATAATCCCAAGTAAATGTTAGCTTTAAAGAGCTAGGTAAACCATAGTAGGTAGCTTACATTGTCAAATCTGTCACACAGTAGCTTCCTAGGTTCTCCCTTACTTCCAGTCGCAGGCACTCCGTACATACAATCCAGTACAAGATAGGCACCATGAGCTAAGAGAACCGTTGCCTGTCATTCAAACCAAACAATCAGAGAGGGGCCGAATAAAATAAAATAACGCCAGGAATAATAAATAAAAAGGAAGAGATGGATACAAGCTAGTTTCAGGAGCCCAACGATTACCATCCTGCGGATCGATCATCATGCCTAAACGAGCATACTAAAATAGGGTAGAAGCACGAACCCCTGAACTACTAACACCTGACGTGACGAACCACTGCGTTGAGTGCAGCACTGATTGGTCAACAAAATAAGGTATTTGTCATTCTGAGAATGTGGGGCCAGTGTTGCTTTTGGAAACGATAGGCGGGCCGCGACGGTTGGATTCGATCCCCGTTTTTGCGATAGCTTGTGCAGTGGCTTTCCATCCGGCACATAAATTGTTAATTCATGATTGAAGAAACAAGGACCTCGAAATTAGCGGATAAGATCTAGATAACGGAGGTCGATAAGGCTCAATTTCTTCTCTCAACCCCCATATTGTTCCAGTCTTCCGGAACAATCATTGTTTCTTGCCTACCATGAAGGTACTGTACCTAGGGACCGCCGAAGAACACTGGAGAGCGGAGAACATTCCGGAGCTGCGACGGGTCCATATTTCCCCTCAAAACCTGGACGGGCCTCGTTCATTATGACAGACGGCACTATTCGCGTTTTTCGCCCTTGGGATCCTGAGAAGAAGGAAGTGGTTAAATTTTCCCATGTCGGCCTTATTTGACCTGATGCTGTCATTACAATGTGTGATGCTCCCATGTGCACCTTGCCTCTATAGGAAATCAATATTTAGGAATCATTTGCTCCCTTCGGAGCTGCTCGGGGGTGTGCTCGTATGTATGACGGGGTACTGGTTCATAAAGTCAGCTGTTATGGGTATTGGCGTCAAACGCCATCCACGTAGTCGTAGGTTACGGATGTGCCATGTGGACGGGTACTCGCGATCCACCCTCGTGGTACGGAGTGTTGGTATGTATGTACTTACATAGGTACTGTACTAACAGCAAACGGATATACAGACGCATATATCACATTAACTGACCTGACCTTTTTTTTTTTTTTCTGTTTCTCGCTTTCTTTTCTTTTAGTTGCAGGTTCCCATCTATTGAAAAAAAAAAAAGGACAAAAAAAAAGAAAAAAAGGGTATCCAATGGAAAAGTTGAATAAGCAATAGCTAAAGTCACAATAAAGATAGGTCAGAAAACAGATAAAACGGCCGCTGCTGACTCTACATAGGCCGGTACCAAATCAAATCTCCCCCAATCATCTATCCATCTTTCCTTAATTGCCAACCCGACCCAGTGGACGGAAGAAAGCTAGTAGTAACTGCAACTATTGATTGACCGCGATGCCCACTGCAGTCTAAATTCGAGGAGTGATTTACAGTGCTACCACTACTTAGTACTAGCCCGATGGTCCCCGGAGTACCCCGGCATTGGTACCAATCAGAGACACGGGAAGTATTTGAGATAAACCCTGCCCGCCCTGTTTCTTAGCGTGCTGGACAGGGTTCCTCCCCTGTCCGGAAGTTGTGTCTAAAACGCGGGACTGGAGGTGCTAACTATGCCTCAGGTATGCCTTAGGCACTATGGTAATCAACGTACCATTAAGCGCCGATCTATTCCATACCTTAGTACCTAAGTTACGTTCGGTAGGTAGATACAGTATGTTCGGGTAAATAGGTTCTAGTCCCGGTAAAACTACGGAGTACCTCGTATTAGAGCCTTAGAGCAGAGATTTAAGGTGGAAGGGGTGGAATATTACAGGTTACATGTCCACTACAGTAAATACTCCCCCTAGATATCTACCTAAGCACGTTTCATAAATCATAAGTGGGTGTGATGAACACAATTATAAATCGCGTAAAATAACCACCCTCCACGCTCATTCATGTTGTGTAACCTCTCAAAGGCAAGCGGAGATACATAGCTACATGCCTACTGTAGATGGCCAAGGACCTGGCTGCAGGATGGTATCCTCCTGTGTGGGAAGAGGGGAGGGGCTGTGAAGAGTGGAGCGAACGGCGCTCTCGCATCTGCCGCTGTTTCCTGACTGTCGGGCCTCCATCTCTGCGAACCTCAGGAGGTCCGAGCACTCCTGTCAGCCATGTATTTGCCTGAACTGGGCATAGAATGGATCGAATGCAAAAAGGGGGAATTGGTAATATTTAAGGATGTATATACTTTTACTAGGCACGGAGTAGATACCATAGACAAAACGGAATGTGGACGTGGATTCTCAATATTGTTGGGATCGCTCCTGTGCCCTGATAGTTAGAGTATTTAATTAAATCCGGGCATGGGTGTTGAGTAGAGCTCTTGGGTGAGGAGTCGGCAGTAGTATAGTTAGCGCATACAGCATATGCAACAGAGATGGAGATATTGTAGCTGATACGGAGTATACACAACGTATGTACAGTATGGTATGTATGGATCCAGTAAAGTAGGTATTCAAGAGAGAATTACACGAGGAGAGCCTAGAAGATACTGTGTAGTTACTGGTAGAGCAAGTCTTGGAGTAGCAAGCTGTCGTGGGTCGGTTTTTGTCAGCTCAAACGGTCAACTAATCCTTTGGATGGTCCAGATGCCCAGAGATCTCTCACACTTGCCGTACAATCACACCCATGACGTGAGTACCATGGTAGGGGACCCGTTCAAAAAAAAAAAAAAAAAAAGGGTGGTGCGTTATTGGCCGCCCCCTCTTTGGTCGGGGATCATATTTCCCCTATCGGGGACCATGTGGTTCCCGATTAGCCAAAGTGCCCGGCTTGCGAAGCTATCCGTTTGGGGTTTAGAGCCACCTCGGCCTCTATCTGGTCTGTACGCCCGTATAGTCCGAAGTGTAGGTAATGTACACTGGAGAGACGGTTTGCTGCAGCTTCACCACCGTCTACCTTTGTAAGAGTATTCGGTAATCCACAAAATTAATTAATCCATTCAAGGGACCCTCTAGCGCTATGCAACATGAGCTCGCCCCTCAGAAGTTTGTTGCGATACAGAGCAATAGGGCCAGTACAAGCAGGAATAAAAACATTACCGGCATTTCTCAAATGAGACAAAACCAGTAGCAAACATACCACACAAGTAACGCATCAGTTCTACCTACGCATCTGATTTCAGTTGTACATTCACACAGGGCCGTCGAATCCGACGAATTCGGTTCTGTAATAGACTCGCAACCTCGCTATGTTGTGTAGTCTGCCCAGAGGCGATTGTATCACTGCATTAGTACAGGTAGTCGGGCTTCGACTAACGTTGCCATTATTACTCTGACGGATAGTCTGCGGCACATCGCGTAGGTAGTCGGAGTACTTTCCGGGGACTACAACTATCAAGATGTTCATATACATTTTTTTTATTCCAAAAAAGAAAAAAGATAGAAAGAAAGAGAAAAGGAAAGAAAAAGGAAAAAGAGAGACAAAGCTGAATACGATCCTTACCGTCTCTCGCTTAAGCCTCTGTGAGAGCCGGAGGTTTGACCGTTTTCCTCGGCTCCTCTTATAGTCTTCATGAACAAGATACGGTTGCTGGATGGGTTAGTTTCTTGTTTGAGTTCCTGTCTACTTCAAGATGCAATTCTCTACCCAGGGTAAGTCAAGACTCGAAAGCTCGAATTTGATGATTCAGGAATTGATAGCAATCGAACAATCTGATGGATCTGGGAATAGACTACCATTCAATCTCCTAAGTCCTTGTTCTCATAAAAAGCGGACATTGAGTGAGCATGCGGTTACCTCGCTAAGCTCGTGACATCCTACTGTGATACAACGAGGAAACGAGGGCATCGTTGGTGGCACTGGGGTGTCCAAACCAGTTTTGACTATCGATCACCATCTCGCTATCAATGAATAGAAGGTTTGCTGGTGTACTTCGATTCCCGAAAGGGAGAGGGAGGGAGAAAAGAGAATGGGGGAAAGGGCTCAAAATGTCAATATAGATGGAGACATTAGCGTCAAGACAAGGAAAATAAGTCATTGTCAGGATTGTTAGGGTGACACAAGGCAATAAGATTATATAGTAAGCTCGCTCAGATAGTCTCGCCTCCTTACCTCTTCGCACGGCATAGATATCAGCATTGGTGTTGTTCGACTGAATATCATGTCCTAAAATTGAAAAGGATGGGAATGCGTGGTAGAAACAGTCTATTTCTGGCACTTCAAGTCACTGTCTGGCCATGTGAATGGCACGGCACCAAATTGAGCTGCTAGTTGCACTCAAAGTATTTGTAGACTGACAGGAGATGTTATAGATTATGCAGCAATCGCATGTAACTATCAATTAGATTGCTCTATTATCAAATCTGGTTAAGTGTATATGTATCTTCGCGACAGAGTAGACGAATGGAAAGGTAAACAGCCAGTCATTGATACTCCTTTGGTAATCCACTATTTGTACCTCAAGAAAATTATTTGTCAGAAGAATCGAGGTCAATGATTAAACAGCGTGTGCCAAACTGAGAACTTACAGGACAGAGAGGGCTTGTCGGGGACGGGGAAGGAATATACAAGTGAAATCTCTACACTGAGGTTCAGATATTTCTTCTGCTGCATGTAGAAAAAGTGAGAGATCAATTGTGCTTTACTTGCTTAGGTCAGTACTCGTTGCAGCACATGACCTTGTCTCGCCTTGCATCCTCGACAGGGAAGTCTACGATCCCACAATCATCTTTTGCATCCAGAAGATACGGCATCCTCCATTCAGGATTCCAAGTAAATCGATGTCTGGAATTTAAAATATCAATGAATACCCTGCTAAAATGTGGAAGTGAATAATATATACTTCTACCTGAAAAGTTTTTGTGCTTACCACCAGATTGGAGTTACCTAGACTCAGAACAAAGCCTAGGTTTAGGGAGTCACATTAGGCTATTCCCTTTCTAAATACTTACCTTAAGGAATTGGCAAAACACAACCACCGGCCTCAACAATATTGGTATCAAGCACCTCCAAATCACTATATCTCGGGTAATTTAGATTGATGAAATAGGGCTAGCTCGTGCGTCTCCATTCCAGCAAGCTATCTAAATGATTAGCCGTGGATATCATCGCCCAAATTCCGGGCTCGGTCTAAGAGATGCAAGGTAATACCTATGCTAGCTGTGTTTGTCCTCTTTTGCACCTAGTATTGAAGCAAGCAGACTAACAGATTTCCATGATTCCGGGGTAGTCGCTTTCTCTCGCTCAATTTGTCGACCCTAAAAACAAGATAAGAGCACAAAAGACAGCATACACAAACATTCCCCCCTCCCCTTCCTGCTCTACCATGTAAGACCTCAGTTATGGACGAAGTTTTTTACAGCTTGCGCTTATTAGTATATGCGCCTTGCCAATAGTATGAAATGCAATCCGGGTTCATTTTCCGCTGATCAACATTACAACCACGACAACCATTGGCGATGGAAGCTCCACTTCCAACAGTCGTTACAAAATTACCATTATCTAAGGCTTCCCTTGGAGATACTACTTGGGCTAGCAACTTACTAGTATCCTCCTCTATTGGCTCCCTCATCTAGCAGCTCCAGGTTTAAAAAAACAAATCTAGTGCACTTGAGCCAAACTCCAATGTACCCGGATGGTTGAAACTCAATCTGATGGGACCCATTCTTTTCAGTCCCAAGGACATGGACTTCCCGTCTACGTATCAACCAAGCCATCCTCCTAACGGGGGAACGCGGCCCGCTCTAAGAAGCAAAAATTGGTAATGGTTGTGGATCTAGCTATGGGGCCGTGTTGGCTTACCCAATTTCTTAGGCACGCAGCTCCATTCTCTTCGGAAGAGCACCCACGACTTGATTGATCTATTCTGGAACCAGGCGGAATTGGTTAGATTTGGTTGCCGCACTATTTCTAGCTTGTTTGGCGGGGTTGTACTTTGAAACCGCCGAGGAGGAATTCATTGGAGATGGCTGTCGCACTACTACGTAACAAAAGCTTGAGGGCGATATGGAGACTGGATATCGATCGATGTAAGCCCTCTTTTCTAAAAATAAGCAAAGGACTTGTTTTTTTCCTGGCACAAAGAAAAGAGGCAGGATGGGAAACAGGGACGGAATCAATAGCGATTGATTCCTGCATACCATCGACTCGAGCGGAGTATATCGGAGTACGAACGACTCCATAAAATGAAATCCCCACCATCCCCTCTTCTTTCTCCTCCTTTCTGGACTTCTCTCACCCAATAGATTCCTCTTCGAGATTTCACGCGCCAGGACATTGAGAATTGAGAGACGGGAAGGGGTGCTGATTCCCCACTCCAGGATAACCACCGCACTGACGGCATTCCGCCTGTCCTTCCATCCACGCGACCTGGATCAAGACGAAACATATCCGTGCGGATCATGGAGTAAGTCATGCACGCGTGAGTTGAGCTGGATTGGTCCTGGCCGAGTGGAAGAGCGAGGCGTGTTCTGTCTGACCAATGCTAAGTCTTCCGGAGGATACGCATCCGTAGGACGTACTGAATTGTCCTTACTAACTTTTTTTCTTTTTTTGCCCTATCATTACATGCCGTCTGACCCGAACTGTGGCTGATCCAGATGATCATGGATATGAGACAGCCATGAGCTGTATACTGTGGAATTGGCTGTAGCCTGGTCTTGTTACATATCAGTTCGCACAGATAGAAGAGAAACACAAGAGAATTGACCATCTTTTATGCATTCACCGGCTGGCATGCAACATACCACGCAATGTGATTAGGACCACCTTCTGTCAACAACCCCGTGGCATATATGTGGCTCTGTCTTTGGGAGTGGCATTTGAGATCTTCTAAATCCTCATCATGGTAAACGAACACATTAGACTGCCGGTTCTCAAATGGATTGGCCAATAACCCGATAAAGACGGGCATCATGTCAACTGGACTAGCTACCTCAGTTTATACTTCCCACCTCCATGCGGCTCGTCTTCACCCCCTTCCAAGAAGACCCTACCGGCAAGTGTGCGCTGATACTTCGCCGTCCTGCTTCTAGCACCGGTGCCACAAAATACTTGGAGCCGTACGGATACTCTGTTTCCGCGTTCCAGGATTTCTTGTCATCTGGGAATTATAGAATAAAGTTCAGATGATGGGGTTTCCTTTCTCATGAACCTCCATTATACCCCTCGTGCAGTCCCTGAGCTCCTCACATATGCTGATATACTTCTTACATATTTCGTAGACTTCCTCTCCATAGAGCCAGATTTCGTTGTCGGATCCAGTGGCAGTAGGCTGGCCTTCTGTCTTAAGCTCACGATCACCATACAAGCGCATCATGGGACAGAAAGTCCCCGTTGAAACTACCGGGTGAAGAGTTCTCTGAATTCTGGGTCGTCTGGATTGCCTCCATGGAAGCCACCGACGTCAGTTGTCCACCAGGGAATGCCAGCCAAGCCACGTTTAAACCTGCGGACAGTTGGTTGCGGAATAAGTCCCATGACGATGCAATTCTCCGCTCCATACGAGAGCACCATACTTCTGCCTGCCGGCCTAGGCGCATCGGAGAAAATTGAAAATATTCGTTTGCCCTTCTGCGCTTATACCTTTGTAGAAACTTTTTGTATACTCCTGGGGGTAAATGTTCCCAATCTGAAGTTTACTTCCGGCGTGGTAGCGGTAAATGTCAAAGTCATATATGGAATATTCCGGCTCTGATTCGTCAAGACAGAACGTTTTGATTCCCTTTTCATAGTAGTTCTTTTGTCTTCCCCTAGACAGACTCGCGAGCTTCCAGGTTACTGGCATCGAAATGCGTTATATCTCCATCGCATTGCAATGGCAACACGTGCTCCACGGTCATGGAGGATTAGGAGCCCTCTCTCAAGCATTTCTGGATAGTTCTCGGACAGGTTTTCGACAGTCGGCCAAATAGATACCATTAGCTCGATATTCATTTCTTTGAGCTCCTTCACCATGGCATCTGGAAAAGTGAGGTAAATTTTTCGTTAGCGACAGTGTCTGTAGCTATGGCGTCGACATGGCTTACCTTATCAGGCCAAAACTTAGGATTAAAGCTCTACTCCCCTTGATGCCTCCAGTAGAAGAAGTCGATCACATTCAGACCTAATGGCACGTTTCTCCCTCAGTACTCCCGCACCACCTCAAGCAGCTGCTCCCGGTTCCAGCATCGAAGGTTGTATTGCCAGAATCCCAAGTTATACTCAGGCATCATAGGAGCATATTCTGTGCCCCTACTGTATGCCTCCTCGATTTCCGCCGGACTATTACCAGCGACCATCCTGTAGTCTAACGTCTTGGTTGAATAAGTCTCGCAGTTCATGGTGTTGGTCCCAAAAACTGCATAGTCAATACCTGAGTTGTTCCATAGAAAGCCATAACCAAGAGGGAAAAGCGCAAAAGCCTCTGCACCCTTAAGGCTCAAAGACGGCTGTTAGTACTGTCTACTTCCAAATATCTTTTCCTTAGGATCCAGCGACTCGAAACCCATGGTGGGGTGGAAGTCATCCCCTAGGATCGGCCGTGGCTCTCGAGCCGCGATCCTCAGAGCACTGCATTTTGGATCCATCAAATCCTGGCGATGTCAGGCATATTCCTGCCGGAGATTTTTCCGTTTGAAGTTGTAGATGGTAATCTTGCCGCGCTTGGAAACAACCGCTTTAATCTTGCCATTCAAGATTTCGGCCTTCTTATCCACCGGTGTCTCGATTGTCATGTGTTCTGCACCGCGCCTTGTGGAAAGGGTCCAATCTTCATCGGACATAGATGAAAGCTTTGTAGCCCTGACATGAAACGCATTTTCCTCGCCGTCGGCATAGAGCATTGCGGGTTGTCCGTCAGAGATAAGTACTCGCTATCACCCTGTTTAAATATCAACACTTCATAGAAGTTGATACTGGCGTTCTCTAAAGAAGCAGAAATAATCATTGGGACGTTGGGTCATTAAACTACTTAAGACTCGCATGCGTCACTGCTTTCCCTTATCTTTCCAATCGACTGTCCATCTGCACAGCGATGAGACAACAGCCTAATCCGGGTCGTCATTTGCCAATTGGCCAGCATCCGAGCTAGATATTTGGAGTAGTATTCAGAAAAACCACGGATTCTGTTCCTATTAGCCGATGAAAGGGCTCATTTCGGACTGGGATGGACAAGTATAGGCTAAAGTTCAGCACAGCGTGGTTGGAGAAGCAGTCGAAGCGGGGAAGTCGAGTTGGTGACTTTTTCTTCACAACTTCGTCCTTAGCTTGTAGCACGCTGAGAGTTTTCTTGGCGAGTCCCCTTGGCATGGTATTAAACTGCATTGCATTGTAGTCGATAGTGGGTCTGTCTGGCATGAGACTTGCCTTAGGAATATGTGGCACTGATTTTAAGTGCCACTGTACTCCTGCTGCTTTTAAGCAATGGCGAGATCAAGAATAATCCTCAATACAGACTGTCCGATTCCCCCTCTTTCCCAGTCTAAGGCAATCTGCTGATCTTTTTTACGTACAAGATTATCTAGGTATGGTTGATGGTGTCCTAGAATAGTCTATACTTTGTAATTTGTTATAGGACGATGATGCTGATCCCAGAAAGCATCGAGTAACAGGGTCTATCAAAGCTTGTCTAATGACGGAAAATAGCGGTAAAAAACAGGCTGGATCATCTTCTTGCCTCCTCAGTACCAGTGCTTGTCGTAGAACAGATTCTGTGCGGGTTCACCTGGGGAGTCTTTGCGACGACGTGACCTGCATATGCATCTGAAGTATGCCACTGGATCTCCAGGGATACGTGACATGTTATGTGATCTCTGCTGGGACATCAGCTAATTCATTCCCTGGGTTCTGTACATAGCTTGCTTAAGATAGAGTGTATGCCATATCGGATTGCTCCTGCACTGCAATGAATCTGGCGCGCCCATTGTTTCATACTATCGCTCTGGAATCACCATTGTGGTGGGCACGAATAGCTGTCTACATGACGCCTGCAAATTTTGTTCCCAGCTTGACAATCTACGCCGTGAATCACGCCAGGAAACACTGTCCTTACTCCTGCATACCGTTGAACTCAAGAAGAAAACGGGGCTAATATCTATCTAGCTATTTGGATTGTTTCGAGGCACTGATCGGCGACGTATTGAGATCACATGCATGAAATTTGCCAGCTAAATACCAGATCGCGGTTAGAGGGACATCTCTTTCGTAGAAACTATCATTTCATGGACCTCACTTGGGCCATTCGACCGTCGTTATTATACATGAGCAGCATCGTCTCTTTCACTTGTCTACTACTATAACGGAGTGATTGCCTCAACATCTGAATCGACAGTGTAACATGCGGGCAGCTTGCTTTATGTCTGGTCTGGTTCAGTGTTCCATCGTACTTAGCCAGCTCAGCTTCACCTCATCTCTGAGACACTCTCCATCTAGCTGAGAGCTGAGTCGGTTATCTTGGCATGGAATGGCAACAACATCACGAATATTGTTGGCCAATATCAGAAAGCAGTACTTGGTCAATCCAACTGATGCCGATCTAAAGGACAAAATCCCATTCTTTGGCCCGGCATTGCGGAATTAATTATACTCTGCGAGTATTTAGATCCACCAGTGTATACGGCCTATGATGAACTTGACGTCATGCTTCATCAAAAAGTGACTGCAGTTTGCCAATGCGAGGTCAACGTATACGGTGCAGGTGTGTTGAAGATGAGTACCACCAAGGGAACCGTAGAGAGGAATGAGACACGAGGTTAGTGTATTCTAGATAGTAGCACGAGGGAGAATGGCCATCGTACGGAGTAGTAATAGTGTCTGAAATCAATGAGAGAGAATACCATTTCCGCGGGCGGTGTGAATTGTGGAAGTCTCTCTGACTAAGTCACTTTAACTTCATCGCCGCCTTGAAGGTTCAATTCACGATCAGTTTGTTGCCTTTCTTTCGCTCGAACGACTGCTGGTTTAGCCTCATAATTATATCTTTCTTACCTCACCTCATCATCTACTACAGCCGCCCGACCCAACCGCTCAAGCAGAACACTCTCTCCGGAATGGAGGTCGCCGACATACAACAGCGTTCTCTGCAGACGGAATCTTCGAACGCCATGGATGCTACTATGGATATTGATATGGATTTGGACCTTGGTCCATTGCCTGAAGCTGAACCGATTGAAATAGTGAGTTATTACCGCCATTTAACCACCCTAATTCCCATAACTTCTCGATCTTAACGTCTCCGGTGTTGCTTAGGAACCAGCGACTGCTCAAGATGGCGCGGTGGACCACCTTACTGCAGAAGCACAATACGAAAAGGTGCATATCAGAGGAGTCGACGAATTGGCCACGGACGATATCAAACAATTTGCGTCAAATCACTTTACCATCGAAGAACCTTCCCGCGTTGAGTGGATTGATGATACGTCGGCGAATATCGTGTATTCCTCATCGGAAGTTGGTCTCCAGGCTTTGTCCGCCTTCACACAAGTCAGCGAAGAGGAGGATGCGTCTGCGTTGCCAGCCCTACGTTTACGCTCCGCTAAGGTCTTGTCCAGCCACCCAGACTCCGTGCTCCAGGTGAGATCGGCGGTTAAGACCGATCGTAAAAGGCCCCGCGCACACGAGGCCAGTCGATTCTACCTGATGCATCCTGAGCATGACCCTCGGGAACGACTAAGACGGGAACTTTCGGAGAGAAGACGCCAGGGAGGCGGGGATACTAGCGACGGTGATTACAGAAGGAGACGGTTCGATGGACGCGAATTGCGTCGACGGAGGGACCGTGATGTGGATGAAGGCATCAGCGCCAACATGTACGACGATACCAGAGCCCCAAGCACAGAATATTCTGATCCGGACCGAGGTCGCGAAGGGCGAGGACGGCGAGGGCATCGGGACCTATTTGATGAGGATGAAGGGCGATCGTCCGGCCGTCTACGGAATCGCAGTGCATCTCCAGGTCGGGATACCTTGATGGAGAGCGGCTACCCAGATTACAAGCGATCTGACTCCCGCAAACGGTTCCGAGAGCGATCCCCGCAATCCAAGCGTCGCAATGAGGGCAAAGAGCTCTTCCCATCAGCCAGGTCTTCTGGTACCGCTGAGAGCGATTCGAATGCGCGAGAACTGTTCCCCAATAAATTGGCGACAAGTTATCTCAAGAAGGAACTTTTCCCGAATAAGGTCAGCAACCATCGTCGGTCTGATGCGATCGATGCCGCGGATGAGACCGCAGATCTCTTTTCAAGACGAATTTCTATACCCTTAGTGGACGAGTCCTATGATCAGCCGCGTTCACAACGGAATAACAACGTCGAGCTTTTCCCCGAGTCGTCGGAGCCAAGGGGTGTTAGCATCCGTGGAGCGGCTTCTGCTCAGGATCAGGGCATGGCGATCCGAGGCACCGCAAATGGTCTGTCAATCAAAGGACGAGGTGCGTCTGTTCGGGAGCTTTTCCCATCTAAATATCATAACAACGTCGGAAAGGAGCTGTTCTCTGATAAGATCGAGGGGCGAGGAGGACCACGACGGAAAGCGGAGGACATGTTCAGTTGAGAACACTCGGAGAGATGCTGGTCGAAGAGATGGTATCTGGTTGATATATACCATCTGCAATAATTCAGGATTGATTGGAGGTGCATTCAAAGATGGATCGGGAGGGTGTTCCATGACGCTGTCCAATTTATGATACCGGGTCCCCCCCCCTTTTTTTTTATTTTTTTTTATTTTTTTTATTTTTGGTCTTCGTTCTTGAATTTCATGGAATCGCTGTAGCAAACTACCACGATCTGTACAATAATTGGGTTCCATAATAGAAGGTCTCATCTACAAATGTAAATACCCCCGTCGACAATACCAGTCCGTCCCATCATTTCTACTTATTTTATGCCTTCCATATCACGCGGTCTTAAGCTGGTTCCTGAACCTCCACCCTCGCCTCCATCAGCATGCCACTCGAATCACGCCGTCCATCTCTAGCTAGCATCCTCGTGGCTCGTTTTCTGCGAACAAATAACTACACGCAGACTCTTGAGGCATTCATTCGAGAAGCGGGACTCCCGACCGACGCGGGGCACATCAGCGGGGAAAAAGACGACTGGACGATCGAGAGAGTGCTGGACGAGAAACGAGCTTTTGACCAGAGCGCGAACTTCGAGCGATATGGTGATAGCGAAAAGGAAAACGATGCCTGGAGCTCTCCCGGTGAGCATAACAATGTTGTACTTCACTCAGCCGTTACTGACCAAGCTCGCCCAGCACCTTCCAAGCCAACCATCATTCCAACTCCAACGCCTTGCAACATTCTGGCTTGCTCTGTGCACCCCTGGAAACATGGAGATGCTCAGAATTCACCGTCGTCATTGTCTTCTTACATCGTAGCCACCGGTGCGGATAAGCAGCTTCATCTTTTCAGCACCGCGCCAGGATATGGCGTCGTGCAATCATTTACCGATCATTCCGAGTCCCCTATCCTATCGTATACGCCTATTTTGAATGGGGAATACGCTCTCCTGACCAATATGTCAGGCCAAATTCTTCTCCAACATGGCTTAGATATCCTCGACCGTAGGAGGGACCACAGCAAATACGTCGTGAAAGTGGCCGCATTCGAAGACAACGACGACCCTCATCCGGATCCCGCCAAAACAATATGGATCGCCACTGCTGGCTGGGATTCCAAAGTCTTTTTATACCGTCTCCGCACGGAAGCCGACTCCCATCATCTTCTTAACATCGGTGAGCCCGTAGGACATATCACCCTGGCATCGAACCCAGAATCTTTGCTATTTGTCCGACACGTAGATTCCAAGGAACCGATCTTACTGGTCTCTCGACGCGACTCGCCTCATCTATTCTACTATCAGCTGCCACAGTCAATCACCACCACCACCATCACCACTATCAGCAGTGCTCCGGAAGAGTGCAGGCTTCTCGGGAAACAGAACTTTGCGCCGCACTCGAACACCTGGGTGGCATTCTCTCCCTCCTGTCTGGCCCTGAGTCCCCACGATCCTGGCCTGCTTGCAGTGGCGACCTCTACATTACCGCATATGAAGGTTATTATTGTACGACTGCTGTTCCCACCCACGGAGAGCTTCAATCTTGACACCTCAGGTCCAGTGACGACTGGGTCGTCGGAACCCGAGGTGCAAGCTACGCAGGCCCTGGCGGCCTTGGCGCTCCAGAATCGCGAAGATGCAGCGATCATCATTCAGGCGAATACGTTTGCGCCGCAGACGGCCTACTCAACGCCGCAGGTCGTATGGAGGCCTGATGGATCCGGGGTCTGGGTCAATGGTGATGATGGCATTATCCGCGGAATCGAGACGAAAACTGGTAAGGTTGTCTCCATGCTCAAGGATGGGCATGAACCTGGCTGTAAGGTTCGGGCTATCTGGGATGGTTGGGTCGATGTCCCACGGGATGGAGAGGTGGTCAGGGAAGAGTGGTTGGTCAGTGGAGGCTTTGATAAACGGCTGGTTGTTTGGAAAGGAGTTTGATAACTTCGAGATAGGTCTAATGTAGCATTGTATATATCTCTTTGGGAGTGGACCCGTCCAGTAGCTGGGGCTGGACGAACATGGCGACTATGCTCCGCTAATATGATACGGTCTTCAGAAAAAGAAAAGTGAAAGAGAACAAGAAAAATGGATTGATTCTAACAAAATCTACGAAATGTAGCCACCCTTCTATACACCCTCTCACCACGGAAGAGAGAGAAAGGGTGATCGATAGTTGGAGGGCAAAACCGCTCTCGGCACGTAAAAAAATCCTTCAGCAAGCGCGCATGGAAAATAATGGCACGAAGCTGTACACACATATGCCAGAGGTACGTGACCAAACGGGAGAGGGGACCAGCTGAAGGCTGGTCTACCGAGTCATGAGGATGCGAAATCTACCTGACCGGAGGAACAAGAACACACAAGACAAAAGCTTCAGGCCATGTCGTGGAATCGAATCAAATTGCTTTATTTAACAGCCGTCGCGCGGAACCAGCCAGGCTATCCGACATGACGTGATAGGTTCATCGCACGTTATCACCAACTCAGATCGCTCCCAGTCCTTTTTAAGTTTGGTATTAGTTGATTTATGCGACCTCACGCTTGCCCTCCTTGCGCTCCTTCTGTTGAAGGTGTTAGCCATCTCTCTCCTGCTTCTATTTACCGTCTCCGACTATTCCGCGGGGGACGGTGGATTCGATCGGGTGAATGCAATCAACGTACCAGCGCCTTCATGGTGCCGTGCAGAGCGTGTCTGTGGTTGCGGCGGAATTTGGGGTCAACACCCTTGAGGGAGGGGTAACGGTAGGTCTTAGGCTTCTTGATACTGTTGAGAGAAATCACGAGGGATTAGCGACAAGTTCTCCTGGAGTAATTCAACTGGTGTTGAGAGAATCCGCCGCAACGTTGGACAAAGTCGATATCGCGGACACCGGTTCCATCATCACAACCCTAACCGCAACGCTGCATTTATATTCCCCCATGGTACACATTCTAAACAATAAAAGGGAAAACGGCTTGTACGCACCCGTTACGGTGAGCCTTCTGGCTGTTGTGGTGCTGAGACGCGTTCTTGGACTCTGTACGCGAAAATCAGTCAGTGACTTTGCAATACAGGATGTGTCGGAGGAAAATTCCTCGTCCAATTTTTTAGGACTCGAGATTTCAGCGGAGCAGAAAGGAGAGGAAGCACATACTCGCCATCTTGTCGGATTTGTCGCAACTGGGAGACGGTTGACGATGAGTTGGCGGGTGAGGTTATCCGAGAACTGAGCAGAAGGCCGAAGTCCGCCAGGGTCGACTTGACTAGGGCTTCCGCTTTTGTGTGGGATTTCGCTTACCGGTCGGCTCCCTCGTCATTGGTCCGTCGGACGGACCACATACTACCCAGTACTCAGAAGTCTATGTAGAACAAACAACTGTCCTCTACATCACAGGATGCTTGATCTCGCTAGATGTAGAAGCCATCGATATGGAATACTTACTGTTACAACAAGTTACCTATGAATGGTTTCAGTGCAGTGCTTTGAAATGGTGTTTGACGGTTGAGGTACTTAATCACGTGATTTAAACTAACTGACCGTCAAATAATGACAGTTATTTTGCACAAGTCAGGAGCCACGGTCTCTGTAAAGTAATGCTATTGAATGGGATCAGTCATCTCTCCAGCTTCATTCTGGCAACCCTCACATATACTCCTGATGATTGGAGGAATGGCGCCTAGAGAAGAGATTTGAAGCAGTGAATGACTAATATCACGTGATATAAAAGAAGTCCTCTATTCTGACAAATATCGAGGTGTTGACACCCAAATTTTGTGGATAGCACTAGTGATGCCTTCTCTCGATAGCAATATCCATGTGACTGATATTTCTGGCAGAAATTTCTAGGAGTTTGGCTGTAATGGGCCAGATTGGAAGGGTTGAAATGCATAGAATAGGGCATAATGTACGAGGTACAAGAAACAAGACTGTAATGCCTCACTAAGGGCTCCACTGGACAATTTGTCCAGGACACGCAAAGAGACCAGATAAAAATGAAACTAAATTCCCAGCGAAACCCCAGGTATCTGCACCACAGAAGAAGCATCTCTAAGGAGTACAGATACTCCCACGCTATTTCTGGTCCAGTCCCGTGCCGCCTACACGTGACCGCTCAAGCCGCTAGGGAACAACCGGCATCCGACTTCGACCTTTGCAACTCAACCCAGGTTCAAAGAGGGATACACGCACCATCTTCTCCCTTCCATCCATTGCAAGATGAGCTCTCTCCGTTTCGCTCGCTCTGCCTTCAGGGCTCGTCCCTCTGCCCTCCGCGTTCCTCTCCAACGCAGAGGTTACGCCGAGGCCGTGTCGGACAAGATCAAGCTTTCCCTGGCCCTCCCTCACCAGGTACGATTCCGAAGCCACTGAACATCCTCTAGGCACATCTCTTGTGCTCTTTACTGACAGACAATCTGCTTCTTAGACTATCTTCAAGTCGACCGGCGTGTATGTGTTCCTGATCTCCGATTTATTCAACACATTGAGGGCCCTTCCCTCGCCCTAGTTCCCACCAGTACTTACAATCCTTTCATATCCAGTGTCCAGGTCAACATCCCCGCCGAGTCTGGAGACATGGGTGTCCTCGCCAACCACGTTCCCTCTATCGAGCAGCTCAGGCCTGGTCTCGTTGAGGTCGTTGAGGAGGGCGGTGCCAGCAAGAAATTCTTCCGTACGTCCTATAACCCATGAGGATACCCGCGCAGCAAGCCAAAAAAGAAGTTGCTTAGATGGCTCCTTTCGACATATCGGAGAGTATAACTGACACTGGATATTTCTGTGATATAGTGTCTGGCGGATTCGCTGTCGTTCAGCCTGACTCTCAGCTGAGCATTAACGCCGTTGAAGGGTTCCCTCTGGAGGAATTCAGTGCGGACGTAAGTTTGAAG
Organism: Aspergillus tanneri; assembly: GCF_003426965.1. Classification (NCBI taxonomy): domain Eukaryota; kingdom Fungi; phylum Ascomycota; class Eurotiomycetes; order Eurotiales; family Aspergillaceae; genus Aspergillus; species Aspergillus tanneri. The sequence continues at coordinate 2,767,603 of NW_022984632.1, forward strand.
CTTCGGTCGCTACATACCTTCCACTCTACTAATCGAAATTATCTTCCAAACAGAATGTCAGAGCTCAGATCGCTGAGGCCCAGAAGATTGCCAGCGGCAGTGGCAGCGAGCAGGATATTGCTGAAGCCAAGATTGAGCTGGAGGTGAGTCGGGCTCGGGACTGGTCAAGATAGGGGATCACTCACTAATTGTTTAAACAGGTGTTGGAGAGCCTGCAGGCTGTCCTTAAATAGATTACTGATGTACATATCCACTCGCAACTCCGACCCTGAACGTGTAGAATTACCACAATTCTCTTGAATGGTTCTTGTTTTTATTTATTTTTCCGTACCTAAAATGAACTTGCCTAACTAAGTGCTATGTGCATAAGTTGCTAACTCAATTGACCTGGAATTACCTGGAAAGCCTGGTGACTCCTTCCTCGCGTGGAGGCAATGAGCCGCTCGTCAACAAATGAGAGAGGATTTTGCTTCGTCCCGCTTCTCCTCTCCTCTCAGCGACTCTCATTAACTCTACTAATTCGGCATTATTTGACGAGATTCTATCATTATCTCTAACCATACGTCGCTATATAGCATCTTGGGCTTTGCGAACTGCTCGAACAGATCTCAAACTAATGAAAACAAGAAACATTGGCATAATCCCCGAAGACTCATCGGATCAAGAATTAGATTGTTCATCTTGGCCACTACTTCCACCTCAACGACTTCGATATCAATCATTACTCGACAAGACCAGCATAGAGCCGCTTAGAAGGATGATGGAAGATACCTCTCTGCAAGAAGGTGCGCCCCCCACTCTTCCTCCTGCCGAAGTTTCCAACTCAAGGGTGCCGATCTTTATTCCTTCGCTTCGGGCGCGTCGTACCTAACTAGGAGCAAACCTATGATACAGGTGCCAGTCCTAGAAGTCAACCCACATCTTCAAGGGGCGAGCAAACTCATGATGCAAACACTGGCTCTGGAATTCAACCCACATCGTCAGGCAGCGAGAAAACTCATGATAAAGGTGCTGACTCTGGATGTGAATCCACATCAGACCGCAAGAAATGTCACTATAGGAAAGCTCATGCTACATGCGGCGAGCAAACTTATGGTACAGTTGCCTGGTCTGGAAATCGACCCACTTCATCGGGCGGCGGTAGGAGTACCTCACCTCTTCTGACTTGGGTGGATCAAACTTATGATACAGGCGCCGGGTCTGGAAGCGAAGACACTCCATCAGGCGGCGAGGAAACTCATGATGCAGACACCGGCTCCGGAGTTCAACCCACATCGTCAGGCGGTGCAATAACTCATGATAAAGGTGCTGACTCTGGATGTGAATCCACATCATCAGACTGCAAGAAATGTTACGACAGGAAAGTTCATGCTACAAGCGGCGAGCAAACTTATGGTACAAGCACCGGGTCTAAAAGTCAACCCACTTCACCAGGCGGTACTCCTACCTCACCTCATCTGACTTGGGTGGATCAAACTTATGATACAGGCGCTGGCTCTGGAAGCCAGCCCACTTCATCAGGCGGTGGTAGGAATACCTCAACTTATCCGACTCTAAGTTCGGCGCTATCCAGCATGTCGAGCGGATATATTCCAGCGCCAGCGCCAAACCCAGAACAAGCTCCATGGCTTTTTACCAGAACTGGGGCCGGCACTCAAATATGTTCCTTATACTCTCAGGCATTCACACAAGCGGGACCTCGATTCGAATCTGCCGGTACAGCCCCCAGACCTGGCTCAAGTTCGCCAACGCAACCAAGCTTGTACTCTATTCAGCGCCCGGCTGTACCAAAGGATTTTTATAGTTTCAATAACACTCATATGGGAAAGGAAGAATCCGAGGCACACCGATCACAAGGAATGACTCCGCAACAGACTGCGCAAACTCAACAGAGACCGGAAACCCAGCTGACAACAGAAACACCACTGACACCGGCGCAAACCCAAGAGACAACACAAACTCAACAGACCCCAGTACAAGTGCAACAGACACCGGTGCAGACTCAACAGACACTGGTGCAGACTCAACAGACATCGGCGCAAACGCAACAGGCAACACAAACTCAACAGACCCCAGCACATGTGCAAAAATCACCAGCGCAGACTCAACAGGCACTAGTGCAAACACAGCAGGCAACACAAACTCAACAGACACCAGCGCAAGCACAACAGATAACTCAGGGAGTCCCTGGTAATTGTACTTCTAACGCCCAGCATAATACAGGGAGGATACCCAACAGGTTTTCCCGGTTTTTCTCTAAAACCAAACAAAAATTCAAAAAACTTGGGAGAAGTAATAAGGGGTGAACAGCAGTATATATTTGGCAAATAACCACACATAGGTGGAAAAGGCCAAGGACTTGCCCTGTATCATTGATTTTTTTTTTTGAAGTTGAAATGCTAGGCCATGGCTGTCTTTCAGAGGATTCATATGGTTCAGGAAGAGGCGCAGAGATTTGAATATTGTTTAACGCTTATGATAGGGGGTTTTGAACGCTGCTGTCTACTTATTTTGCTTGTCTTAATTGGCTCTCGTCTAATCAGTACTAATAATCAGAACACTTTTACTATTTCTTGATTGTTAATTGGTATAACCATAGTCTAAAAAGTCAGAGCATGATGAGTAGGACGAAAGAGGCAGACGAAATAGGGCTACGAATAATTGGCAATGTACTCATGAACATCCATGGATCTAGATATCGTCTGACCATGTCTAGCCAGGGCATAAATGCAGTTATTCCAACTGTGACATAATTCATACATGAAGAAACTTAAGCATCAAGAAGATCAAAACTTATTCTGCAAAGGGGGAGGACAAGTTAAATCCAGGAAAAGGAAAAGGGAAAAGAAAGAAAAAATAAACGCCCATATAAGAGACCACATTGCCTCCATTTCCTCCCAGTCCGTATCTATATCCATTTCCTTTCCATTCCTTGTCCCAGTGAGAAAGTACATTGTGAATTGAAGATCCTCTTTTTCTCCCTCTTTTTTTTCTCTTGGGGTTCACATTCTTGGACCGGACGTGCATATATGTGTTCATCATAATCAACATTGGAAGCATTTCTAAAAACATTTGAACATTTGAACAGGGAAGAGAATAAGTCCTCGGTTCATAGATCAGACAGATCAACCAATCAATCAATCAACGCTTGCATTCATTACTTACCGTTTCTTTCCATTCCGTCGTGTTGATATCAAGGGGCTGGGGGTAAATGACAAAGGGAGGGGAATCGAAATCAAAGCAAAGAGAAGGAAATGGGGAGAGATATGGAACCAAAGTATATCACATCGAAGACACAAGAAATCAAGAATAACTCTGTACACATTGCGTTGGAAAAACAACTAGGAGGATGGATCGGGTGATTCAAATGAATGAACCTCATGTTTCATCAGGTGAATTCCACACTGTGTTGTTGTCTTTCTTGTCGCGCACGAGCTCGTTCTGCTCGTCGTCGTCTCCGGTTGTTCGCATAGTCTCCACTAGCTTCTGTGCCCGTGTATGTGCCTGGGGAGGTGATGCTTCCTGCACCGTAGGGCAAGCTAGATGGGACCGGCGGAGGAGGCACATGGCTCACATTCGATGGGGGTACGTACGAAGCGGGAGCCATGGTGCCGGACGGTGGCGCGGCTGCTGCAGTGGCGGCTTCTTGCTCTCGTCGCATTTGGTCCTGTTGCTGACGCTCAAGCTCTTCCACCCGCCGCCATCGATCGTAGCTGCCTTCGCCGCCGGATAGCGAACTGGCGCTTCCGGCGCGGCGGCGAGAATTCCTGCGTTCCCGGCGTCGCGCTTCTCGGCTGGCTGCGGCTTCTTCCTCCGTTAATCGGCGTAGGGTGACGTGTCGGCCGTCGTCATGCATCTTAACTTTCACGGATACTGGCGGCGAGACGTGGTCGTCTCCGTGTCGGCTGTTACTGCGGCGACGGTGATGACTCGATGCGACACCCACAGCTGCTCCAGCCGCAAAGTCGGAGAAATTGGGCCCTGATGGATTGGGAACAGGCAATTCGGAAGTCATGTGGGTTGGTGGAACAGGAGGCATGTCAGAGTGCCCCCCATCTAACCTGCCAGATGCCGCAGGGTCTCCGGTAAGAGCGGACTCTCCCAGGGGAGGACCATGTGCAGCAGGAGGACCACGTGGAGGGCGTGTCATATCAGTCGATGAAATGTCAGTAGCAGTGTATGAATCCGCCCTTCTTCGCGGATAATGCCCATCACCCGTGTAGCGTCGCTTGCTGTTTGCTCGCTGGAGACGTTCGTCTTCCATCTCTCGTCGGCGCAGTTCTTCCACACGACGCTGCTCGTCGTCTTCACCCCTGCGTCGCGAGAATATGTTTTTGACCGCGGCAAATGCGCCCGCACCAAATAACGCATTTCGGACCCCATGAGAAGGCCTGGGCTCGTTGCCGGTGAGGTACGTTGAATTGTAATAGTAGGAAGAGCCTGGGCTCTGCGGCCGGCTGGGGGGTCGACTGGGTGCCCTATTGGGTGGCCGGTTGGGAGGAGTCTGGTAGCTTGGTGCTGGCCTTCGCCCATCTTCCAACCGACTCATGCTTGCTTCCGTCATGCTGTCGCTGCGAGTATGGGCGCGTCTATATCTTCCTGACTCCGCATCACTCTCTCGATTGCGCCGCCAGTCAAAGAGCTTTTTGGCGAGGAGAACACCGCCCCCGATAGCTCCGACCTTGAGGAATTTGCTCACCCATCCGCCACCGCGGTGAGATCCTTCGTCGGAGTACTTTTCTTCCGTGTACGATGCGTGGGAACCATAGTATCCCTGATCTCTGCCTCTGCTCCGCGACCGCCGTCGGAAGAGGGAGGCCAAACCAGCCCCCGCTGCTCCTGCTGCAGCCATCCGGCCAAAACTGTTATGGCGACGATCGTCGGGGGCTGGAGGCCCGGAAACGTAACTGTGTCGACTGTCATATTCGGCCCCGCCCCCCATTTGGTACCCTTCTGTGTCATACATGTACGATAACACAAATAATGCGAGGAGAAGAGCAAACGTGGCGATCGCATACAGGATAAACAAAGATTTTGGGGATCCCCAGAGGGTGAGGCCTAGAGGTATCTGGACAAGTCCCAGAATGGTAACGACACGACCGAGCCATCTGTGGATCTGGAAGTACCTGTTAGTCGCTTGGAAGGGCTTGGGATGATGGGCAGGGCTTACAACTAGCTTCAGGGGAACATGATATCGGTGTCTTTTGCTCTCGATCTTGTGTACCAGCCAGCCCCATAAGACTTGGAAAATGACCATCACATAAATTGCAAGCCCAATTCCATGATGCGGATTCGTGAGGCTTCTGTTGGGCCCAACCGCAAACCAACCAAGAACAAAAACAACCGTAGTAAGCAAAAGCGTCAGGACCTGGCACCAAACGTGTAGCTTGAAAGCCCAGAATGGACTCCTCCGGGAGTAATATCGGATGATCAGAATGGACAGGGGAACAATTCCCAGAAAGACGATTGTGCCGATGACACCGTGGGCGATGATAAGCGTGCGGTATTGCGGCATATCTCGAAATCGATTCCCCATTCCTAGGATTGATGTGAGCACCAACAACCTGAAACCCTCGCGATCAACGCCTATTTAGAGACCCACCATTGTATCGCATTGTGTCAAAGTTAAGTCCCATTAGATTGGGTAAAAGGAACGTATCACGTCCACTGTCCCATGTCCCATCCCCAACATGTAGCGTATTCGAGGCATACGTGCTGCTCCCGGGAGCTGTAAGATCTGAGTTGGACGACATGATTTCCAATATCCTTTTTGCGACTTCTCGCTTCTTTCTCGCGACAGCAGTTCAAAATCTCTCTTCCCTTCGGATGGCGATCTTCAGACGCTGGAATGTCGGAAATGTCGGAGGAGATCTAACAGATCCCCCACTCCGTGGAATGCACCATGCGCAGATCTGAACAAAGAGATCGAAACTCGCAGCGGACAATAAAGCGGTCGATGTCAAACACGAAGGATTGGAGATCGAAATGTGACGAGAATCTAACTTGTTTATTGCCGGCTGTTTAAAACGGTATGCGACTAAGGCTGACGGCAGTGAAGCACAGACTGGAAGACACAAAGGCGGCAGAGGTTGAAGGCTAGGAGAGGAGCGTTATGCTGTCAATTAGAATGGGGAAACAAAGGAACAAGGACCACCGATGGATGGAGTGATTGATCCTGGGTTGTGAATTCATTGCATGCGACTGTTGCCCTCGAGGCGAGGCATCAACGGTTTACCGTTTACGGTTTAGCGTGCCAGTACATATCCCGGACAACCAGCCGATGACTCAGCGCGGCTGACCGCTGACCGCCTGCCAATCACGGCCCCTATCTTATCAGTCAGCTGCTCGAGCTTCGTCCTTCACGTCGCCATCAAGTTGACCTGAATTACCATTACTCTCCGGCTGGCATCGTCGCTGACCATGGTCTCCCAGTTGGAAATCTTCATTCGAGCTCTGTCGCGGTATGTATCGAGATCTTCCGCCAAATGGAGGGTGAGCCGACCCTTCTTGGCTGCGACCTACTGACCGGCTATATGCTCTGGATGCAGACTTCTAGGATGGATATAGTACGTCTTAACATTAAACTCCCACTCACGCCCCATTCTATACATCTCGGCTGTGCGGTTTGGCTAATATAGGAGGTTCAAGCATGCTTTGCTGGTCTGCATCCTTCTATCCCCAGCCGATCAGCAACTTCCAGCGGCGCTCCACCGTTGGGCTTGCAATCGACTTTCCCACGATTAATGTCCTGGGATTCGTGTGCTACACAGCTTATACTTCGGCCTTTCTCTATTCCCCCGTAATTCGTGGCCAGTATGCGGCTCGTCATCCGCTCTCGCAAGAGCCTACGGTCCGCTTTAATGACTTTGCCTTCGCGGTGCATGCCGTCGTGCTTAGCGCTCTTACCTATACCCAGTTCTGGCCGATAATATGGGGGTTCAGGGTCTCGCGCTTTCAGAAGGTCAGCAAGCCGGTTGCGGGCCTCTTTTGGGGGTCGATAGTCGCCGTCGGAATAGTAATAGCGATTGTTCTTGCCAAGGGTCCCGACCAGGGTTACAACCCATCATCTTGGGCTTGGATTGACGTAGTAAGTAGACAGACTCGCCCGCAGTGGTCTTTTGGGGTAGAATGCAGACCCAGTACTAACCTCGGTACCCGAATTGTCTCAGATATACACTCTCTCCTATGTGAAACTGATCATCACCATTGTGAAGTATGTGCCTCAAGCGTGGGTTAACTATAAGCGCAAATCCACCGATGGCTGGAGTATTGTACAGATCCTTTTGGATCTTTTCGGCGGCGTGCTGTCCCTGGTTCAGTTGGTCCTTGATTCAAGCTTCCAAAACGACTGGAGCGGTATTACGGGAAACCCCGTTAAATTCCTGCTGTCGAATGTCACTATCCTCTTTGACCTGGTCTTCGTGGTTCAGCATTACATTTTGTACGCAGATCCAGATGAAGGAAAGGACAGACGGCGGAATCCTAATCTTGTCAGCCCTCTGTTGTCAGAGCCTAATCGCCTGTGAAGAGCTAGTTTCTGGAGTTTTATTTTATTTTATTTTATTTTATTTTTTTATTTTTTTTATTTTTTATTTTTTATTTTTTTTTGGCTCGAGGAGGGGTAGACCGCTAGGTATTTGGAATAGCTTTTGGATTTCCGGAAAGTCCATTTGGAATGAAATTGGGATCTGAGCATGTAATCCTGAATACTAACGGGGGTGGAATACGAGCCGCGGATAGACTGAATGGATGGCGCCAACTGGGCTGAGGACCAGACGGGCTTCTGCAATCGGGACAGGCCCTCGAATTTTGTCCTCACAATCGTACATTCTTGCTGGTATCAATGACAGCACCATTCACTCCTCTCCTTCCCCCCTCCTTTCATGGTCCGATTATCATCTGTGTGAATGAACGACACCGCTGTTTTGCGGGCAGTCTGGGGCTGGCTGATGTTTACTTTTTCGTTCCTTGGCTTATGCTCCATCTGCATTGCCCTGGGCTTCTCAGGGAAACCAGCAAATGACATTGCGAAGTGGACCCAGGGGACGCATCCACTGCATGATGATAGGATATGAGGCTTAGAAATCGCTTGCTTTGGAACAGCCGGACTGGCTGCATCTCACGCATCAGCCGTCGCCGACAGTGTCGATCGCTTGTCTTCTTAGGATAATATACCCTTTTAGTTGGGGGCCTAACCTGGTGCAGTCGGTGTGCGGTTTTTATTTTCAACGGTGAGAAAGGGATTGTTCATGGGCCCTTTTTTTTTTTTTTTTTAGTGGTTCTCCATCGCCCCTGTCTATTAACCCAGAACTCATTAGTGCTGAGGCTCTGTTCCCGACGGTGTGGGCAAACGGGCTTACGACTGTCGAACCATGAAAGCCTCAGCCAGTCATCATCGGTCGAATGCATTCTCGAATCCATCTTGGGTATCGTTGAGGCCATAACGGGCATTAGGAGACTCCTTGCCATGCAGAAACCACGTCGTGTCCGTTGTCCCCTCGGCATTCCCGGAGCACCTCAGCCCTACCAGGATTTGGTGTCGAGCAAAACCACGTTGAACTCCAGACGAAGTGACATATGACTATGGCTGTGCGAGACTAAGACACACACCAATGTGCCACCGTCCCGGTCCTGGGGTCGCTCTGGTAATACTGAACGTCATTGGTTTCTGACCCCCCAAGTCTAATAAGGTGTCGACAAAGCTGCCTTGAGGTCGCCCCAAATGCCGATACAGGCGATTCTGATGTCTCAGCTATTTATTAGCAGATAGTTCTAAACGCAGTTCATTCGTCTGAGACTCGTCTGGGCTGCTGATCACGCTGCCAGAAAACATGAGAAAGCTGAAGGATCCTTCGGTGTCATTATTGCAAAGTACGTACTCAACGGTGACGTTGATTCCCTGTCAGGAGAGAACCAAAGAAAAATTAGAAAAAAGGGGGAAAATAATCAAAAGTCTGCAGTTCAAGAATAATCTCTTACCAGTCACCCAGTTAAACACCTCTACATTTTACCTGCTAGTCGTTGATAACTAATTTCCAGAACTTTGTCCGGCCAGAGAACCCTGTCGACTGTCAGCTCAGGAAAAGGGTGCATAGCCACATTTGACATGGGTAAACTACTTTCTAGTCTCTCTAAACTGAAGCCTCAATTGCTTATATGCCCTGAAACTTCCCGTAGGGATCAAAGTCCAATAAAGCCAACACTTCCAACTAGCTACCGTTGTCTTTTAAGTATGCTTGTTTCCAGAATCCCGATGGACACAAATTATTTGTCCGGAGGTGACTCTACAACACAAGGTGAAGAAGAAAGAGGATGCCATCCGGCCTTTGACGCAGCTGCACTCGCTCCTTCCTATACCATGGATCGATCGTCTGCAAACCCTAGCCTCGTCCAACTCTCCTCTGCAACTTATATGCACACACTCTCTACTTCCCATGAACACCCACTTTATTCTTTATCGCCGTCGAACCTTGTCCCATGCTACTCTGCCTCCGAGCTACCACACATGGGTGCATATCATCCGGCCCGAGTCCCCCAGACGACAGATGCAGACACCGGAATGTCACACTTTCTTTTCACAGACCAGCCGATCAATACGTTCTCTCAACCCAGCCTCAACTATACGTCTCACCATGCCGTCGAAACCCCTGAACCATTCCACAGCGGGCACCCCAACTCCGCCGCCGCCGACGACTACTACTATTGCGTGACGACCAGCCAGTGGTTTTCTTCTCAACTTCCACCGCAGTCGCAGCAAGCTCCTTTATCTACCGCAGCCCCATCCTACTCACCCACGTCACACGACGAGTCCCTTTTCCCTCCGGCATTCCCTTCATCTCCATCGTATCTTCATCAGCTTCCGGTATCCTCCCCGGCTCAACCCAGTACCGCAAGGACGTCCAGTACACCGGACAACGATTCCCCCACCACGATAGCAACCAACCAACCGAGTCAACAAAAAGATCTCAGCCAGTACGGTATCCCCGAAGGAGACGGGACCTGGCGGTGTGCACATGAGGGCTGCAAGTCATCGACTCGCTTCCGTCGCGGTTGCGATCTCCGCAAACATTACAATCGACATAAAAAAACATTCAACTGCCGGCACCCCCATTGCGAGGGCTCCAAGAAATGGTTTTCCAGTAAAAAAGACCGGGATAGACATGAAGCGAAACATAACCCGGATGTGAAATGTGAATGGGGTTGTCCGCGCGTGTTCAGTCGCGTCGATAACATGAAGGATCATGTGCGACGCATGCATAGACAATAGTTTTTATGTCTTTCTTTATTTCGATCTCTCTCTCTTTTTTTTATTGCTACAATGACGGGGTGTTTCGGATACTAAATGTCTTCCAACTGGATTGGAAAGTTAAAAAACTCGAATGCTTCTTTGCTTGATTAGGAACAATACACTATGTACTATTAGGACAAAAACTTACTACCTAGGAATACTAATACCCCACTACTGATGCTGACTGCTAACACTTGGAAATCCGTGACTGATTGATATATTTTTAGACCATTCTTTTTCTTTCCTGTTTTTTTTGAAGGGGAACATCTCACTCGTATCTCTTGGAAAGAACGCTTCGTAATCATCCTGTGCATAGACGCCACAGCTTGCTATATGTATGTGTCTGGCAAGGGAAAGAGAAAACAAAAAGAAACGGAGAAGGAAAAGCAAAAGCAAAAGAAAAAGAAAAAGAAAGAGAAAACACTCAACGCCCTCGTTTGTAAGCCCTGTACTCCTATACAATCCCACGTTGCACCATAATAGTGACACTAGCGGCGTATATGCAAACATCGAACGAAGGACATAAAAAAAAGAGATATCAATAGCAACTCTAGACATCTGGTATCACGGACTGAAAAGAATCAAAAGAATTAGAATAGAAAGCAAGCTGAAAATAGCCACAACGATGCAGTCAGTATACATCGGAGGATGATGGAATGAAAGGAGAGGGAAGTTTTTCCCTGTCTCCCGCATGGGGGAGATAGCTGCGTAATACTCATCATAGTTGAGGGGAATCCTCTTCCACAAGTATGCGAATCCAAATTGGTGATCAATGGGATAAAATCACTGAACGCTTTGCCGACGACGTCGACCTCGTACACTGCCTTCGGCCCTCTGAGCAAGGACCTGTCGAAGGGCTGGGTCATCTTTGCTTTTATCAACGTGATGAACGCGCACGTGTCTGTTCCTGTCTGTCAGTATTCTCTGACGATGATTGCACTTCTCAGGATGCGAGGATCGTACCGCTGGAGATTATCAGGTCGCGGATACTTGTGTTCCTGACCCGGACAAAAAGGACAAACGTAACCCGGAGAGTTATGGACGAGACCATGTCGAATCATTTCGTTTTTACGCTTAAATCCTTTCCCACCATGTCCACGGGGACACCCTTCGATCGGGCAGAAATGAGGCCGATCTTGTGAGTGGACATTTGCATGAGAACTAGCATGAATAAGCTTCCGGAAACTCTGGACTCTAGTCGAAGCACTGAGACTCACTTTAACAAATATTGCGTTTGAAAGGGAGGAGCAGTGCACCCCGGATAATGGCACTTGTAAGCGCCAGCCGACACAGCCCCATTGGGCTGCGGAGGTGGATTGAGTGGTACCCGCTCGCAAGTGCTAGCTGGAGTCTGATCCGTGGGCGTTGGATAATTAGTCGCCGGGCTCTTGGCTACCGAGTATGGCGCGTCATAGGGGGAATTAAGGTAGGGTTTGTCCTGTTTGGGAGGCCGCCAATAGGAGCTCTGCGATGCGGGTGAGGACACAGTCGATAGATCTTTTGTACTCGCAGGGGACCAGTGCGAGTACGGACTGGGAGGAACTTGAGGGCCAAAATGCCCTGGGCGCTGCGGGTCCCAAGCCAGTTCACTCCGTAGGACTGGTGGTGATGTGGCTGTACCAGGGGGAAGATGGTACGGGGATGACCCATTTGGACGTCCAGCAGGATCCTTCGACACACCAGGAAAACCTAGTGCCGTCTGAAGAGAGGGTAGTGTATGGTGGTTATCTGGTGAATGTAGAGCGGGCAGTAAATCCTGTCTTGGAGCCTCAGAAGCGGGTATGATAAACTTGGTCAAAGGTGATTTCTTCGAGACGAAATTTGGTAATGCTTGGGAAGTTTGGGGAGACTCCGGTTCTTGTTTAACGGCGTCGCCAAACGGGGGATGTTCGAGGGACTTCTTCTTGGAAGGGCTGTATGAAGCATCTGGGGATGAGTTCCCCTCGCCGGATTGGGTCGGATCAGGATCCAGTAGTAGTAATGAAAGCGCACTTTGGGCCTTTTCACCAAGCTCGGCTGACCCGGGCACGCGTTTTCTCAATTGATGTTTCCTGGCTGGGGACACGCCAGAGCCGCCATCTAGAATGGGCTCTTCATGTGGTGGGTCATCATAGCTCTTATCAAAGGACATATCCGGCCGATTTTCTAAATGGCTGATCAGCACCGAATTACCCGCTGTCCTGCTGGGTACGAAGGAATTCTGGCTCTTACGGGAACGGTGTGGAGATGTTCCCTCGGTGCCATGTTTATCAGCATCGTTTTCAGAGCCATTGACAAAAGGTGGGGTTGGTTCTTTGATAGCATAGCTAACTTTCGAAACCTCCAACTTGGGGGATTGATTCTCAGTCATGGAGGCAGCGGCTTCGGACGCATTAGGTGCGTCACCCCTTGTGATGTTTTTTTTTTTTTTTGCCTCCTTTTGTTTGGATATTCTAGAACACCAGTCCAAAATACAAACCTCGTACAAGGAAGTTAAGGATGCAGACACGAGTCGTGTGTGCCAATCAATTGTAGCCCCCAAATCCCCTGCCATTTCATCAGTACATTATAATAAAAAAGATAATTGGTAATAAAAGAAGAAAAAGGAAAAGAAAAATTATCAATATGACAACAATAGTAGCAACAATGGATGGGAAATTAAGTGGATCTGACTGAAGGGAACCCCATATGCGTCTGTTCCACTTTGGAAACCACCTGACCTCAAGTCAACTGTAATAGTATACCATTTTTGCTTTTATCCTCCTCGTTGCGAAAGAGGGGAAGGGGGAAAGAAATGGAAGAGATAGTTTTTTTCAGGAAGTACATAATATGTCAAAAGAAAGAATAAATGCAAAGCTAGCTCACCTACTGCAGGACATGAAGACACCGCAAGAGAACTCAAAATCTAGGCAGCCGCCGCACTTGGGGAATGAGGCTCAGCTGGAGCTAATTCACACGTCGCGATCAAAGACAGCCCCGATGCGCCGACCGCATGAGACCTGGTCAACTTCAAGAAGCTGGTACCGGCCAAAAGAGTGAGGCCAGCCAACCAATACGCAAATAATTCGATTAAAACAGGATCGAGGATTTAGATCAGTGAGGAATGACAAGCGCGAATGCGACTACAGAGGCAGCGGCAGCAGCAGCGGCAAACAATAACAGCTTGGGAAATCCGAAATAATGGTTATGAAGATGGGTTAAGTAAGGCGCAAGTCGAGTTCCGATGGAAAAAAGTGGAGGAAAAATACCGGATGGTCATAGAAGAGTCATCGTCTAATCATGGCAAGACCAAGAATCATAGGGCGAAAGGCCAAGCCAAAGAGGAAACAAATTAATGATCGGGAATCGTCGTCGTAATCGTCACCAGTGTGGTCGTTATGAGAGGGCACATTCGAAAGTAGAAATAATAATAATAATAACAATAACAATAACAATAACAATAATGGCTGTTGGTGGTCGTCGTGGAGGTAGTAGTAAACGACTGGTCTGGAATAAGTCGGTAGGTTGGTAGCTATGGTGTAATGGTAATAACAGAACAAGAAGTTCCAGCGTTACCAGCGTCGTGAAGCTCACTAGTCGGGTTGAGATGATGCTTGGCAAGTGCAAAAGGTTAAGGTCAGACGGGGAGGGAGCGGTCAGCAGGCGGGTTGGTAGTGATGGCAGAACCGAAGACGAGGGAGAAGAATCCCAGGGAGGGATGGAGATGGAGGATGATGAGGGATTGATTATTAGCCTGGAGGATTCTGATTGAGGAGGAATCCCAGAGATGCTCCACCACCGGCCCAGCTGGAAAGACCGAGTGGAGAATCTCAGAAAGCAAGCACTGTCAGTCGGATTCCGTCCGTCACGGTGGATGGATAGCTCTAGTGGATATATTGAGGATGCATGGATGGATTTGATTTGAATTCCGTGTCCGTAGGTCACGAAAAGATCACGTCGACTTTTTTTTACAAAAAAAAAAAAAAAAAAAAAACCGGTAGAATTAGTGATAGAATCTCTAGGGGTTCGAGGTGGCTAATCCTTCTGAGAGTACCGGGTGGAGTGAATAAATCCCCGGGGGATTTATAAAGGATAAAATTGGGGGAGGTTCGCGTAGGGAGACGGAGGGTTGGAAGCTGACCTCTAGAGACGCCACACCGCAGACAAACAGAAGTGGGGTGAAGGTGAAGGTGAGAGGAGAAGAGGTGGAACAGACAAGAGAGGCTCAACGGGAAGAGACGACCACCGTCACGGACGAATCCGATTCGGATAGGACAAAAAAAAAAAAAAAATAAAATAAAATCAAATGGTAGAAAAGGTTGAAGGGGAAGGGAAATGAAGAAGAAAAGGAAGAAGGGAGGAAGGAAACAAAAAAAAAAAAAAAAAAGAAAAAAGAGAGAGAGAAAACCAACTTCTTTTCCTTGCTACCTTACGTAGGTAGTATTGCGATTGTTATTCTGTCTGTCTCTCTGTGTCTTTCTCTTATGGTCTCATCCACGAGCCCAACACAGCAAGAACCCCACTAAGCCCAAATGGTAAGCGGCCATTTGAGGCTCTCTAGTGGCTCGTCATGATTGGTCGCTGGCAGAGGGCCAACCGAAGAGGCTGAAATTGTTCTGCTGCATCGAAACGCCGTGGAAGTTTGGGAATGCCTCTTCAGTAGGTACCTGCCCAGGCATTATGTCTACTGGGGAAGCTGCTTTCCCCCATGGAGTTAATGGCATAATCTCAACAGTACAGAAGTGATCTCTCATTTAATTCTCTACTTCCCCCGAGTCAATCCATTTGATTTACTCTGGTGCTGGAGTCCTACCTTGATGAGTCAGCTGTAAGGCGGCAGGCCTGCAGTTGTCTCCCATTCCAATGATCATCATTGGGGATTGTGATTGCGCACTTGTTGCCAGCCTCACCGTTGGGTTGAAGACAAAGCAGGAATTATGATTTCCCCTCCTCCCTACATTCCCTCGCTTTCTCCGCCTTCTCCGAGCTAGGCCAGCGCCGTTTTGAACCACCCCTTATTAAAATTGGTTGTGCATTGTGCGTCAGGATAACAAGAGGGTCAAGAGAGGCAAAAAATAAAATAAAAATAAAATAAAAATAAAAAATACTAAACGATATTTATCACTAATCATCCAACCAACCAACCGAGTACGGAGTTCATACGCTGGATATGGACTCAAGAGGGAAAAGGAAAAGAGATCACTCGACAATATCTCGACTGGGGGTCTAAAGACTGGACAGCCTGTCATCTGTAAACGGTTGATATTTCCGGTCTTTAAGATTTCCATCGGTCTCCTCAGCTTGTGGGACTGTGTTTCCCGCCACCGTTCATATTGTGATTGCGACCAAGGCTCAGCGAGGGAATCGTCTTGGACTAAAGTTCAACCAATTAGTAAGTATGCACTTCATTGGAGTAAGCTTCAATGGATGCTTTGAATAATCATGCGCTGAGGACGGAGAGGGGGGGGGACGCAGCTCGCCAGGTCTGGTCTTGGACCGACGTACTTGCTTCCGTCGGAGCCTAGAGGCTAATGCTAGTTGAGGTGCCAGAGTCCACACACGCTCTGCGGGAGACAATCCAAGATGACTAGTAAGTTAGTATCGACAGTGGCCCCACGTTCCCCTCTCCACTCCTAACTAGAGAGTAAAGAGTAAAGTCTGTCCAGTATCTTTTTATCCACCTCTGTGCGACCGTCAAGGCATCGGTCAATTCGAGTAAATTCCCTTTTCTGCTCATACTTACTCCGTCTGTATCTTGGATTTGTGTTAGTTCACTGATTTCTCCTCGGTAAGCTAGGGTAGATCTATCGTGGAGATACTAGCTCGACTAACTGATAGACCCCACTACAGGAATTGTTTGTTGGGATCTAACTCTAGTACGGAGTAAATGGGTATATATTATTGCTATTACTGTAGAGTATCTCATACGGTGCCCTTCTTCACCCTCCTTGCTGCACTGTGGATATTAAACCAGCGGCCTGTATAACATGGGTACTTTCCTCTGTCCAACCTCTTCCCTTTTTATTCCGCATTCATCCCGCTTGTGAATTTTCGATTGGTCTGTAACCCCCTCCTTGGGTTTCGCGGTCATTGCCCAAGCCCTAATTATATATTTATGGACGTCTCTGATCCGATCCCCGACTCGTCCTCGGACTAGATTCGGATATGCCATAAAGACAAACATAAAATATAAAAGGGAAATTCCTCTTTCTGAGATGGTAAAATCCTACTCATAAAGAGCGCTGTAGTTTCACCCACCAGAGAAGGTAAGGTAGCATGCGGCCCGCTCCGAAGGCATCTTACTGTTCCGGTCAGTGATTTTGATACCAACAGTCACGCTATCTCCTCCTCTGCTTTGGCCACTTGGACGCTGGACTAGCGATATTTCCAGTAACATGTAGGTTGATCATCATAACCAGCCACTGCTAGGCTGCAGGGTTCTTTCCGCCGGAGAGTTTCTTTTTTTCTTTTTTTCCTTTTTTCCTTTTTTTTGGAGGGGTGGGGTACCTTTTCCTTTTTTTTTTTTTTTTTTTTTTTTTTTTTTTTTTTTTTCAAACCTGGATTCGTGGGCCAGGGACATCAAGGGCTATAAATGAATTGTAGACTTAGTTCTTGTATGGATGGGAAACCTTTCTTCCTAACGATTGTATACGATATATTTCTCTTGGTTGTAGGATGTTCTTGTAATAAAGACTCGGGCTTGGTCATATATTGCCTTTTTTTTCCCCCTGTAGGATGAGGGGCAAAAAAGCATCATATGAGCCGCACCCAATTGTCTTGAATCCAGGCGGCTCATTGCTGACACTGTGCTGGTGACCGTTCACTGGCCCAAGCACTTCCCAGTTGCATGTCCCACCTTCGTATTACGTATACGAGAGTCGATCGTCCTTTTCGGAATCCTACACTATAGAATGTCCTTATCTTACTTGGGGCAGGTCGACCCTTGCTGTTGCTACTAGGAGTCATGATCACAACAGCTGGCATGCTTACGCTCGTTAATTTGCTAGTTCGGACGGTTTCCGAACCCCGATGCTGACCATCAGGAATGGAATGTATGTATCATGTTGGCGGGAGCCCGTTAGAGGAACTGCTCCGGAAACGATTCACGGCAAACGGCAGGATCGTACATGGTAGATCAGTTTCTCACGGTCCACACAATATCCACTGCGGCCAACGGTTCCAGACTTCCAAAGCTCGAGTCAATCCTAATAATACCATTCTATGAGTATGACTCTACCTTCTTTCCTATGTACGGAGTACCTAGTACTATTTCTCGGTATCTAGGTATGATGACGGTACAGTGACATTGATAGCCACAGGGCGCGGGAATATCCTCTGTAAATCCTGCTCCACATTATTTCCGTCCTAAAGAGCGGAAAGGCCTTGCAGTGGCTACAGCTTGCTCTTTTGGGGAATTGCGGATTGCACCTGTCGGACCCGCTCCCACGCCCCCAACGCGAATGGCACCGTCTTTTGTGCGTACTCCTGTGCCCGCGCGCTGCTAGCCTGTCTCAGTGCATACCGAGCTTTGATACCCTGCATGATCACGGAGCTCCTCCACGAAAAGAACGCATCACCCCAGAGTATATCAGGCGTCGGGTCCCAACCGGCCACTTCGCCATACCACCGCAGGCAGTCTTCACGCGTGGGAAGGCCTGGAATCACATTGGGTTGGAACTGCTCGGTCTTATGATCTGTGCCATCCAAGAAGTATGGGCTTGTGAGGTTGCAGAAGTCCGACAGCGGGTGTCCCACAGTGGCCATCTCCCAGTCGAGGATTCCAATTACCCGGGGCTCGGTCTTGTGAAACACCAGGTTATCAATCTTGTAGTCTCCGTGAACCAAGGTGCCTCGGTCTTGAGGCTGCGTCTCCTTACTGGAGAAGAAGCGCACCATGTCCATGAAATGCGGTAGCTCCCCGACAGGTTCCTTGGTTTGGACATCCACTGCTTGTGATTGTGCCTTGGATACCGCCGTGAACGTGGCGATCTGTCGATCATAGAAGCCCGATGGTTTTCCAAACTTCTCCAATCCGACCGATTTAGGAACGACTCGATGAAACTTGGCGAGGGTGCGGATTGCGTCTTTCCATCTGTAAGGCTAGATCTTAGCAGCTGAGACGGTGGAGAGTATGAGAGGGAGGGGGGTTATCCTGACGTACAGTGCATTCCTTTCCTCCGCACTAACTTCGGGTATGGAAGGGTCGACGAACATTCGTCCGTCCAGAAACTCCATGATATAAAACGGGGTCCCTACGACACTGCTATCCTCGCATAGGCAATACGCCTTTGGAACGGGGACATCTGTATTCTCTAGCGCATGGATAATCTTGTATTCCCGTTCGACTTTATGTGCCGTCTTCGATAGGAGCTTGCCCGGGGGCTTCTTGCGTAGGACATACTTCTTTCCGTCGGCTGCCGTGAGCTGGTAGGTCGGATTTGATTGTCCAAAACCAAACTATAAAGCGGTCCGTTAGTTGAGCCTTTTCATTAATCATGCCCGATCAATCGTGCGCACTCGCCTGTTTCACATCTAAAGGGGTCTGGACAATGGGTACGTTCTGGTTGATATAGCGTTCCAGCGACGCAATATCGATCGGCTGGCGTACAGCTCCGGCCATGGCGGTCAGGATGCGAGGTGCTGACGAATCTGGTCAATTGTGTGGTTTTTGGTTATCTATTATTGTGTAAGTAAGACAACGATGGTGATGGCCAGTCAGTCCATCCTGGAAATGGGTGGTTGTCATAAAGACAGGGTGATCAAGAATGCCGTTCAGATGCCTCACGGGACCGAGGCTAAACATCGAACCTCTTGCTGTTTGCGGGGGCGCCTCGGTCCAATACGCATTAGTCATCAGAACTATAGTTGACTGTCCACAGTGGAATGTCACAGTTATAATAGTCACAACAGGAAGTATAGGAATCAGAGCCATAGCCAATGTCTATAATGGATATAGGTGACACAGAATTCGTTATATATGTCCTAGGCATTGACTATAAGCAGTAGATATTGAGCATCACGTGACCCGCTAGTATCAAACGAATACAACAACAGCCGAACCAGAAGAGTCTGAGAAACATGCAGTATCCCATCTGGAATATTTCTTTACGTGCAAAAAACGACAGCATGTTAGGAAAGCTTTAATTGATACTGACCATTCTTTTGGAAGCACACCTACACAGACACCAATGGTACTGATTTTCAGTCCTCACAGAAGCGTTCGACTTAGTATGCACATCTCCTTGTTATAACATCAAGTCATCCCCAAACTGACCAAAATATTTAGTACAGTACACACAACACGGAAAGCAGACATGAATACTATCAGACCAACCACTCTCATCTGCACGGTAGTTCCTGAAAATCAGTGAGTTGCCTTAAACTATTTAACATCCGGCCGGACAATTGGATCAACAGTGCCTCGGTATGACTGGCTGCGGCATAAAAGAAACTGGAAATAGCGACGATCTATAAACTAGAATGGCTGATCCCCCTGGGCCTTAATTGGATCCCAGTAGATCTTTCAGGTACCTTGATGGTAGTGCTAAGACTGATTGGATATGATTGATTGATGAGTTAATATACTAAGTGATTGGTGTCTATTGTGGTATGGCTTTATACCTGAATAGTATCTGCTCATCAATTATATAGGTAGATATCAGTGATATCGGAATCTGGATGTTGCGCATCAGACACAAATCCTGTGTCCTTTGCAGCCGGTGCCACTGAGGAAACTTTCCTGGTATGTTTCCCGAGTTTCAGTTGGGTTCATGCTTTAACGAGCAGGCTAGACAGCCGGAATGATCCGGAATATATACAGTTTTGGCTGGTTATTGAATGGATGGCGATATATAATTCGTGCTGTTATAACGTGCGAAGAAATCGGATGATTGGTGATAAGATGGATAGGTGGTCCTTATTACATTGATAACCTTGAGGACCGGAGTTTGGGATAATCAAATATAAGCGCATACGTCATACAGTATATCTGTAACTTGATAGAGGTTCCAGACTCTTTCTGTGAATAAAACAATTCTCTACTGCGACTATATTTTGGGCAAGATGAGGACGCAGTCGCTTCTTCTAAATTTCTATTCAGGCTAAGACATTGCAATGCCTACTTATGCAAGAGATAGACTTTTATCCATCTAATTAATATTAGAAGACAAATAATCCATACCCTACCACTCTGTAAATCTTCATAGCCCTGCTTTGTATACAGTAATGGTGAGACCCACCACTAAACGCAGTTCGCGCCTCACCGCCAGACGCGTCCATCCAGCGTGCAAAAAGCAAGGGCAACGCAACCTCCATAGTACTTGGTTGATTCACACCGCAATTAAATCCCATCAATCCTTTCTCCCATTTTCTTTTCCTCTCCCAATTCACCTCACCACCATCCCAAAAGAACATGACCAAGGAGTCCAAGCCCCCTCCGACGGCCGAATCAATCACGACAACGACAACCACCCACCAACCGCCCTCCCTTCCTGCTTCGCCTCTCGCCAAACGAACCAAACCCAACTCCGACGCAGATTCCACCATGACTGTTCCTCCCGTCGCGCAGCGTCTTCCTCCTCTCTTCATCAAGAAACTCACTGATACTGCCTACACCCCGACGCGTGGCTCTGCCCTCGCCGCAGGGTATGATCTCTACAGCGCAAAGGAGACAGTCATCCCCGCGAAGGGGAAGGCCATGGTGGATACTGGGATTGCAGTTGCAGTTCCGGAGGGAACGTGTAAGTTATCCTTTCTTTTTTCTCTTCCATGTGTATATTGTCTATGGAATTTACGGCAACTGAACCGTAATACTAATGGAAATATTAGATGGTCGCGTCGCTCCCCGTAGCGGACTCGCCTCGAAGCACTTCATTGACACCGGAGCGGGCGTCATCGATGCTGATTACCGGGGTGAGGTGAAGGTCCTACTGTTTAATTTTTCCGATGTCGATTTTACAATCAACGCGGGGGATCGTATCGCTCAGCTTGTTCTAGAGAGAGTGGGTGTACCCTTCTTATTGTCACTGTGATTATTTCTTTCAGAATGGCTTGTGCTGACGTATGGAACTGGGATAGATCTACACTCCAGAGGTTATGGTTGTCGAGGAGCTTGAGGAGAGTGCTCGTGGTGCGGGGGGGTTTGGTAGCACTGGTGCCTAATAAAATGAAACAATAAAAAAGGAATAAGATGATGGAAGCATAGTTGGATGGAAGGATAAGAATGACTGAATTTATGGCATGCTAGAATTTTTTTGCTCCGATGAATGACTGTATAATCTAAAAGACAAAATAAACTCGTCCTATATATCGTGGACGGGATCCTGTTCTTCTTCTAGTGAGTTGGTTTATCATCTATTCGCATTCATAAATCGTCAGAACAAGACAAGTGAGTGAGTACGGTTACCGAAGCTGAGGCGGAAAATTTTCTGTTCTCCATTCCTGTGCTCGGAACTCGACTACGGGATCACGCAGGAATCGCGCGTTGCGTACCAGCCGCACCTCCGCGGCTTTGGTCTTCCGGAGATGCTCCCGTTTCTGCCTCTCTTCCACAGTGAGCTGCTCGTCACCTTGGGTGACAGCGGAGCGCAATTCGGCATCGCGCCCCTCCATGGTCTTCTCCAGCACGGTGTGCATGCTCGCCAGGACTTTGACAGTGGCCTGTGCGAGAGGCAGGTCCGTGGCCTTCACGTCATCCGGTGAGATCCAGGACTTGGTTTTTTGCAATTGCGAGTCGGCGGCGAAGACTGCTTCGCGGAGTCGGGCGACTGTTAAAGCCGCAAACATATCGCCCGTACCGCGAAAGACGCAATCTAGCGCGGGGACATCCACTCTGAATAGTCGCGGGGAACCGTCGGATCGCGTAGTAGAGCCAATGATGGTCAGGTCATTAGGAGCGGGTGCCGATTCCGCTGAGGGAGATCCGGGAAGCTTGGACAGTTGAACGGAGGTGATGATTACATGGGGAACATTGTAGGTAGCGTGAATGGCAGTGATGGCTTCCGCAAGGGTGCTGAGGGAGGTGATTTTGATGCCGGACAGGATTCTGCCATGCGATGTCAGCGGAGGAGCTCACGGCACGTCTTCAACGATCCGACTTACTCAGCTTCGAATTGGTTGGGAAGAATCAGATCCGCATGGTGGATGGTCTTCTTATACGCCGGAACTACATCGTCGTTGACGTATAAACGACCCTGGTCTCCCATGACGGGATCCAAAACTGGAAGCACAGTCAGCAGTATGAAATGCGTGAGAACGAGAGCAGTCGGAAATACCCCAGAAGAAAGAACCGGGCTTCTTTTCGGCCTTGCGCTGTAGATCCTGTCCGATAGCACCTACAGCCTCGACGGCAGCGGCACTAGGGGCATACCCCGATAGCATGACGTCAAAGTCGGTTAGATAACTCTGACATAGGCCTTCATATAGGGCAGAGATCTCATCGGCTGTTGCTCTGGTTCCTTTGAACTGCCTGTAACCGGTATGGTTACCTATTTGGAAAGGCTATTAGCCCGACAAGAAGTGCGGGATGGATGGGGGCCACAAGATATGTAGGCTCGCTGACTCACTGAATTGGACGGTATTCAAAGTAGCCACATCACAGCCAAGGGACTGCATGACGAGCGTTGCCATTTTGTTCCCGACATGACTGGGAGGTGGATTAGCTGGGATATAGTATATAGGTGCTGAGAACTAATTCGGAAGCCATTTGATGATATACTACGGAGAACACAGAGACGGGCAATGGAGGCGGCGATGGGAACAATCCCCATGTCCATAGACCATGCAAAGCACCCCAATCAACGACGTGACTTACCCATAAACTACCTGCAGAAAAACAATCAGTTCCCAATCCCTATCATAAGCATTTAATGGACAGATATTGTAGGGTATGTGGCGCTGGGCTTACATGGCTCGCAACAGCGAGGACTCTTGTCTCAGGCGCCAATAGGTCGGCCGACATGATGAAGGGGAGGAGAGATTCTGTATCAAGAAACAGTACTAGTGATTCAAACAATCCAGATGGAGATGCCCAGATTTCGTTGAAAGAAAGCCACCGTTAGGGATTCGGTGAGCAACAGTCAATAGTACTGATCAATCAATATGCAATGAATCAATCGGATGAGGTAAGAGCGCATATGCCTGAGGACGAAAAAGCATTGCCTTTTTTCGTCCCAACTCGGTTTAGCGCCAGAATGGGGACCCTGTGGGGCACTTTCGGTGCACTGATTGGTTGCGGCGGGGCTCCGCACGAGGGTGGATTCCTAAGGCCATCAAATTCCATTCGCCGTTCTTTTTGGTTCAATTCGGGATCTGGATCTTCTAAGACAGCAACGGCCCATCCAAATATTCGTCTCTCCGATAAACATGTCGAATTCTTGGGTTCTATCCAGACGAGGGCACTCTTCCTAAAAAACTCGTACGTCATTTTGCCCCCTGTTGGAAACGTTGACCAGTCAGATATAGTTGTTTATTTGATACTGACTGAGCACGTTATCCTTGCAGTCTGAATAATGGAAACCCAATTACTTCGACTTGACTAGCAGCATGCTGCTAGTCCTTTCCAGCAGACCAATCGCCTCTTTGCTAAAAATAAATCTGGCGCTTGGCCCGGTCCAGACCGTTGTCGCTTGCATGGGACCAGTCCGTGAGTCGTCTTGACAGGCTTCGTTCCTCCATGTGCTGCTTCCGGTACAGCCTCAGTTTTTCTCCCCTGTCTTGCTTTTCGCCTTCCAGCTCGCGGGTTTTTATGTCTCCTGCACTCCATGGATGTTTGATCCTTCCTTTCTGTGCCACCACATCTACGGAGATAGTTTGTTGACTTCTCTCAACCTCCTATCTATGTCCTTACGCAAGGCATTGCGTTCCGCCATGCCCTTTCACTAATTAATTAATTCCCCTTTGCTTTGCTTTTTTGTCCTTCGTTTCGATCCCATTCGTGGCAACGTCGCTCTTTTTGACCTTCCTGCCGTCCATCATGGCCCCTTCTATCCGAGTGTCGGCAACCCGACCGTCCAGCACGCCGACTATAACCCCCCGATTCTCATTATTCTTATCGATCCTCCTCGTGCTTCCTTCTATTGTCGTGGCCTTGGCTTTGCCACCGGTTGCTCGATCGGAGCTGGATGACACGATCTCTCACCTGCTGAGTGGAGAGATCGTCGGCGATGATCTCCAGGATGTATCCCATTCTCCACCGCAAAAACGTGCTCGACAGGATCAGGAAATTCTTGATGTCGTTCTTGAGATCGACCCCAGTATCAACAGCAGGGCAGCCTCGCTACCGATCCTCATCGCATCGGCCGACCACAATGACCTATTAGAAGACGAGGAGGAGGACCAACCGTCTAGTCCAATCCGACGATCTACCGACCAATCCATACCCACGCCCATGCCATTCGATACTAATACGGGCTCCAATTTCACCTCTGAAACCTGCGAGCGCTTTGTCGACGACTTTCTTTCCAATTCCACCTTCACCAGCTGCCATGCCATATCCATGCTCATGCGCAACTCTTACTCTTTCTTTCAGACCGTCCGCTCCGCCACAGCCACCTCGCACGTCTTGGACCTCGCCTGCGGTGCCGACTTCAACAAATGCTCAGCGTACATGGCCGATTTAGCCACCCGCCTCCGGAAGAAGGACGCCTGTGGCGTGGACTACGCAGCCGGGAACAATATTGTCCAACAGGCCTATACCAACATGATCGCCTACGAGCCCATCTACCGTGCCACGTGTCTCAAGAACCCCAGCACCTCAGATTACTGCTTTGTTGACGCCGCGACCAACACCTCCAACTCCGCCGACTATAACGTCTACTTCCTCCCCTTCGGCAGCCCCATCTCCGGCAAGCCCTATCCCACCTGTAACGCATGTCTCCAAGCCTCCATGGATGTCTTCGCCCAGTGGGCCCAGAAAGACGGCCAGCCCCTTGTTAACTCCTACCTCCCGTCTGCCAAGGCAATCAACAGCCAATGTGGAGCCAACTTTGCATCCGTCAATGTCACGGTGGGCGTGGATAAAGCCGCTTCATCAGGTGCATCGTGGACCACCGTCCAACCGGATCTATCTCTCCAATATATCATCGCCCTCACTATGGGTGTGATCTACCTGGGGTTTTTCTAACTCTTTCCTTATAGACATATAGACCTCTTGGTCTTTAACATTTCCTATGTATCTATGCATCTACATTGCATCTACATTGCATCTACTTTTGCATCTTAATCATCTTCTTCTCTTCTTCTCTTCTTCTCTTCTTCTCTTCTTCTCTTCTTCTCTTCCATTCTTCCATTCTTCCATTCTTCCATTCTTCCCTTCTTCCCTTCTTCCCTTCTTCCCTTCTTCCCTTCTTCCCTTCTTCCCTTCTTACATCCTTTATTCTATTGTAATATACTTTAATGTTTTTTTTTTTTTTTTATTTACTATTTCAACGGATCTGGTGCCTAGGTCAGAGCTACGGGTTACGACGGCAACTGTATATGTCTTCTTCTTTTACTATATTTGTCTGTCGTGACATTCCTGTACAGAACCTATACATGCTGTACGCTGCCTATGGATTTCTCCCCATTCATGTTTATATTTAACCTCATTTATCTTTCTAATGTAAATGTAATATGCAAATTTGAGATGCAATTTCCTTTGTCCTGCCTCAATCAAGTACGAAAGAAAACCAGGTACAAGTCATGGAATGCGCGTGGTGTATTGTATTGGCATTGTAATTATCGACATGGAAAGGTACCTAACCTAGATAAGGTATCCTAGGCAGATAGAAATTCGTAATGATAACCCTGGATGTAACTGCCATTTTTTCTTGTTTCATTTTGCATCTAGACCTACCGTACCGTATCGTACCCATGATCAACCGGTAGGGGATGTAAGTAAACTTCGAATCAATCGAGGTATATCCTATCCATCCAATTTGGCACATGCAAATAGAGAATCAACAGGTCCAAAAAAAAAAAAAAAAAAGAAAAAGAAAAAAAAGCAAGAGCTGTAACCAAATGAGTTTTGTCGTAAACAATCATGATCGGCTTAAATTCTGTAATATACGGAGTAGATAGCTGGTGTGAAATTTGCTAAATCAAAGATGAGACGTGAGAATGTCATGCAATGGGTATAGAAGGTTCGACACGGGCGTTGTTAATCCAGTGCCATGCAAAATCAGATCGCTCTCGGCATGCTACCGCCCATAGCAACTCCGACCAGGCTTTGAGGTTCCCCGAACCCAGTCGTCCCCGTCTCCGGCAGCGAGACGGGACTTTGTGCATCCCGCTCACGTTTGATACGGAAGAAGGCGAGTTTGGCGAACCGGTTGAGCTGCGACCAGAAATGTCGACCCGCCGGGTGAGCGGCAATCCGCTCGAGAAGGTCGACGGTCGCTTCGCGGACAACATGGTCGGGGTGGAACATGCCCATGCTCAGGTAGAAGAGTCCTGCTTGGTTTTCGGGAGTGACGGTGAGAAGCTGACAGATACCCGCATAATCCTTAACCGCGTGAGCGAAGGAGACATAGATGGCCCCAGCCTCCTGGGGCGAGAGCTTCAGCGCCCGCAGTCGATCGTGGTGGTGGTGTAGGTCGGGTTTCTGGATTGGGCGCGCAGGGTAGTACATGGCAGCAATATCCTGGATAAACGAATAGTATGACCGCGTCGTCCGCCATCCTTCGATTCTCGACACGGAGGCCATCAACTCCCGCTGTTTGGAGCCCTCATCGGGCCATACGTACCCGTGTCCGCGCAGTGTGGTCGGATCGAGGGGATCGGCCTGCAAACCACTCGGGCTTTCAGGGGACAGTTCCTCATTGGGTCCGATGATGTACAGATTGGAGGCTCCATAAACTGTTTCCTCGAAAGCCGCCGCGACGCGGGCGAATTTGGTGATGTACGCACGCCATTTCGCTCGGATGGCATTTTCGCCGTATCGATTGGTGATACTGCGCTGCACGTCCTCAATGAACAGATTGTCACCCGTGGGGTCGGACTGTGAATTCGACCCGTGGTGATGATGGCCCCCCGCAGTTTGCTGCTGGAAATACAGCAGTCCTTCGGTGACCGGCGCAGGTTCAATATGACTGCTGATTTTCATCCGGCCGGTGGGGAGATCGCAGAGGAGGTCCCACCACTCGGGATGGTTCGCAAACGTGGGATTCGTCACCCCCGCAATGAACCCCGGGACTTTCAATAGGTCATCGATCTTCGTCAGATCGGTGTAGGGAAAGGCATGCCTCGTGAATCCGCGGAGGATTCCACCCGATGCGATGGCACAGGCGGCCAGCACCGCCTCCGCGACCTCCCCGGAGGGACGGTTGTGACCCAGGAAGATCACCCGTTTCTGGGTCAGCATGGCGTTCACGAGAACGATAATTGGATGGGTATAAATGCCGCTGGTGGTGAGATGTGGGTGGATAGGGAACGGCTGAGGGGTCGTGGTATGAGGGATGGAGAAAGTTTGGATGAGTTTGATGAGCGAGAAATCGCCAACGATCTCGGGCCAGATCACGGTTGGGACCTTGACTGGAATGGGGATGTCGCTATAGACGACTCGGGATTCATATTCATGGGTATCTCGGGGCAGCGTGTACCGAGGCGGTGCTGGTCTCTTGGGAGAGGGCGGAGAATCGAGGTCGTTCGGTGTCCCTTCGTCGGCCATCCGCTGTTGCACCATCTGCTCGAACTTTTCAATGAACATGTCTTTGGAATTACTCGATTGCAATATCTGTCGCTCTAGCAGGGATAGTTTAGGCATCAACGAAAGGTCCATGTCGTTCACGGCGTTGTAGAGCGACGCCAGAGTTTCTGGGTAAGGATTTTTGAAGTAGTCCTCCAGCGCCAGAAGGAGTAAAGGCTGTTAACAGATGGCGATAATCAGCTTCCCTGGGTTGGGCCTTGAAGTTCGTCCAATGGATATGGTATATATACCTTATATATATGAAGAAACGAATGGCGAGTACAGATCGCCATGGCCTTCACCACCGCCCCGCTGGATGGATCTTAGTCGTAGAGCACACCATGCGTGCGAGTCGGACACATACCGTTTCACTGTATTATCTTGCTTCGTATTTACAAGGTTGAGCACGTACATTAACGGCGGTCCTTCACCACCTTCTTCCTCGTCGCTGCTCTCCCCGTCTTCCTCGCTCGGCTCGTCGTTCTCCTCATCGGGAGTATCCGAACCACCATCCCCAGGCGACCGTTCTGCCTTCTTTTTCTTCTTTTTCTTTGTTCTACCGGTCATGGAGTCGTCGTCCTCATCGGCGCTGGTATCTTTATGGAGGAAGAAGATTGTCCAGTCCTGGCTGCGAACGTGGGTCTGATCCGGCAGCATCAATTCGGCTAACATACTCTCGTCACCACTGATGGGCGCGGGATACTGATGCTCCATGATCGGACCCCGGTCAATGTGAAAGGAAGCGACGAGGATATACTCGACATGGCGCTCGGGGGAATTGCGAGGATACTGCGACTTGTACCGTCGCCGTTTTGACGTCGGCACGCCAGCGACATGTTCTACGGAGGGACGACGCACGGATGTGCGGGAATCACTCGGGGTCCGGGCGTGGGAGAAGGACGGCGATGGGGATAATCGGGGTAAGCCGTTTGTTTTGGAGAACGAAATAGCAGCAGTATCGTCTGAAGGTCGGTATGGGAGGGTGAGGCTGCTCATCTTCTCTTTGGGAGGAGCGAGGGGTTAAGGGGAAAAAAAAAAAAAAAGATCGGAAAAGAATGCGAGGCAATTCACTAGGGGAGGAGAGCTCGTGGTAGGCGGAGACAAGATGATGAGAGGAACGAGCACAATCGGTACCGCATAGTCAATCAGCAGGTAACCGAGGGATCAGTCTGATTGGAAGCAGCAATCAATCAATCAATCAAAATGGATTGACCATGTCTCAACAGAGAGGGTCCGGTGGACGAGACGGGGTCAGAGCAACGGCATTGTGGAGGGAAATGAATGGGAGGTAAGGCGATGGTTGATCGACAGGGTTTCGATTCAGGGGAAAAAGAAAGGGGAATGGAACTGAAGCCTCTTGGAGAAAGAGAGAGAGAAGCACCGACAATCTCCACAGCGGGGAAATTCAATCGGCGGAAGCACCAGAAGTCAGTCATCCTGTCATTGTCATCTTTGACTCCTGTGACTTCACTAGTCTGTCGGTAGTTTCTGGAGATCGAATGACCGATTTCGACAGACTCCAGTTGATCTTTTTCTTGGTTTGTTTGAGTACAGTTTGTTTCTCTTGAATCTCTCCGTGTGCTGACTCAGCTTCTCTCTCTCTCTTCTCTCTCTGTGGGTGTGTTCCTAGGAACAGATCAGCCATTATCATGGAGAGTATCATGAACAAGACTTACCTTACAGACCTGGCTTATTGAATTCAAGTCCATCTGTCTTCTCTTCTCATCTAGAATCTCATCTAGAATATCCAGAATATCTACCAAGTAGAATACAATATATGAACACGTGCACTCCGGGCCGACTTCCCGCCGAGTTTTGTTTGTTTGCCCGCTTATCCCAGAACGGAAACATGTATACTAATTGGAACTGAATATCCTATATGTGCAGAGGATAAGATTCATCTATTCAATCAGCCTCTTCGACTCTGGCTGATGCGTATGCTTCCTTGCGCCCTGCATCCTTTCTTCGACATCTTCTACAATCATGGTCCGTGTTGTGGCCTTACCTTCCACATTTCCTTGCTCACCATATCATATCACCGCTTCTAGGTCACTCCCAGTAATGCTCCGTTTCGACCCTCTCCATTATCCTTCGGTTCGCCTCGAGCTTCTCCCTTTCGTCGACCTTCTACTCCCAATTCGCCCCCCTCGCAGGCTCGTCCAGCTACCCCCGGCAGCTCACCCGGTCGATACACCCCTGTCCAGTCTCCCAGCAAACTCCATCAATCCTATACCGTCGAAGACGAACATGTCTCGCCCCAGAATAGAGACCCAATTCCTCAACCACAGTTTTCGCGAGAACTCCCTCCGTCGCCGACCAAAGGAGCGAACTCGACCGACTCTTCCCTGCTCATCGAAACCAAGACTACCAACATGATGGCCGCATCGTCCGATGCGGCGGCCAAATTAACCCCGGCGCAGTTACGGGAGATCCGAGAGGCATTCCAGGTGCTGGACCGGGACAATGATGGCTCAGTCAATAGGGACGATGTGGCGGATGTGCTCGTGAACGTCGGTACGGGGGAAACTTCTGGCCCGGTATACAATGAGGGTAGCTAATACTAGTCCTTTCGTCTAGGTCAGGATGCTTCGATGACATCCCAATTTTTTCCCACGGGAGGTCCACAGTCCATCAACTTTCCTACATTCTTAAATATCCTCTCCAGTCTACTCGCCCCGCTCTCGTCACGGCAGGAACTGATGAACGGATTGGCGGCGTTTGACGAAGATGACAGTGGCCAGATCGACGTCGAGGAACTACGAGACGCTCTACTTCATACGGTGCCGGAAGAAGGGGAGTCTCCATTGACGGAGCGAGAGATCAACGACGTTCTCAGTGGGTTCACCGGACGGCGAGTGTTTGGGGGGAAGAAGACGGGAGGAGGACAGCGCGGCGAGGTTTTTCGATACTCGGACTTTGTTGACGCCATCGTGGGAGGGACGGAGAAACGAGAGATCTGAGATGATTGAAGCCACAGGATGTACTGTGTAAGGACGAATAATGAATCATGATTAGTAGGTTAACTATACTGTACGGAGTAGTCAGTGTGTACTTGTAGATATAGTTGAGTTATATTAGTGCATTCTGTTTCAGCTTGGCGGGACCCTCCATTGGCGCTATTGAATGCGAAGTCCCAGCCATAACCATAGCAACTGCACTCTCTCCCAGCATTCTCGTCTCTAATGCCAGATTAAATTAACCCGGCATTCATTGTCTGCAGCGCGTCGCGTGTCCCCGCATTTTCCTCTTGGTTTGACCAAAAAGAGAAAAGAATCAAAAAAAAAAAAAAAAGTCTGACGGAACAGAAGTGAACAACACCGACTACCGAGAGGGTGAGAAAGAAAGAGAAAAAGAAAATATTTCCTTCAGATTCTAATGAACCCCCCTCTTGGTTCTTGTTGACCCATTCTATCGAACCAAGAAGATGGTTGGAATCTGTGACCTCCAGCAGGTGTAAATCTCGACCGACCGACATCATCCTCATCATCCTCATCTTCATAATCATCGCCATCATGCCCCCCTCATCGTTCCCTCACCAACCCACGCAGGCTCAACTGAACCTCGCGGCTTTGGCGGGGTCGTCATCGCCGCGGACGATACGAAGTCTCCGGAAGATCCAGTCTCATCAGATCCTCTCATCGAAACCTTCCATGTCGGGGCTCCCATCTCAACCATCGACCGCGCGCTCCTCTGCCGGTCCAGACGAACTGTCCCAACCCCAGGCTCAGCTTGACTCTCCAGTCCGACTACGGATGCATCGTCGAACCAGATCGAACAGCGATGCCAGTTCTCGAGACCCTCCTGCCATAGCTACCCAACGACGACCAGGGAGGAAAACCGGATCCGGATTCGGCATTAAGAGATCGGTGTTGGAGTCGTTGTTGCGAGATGGCCCGCAGCAGGGGAATATCCAGGAAGGGCTGCAGGAACTAAGGTACTTGATCTTATCAACTAGAGTCGAAGCAGATGCTGATGGCATGGTATGTTCTCTCTTCCTCTTTCCCCCTCTTCCACTTCCATAAACTAACGACCCATGTCTTATAGTCAACGTATCGAGTCTACTTGTGGCTGGTTCTTCTTGATATCCCTCCCGTTTCGACCGACGAATACCTCTCCCTCATCCATCAGGGTCGTTCCCCAGCCTATACCAAGATCCGCAACGATACCTTCCGCACAATGGCCACCGACCCGCTCTTCAAACGGCGCGTCACCGAAGCCAGTCTAATCCGACTTCTCAACGCAGTGGCATGGAAACTACATGATGCGAAGAACCGAACCCGACTCAAGCCCCGACCGTCGCTGTCATCGCGACGACGAGAGATGGAGCAGCTCATCAACACCCCCCCAAGCATAATGGAAGAGCCCGACCCGAGACAGTCCACGCCCAGCACCACCGGCAGCTACATCACCACCGACTCCGCCATCTACGTGCAAGGGATGAACGTGCTGTGCGCACCCTTCCTCTACGCCGCCCGCAGCGAAGTCGAGGCCTTTGCCCTGTTCCATTCGTTCATCACACGCGAATGTCCGGGCTATATCCGGGGGGCCATGGACGGCGTCCATCGCGGTCTCCGACTGGTCGACCGATGTCTCGAGATCGTCGAGCCCAAACTCGCTGCCTATCTATTCTCCAAAGGCCTGCAGGCAGAACTCTACGCCTTCCCATCCGTCCTGACTTTATGTGCCTGTACACCTCCTTTACCGGAGGTACTGCATCTCTGGGACTTTCTCTTTGCCTACGGGCCTCATTTGAATATCCTCTGTATTGTTGCCCAACTCATTCGGATGAGGGACACTCTTCTCGAAAGTCCTAGGTATGTTCCCCCATCTTAGCCTTTTCTTATCTTTTTTTCTCCACTTTTTCATTTCATTTCCTCCCTAGCAACACAGCCAAGCACAGGACAGGCAATCGGCTGTCTTACATCAAACCTATCAATCGGACCTATCTAATGATATATTTTCCCAGTCCGAACAAAATCCTCCGATCCTTCCCCCCCTTGGACGCCAAAGAGATAATCGCCTTAACCGTGCTGATCGTTCGAAAGATCCCCGAACCAGTCTATGCCGAACTAATCGAGCATGCCAAATAGTTCGTCTGTTTTCCCTAAATCAAATCAAACGAAACTGAAATAAAGTTTCACATGTATGATGTATGTATGCATGCAGAGGACTGCTTTTCTATTCTTTCCTTTCTTTCTGTCTTTTTTTATTATTTTATATTTTTTTTTATCTATGATGGTTATTCTAATGTGGCGGGCTTTATGATGTACCATGTTTTGCTGTATTATTGATTGATGAACAACATGATGAGACTTGGAGGGAAAGAAAGGGAACGAAAGGAAAGGAAAGTCATTGGGCTGTCCTATTATATTGTATTGAATTGTATGGATATGGGTATTCATAGGTAGATGATTGATGAATTGAATGATGATGCATAATACCTTTTATTCTACTATCTACTATCTATCAATAGTAGTATAGTTCATACTTAGTCTTTTTTTTTTTTTTTTAACTAAGTATTAAAAAAGTGTCTTTGCTCGGCCTCGGCCTCTATTTTTGGGGTTTGTCTTCTTTCTAGACGCCTTCCATCCATTGCTCCAGAAGAAAGCAAATATAGAAATAAAGTAAGAGAGGCTAAGCTGGAAATTATCAAACAAAAACATCGCTTTTAGTAACAGATCAATCAATATACCTCCATTTACTCACCCACAGAGTACATAGAAAGAGAGAGGAGGGGGTCAAGTCGCAACTACTCGCCTCCCTATTCCTGACCCATTCACCACCAACGGTTGACACCGATCTACCTGGGTAGGAGCGGATTCTCGCCTCGCTCCTGCGGCGGACAGCTTCATCTCCGCTCCGCTGGACTCCGGTGCAACGATCCCAGGGCTGGACTCGGGGAGCGACGTCGGCCCCTGAGCTAAACTATACCGCACATGGATGCTGCGATCGATCTTCACGCGGATCTTGGCGCCCATGAAGATAGCATTGTTGCACATGGTGACGGCGCGTTTGGCCTCCTCGGTCTGGTGAAACGTCACTCGCGCAAAGCCCTTGCAGCAACCCGTCTCGGCGTCCAGGGGCATCTCGGTTTGCTCGATGGAGCTGGTGGTGACATTAGTGCCGATGGACTGCTGCAGGAAAGTTTCGAGATCTGTTGGCGTGGTGCTGGCGCTGAGGTTCTGGATGAAGATCGTTCGACGCGTCATCGGACGAGTGTAGCTGGAGATAGATTTTCGAGGTCGGTGGTGAGGGTGACTGTTGTTAGTGGTGGCGCTGCTGCTGCTGTCCATGTGCATGGTGTTGATAGTTGTGTCGTGGAGGGGGTGCGCCATTGGGGATATGGGATACGCTGGGAAAAATGCGAAAGCGAGATTAGGATCACAGAAGGATGGCCGCAGACCCGGAGAGTGAGACATGGCGGGAATGGGTTGGCAAAGGGGATCGGTAAAGATAGGCAGGAAGGGCTGAAGGGGAACCGCCATCGGGCTCATCATTGGCGCGGTATACTCAGGCCCCTGATATGTCGGCCTGGATAGAGAAACGCCGTTGGGTTAGGATTTGGAGTGCATCCATGTCATATACATCTCAGGCGGACTTACTCCGGAGACAGGGGAGAGGTAGGTACTGCCAGACTCGTGGTGACTCGGGGAGGAGTCGAGTATCCGGCCACATAGTTCATGCAGGTTGGGCTCTTGGTCGGTCCGGCGATCGGGCGTGTGGGAGAACTGGTGCGAGCCAGCGTGACAACCAGACTCTGGCCCTCCCAGCCGTGGGTGGATAATCTGTCTGGAAAAGAGCACGCACCGCGTCAGCGCATCTTCTGGAGAAGAGTCGTGGGTTTTTATTTTTATTTTTCTGCGCGGTATTCATTTACGCACGGTAGGTTCGCCATGCTTCGTCTTCATTCTTCACGATGATCTGGCCCAGTCCTGTAGGGAATCCACGGTTGTCGTCATAAACCACAGCTTGTCGGATATGAAGCGCAGTCTGCCGGACCAGGTCCTTGAGCTCTTGCCAGCGACAGTGGGCTGGAATCTGTTTTCTCAGTAAGACATGATCTCGTGAGATGATGAGGGTTAAAGAAACAGTGCTTACCCCTTGGAGGAAGAGGACGAATTCCTCCTCAGACCCTCGAGGCCTCGTCGCTCTTGCTTTCTGGGGGGAGGGCATGGTGCTCAACGTAGCGGTCAGCTACGGAAAGAGAACCCGTGCCAGCTGAGGTCAAGAGGGTGACTGTTGTGTAGTGCAGGTTTGGGGAGATATCACAGCCTGAGAACGACCGCTACAGACTGATTTGTTGTCACCGGAGGTAGAAGAGCACTGTCGATGACTTTCATGTAAAGACACCTGGTGAAAATAAATCAAATGATAAATTAAAAAAAATAGATCAGAGACTAGAATAGATAGAGAGGGAAATAGTAAGCCCACGTCTGGCCAGCAAACCCATATCAGTTAGTCGACCAGTCAAACACTCATCTACCGATTGAGTCTTGCCTCACCTTGACTCTCGAGACGGTCGCAAGATTGAGAAATGTTGTCTCATGCACCACGGTATACCCGATGGCACATTCACCGAGGAGGGGGGCACTTGAATAAAAAGAAAGAAAATAATAAATCGCTCGCCCCTTGAAAGGCACCGACGGGGAAAGATGGGATTAGTATAGCGACAAAAATAATAAAACTCAAGTTCGATGCGAGTTTCGGTGTTCTGCTGTCTACTTCCAAGTCCCACCGATGAAGTGAAGTTGGGAGAAGAATCGTCGCAGAAGTAAATAACAGTGCAACGAGGGCAACAGCCAAGCGACAGCAGCCACAGGTGCAGTTCAGGCAGCGAGAACAAACTAGACTAGAGACGACTAGATAGGATTCTGATGCTAAGATGTGTCAATTCGCCTCCAGTCTAGCGGACGTGATCAGGGTAGATACGCGACAGACAGCCTGATATGTCATGCATCAAGATACTGGAAGGGAACTTGAGATAGTTGAAGGGGACAGAATACAAAAAAAAAAAAAAAAAATAGAAATAAAAAAACGCAGCCGAGTCGATGGTGCAGGAGTGTGACCATTCATTTTCATTTTCAAATTTTTTTTTTCTTTTCTTTTTCGTGTGTTGGAGTTATTGTTTTTTCCTTTCGTATTCTTTAGGCCATGGCGTCGAGGAGAACGACAGATCAGAATGAAGGTTCGACCCAGCCAGCCAGCCTGAAGACGGACAGAATCCCCAGAAATTGACAGAAATTGACAGAAACAGACAGTCACAGACAGTCACAGACAGTCACAGCCCTCGAGTACGTACCTCTTAGCACATTCGGGGTTACACCGCCAGATCTCAGGGCAGCCACAGCAGAGGACAGAGGGAAGAAGAGCTGGCAGCAGCTCCGATACTGAGTGGAGTATCAGCCCTGCGTTGTTCCTGTGGTATCACGGCTGCATTTCCGAAGAGCATTGCATCGAGGTGGGAGTACATAGGCAATGGTGGGCATTAGTCTCAGTCAAGATCTTTGCATTCCGATGGATCTCATTGATGGCGGTGATGATGATTGGAGGAGATGCGAGCAGTCACGTCGCAAGACCCAGTGGGTCTTTGCTTATTTTTCCAAAGCAAAGAGAGGCGACCGACGAGGCGATGCACCAAATCCAGAAGTACGAAGTAAGTAGCCACTCAGCCTTGGATTCCCTGGACGCACTTCAGGAACAGCATCAGAGATAGGACAGGGAATCTACTATCATCCTGGAGGAAGGGGAGAAGAAGAAAAGGAAAAAAAGAAAAGAAAAAAAAGGAAAGAAAAAGAAAGGAAGAAAAAAGATGACCTCTTCCGATATCCTGTTTCGGACGATCCTGGCATCATGCAGGTGAGCTGTCAACAAATGAGACTGCAGGGACGAATGGATAAATGATTGACTGATGCTCCTCAGGGTCACCGCTAGTACTAGCCGATCCAGCCAGAGTAAGTTGCACAGCAGGACCTCCCTCTTATCCACAGCACGAACCCCTTGATGTGATCGGATCTCATAGCCGTCAGGAAGGAAGATGTAGGAGGAGAGATGTCGGCGAAACTAAAACTTCGATAGTCCCGTGGCTCCGGGAGGATCACCCGCTAGTTAGTTGGATGTCAGGACTCTTAAGGGCCTTGCTCTTCCAAGGATGATCCCAAGCACCCAAATTCGTCGAGTCCTGTCAGCAGTTTTCTTTTTCCTTTTGTTTTAATTCTTTATATATTGTTCAGGATAAATCCATCGACAGAAGTTGTATCACAATCAACCCAGTCGGAAGAATTTCCCGGGTTACATTCATGGGCTGCATTCGTGCAGCGACAAGGGACTACTGGTCAGACACCAATCCAGCCATCAGTATTATACCTTGGTAGGTGTCGGAGAATGTCTGGATCATGATCGCTATCATCATATCCTTGACGGACATGGCATGGACGTGCAGCGAGTCTTTCCTTATCTCGCTGATGACGAATAGATCATCCACACAACTATTCTAGTGTTAGTTCAAACAAGATCAGCCTAGACTACCAACCTCCTCGTCCGCATCAGAGCCAAGGATACCAGCAATAAAAATATTCATCAACGAGAACGTCGCGCTTTGTTTTTCAAACCCAATATTGTATGGTCCAAGCCCAACCATGTGGAGTTCCAAGCTCAACTGAAACATACCAATCTACCCACCTACTTCTGGCTGACCCACCGATCAGCCTTCATAAAGGGGCTGGCTGGTGTGGCCGCCAGGTGGCTTTCTTCGTTCGTATCTGACTACGGAGTACTCCGTAGAACAAGATACTTCAAGAACGAGGGCGAGAGCGCGTCCGGAGAATATCAATTGCCTATACAATGTACTGTACATACCTGTAAGGAACCGATAGGCAGACTGACATCGACAGACACCTTACACACTACGAAAGTACTCCGTACCTGTAGTATTGCTAGATAGTACTCCGTAATTTGTAGATACTCCGCTTGTCTCAGGGGTAGGACTTCAATACACAATGCTCCACACTCTTTCTTGCACGTTACGCATGGTGGCACAAGAGCCGGGAAGTCTGTCCACATGGAAATTCTGTATCCTAACCTGGTTTGTAAGTTGTCTAACGAAGTCTGGATTTTCTGATTTAGACTAGTCAACTAGGCCCAACTGGTGGATGTAAATCATCTTCTGGAGTTTTCTTGCGTTCTTGGGCTAGGTTGTGGCTTGGACGGGGGTCCATCCTCGCTTGCGTTGCTAGCGGTCAGATTTAAGGCTCATCCTAACTACCAGGAAGTATTATTAGACTAGGTGTTGTTTACTGATCGATTCTGTGACGGTAATTATATTTAAATAAGCCTGAAAGAGGGGAGTAGGTAGGTACTCTCTACAAATACAATAATCCTAAGAAGGATATCTACTCTCAGCCACGTATGTACTGTAAACTCGGGAACACTTGCCGTGAGATGATGCACATGGCAAAAAAGTGTCAATACATGCCGAGCCGGTATTAAACTTCCTTTTACTCCGATCTGGCAAACATGTGGTGGCTATCTACCGATGTTGGCGGATGTGGTCGATCATCAGGGGGGATCCTGGGCTTATCCTGAAAGGCAGTAGCCTTCCCTGAGGTAGGAGAGTATTTGTGTTAAATCCGGTTTGGTCTCTATGCTTACAGGGTGTCCCTCGGGAGCGAGACTAAATCAAGGTAAGGTACGATGGGAGTTAAGATACGATGTATGCGATCTCTGTTTGGATGTCATGGATACTATTGTCGACAGCGTATGCTTAGATCAATAAAACAAAACACAACTATGGACAATGCCAAACTCTATCGCTGCCAGTGTCGCTGATGCTTTAAACATGATTGGGTATTGAGCAGAGATGGAAAAAAAGCGAAACACGTAAAAATAAAATATCAAGAGCGAGAGACTGTGGTCAAAACTCGTATTAGGCTGTCATCAGGCAAGGTTTGCGACAGCTCTTTTCTGCATGTCCATGTCACATGGAGCGATTTGAACCTGACTTGATCCTGAAAGAGTTTGGCGAAGTCTCGCATAACCTGTTTGCCAGTCCACTACCATGTCGCGAGGCGCCCGAGCGCAGGTATGTTCCGGTGATCGGCCGTGCGAACCCGGTGAAAGGCCGGTAGTGGCGGGAGGGGATATCGATGTCAACCACCCTGACCGACTATCGCCAAGGAACGGTGTAGTGAGTCGTCGAGTTCTCTCCCGAGAAGGGGCATATCAACCTGCGCCAGCACAGTGGAATATTTCTTTCACCAATCGGGAGAATGGTCGGAGCGAGTGATCATAAGGAAGAACCCAGTATAATACACATCAAGGAACCAGTACGTCAAGACCTGCGTTTTTCATGGATGAAAGACAGGAGTAGCTAGAGGCGACACGACGGAAGGTGTGTTCATAACGATGCGGTTACTTTCTTCTTCGTTGCATTGGTGGAGTCTATCGGTCAAAACCAGCTTCAACGGATAAAGCCGACCATGGAGGCGCAGCGGCTGCAGTAATAGGAATTCATGCCGAAGCGCACGACTCCCGGGGACGACTCGTTTTCGAGGCTCATGGATCGTTGACATCTCGAGCAGCGCACGATGTCGAACCCCATGCATTTTGGGCCAGTTTCAGGGGATGCGTGGGTGACACCCTTTGCGCCAGAAGGTTGTGGTTGAACTTGCACGGAGGGGGAACTCATTTCCATGTGATGCCAGGTCGGCAGAGCAGAATATTGTAGTGATGGTGGTGGTGGTTGATTGATGCGACACCAGCGTCGCCAGAGGTGTTAATCCAATCCCAGATGTGTTGGATGCAAAACAGTGAACAATTAATTAATTTAACAGTGGTGTGGGATCTGGAAGAGAAAGCGAGTCCTAAATATAGCGATCCAGAAGGATGAGTCAAGGCGATGCCAAAACGGAATCGCGGGATCCGCAAGAATATTCTGGTGTTTGAATTTTCCTTTCTTTGACTTGACTGCCTTGGGGTTCCCAATTCTTAGGGCGGAGGGAAGTGGGCCGCTGTAAGACAACCAAGAGTGGCAAGAAGCGAAGAAGGTAGATGGATGGTCGATCGATGGAAATAAGAGTAATCAAAGAGGATGGTAGGCGATTGAATGTTCGGGACCTCGAATGGTTGCAGTTGAATCTGGGAGAGTAATCGTAGTGTCTGTTGTTAGTGTCAGGTAAGAAGCGACAAGGAAGATGAAATAAATATAATAATCTAGTTGAGCAGGGCTGATACCTGACCATGGAGTGCCCGGGCGCCAAGGATACGTAGAAGAGTCAGAT
This sequence comes from Aspergillus tanneri, assembly GCF_003426965.1. Lineage (NCBI taxonomy): Eukaryota > Fungi > Ascomycota > Eurotiomycetes > Eurotiales > Aspergillaceae > Aspergillus > Aspergillus tanneri. The sequence continues at coordinate 2,807,786 of NW_022984632.1, forward strand.
CGGTCCACTTTTTCTCTCCCCTGTTTGGGCTGGTCGTGTCTGGTTAGTCTTATGTGGATAATGCAACTAAATTATTCCAGGTGTTCTGAAAAAAAAAAAAAAAGAAAGAGGATCAGGCGATTGACGAGTGATAGACAAGGGAAATTAAAATCTCCTTTTTATACTCAATCCATCTCCATCAGGACAATAGTAACAACAATTAAAAAAACTATAGCATAATGATAATCTCCCTAGTAATCAATACTCCAGTCATTGGAGATGTAGGGCAACCGAGTGGATTGCGACAACCAAGAGAAAAAAGAGTGGAATGTGGGCTGTGGTTTCAGAATGACTCCAGGGTGTCAACCACGGAGGTTGATTCTAAAGCTGAGGACAATCAAATCATAGCGATGCATTGCAAAGAGGCCATTCTTACAATGGCAGGCATCCTTACATCAACCCTTACATACCATACAGTACGCCGTATCCATCCATCCATCTACCTGACCTAAGGTATCTATCTGCCTGTCGGTCCTCCACCGCCCCTTTCCATGGGCTACGCTGTACTCCGTACATAGGTATCTACAGTATATCCTCCTCCATTGAGTGTCGAACTGCAGAATCACCTGAATGTGGTGATCGCAAAGATGGAGGTTGGCCTTCTGCTAGGTTCCCAATCAGGTTTGGTTCCATGCATTCAATCCCCATCCGTCGGTCTTCTCCTCTTCTTCCTATACGTTTGCTCGCATAGGTCGTGTCGTCATAGTCCTGGTCCAGTCAACTCGATGACTCGACCACCTCTCACCGTTCCCTCAGGAACAGTTCGCGGCCACGGTTCAGGTAAAAACTCAGTTTTATAAGAATTGTTATCTCTACCAATTTCTGCCGTCTGCTATCCCTCGTGTCCGCCAATCCACCAGTTTGGTTCGTCGCACCCGCTTTTGGCCACTCGCTAGTGCGCTGGTTGATTTTTGGAACTATTGGCAGCTGGGGCGGAGCATGTGGCTCTCGGGCACCGTGAGTGGCTGCCTGCCATTTAACTCAACATTTGCCCGTTGACAAGTGCTGAGAACCATTCTCGGGGCTCGGGGGTTCGAGCGTCCACAGTTGGGTCGGTGCTGGTCGGAGTCAGCAGTAGAGCTCAGATCCCGGTTTCTATAGTAGTCATCGATGGAAACCCAAGATTTTACACTCTATTCTGTTCCTCCTGTTGGTCGCATCTTAGGGATAGTACCTACTGAGGAGGTACCTACCCACCCACTCTACCTCTCCCAAGGTACCTGCTCTGGAGTACACTGACCGTGTCCGTCACGATACCATACAGTAACGGCCTTTCAGCCTCGTGGGATGCGTGAGAGGGCGAAAAAAAATTTGCGGCTGTGCTGCATTCCCCATGAGGCGGTTGCCATCTCCACCCCGTCCGTTTCAGAATTTCTGTCTGTGACGGACTTGGAAGGCCGCCTGTCCATCGTCCATTCTTCTTTCCCATTCAAGGAATTCTATCCTGAGACTGTACTCTGTAAGGGGATAGATAATGGCCTCATTGACTGTATTATACCCAAAATTCCATAACCTATTCTGTTTGATAATAAGGACCATTCCCTTAATATTTTGGGTTTTTATTGGCCCCCGAGACAACATTCTCCGATCGTCCCCGTGACTTCCATGTAACGAATATCTTAACTAATACGTCTGCCTGTCACGGGCATACTACCTATTTTGTGCCCATGCCATGCTGTAGCTTTGTGCGTTTTAGGTAATATACAAGTGTCCTCGCAGTCCGTGTTGTCTGTTCCTACTCCGTATTTACCTTCCAGGTTATGCACCCCGGGTTGGACTGACAGTTTAACGCACGGTATGATCCAGGGCGGCCTGTCCCTCCACTAAAATGCGTCCTCGATTGTCACCATCCCTTGACTAGTGTCACACTGTCCCTTGGACTTGCGCATCACTAACGAACTAGCTGTAGAGTGTGTTCTACTGTGGATCAAGGCAACAAAGCCGAGTGATCCATGCAAGCTGGGCTGGTATTTATCAAGAAACTTGGCCACTCTGGCAAATTGTTTGTCATTTTGTGGTAATCAATATTCATCTTTATGGAGGTCAAGAAGCTTCCTACGGTATCACAATCGTTTCTGTACTGCTGGAGGTAGTGCAGCAAAATCAACAGGCGTGCCTACCTACTTCGTCCAGCAAGCATTGGAATACGTCACCCCGCTTCTGCAAGACGACGAGATCTGAGGCATTTTCTGTTGATTTATTAATTTTTTTTTTTTTTAAAAAAAAAAAAAACAAAAAAAAAACAAAAAATAAGGGTTTCACGCCCCATGCAATCTAAAAAAGGCCACCTACATATTGAACGCGGCACAACCTTCCTGCAAAACAAGGCACGGGGCAGGCCACAGATGTCACTTCACTTCAGGGGGCATATGACAGGTGGGGAGATAGCTGCTGGCTTCCCGACTGAGTGATAAATATTGGTATCAAGTTGGCTTTGTCTGGGAAAGTATATAGAAGTGTTGGGGAACCAGATCTGACATGGCCTAGATTTCGGCAGTTCGGCAATGACGCACAATTACTACGGAGTATATGCTTTGGATTCGAACACGGCTATGTCGGATCCTACAGATAATATCTGGGTTCATTAAAGGTGTCAACGCTATTATTCGTTGATAAAATGTCACATTCGGATCGGGATAGACAGGTCTGGTTGATGGGTGATCCTATATCGGAATGACTGGATTAGACCATGTACGCCTGGAATTCTTGACGTTTGGATCGCGAAACAATACTCTAGAATGGTTGTCTGCCGAGCTCCTCCTTGTCGAGAAGTCTGAAGATTGCATGCATGCATGCATTCAAGCCCTATCAAGATGATCAATTTACCGAAATTGCCAAGAGATTGTAAATGGACCTGATTCACGGCATGGACATCATTTAGAGAGCGTGTCTTCCAGTGGATATTGGATTGTGTATATCCTCCCGACCACAGTCTGCAGCGAGGGTCTCATGTAAATCCAAAATGTATACAATATATTTCAGCAGAGCGGCACTTGAATCTGAGTTATCTCTCATGGACATACTCGGCGATATTTACTATTAGGCCCGCTGTCGGTTAATGACTGCTGCGAAATTATGCTGACAGCTAGGGTAAATAACCCAGCGAGTTTACGAAGATCACTGCGACTAAGAGGCATTTTGGTATCCATAGAGATACTAGGATGATACCAACAGTTCAACATCATCCCTACCAACCCTGGATACGAAAACGAAACGTGGGAATTGGAAGAGTTTCATATTGCGTGCATTTGTATTGCCCAGACGGTCGTGGGTCGACAATCTTGGTCTCTGATGGGTAAGATAGATACCGTGGAGTAGGCGGATTACTATCTCAGGTGCCGACTTACATACATAAACATAATTGCACGGTAGCACGTACAGCACCTAACTCTATGCTTAATATTGTATTGTTAAGATGTTTGTCCGCATTGCCTCGTTTCGTTGCCTTGCCTTATTGGCGATAAGGATCGGTGCGGGGAAATGACCCCTCAACAGCCTGCAACATGTCGTAATAGGACATGACCGTACGGCCCGCTCCTCAATGGCGGGAATGCACAACGACAAAAAGGTTGACCTTGGATCATCACGATACCAGAGCCGCTGATCACGGGTGTGATGATGAATTGACTGAATCCTCATGCATCATCGCTGCCAACGGTGCGCTGACATCATCTCACATGTCAATGGGTGGGCATTGTTACGAAGCCTGGGAGTGGTGGGGGGAAAGGAGGGAGGCCAAAATAGACAGGGAAATCTACAATTGAGTGAGAGGTAGACGAGACCGCTGTCTTATTATATTATATATATATATATTTATATACACATATACATATATATTGTTTAATCCTTCGAGGTGCAATGGAGGTGGGTGAGAGACGTTGTGGTGGTCTCTTTGCGATCCCGTGCAATGACGACGTCATGGCCTCATGGCTTCAAACGCAGTCATGGCGATGTCAAGTCTTAAGGTACCAGCTTCCAGTCCCCCCAGAGAACGTCTACTTCTCCATAAGAGGTGTCTTTCATTCTCACTATCTTTATTCGCAAACCCGTGAACTCAACTCGACTACGAGTAGTGTGTGAGTGGGTGTAATACTCCCTTTCCCCTGTGATTACTTGCGGGTTGGAGTCTCGGCAGGAACGGAAAAGGCACGCCTGCCGGGTTGATCGCATCTTGTTCCCTACTCCTTGCGATTGATGAAGTGACTGATTGATTAGTTAATTGATTAATTACCCACTTGGTAGCGGTAGTGCCTGCCTTCCGTATATCAAACGACTGCTTGCGACGGTTTCTTGCGCAATATCTGCCCCGCCACCCCACCTTCATTCTCTCTGTCTTTCTCAACGGCAGAAGTGATTCTCCCATCCATCCTTCTTACCCCTCTCGACCGTATTTCCACCATGGCTAGTCCAGCACCCAATCTCTACAGCTTCCCAAATACCGATGATCTGGCCAAACAACTGAGGCCGTACATCATTCGGAACCAGAATGCCGCACTGAGCCGCCACGATACCTTCCGAATTGCCGTGTCCGGTGGTTCTCTCCCAACCATTCTCGCAAAAGCCCTTCTGGCTCCGGGAGACGGAACTCCCGACGATACCGCTCAGTTTTCCAAATGGCACATCTTCTTCGCTGACGAACGCGCGGTGCCTCTCGACCACGAAGATAGCAACTACCGCCTGTTGAAGGATGAACTGTTAAGCAAAATCCCGGTTGAATTGGGCGCTCCGAAAGTGCACCCTATCGACCCTGCCCATGTCGACGACGAGGATCCCCAGGAGCTAGCAGATCTGTACCAGGAGGAGCTAATGCGCATCTTCGCCTCCAAAGACAGCGTCAAATTGCCCGTCTTCGATCTTATTCTCCTGGGATGCGGCCCTGATGGTCACACCTGCAGTCTTTTCCCCGGTCATGAGTTGTTGCGTGAAAAGGACTCCTGGGTCGCTCCCATCAGTGATTCACCCAAGCCGCCTCCGAAGCGTATCACTCTCACCTTACCCGTTGTCACGCATGCTGTGAGCATCGCCTTTGTCGCTACCGGTGGTGGAAAGAAGGATATTATGAAACAGATTTTTGATGCGGAAGAGGGGCGAAGCCTTCCCTCCGCTCTTGTCAACCAAGGCGCTGGGGAGAAAGCGAGCTGGTTCACTGACCACGCTGCTGTGGATGGAGTGACTTTTCCCCGACGAGGAAGCCTGTAACGAAGTGGATGATCGCACCATCAGAAAATGTCAGGATGAAAACAACAGGTGGGACAACTGTGACACGATCGCTCTGCCTGAAAGCTTCCGAATAATCTAATACGAATACGCTGTGTTGATGAAGGGGAAAGCATGGAAGGGTCGCTTGTCTTGACCATTGGCTGGGTCTATTGTCCTGGGTGTTTTATTCGATCTCCTTATATGAAATTACTTAGTTCTTCGGAGGTTCTATTCCCATGTGCTCGTCAAAAGTTTGTGTTATCATTATGTCTCTGGTATTAGAGACAGCTCTTCTAGTTTAATGACGGAGCAGTAATGACCTTCCAGATCACTCCTACGGGCATATGGTGTTGCAATGTATGCGTAGCACATATCCATGCAGTATATTTTGGCTGTTGAATTGTTGTCAGGTTTAAAAAGACGGAGAAAGTGGACAACTTGACATTGTTTGCTCGCTCATAAGAAACCCAATCGATCGATCGATCGTTGACTTCCGCCCGTGCGCCAAGCGTCGAGTCGATCTCAGCTCGAGTGACCGCTAGTTGACCCCTCAATCTATCTACGACAACGGACCCTTGTTTGATCACGATACTTCTGAGATTAACTAGTCTAATGAAGGACCGAATATTCAGCAACAGAGATAACAATGCCCATACCTACACGTTCGCTTTCGCTCCGAGAACCCCGTAAGCCGGTTAGTGTCGTATCCACCCACCCATTCATGCTCCCTTGCCTTTTCAATGTTTATCTCCCATGCGGCCTTGCCATTTTCCTTGCGACAAGATGTGCTATCCCTCGCATACTATGTTTTCATGGACTCTGACATCCTCGCTTTAGAAGCCCTCGAATCTAGGATGTACAGGCGCTACCAAGACCGTGTCAACAACTACTGCCGTATCTTCAAATCCCCCGACAAATGGTCCCGACAATGCCGCCCGGAATAAAAGCCTCTTGCCTGTCCGTGATGATGGACGTCCCGCGGGAGTTTCACGGCTCCAACAGCCTCAAGAAAGTAGACTTCCAGAGCGAGGGACCAAGCCGGTGCAGAAAGCCCAGCAACAGAATGGACGTTCGCCTGAGCCGAACGGTATAGCTCGTCGTCAAAGCTTGATTCGACGTAGTCCGCTGAGAACTACTACATCATCATCGGCTAAGGCACCTCCCGTCGCGTCTACGACTCCAAGGAGGACTACACTCGCACAGGGACTATCCTCTCCATCTAAACAGGATGCAGAACCCCAGCAGAATGACCGCTCAACCTCACCCAAGAAAACGAACATGCCGCCTCCTCTACGGCCCGTCAGATCTACCTCCTTAAGGCAGCCGGCGAGCTCGAGTACCGGCGCAGGCTCTTCGGCGACGTTGAGGGGCCACGTGCGACATCGCAGTCAAGTTACAACATCGGTCCCGGGTCAAGGGTCCAGGAAACTTGAGTCTCCGTCACCGTCTACGACGACCCTACTGACAAGGGCTAATTTCACCACCTATCAGCAGCACTTCTCGCCGAAGAAGACTATGGACAAGCCGGTAGCCGCACATCAGTCTGGCAGCCCTGTAGGGTTAGACCCTTCATTGATTCCTTCGTCACGGCCGGAAATTGCAGCATTGCAGACAGAGCTTCTCCAACTGAGCCTTCTCCATCAGTCTGCCCTTCAGCAGGATGCTGAGTGGAAGACCAAGGTTGAGGGACAGCTGCGCACTAAATACAACTCGGTCGCAGAAAGGTACCAGCGCATGATAGTTGAAGAGAAGGAGTATCAACGACGGCTGAATGGGCAGGCATTGCAGGGTTGGCTCGGGAACTCTCGTGAGCATAATGGACAGCAGCGTTTTGCGGAGCAGATCCAAGTACTCTCACAAGTGATGCAGGAGGTGTCGGATTTGAGTGACAGCCTGACAGAGATATACATCGACTGTGCAGAGATTTGAAGGATGGTTCCAACAAGCGACGGAGATCAAGGATTTCCGACTTCAACAGGGACGACCTTCCGATCATACGGTTTTTATCGACCCTATCGACACGGCCTGGAAGGAGGAAGTCTACGCCATGACCATGAAGTTGGAACTAAGTTCAAGGCGGCTAGAAAGTCTCGACATTCTGGGCTACGGCGAGGTTGAGCGACTGAATAATTCCGCGCTCCTCCGGATGGTGAAAGGATTGGACGAGATGATCAAATTAATGGTTGCCGAACTGAGTGTCATTCGTAAGATTGAGGCCGACATAATGAGGTCGGAGAAGCAATGGGTTAGTCAGCTTGCGCGGCAGTTGATTGCAACGAAGCCGCCGCCACAAGAGAAGGCACCGAGACTAGGAATGTGGAGACAGGCATCCTTAAAATCATAGCATGACCGTGGCATATGTGATTGACTCAGAAGAGGTGGAGGACATCTCTCGCATAGCTGGCTGAAGATCACTCATATCTCTCCGACAACGAAACTAAAACAACAACGAAATTAAAAAAAAAAAAATAGCTTATGAGAGAAAGGGAGAAGGAAGAAGACGTGAGACTGAACAAAAGCGAGAATACTAAGGCCTGTGCCAGTTATCTCAAACCAAGGAACTTTATCCAGGAACAGATCGAGCTAACATATCCACTTCCAAGTTCAGAATGGGAAAACCTGTGGGCTGGAGCTCTTTGACTACCTGGTAGCATTAGATTATTGCAAACTGGCTTTATACTGCCAGTGTCTTCGGCAAGTTTGCTTGACCCAGATGAGCAAATATTGGGGAGAGCTACGGGGCACACTTCATTTTATTTATTTTATTTTATACACACCCCTTCCCTCCATTCCGCCTCGAATCCTTATTTTCCGGGTATTTGCTGGAAACTGCCTATTAAGGCAAAAATATTTGGAGAAACGGGGCCCTGACAACTTCCTGAATGGTGGAGTTAGTCTGGACATACGGAGTGCTGCAGGCACTAGACGCTGGTTATGACTGTACGGTATCATGAGAATGTTGAGATAATGAACCACGAATAAATACAATGCCCATGATTCATGATTTTGTATTCTGTTGTTTGCTGGCAGTGGTTGACTAATTGCAGTGGTAGTTGGTTAACTAACTAGTTAATCCAGTATTATATCAAACTAGCACGTGAGGGGGGATCACATGGGGACAGACAATTTATAAGAGCTTCTTATGGATTCGGTTATTCCCTTGGAGTCGCACCTTTTTCTAAAAGACGAGTGTAATGTGGCGGGGTGGCAAGATGAAAGTACCTGGGACCTCTATCGAGAAATGGAATACGGGTGAGAGACTATATACTGCTTGGTCCCTGTGGATACTTAGGTAGTTATGTCAGTCCTGATTAGGCAAGTCTTGGCATGCCTGCTGGCGCCACCACGGTTCTCTACTTCCCTACTTTTAGGTGATTACTGTACAAGTTTCTTTCGAAGAGGATATGTCCGTGAAGCAGTTTGTATCCATGATCATAACCGGATCCTTGCCCAGCCGTCTTCCCCAGCCAGGTTTATGACGAACCAAACTACTAAAACTGTGGTTCTGGACCGAGTGGAGCGTTTCCCCCTCTCGCTCTGGACCCTCTCCAACCTGTTACCGCTGTCGAAGCTCCTCTTCTCTCCACCCTCTTTTGTCAGATTCGCCTTTCTGACGACATCCTCAGAACAATCTCATCGGAATCTACCTTTTTCCGTCATCATTTCGTGAAGTGAGATTCTATTGGGGATCCAATCCTCCTGTCATCTTTTTTCGGTAGACAGATCAACACTATTGCTGCGACCTCGCCTCATCGCTCTCTCACCTTTCATTTTCTCTTCTCCCCATTTTCTCTTCTGATACGACGCGTCTCTTCTCCCCGTGCGTCTTGGCTGTGGTTGATGCAATATCTGCAGCTGTTTGGTATTGCTTCGCTAGACTGAACCCCCAACCAGCCAGTATGTATTGTGCCGTGGCCTTATATTTGGTATGTTGTCTTGTCGTGTGACGGTGACACTGACGTCACTTTAATAGAAAGCGTCGACCAGAGTCTGCATCGCGCGTAATGTTCCCGAATTCAATCAACTGAATCTTTCTCCGTCTGTCGCCCGACCGTCGACGCAATCATGAAAAACACGTTGTACGAACGCCTCTGGCGGAGGGAATCCGCAGAAACATCGCCCTACTCCAGCATCCGTGGTTTCTATGGGTCGCACGAATGGATGGACGACTTGGACATTGTGAATGAGTTGGGGGGCCATACGGGCTGTGTCAATGCGCTATGGTACGTCGTCGTCGGTCGTATTACCGTCCCCTGATGCGTGGCGTGGGTTGCGATCGCTAGTGGTCGCCTTCTGGGATTCTCTGACACTGATCCTCTGCAGTTGGTCACGATCTGGCCGGCTCTTAGCATCTGGCTCTGATGACCTCCATCTAAACATCTATTCATACCAGCCGGAATCTTTGACCGCCCCTTTCTCGTTGAATACAACCGTCTTCACCGGTCATAGGGCTAATATTTTCTCCGTCAAATTCATGCCTCATTCGAATGACCGAACATTGGTAACCTGCGCAGGCGATCATCAGGTCCGCGTCTTCGACATTGAGCACTCTAGCAACAAGAATGTTGCCGCCACAAATGCGTTCTCTTCTTCCGCCCGAAGTCAACGGTTCAACAACTTCTTCACCAATACGCGGTACTTGAGCGAGGCAAACACAAACACCCGGGTTTACCGTAGCCATGCCGACCGTGTCAAGCGCATTGTCACTGAATCGTCACCATATTTATTCCTCACATGTTCGGAAGATGGCGAGGTTCGCCAGTGGGACTTGCGCCAGCCTTCATCCGCATACCCTAAGCCACGAGGCGGACAGGGCCCTATGGCCTATCGACCGGGAGTGGTACACGATGACTCCAACACACCTCCGCCACTGATTTCATACAAACGGCACCACATCGATCTTAACACCATATCATGCTCCCCAACTCAGCCACACTATATCGCGTTGGGTGGAGCTCATCTCCATTGCTTTCTTCATGATCGACGCATGCTAGGCCGTGACCTCCTTGCGGAAACCGGACATCCTGGCGCCTCACCGAGGATTGACAGCAAGCGTGATGACGAGTCGATGGGACAGGCGACAAGATGTGTACGGAGGTTTGCACCGAATGGCAAGCGTCGGATGAGCCCCCGTGGGACTGGTGACATCACTGCTTGTAAAATCAGCGACGCCAACCCGAACGAGATGGTCGTGAGCTGGTCTGGAGATTATATATACAGTTTTGATCTGATTCGGAGCCCGGATGCAAGTGAAGCAGATCCAACGCGCCAAAAGTCTATCTACGAAACGCCCAGCCCCCGTAGACGACAGAATTCAAAGAACAGAAAGCGTAAGCGTCAAAATGGATCGTCGATGGCATCACGTTCCGGCGGCAGATGGTTTCGGTCTCGTCGTCGATTCGAGGAAGAGGATGATGGCGGTGAATTGGCCTTCCGGGTGCGCTACGGGAATGGAGAACTTGAGGATATCCCGCTGCAGAATTTATCAGAAACCCTGTCGGGCGCGCCAACGGATCTAGTGGAACAAGCGAGGTACTCTGTGTTGAACGAGGCACAAAAGCTTAGTATGCGGATTGCCAAAAGTCTGGTGAAGCTTCGCAAGGCCCTCTTTTCTCCAGGCCCGCTTTCCGAAGACAGCGTGCCTTTGGCCACACCGGACTTGACACCGTATGCTGAATCTTTCTCAAATGCTCTGACGGAGGCGTCAGCGTACTTACCTCAAATGGATGAGGTCATTCGAACCTGGAGGTATCCTCTCAACCCCACTCCGGACGTCGTGGGCTTCCAGCAATCTCTCCGCCGGAATCGTGAGTCGAGCTGGAGATTTGTCCAAGCCGCTGGAACATTGGCACGAGTCCTGGGAGGTGAAGTTGGGGATGATCTCGAAGAACAGGCACCCGATGTAGCCAGATTCCAACAAATCACGCCAGCACCAGGGGAGAATAATGCCCTCGAACGTACGTCGCAGTTCTGCTATGACTTTATGAAGGCAGTCTTGCTGTGGGTTGAAGGGGGTCGTGAAGCCTTGCTTGCAGGTTTCAAGCGTGACTCCGCCCATCGACGCAACAATGCCCGATATCCGATCTCAGAATCAGCGGACGATAGTGCCATCGAAACGGTATTGCTCCCGTACCTCCAAGGGCTTGCGGGCGAAACGCCCGTGGTGAATATCGATGCCTCTAGGTTTGAACATGATAGGAGCCGTTTCATAAGTCCGTCACAGCATCAAATAGTGGAGGCGTTTGGAAAGGCTCTCACGCGGCCACTTACAGACTTGGAAGATGATGCTGCCCCCAGTGATGAAGACGATGAGTCTCAGGAACCCCGGGGCACAAGTCGACCAGCGGCTAAGAGCTTCTGGGCTTTCAAGGTATGCCGAGGGATCCTAATGGAGGCTGGTGATGGTGTGAACTACGAGTTCGTTAATCGAGCCTTTGGTGGGGTGCGCACAACGATAGAGGATGAATCGGATAATAGTGCAGAACCCGAGAGATCCCAGGAAGATATTGACCCCAACACTGAAGAGGAAACAATCCGAAGCGTTCGCTTAACACTCAACGGTGAGCCGTTATTGGCTGAAAGAACACTCGGCTCCTCTGAAGCCGAAGCAATGAGCACTCGAGAAACTTCCGTCGATGGTGATGCGGAAGAAATTGATAGGAGCTTCTTCGAACGGCAAACCCAGGATAGCGAAGGTGAGGAAGTCGCTTCCAGCAACGTCGGTGACGAGGATGATAATGACGAGGGGGAAGACGAGGATGAGGACGATTTTGACGCCACGCTAGTCAGTTCTTCTGATGACGAAGCCGTGGAAGCGGAAGAGCGTATGCTGCGAGAGTACGGCATTCGGCGGACAAGGAGAGAGGTTGTTGGCCTTCATATCCCTTGTTCTTCGCACACGAGGGTGTATAGGGGGCATTGCAACGTCAAGACCGTCAAAGATGTGAACTACTTCGGGCTCAACGACGAATACGTTGTAAGCGGCAGTGATTCCGCTCATTTATTTATCTGGGAGCGGAAAACGGCCAAATTGGTCAATATTCTCGAAGCTGACAGCGAGGTTGTAAATGTTGTGCAGGGTATGTTGACTTGCACGGCCTGGGACGTCACGTTAATGATTCTTTGCAGGGCACCCGTACGAGCCGACGATTGCAGCGTCCGGAATTGATAATACTATCAAGATTTTCTCCCCCGACCGGCGTGCCCAGGAGGACGCTCGGCGTGGAATCAATATTTTGGACCCGGATAATGCCGCCAATACGTTGGGCCCTAGTACTTCTAGGATCGGTGGCCTCCGGAGCCGCAGGCGTATGCACGACGCCTATCGGATTATGAGCCAGAATGATGTGGACCGGCAAGGTGGGATGGACGAGGCATACATCACGGTGCGCTGGTTTCTAATTCCCTTCTAGCCTAGTATGATAGAATCTGATGAAGTGAGCACCAGAGAGAGATGCTCGCGCGACTCGCTGTCAATTTGAGGCGTCAGCAGAGTGCGGGGGAAGCTGAAGACGCTACCTTTGTTTTGCAAGACAACTGCGTCGTAGGTTTCACTCTGGGTCCATTTAAAATCCATCAGTCCCCTTGCTTACCGTGCCCTAGATAATGTGATTAGACCAATCAATTGGGTGTTTGTCGAATCGGTGCGGCTACCTGGTTGTTTCCCACTTGTTGGGAAGAATTTTCCGGACTCCCTTCTTTATTGCTATAAATAGACTGTTGGTTTGACCTGGTCTATGCTTACAGTCCTTTGTTTATGACTGGCGTATGGTTGATCTCTAAAAGGCACACAGTTTATTCATGATGAGTGCGAGAATGACTGACGATGATCCATAATCCATGATCAATGGTCCACCTCGTAGTCGTAGAAGAGGTTTTCCAGCTTCCTTGCATGGAGGCACTAGAGAGTGAGAGATTTCAATCAATTCCACTGGACTGAAGCGACCAAAGTCACTATTTCGGAAATCTTGACTCTGAAAGAGAAAGACAGGTGATCTTATCTTCACGTGATGCCATTGGTCCCCCGCATTTTTTTTTTTAAGTTTTATATACTCTCTCATTCTCTCTATCCATCCCTAATTGAATAAGAACCGAGTACAGACTTCTCGTCCCTGTTCCTACCAATCCCATCCCTCATAATGCAAGATTTTCTCCAAGAGCGCTTTGACACAACCAGCAAACTCTACAACGACCCCCACAATCCCCAACGCCATTACGAAAGAGGATTAATCCATGAGCGCTTGGGGTTTGCCGATCTCGCCTCAGCCGATGCATACCGTGCCCTTTCATTATTAGAGTCAATTGTTGATCCGGACGGGTGCGAATTTCATGCCCGACGGAGGATAGAGTCGGCTGATGCCAACGGACAGGAAGACGACGATGATGACGATAGTGCATACGCCCTGATAGCCCAAGATGAATATGACGCATTGATTGGTGATGTTTATTCGCTGCTCGTTCGGAGTTTGGTCAGTTGTGGGTGTTTTCGCGATGCGTATGAATTCTGCGTGCGCGGCCAAGCTTTACTAGGCGATAATGGTAGCAGTGACTGGGGGAAGGCCCTCCAACAGCAGATGGACATCATCAAGAAGATCTATATCTCACGACGACCGGGATCAGAGACGTCCGATAAAGTCCAAGTGGATCCGGGTGCTCTGAATGCCCAAGGGCGTGCCCGCAGAGTTCTATACCCGTGGAACGAGCACGAGCCGGACAGAAAAGCGCCCGAAACCCTGCGGTTGTTGAACGAACAATTGAAGGGTGTGGCACCCAAGTGCGAAGTGAGAGCCGTAGCCCTCCCGCTGCTGCATGGCACCGCCGAAAGCAGTAGTCCCTACAGCAACAACCCAGACGAGGTCTCCGTCCAGCTTGGCCTCTTCGCCAAAGAGGACATCGCCCCCGGCGAGATCCTCCTTCACGAGACGACCCTCCTGACCGCCACGAATCGACTCCACGATGACCTCTGCGATGCCTGTAATGCCCCCCTTCCGGACCTCGCTTCCGAAAACCCCCCTGTGGCCTGCTGTGGCTGCTCCGACGACATCATTTTCTGCTCCCAGACATGCCACGACCAAGCGCAACGGATTTATCACGGCGCCGTCTGCGGCCTCATGGGCAGTCTCGGATCCATCGGAAAGGACATCCCAGACCCCAAAGACAAGGCAGACTACCTCTACCTCCTCCTCGTCGGTCGTGCTATCGCCATGGCTGCCACCCAGGACGTGCATCCGCTCGATCTGCCGGAAATTAAATACATTTGGGGTGACTTTCACGACCTGGACCTGTCCTCCCCTCATGGTTCAGGGGAAAATGATGACTCCGCCTCGCTCCCTTTCTCCTTCCACCTGAACATCCTCCAACCCATGCGCATCCTTGAGGAGATGGAACTCGACCCGTACACCGTCCTCCCTCTCTACGACACTTGGGTCCTGAATACCCTGTATGCTAAATTCCGCGGCACGGCTTCCGGCCGTCTCTCCAAGTGGGACGGTGGCCCGGAGCTCTGCGCCGTGCATCCGCTCTGGTGTCTCGCAAACCATTCCTGTGATCCGAACGTGCGTTGGGAATGGGGTGGGGAGATCACCTTCCGTGCGCGATCTGCGTCTGAACGGCCCATCTGGAAGAGGAAGACGAAGACATCGTCAGGGACGGCGATCCAGGAGACGAAGACAACGTCCGGGCGCTGTGAGGGTATCAAGGCCGACGAAGAGATTTGGAACCATTATTGTGATATCGGGTTGGACGTGAAGGAGAGGAGAGAGTGGGCGAAGGGCGCTTTGGGTGGTCTCTGTCGTTGTGAGAGGTGTGCTTGGGAGGCCGGCGAGTAATATCGTCCTTGGTGGGGTTTATCTACTGTATAGATACAGATCTTTGCTTGGATGGCTGGTGTGTTTTTGGTGTTGGATAGACACATACCCTTAGATGTTGATAGAGTATTGTTTCTGGATGGGAGTGAATTTTTGATAGATGCATGTATATAGTCTATAGATTTTATTAGATCAGTTGAATATATCTGTGGTCTCGTTCTTTCTACCTAATCCATATGATTCCTAATTGCAAGGGTAACGTATAAATACACCTAAATTCCGAGCCTGAATCTTTGAATTGCCCACAAACACTGAAATAAGAAGCCCTCATCATCAATAACTATGGCACTACTATTACGTGCTTTTATCCCCACCCTCTGGCCAAGCTGCTTCACTTCCCACATTCAAGCAAAGTCCGCGGCGCGGGGTCGACGAGGCGGGGTCCTGGATCTAGAAGGCGAGCGGGAAAAAGAACGAGAATCTCCCCTCCGTCTTTGTTCACGCTTAGGCGGCGGGCGAGGAGAACGGAATTTGGGATCACCCCGAGGACGATGGGCTGGAGGCGAGCGCCGGGGAGGACTACGCGAGACGGACCCACGTCGCTTGCTGGGTGGAGTCGGCGACCGGGATACTGATGAGTAGCGTCTGACTCGCTGGCGTTGAGGTGGCGACGGGGAGCGTGAAGGAGACCGCGAAATGCTTCGACCTCTGCGACCCCGGTTGCGAGGGGGAGTAACAGACCGAGATGGAGACCGGCGGGAAGGGTATGGGCTCACGCTCCGAGCAGGTCGGGAATCATAGGAACGAGACGACCTCCTGCGGTTGACCGGCGAGCGAGATCGACTATAGGACACAGAGCGCCGACGGCTTCTCGACACGGGAGATCGGGACCATGACGGTGTGTAGCTATAGCTCCGGCGAGAAGAACCGGAGGCAGAGCGGGTATAGGATCGTCCCCGGTTGGCCGATCGTCCGCGACCACGGCTTCGCGAGGGGGAACGGGAGTAGGAATAGGAGCGGGCGCGGGAGTGACCGCTGCAGGTCGAGCAGGAACGAGAGCTGACGGATTCCACGTCGGATTCCGGGCTTGCAGCACGGGCAGGGAGAGCGGGAACTGTGGGCTTCGGGAGGTTCTTCAAGTGTTCGCGCAAGTCCTCCGTCAGAATACCGAAGCCGATACTCGTGAAGTAGTTGATCGAGAAGCGGGTGCTGCGTGGATTGTCCAGCGGGAAGAGACCCTCGAAGCTCGGGCGCAGGATCTCATCTCGCATGCGCTCGTGCAGTTTCGGTAGACCGAGATGCTCTCCCAGATCCTGGAAGAGGATCTTAATGAAGATACGGCTGCTCGAAGTCGTTTCCTCCTCGTTCAGGTGGATGATCGACATAACATGCCAGCCGATGGCATCGTTGCCGAGCATGTGGCCAAAAAAACGAGCAATGTTGCGCAACCGATTGGTTTCGTATCGATGGATGGTATCGTAGTATTTGGCAAACGCCGCTTCGAAGAGGTCTGACCAGAGACGATTGATCTTCGAAAACCTTTCCCCAATCAACCCGTAGAACTTCGAGTATGTCCGTTCCTGCGAGCAACACTCAATGATCATGGACGGGAGCTCTGGCTCCAGGCCAGGGGGCAGTGAGATTTTCATGAGTTTGTGGCAGCATTCTTCGAAATCTATGCTGGACATAATCGTCAAGTAGATCGTTCGCCGCAGGTTGACCAGATCGGTATTGCTTTGGTCCTTAATATCCATCTTCTGCTCTTCCTCGGGCTCCTCATCTGAGCTCTCGTCGGAGTCGTCTTCATCTTCCTCGTCGTCGCTACCCTCACCAAGGATCTCGGCTTTCAATTTCTTGTAAATGTCTTCATGTTCCTCCCATTGAGCATCGTATTTGAAGATATTAAGGCTGTCTTGAGTCTCGATCTCGTCATCCAGGCCAACACGGTGCGTGATCTGGTCTTCCTCCTCCACGAGATCAAGCTCATCCTTAATCGCCGGGTTGTCCTTGTACTTGTCCTTGCGGACCTGGAACAGCACTTCAATCATGTACTGCACTCGTTTGTCGATATCGGCTTCATGCAGAATATTGCGGAACTGGTCAAATACCGCCAAGGCGATAGGGCTACTCATCTCCTCCAAATGTTGCCCAACCTCCCTTGTGAGGCCCACCGCGATCTCTACGCTGTCATCCGTAGGCTTGTGGAGTAATAGCAAAAGGATCTGAGCCGCCAGCATTTCGTGCACGACCTGTTGGTTGCACAGATGCGCGATAAACGTCGTCGAGGATATGCAGACCGCTTTATCGTTTCTTTTGAACGCTTTGCGAAACTGGACGATCAGACGATTGAGGAGCAATTCACCCACTTGGGGCAATTTGGTGTTAACAATGGCGGCCATGGCAGCATAGATCGAGGTGAATGGCAAGCTCGCCGCCTGAGCCTTCATAATGCTCCGGCAGAACAAACCACGACCGCGAACGAGGTTCTCGCCGAAAAGCTCCGGGACAATAAATTTTATGTTAGATACGTTGACTTTGTTGATGAGGCCGTTGATCGATTTCTTCAACGCTTCCCATGCCATACGCTGATATTCCTTGCTGGTCTTGTCCGTGATCTGCGCCTGCAACGCACGTAGCCGGGCTGGAGGGATATAGGTACCACCCGATCGCATGTTGGAGAGCTTCTCATACTCGGCTTTGGCCGCAGCTTGCTTCTCCTCTTCCGTCATCGGTTTTCGTGCCGCCTCCTGCTTCTCATATTGGCGAACTCGCTCCGCGAGCTGGCGCTCCCTCTCCATCGCACGCTCAGGGTCGACACGGGGCGCATGACCGTCTTCCTTGAGGGAGTCACCGGGCGGCGACCGGCGACGGTTTGGTGAAGGGGAACGAGAAGGAGGAGAACGTTTTCGTGACGCAGAAGGCTGGGGAGAGTACGACGTGCCTGGTGGAGGGGTGGGCACTCGCACGGCCGACTGCAACATAACCGGATCTGTCATATTGCTCTGGAGTATCCGCACGTACTATTTCCCCCCGGGATGTGCAAGTAGCTGCGATGTGACAGCAGCGACAAGGCGCGAAGACCTACGTTGGAAGTCCAGACAAGAGCCGCCGAAAGAGAAAGGAATGTCTTAGCGTCTGGGCACGTGACGCGGAGCCAAGCTGCGACGGCGGCCTGTTATGCCATAAGATGCAGCAAACAAGCACTTCTCTCCGTCGTGCATCGCGAGTGCGAATCCCAAAATTTCTCTGATCACTATGGTATGATGGCCCCAGTCTCTAATGATGGCAGTTGAGATTCTGACTTAAGACTACACCGCAGCTGGGACAACTCGTGGGATCCGCCATGCTCTTGGCCGCCACTGCCATCTTTCTGTACTACACGGCATGGACTCTTTTGATGGTATGCCCTACGTTTTCCCCCCCTTATCGACAGCGGACCTTACTAACTTGGTTCCCAGCCCTTCGTTGACGATGGTCATCCTCTCCACAATCTGTTCCCACCTCGCGTATATGCGATTCGCATACCCGTTTTCCTCACTCTGCTGGGTTCGGCCGTGGTTGGCACGTTTATTGGGATTGTAATGATCAACAGCAACAAGAAGAAGGCGGCCAAGGCCAAAGCGGCCGCAAAGAAGAAGACTTGAGCTTTGGGTGATCGACTCGGTGCCTAGGGGAGAAAGAGTACCTAGGAGTATAGGTGTGTGCAGGAGAGAGGTTGGGCAGGATTGCCGAATTGGAACCGTGGTTGCCACTATTATACCTATTGTATGGATTGTAACAGTATTTTATCCTTTTCTTCCGGGTGATTTCTCCGTTGTAGAATTACGCCACTTTGCCAGCAAAGCATGCCACTCGAGCGTTGCATTGACCCGGCAAGGGGAGACCGAGAACAGATCTATCGAACCACCGGTGTCATATTTCAGTCACTGCACCTCCGCATACCAATGACAGGTCGGGGCCTTACAGCTGAAGGCTGTGCAGACCCGTGACCTTTGTGAGTGTACCGCCCTGCCTATTTCCA
This sequence comes from Aspergillus tanneri, assembly GCF_003426965.1. NCBI lineage: Eukaryota > Fungi > Ascomycota > Eurotiomycetes > Eurotiales > Aspergillaceae > Aspergillus > Aspergillus tanneri. Next base: position 2,826,851 of record NW_022984632.1, read on the forward strand.
ATCCTAGCATCCCGCATCCCCCGAGTGGCGGCTAGACCCGGACCAGCCATGGAATACAGTAAGAGATCCAGGTCGTGATTTCCCGTGGCCAAGTGGTGCAGCATCTATGGCTTGCACCATTCCAAGGAGATCACGTGGAAGGTCACCCATGTTCGAGACGCGTGCTGTTTGCAGTGTTTGTCTCAAACCCTCATGCTGATAGCACGGAGGAGCCCCCGATTGCGTATTCCATCGGCGCGCTGAGTGATCTGGAGAGGGAATGGATGATGAATGCATGAATAGATAGATGAATGAACAAAGAATGACCAAGGAGTCCATGGAAGAGTAAAGGCTGCTGGAGTGCCTGACTATCCAGTGGAGGCAGATGGTATTCCTCCCAGGTCATGCTTCAGGCTCTCTTGAACAGCCAATGATCACTGGTTCCTGGTCATGTGGCAGCCTGGGTGAACCTTACAGCGCCGCTCCATAGGGAGGTACGGCGACGGTACTTCCCACAATAGGGGAGTCTGTCGTCATTGCCTGAGTTCCCAGAAAGTACTAGTCCTGATTGATAGGCCTTACCCCCCCCTCCGAGGATAGGAGATAAGTCAGCCCCCCAATGGAGATGTCATGCTCCTGACCTGAATTCCCCTCCCCCTCTCTCCTTCTCTAGCTTGTCTGTCTCTCGACTCTGTTTTCTACTCTACTTATCTACCGTATCATTTATTGCGTGTCATTTATTGACACAACTCTCCTCACAGTTCAACCGAGCCCCAGCTCCTGCCTATCGAAGAGAGACAACCCCGGTATAAGCTGAGCTTCCGTGTTGTCTACTAGGTACCTACCTACCTTCTTTCTACAGCCCTCGGCGTATCAACGAGTCAGTATACTCCCGATACGCGGTCATCACTGTCCTGTATCTATTCCCTCATCTGCATCGCATACACACCTTTCGTGTCCTCAGTACAAATAAGTGGCGTTTCTTTCAAGTGTACGTCCCCCACGCCGGATGAGTCATGTCGATCCATGTTGACGGTGAAGTGCTAGATTGCAGCCTTGCTCCGATAACGTCAGAGATCCTCGGGTGCTTTTGTCCGTTGGAACGTTGTTAGTTCTCCCGTTCTCAGACCTCGCGAAGGGTCTTGAGAGCGGCTATCCTTGCTGAGGTTACCTTGCCTCTGAGGAGGCAACCCTTCATTTGAATGCCCCCGGCAGCTTCGGACGACTTGTTCCGCCAGAAAATCCAAGGCGTCAGTGACACCAGCCCAGTCCCGGAGGGTCTCAATCGAACCAACCCAGAGAATGAACTGGGTGGAAAGAGCAAGAAGAAAGGGAAAAACGGCTCTAAGGGGAAAACAAAAACCGCCCAATCTGCAAAGCTACCTCCTGAAGACCTGTAAGTATTCACCGGCTCCTGCTAAAAAGGTTTCGCAATCCAAGGTGACAGGTCGCTGATCTGAGCAATGCATAATAGCAGGATACCCCTCCCAGCCGAACCGTCCTCTTGTCCAGATCCTCCACTGGAGCCTCAGGCTGCGAACAATAATATTGGTTTAGATGCACTTGACGCCTTCGGAGAATCGCCAGACAATGATATTGCCTACCGCACAGATAGCTGGGCCAAAGCCATCCCTTTTGGAAAGAGTCCCCCAACCGATGTCATTGACGGTGAACTCGCCAGTGGTTCCCCCGCAGGGTTTTTAACCCATCCCGACAGAGGTGGTTTCAGCAATCCTTCCTCGGCATCTCCCGGGACGAGGCCTCCTAGCTATGGGACTGGCTATAATTCGTCCAGACAGCCATCGGCAGATAGGCGGAAGAGTCACTCCGTCAGTGGTCCATTTAGCCATCAGATTCCGTTACCCCATTTGCCGCAGGCCCATTTCTATGGTGCTCCGGGTATCGACCTGCCGTTTTTCTCAGGCCAGAATCGATCGTCGACGGAGGATTGCTACTCTTTCTGCGCCTTCGACACAATCTCTACTCCTTCGTCCAAGATGCCGAGAATGGGTGGCAACGTTCTCCTTGTCGGCGGTGATGGCACATTGGAGATTCTCGCCATCGAGGCTCGCAAAATTCGTCTTGTTGGAAAGCTGAGTGGTCTTAGTGGCCGGGTGATCGAAGCCAAGATACTACCTTGTAGTTCATTGAATGATCCGTTTTCGTCGTCGAGACCACATGTCGCTGTCATCATCCATGGGCCCTCCGGATCCTCAGATGAGGAATCCCATACTCCCTCTAATGGCTCGGAAACGAACGAAGCCCAATCTGTCTCCGTTGGACGGCAACTACCTGCTGAGAAGCGGCCAAGCAAAGAGGACGCTAGGCTCTATCAAACCCGAGTTGAGGTGTATTCACTCCGAAGTGGAGACCACATTACTGCCCTTTTCGCAACCCAACCAACACCGTGCTTCGAGAACATTCCTGGGCTGCCGGTGTTTGCGCCATCGCCGGTTGGAAACCTAAAGCTTTTTGCCAGCGGTAACCATGTTGTTCTGGCATCCGGTGTCAGTGGCGAGGTATATATTTATAGCATGAGCGGATATCGATGTTTGGGGAAGACGTGGACCAGCATTCAATCGAAGGAAGCTCGGCGCTACTCGACATCGTCCGGCTCCACTGATCCAGATGGGTCCCGGAATGACTCCCCTCACGTGGCAGCTAACAATGACCATCCGATAATTGCCCTCGAGGGGAGATGGTTGGCAACGGTTCCACCGTCTTCAACGTATAGGGCATCTCTTCGGGGGACAGTTCCTGCATCCTTAATCCGAGGGAAAGTATTCGGACTGGAAACCCGCAGCCCAACATCAAAACCGGCAGCTACAAGTGCGACGGATGCAGGTGAGGGTGAGAGCTTCCTTGATAAGGTAGCCCGAGGTGTAACACAGGAACTCGTGCGGGGTGCGCGTTGGATGGGCGACCAGGGACTCCAAGCATGGAATAATTACTGGAACAAGGAGCAATCGCAAAGTCCAGCTCTGCGACGCTCTCCTCACATGGTGGACTTTCCTCAACATGGATACAATGCATTCCCGCCCACACATGCCCAAGACACTCAGTCTGGCACGGCCACTGAACCGGACCTGGTTTCGGTCCTAGATTTGAAGAAACTTGAAGACAGTGGTGAGATAAAGAACACTTCACATAACCCGGTCGCCGCGTTCCAGGTTCCCAACGGCTGTAGTTTCCTCTCTTTCTCGCCGAATGGGTTGATGTTATTCACAGCCAGCAAAAAGGGTGATGTCCAATATGTCTGGGATCTCATGCAAGGCAAGTATTGTCGAGCAGGGGCGTTCTTATCTGATGATTCGACGACACCATGTGCAAATGTGCGCCAGATTGCGCGGTACGCGAGGTTGACAACCTCTCACATTGTTGACGTGATCTGGTGCCCACCAACTGGAGACCGGCTGGCAATCATCACCCGTAATGGGACTGTGCATGTCTTTGATTTACCGCGGAGTGCGTTTCAATGGCCTCCGTTCCGTCGGGCTCGACCACCGCCGAGCAAATCGCCTGCCAACGATTTGCCTGCGGACGAGATTTCGGACCGCACGAGCACTGCCAACCCTCTCTCGGCTGCATTCAAACTCGTCGGCGGCAAGACACAGCCCATTCTTGCGGCCGTCCGAGGTCGTACTCCTTCGGCGAGCGCCGCTTTTCCGGCCGTGGGTGGATTCGGCCTCTCGTCGTCCGCTGGAGTCATGAGCGGGAAGGCAGTGGCCGCTGGCCTCAGCAAGTCCGTGGGGGCAGCTACCGGGACGGTCATTACACTTCGACATGCGGGTGAGAACCGGCTACATCTTTCGGGACTCGCCCGTGACCCTGCGGCCTCTCGTGTGACCTGGATCACCAGCAAGGGCCAGGCATTCCTGGGCCTGGTGAACAGTGGATTCTTCCGGCTGTACCGGGTCCGGCGCTCAGTGTCAGCCAACAAAAACCGCCAATATCAGTCGGTCATCGGGGGCAAAGAAAACGAAATTCGACTGCCTGCGAACATGCAGACCGTTTGCGGCGCCATGCCCGTTGGCGCGCCCAACCCCGAGCCGACCATACATGCATCTTTAGCTTTGCCATCATTGACTTCACGGCCGTCTCCTGCGTCCAAGCTCAAGTGCCAGCCACTCTCCCAGGCGGAGATCGAGACCAACGCACCGTACCAGCCATTCCACACCGATCAGAGGGTGAATCTGTTCATCTATTCGGAGACCGGCAACGAGACCGGCGACGCGGACGATTCGCTGACCTCAGTGCCCACGGGCCCGTGGGTCTTTGGAGACAGCATGCCGATGTCCAAACTCCATGTGCGTCCCTATAGCGGGGGTGGCAATGATGATGGCAACCATGACGATGTGATGTATGAAACCCAGCCGGGGTTCGGGGGAGAAATGGAGAATCTCATTAGCCTTGGGAACAGCACGGGCCACGTCGAAGAGGTCGTCATTACCACGCGTCGCAAGAAGAAACATTCTTGCCCGTTCCCTTCGACCGGTACTGGAGGGGATGATGGATTCTTCGAAGACGACTGTGAAGTGCTGGACTTTGCTCGAGACCGAGTATGACCGTCTTTTTTCCTATTGTTGCTTTCTTTCTTTTTTTATTTTTTTGTTTGATACATTATTCCGGAGGACTTTTGCTGAACAGAAATTGGGTAATATGCGACACACTAGACTTTTATATTGGGCCCGGAGTTGGAGTATTGGGATGCAGTCCACTCACTTGGTTGAAGTGCAAGAAGTAGGTGAGGTGACTGCACACTTGTTTCTGCTGCCTGGCGCATCTGTATTGCAGCTATATTATTATGATGATTGGCATCCCCCACTGTTACATAGGCACATACCCCGTCCGTGTATTGAGAAACCGATAGACAGGATAATTTCGGAATTTGCAGTTCTTTCACATCGTACGAGATCTCCTACCTATTTGGCGATTGCCATCTCGTCCTCCCACCAGGAGCGAAACTCCAGCAGACGCTTCGTTCTCACGCGGGCCATTTCCCTACCCGTCTGGGTCTTCATCATACCTTCCAGCTTCTCCAGCTTCTCCTGGAAATGCTCAATCGCGTTCTCCATCTCCCACTCGCCCCCCTCCGGGACGAACGTCTTCCCCTGTGCCCCGAGAAACGTAAAGCAGCGACCAATCCCCACAGCCCCTATCGCATCCAATCGATCCGCATCCTGCACAATCGCCAATTCTGGATATCCATTCTCAATCAACCATCGCACGGCCGCCGGATCCGCGCGTTCCTTGGTATACGAGACATGCGAGACAATGGTCTGTACTTTCTCCGCTAGTTGTCGGTCCGCTCCATGCGAGATCATCACCTGTAGGACCATTTCGTCCGGTTGAACTCTTCTTCCTTCTTTCTTATCTTGGCCCTGATCCTGATCCTGATCCTCATCCTGGTAATTATCTTTTTGAAATCGAAGAACTATCTCCTCCACCTGAGATAGATACTTCCGATCTCCGATATCATGCAATAACCCCGCTAGATCCACCACGCTCGCGTCGTAGAGAATGTTAGTGTCACTGTGGTGGTGGAGTCTTTGTTCGCCAAGTAGAATGGTCCGCGCCAGAGATACCACCCGGTGCACGTGCGCTGGGTTGTGCGATGGGTCGTGCTGTTGCATACAGATTGAGACGAAGTCGGTGAGGGTGGTGAAGAGATTCATTTTCTTTCTTTCTTTTCAATCTCTCTCTCTCTCTCTCTCTCTCTGCGTGTGTGTGTGTGTGTGTGTGTGTGTGTGTGTGTGTGTGTGTGTGTGTTCTATTGGTCTTGGGTGGTTGGGTTGGTAGTGGTGGGAGGTTAATGTGTAGTGGGCTGTGGAGTTGTCACTTCGATTTGTATAAAATAGGTTAGTACGTACGGAGTAGATTGTGCTAAGCTGGCGGTCCCCATCAGTTGACCGGTGCGTTTATCATTTAATTGACTTTATATGGCTGTCTACTACGCATACATGATAGTTTTAGATAGTTAGGTTAGGTCGATAGTCAATCAAGTGATTATTATTATCACAGTAAATGCAGGTAAAAAGTACAAGACAAACTATGTGGTATTAGACCCATCTCCATATCCTATCCTATCCATTTAATCCAGCCAGACTCCCTTGCATTACCTATTCACTCAACCTTGGGTGTCAGTCAATTACAGAGCAAGAGCACCCAGAACCAGACCGACCACACCCGCAGTCGACACGCCCAGCTTCAGAGCCGCCGCGTTGGGTGACTCCGACGCCTCGGAGCCACTGCTGGTACCGGTGCTCGAGCTGGAGCCGCTAGCCTTGGAGCCAGATTCTATCTCTGTATTAGCTTGCTTTTAGAACTAGACAAAAACTTGATCGGACTAGAAAAGAACATACCGCCGGTAGCAGTGCTCTTGCTACCACTGTCGGTCCCCGTGGTCTTGGAGTCATCGTTGGAGCTAGCGTGGGTGGCTTGGGAACCGGAGCCGACCTGGGTGGCCGGGAAGAAGTGGCTGCTGTAGCAGCTGCTCTGGCAGCTGGCATACTTTTCAGTATCGCTGGGTGAGCCAGTGCCCTGGGGACAAGCAGCCACACAGCTGATAGTGTCGTTGGCCTGACTGTCACTGGGGCAGGGGACCTTGTAGCACTGCGCTTTGCAGCAGAGATCCTTGTCGTCACCTGAATGAGTCAGTATGGGTCTGTGAAGTGGAAACTATCAAGAGAGAAAGGGGGGAAAGATTAAGATAGAGTGACGGAGAGAGAACGTACAGCGCTTTGCGCAGGACTCCTGAGCAGTCAGGCTGGTAGAGGCCGCAGGAGGACCGCTGGTGCTCGACTGGGCGACCGCCAAGCCGAGCAGCGTAGTCAGAGCAAGAACGTTGAGCTTCATTTTGACAGATAGATAGATATCAGAAGTGACCGACGAGACGCTGAAAATCAAATAAATCGAAGAATTAATTAAATAATTGAACGAGTGATCAAGGGGGGATGAACGAGAGACGATTGAGAGGAAGAAGGAAGAAGAGAAGAAAGGAGGAGAGAGAAGAGGAGGAAAAGGAAAGGAGAATATGATTGGTATTTATTGGCTTGGGCCATACCCCAAGGAAAGACTTTCAGGCTTTCGTCTGACAGGCAATTATTGAAACCCAGTGGCGTCCTTTCATTAGCCCGGTTTCACTGGGGGCTAATCAGCTGGTGGCACTTCTCTTCGCTGGGACTAGTTCGTGCTTTAGTGCCGCAAACCTGGAGAGACATTGAAGAGAGATCGGGTGTGTTGTCTTGCTTCCTTCTGCAGCTGCAGCCACCTAACTCCGTACTTCGTCCTTTGTAGATCAGCAAGAGGTCAGATGGCTTCTCTCTCTTTATGCTATTAATTAGTTTGTTTTATTGTTTTACAATTATTTTTGCTCTCCTCGGTCCATTTCCGCATACTTTCGTTGACTCCACTGAACCAAAATCCGGGGGCACTTTAGGTTTTCGTGTCCCATCGTGGTACGACTCTCAGACATATGAGCAATGCACCGACAGACAGGCTTAGATTCAAACATCTAGAGAAGAACCGTTGTATTAAATATCTAACATTTGGTGAATAATCTTGTCACTGGACTAATACTCTGTATGTACCCCTTATCCAAAGAATTAATTCTCTGAATATTCACAGATTATCTGCATACAAACTTTAAAATATTAGTTACTCTTTACTTTTTTCCTGTACACTTTATTTAATTAATTATTTCTTCTCCAATATTTTTACTCTATTATTTAGGCAAAATTCATCTTTAATCAAGCTATTATGACAAAAGAGGGAAAAGTCTCCAATCAAGAGTCCAATGCGTCCATAAATATTCTAGTTCGACACTAACAAACTCCACCGGGCAAATAAATTAGATCTAAATGTTCCAATTCTTGAACTGAATGTTATCTTCGACTTTCCTACTGCGATGTCGGTGTCTTCACCTTCTATCCAGACCTCGTACCTGGGAACATATGGTACTGGAGATAGGCTTTAATAATAAGCTTGGTGAAAGTGGAAAGCAGACAATCGGTGGAATAGATGATGAATAAATACTGTCTACTTTCGTATTCATTAGGGCTTAAAAGGAACTCCAGGAATCGATGTATAGTATGTAGTGTATAAGTGGAAAGTCTTTAGGTGGTCCCACTATACTCGCTCCTGCCAAATCTTTCCTTTCAATTTTGGCCTATCCTGGCTTGAGATAGTATACAATCACTACTATCTGGATACCTACCTTAGTGTATCTGCTTGTCCTAGCTTGCTTCCACCTCAAGTTCATGGTATCAAGTATTTGATTTTGATGTCCAGGCAAATACTACATTAGATACATCAGTGAATTGATATATTACTTGATTTGCTAGCATTTCACCGCTGTGTTGAGTACTTACATGGCCAGTGCCTTCTCTAACTATAGCTTAGTGAATCCTTGATCAGTGTGTGAATACAATAACAATCCTTAATAAGCTGATTTAGATTAGCAGCGAGATGATCCATATATCTCGAATTGGTCGCCCAGTTATTTCTCTGCAAATGACATGCTGTCAGGATAATATTAAATTAGTGCTCACATAGAGCCCACGTGCTTTTTATGGTTAAATAGTATTATTTATGCTTGTTACATGCAGACAGCTTATTGTTTACCTGTTAGCATGTTACTTGATTATAATCGTTGAGTGTAGTTCACTAGACATTAAAAGACTTGTTAGAAAGAATAAATATTTCGTGGATTGAATTTAGAGATTATTAAAGACGAGATTACAGCACCATTCTGGGCATGCCTCCAACTAGCAGATCTAGCCACCCTTCGATCTCTTATTGAGTTAGCAAAGTTATCGCCTTACAACTTTTTCTAGCTTATTATGTCCGTTTGATCAAAATACTAATTGACAGCCGCCCCGGCCCAGTAAGAAGTGTAATCGGACTTCCGCACTATATTCCAGATCTCTGGAGCTTTTATCGTTTCTTTCCAGAACAGAAACCTCATGAATATAAGGTATTGATATTTGCGCAAGACTCATACCCGGCGACACTTGAAGAGCTGATATGTATCAAAATAGACGATTCCAGGGTAAGCGCAGTGCATGAAATAAGGGTTTACCCAACAAGATATACACAGCCTACTATCGGCAATGTCAGAGGGCAAAGCCCTCTTTCAAAGAAAGAATTTCTAGGTCCCTTTTTTGGGGTCTCATACGGATAAGGCTCATTGTAGTCTGGGTTATCAACCATTTGTAAGCACTATCCACTTCGCAAGGATGGTGAGTATATTCTATACCCTGACTATAATAATTGTTAGGATAAAGTGGCTGATATGTATATGACGTCTATTATATAGACCTGAGTGACTTGATAGCGGCGGAGGAAGTGCGAGCGCCAAAGTGCGCACGCTGCGCACAACGGCAGTAGCATCAGTAACAGCGAGATGAAATCCTGCTGCGCCATGAAACATAGTAGGAGCAGTAGATCCTCCAAAATATGCAAAGACAAATGGGGCAAAATTTGCAACGACGACAGGTGCTACAGCAGCAGCAGCAGGAGGAAATACTTCCTCCCTCATCAAATTCTGAAGAATAAAAATATCTGATTCTCATGTGTGTGGCTTGCTCTTACTCGATTTTGTTTGTCGTTTGCCCCTTTAAATTGGAAATCATTGTTTTGATGTGGCAGAGTGGCAACAATCCCTCGTTAGTACTTTCCTATCAAAACCAATAAAATTAGTATAATTATACCGGCTATAGTATAGGTAATAGTGAATTACCAAGAATGAAACAGTTGGTGATCTGCAATGAAACCTAGGGACAATGCAAACACAGACACATCTACATAGTCACGTGATATCGACAACGCGTCACGGGTATTCTTTCTCCAGCTTGTCAGCATAGTCCAGTCTAGTCGCCGCGACGGAGCTCGTGCGGGAACCTCGCCTCGACATGTTTACGCAGGAGGATTATTTCGATGATGGGATCGATAATTTTGTGGTCGATGACTTGGCGGGAGTTAGCTCCTCGTCGCAATCGTGTGATGCCCCGCGACCAGCCAAGCGGCGTCGTCTGGATGCCGCCAATCGCAAGGAAACATCCCGGGGACATGGCGGCTATCACAGGCGTGGGACGGACTCGGATTCCTCTCTGGACAATGACAACGGCGTTGATGAGTGTCCATCGCCCAGTCAGGCATTAGGTCACTTTGTGGATGAAGTCAACGAGACAAAATCCAAGTACAAAAGCTTTGTTCCGAAGCGCACTAGCAACCGGGACAACATTTTCGTCACCCAGCTAACGCAGCCGGCTTCGCCTCCAGAGATAATTCGCGGTCCACGGTGGAAAAAACCCGACCAGAACCCTCCAAGACCAAGCCCTCCAGTCCAGAAAAGTGAAGGCGGAGGACGTGAAGGAAATGGACGGGAAAGAGCACATGTGGGAGAAGTCGACGAATTTGATGGTGATGATGGTTTAAATGAAGCCATTGCCGCATCTCTGCAATCGTTCGAGGAGGAACAATCCCGCAATGCGCTCTCGCCGATTATCAGCGAGCCGCCACCGAAGCCAGCCGCGGCCTCTACCGGACAGAAAGACAATGCGGCGGACACATTGGTCGACATATTTGATGATATACCTGATGATGCTTTCGACTCCGACTTTTCTATGTCGCCGCCCCCTCCCACGGCGCTGCGGACCACAAACGGGTCTTTTACCCAGTCATCAATGCGTCCACTGGGCGTCCGCCAGACTACGTTGTTTGATATGGCTGCCAGGAATCCAGCAAACCAGCCTCTACGTGGCGAGCAGGTCTTATCACCACCAAATAAGAACGAACCCCCGACGCAGCATCGACTAGATCAAGAGGCGATAGCAACGTGGGTCTTTCCGACGAACCTGGGTAAGACTAGAGACTATCAGTTCAATATTGCACAACGTGGTCTGTTTCACAATCTACTCGTAGCGCTCCCCACCGGTTTGGGGAAAACGTTCATTGCGGCGACAATCATGCTCAACTGGTTTCGATGGACCGAGAGTGCCCAAATCATTTTCGTGGCACCGACCAAACCCTTGGTGGCTCAACAGATATCTGCGTGTTTTGGGATCGCTGGGATTCCGAGGTCTCAGACCACCATGCTTACTGGAGGAGTGGCCCCGGGGATTCGGGCGGAGGAGTGGCGGGAAAAACGTGTTTTTTTCATGACGCCGCAGACCTTGATCAACGACCTCAAGTCTGGAATCGCCGATCCAAAGCGGATCGTTCTGGTCGTCGTCGATGAGGCCCATCGCGCCACCGGAAGCTATGCGTACGTGGAAGTGGTGAAATTCGTTCGGCGATATAATCAAAGCTTTCGTGTGTTGGCGTTGACGGCTACGCCGGGTTCCAATGTGGAGGCTGTACAAGCCGTCGTCGATGGACTGGATATCTCTCGTGTTGAGATCCGCACAGAACAATCCCTTGATATTCGAGAATACGTCCATTCCAGAAATACTGAAATCCAGACCTTCAAAAATTCGGACGAGATGGTTTTGTGTATGGATCTTTTCTCCCGGGCCCTGCAACCGCTTGTCGATCAGCTGCAGACCCTCAATGCATACTGGGGAAGGGACCCCATGATGCTCACTGCGTACGGGCTCACAAAATCCCGACAGCAGTGGATGGGCTCGGATGCCGGTCGAAACGCGAGTTTTGGTCTAAAGGGCAAGGTCAATTCTATCTTTACTGTCCTCGCTAGCTTAGCCCATGGCATCGATCTTCTGAAGTATCACGGAATCACCCCCTTCTATCGTCATCTTGTGCATTTTCAATCCAACACCGACGGCCAGAAGGGTGGCAAGTATCAACGACAGGTCGTACAAGATGAAAGCTACAAAAAGCTCATGAGTCACCTGGAGCCGTGGACGAAGAACCCGGAGTTTATCGGACATCCGAAATTAGAGTATCTCAAGCAAGTCGTGTTGAATCATTTCATGGATGCTGGCGAAGGTGCTAGTGCGAGTGACAAAAATAGCCAATCGGCCACCAGAATCATGATCTTCGTCCACTTTCGAGACAGTGCTGAAGAAGTGGTACGGGTATTAAGGAGATATGAACCGATGATCCGACCCCACGTTTTCGTCGGCCAGAGCAGCGCCAAAGGCTCTGATGGCATGGATCAGAAGACGCAGCTTCAGATTGTGCAGAAGTTCAAGCAGGGAACCTACAATACGATTGTGGCAACTTCGATTGGCGAGGAAGGTTTGGATATCGGTGAAGTGGATCTCATCGTTTGCTACGACTCTTCTGCGTCGCCCGTTCGCATGCTCCAACGGATGGGGCGTACGGGCAGAAAGAGGGCGGGGAATATCGTGTTGCTCCTAATGGAAGGAAAGGAAGAGCAAAACTACCTCAAGGCTAAGGACAACTACGAGAAGATGCAGCAGATGATTGCCAGTGGAACCCGGTTTACCTTTCACGATGACCGGTCTCCACGTATTCTACCACCGACTGCTCGACCCGTTGTAGATAAACGGAACGTTGATATTCCACAAGAGAACGCGACCCAGGACTTGCCGGAGCCGAAAAGAAAAAGGCGGGCCCCCAAGAAACCACCGAAGAAGTTCCACATGCCCGACAATGTTGAGACGGGGTTCACCCGAGTGTCACGCCTGTTCGGTGGCAGCGCGCGTAAACCGGATAGGAAGAGAGTTCGAACACCGACACCAGAGCCCGTGGACCTGCCGGCTCTTGAAGACGTTTTGCTGACCGCCGAACAGCAAAGAGAGCTGGAGCACCATTATTGTAATATTGGCGACACAAGCCCGCAGGTCATCCGCCACCCTCGGAACGATGCATTCCCTCGACTGCAGCTCATTCCACGACCGACAAAAGCCGTCAAACATGGGGCACTCACGCGTCGCATGATTGGCACTCTACAGAAAATGAACCAGCTGGATGCAGAGTGCGAGAATCGCTTCCGGAAGGTGCTGGAGCTTGAGTTAGGAAGGCCAGCTGACGACTCGGTAGTTGTAAATCAATCCGGACGGCATGGAGGCCTGATGAACTCGAGAGTCCATTCTAGAAAGCCCAAGACTCTTCGGCCGTCTAAACCCGCACACCAGAAGGAACCGAACAACGACGATCTCCAACTAATCTCCCCGGCAAAATTGCTGTCATTCTTTACGGCCCATCCAGAATCGAGACCCTTTTACTCGTCACAAAGGAGTAATGGGGAGAATCTGGATGACGATTTTGATCCACCCGACCTCACTACACTCCTGAGTCAGAGTGCTGAAAGCAGGTCAAGAAAGCAGAGTAGGACTGTATTGGATGATGACAATGACTATTAGGACTTGGGTTATCCTGATTGAATTATTTTATTTTGGGTACATGAAAAGAATATACATACCATTATTTCTTGGAATTGAACATAATTAAATACTCAAATCCATTTTACTGTGTAGAGAGGTTCATCCGTACGTGATAATAGGAGCTGTTGTTGATATTCTAATGCCACGGCCCCGACATCCCGCCGCGCACCTTTCACCAGCCAACTCGAAGCCGCGAACATTGCAAGTAAACAGCTTCAACACCAGCAACTTCAGATCTCTCAACTATGGCGGATGCTCAATTTGATAGTGCGCTGTAAGTGGCCCTGACGCCCAGACATTGTCCTTGCCTTTATTTTGCTTCTTCTGTCTGAAATCGTGCCATGGAGTACACCCCAATGACCCCACCTAATGCCTACCGCTGACCATCACACCTTCTCCCAGCGATCTTCTTCGACGCCTGAACCCCCGAGACACTAAGCAAAACCTCCAGGCGATCACAACCATTGTGCCTGATCTTACTGAAGACCTGCTATCCTCTGTGGATCAGCCTCTCGAGATCCGCCGCTGCTCCAAGACCAACCGGGACTACCTGCTCTGCGATTATAACCGTGATGGAGACAGCTATCGTTCCCCTTGGAGTAACGAGTTCGATCCACCACTGGATGATGGTACCGTGCCCAGTGAGAGAGTGAGAAAGCTCGAAGTGGCGGCCAACGAGGCCTTTGACGTCTACCGTGAGCTGTACTATGAAGGGGGTGTGGGCAGCGTTTACTTCTGGGATTTGGATGATGGATTTGCCGGGGTGATACTGTTGAAGAAGGGTGAGCTTTCCCTCCACTCTTTGCTTCTTCTAGAAACGGAAATGAGGACACAATTGACGCTAAGCTTGGATAGGGGTGACACCCGGGGCGAAGAGCTCGGGAGAATGGGACAGCATCCATGTGTTTGAAGCTACCGACCGGGCTCGCATGTCTCATTACAAACTGACCAGTACCGTGATTCTTCATTTGGCCAATTCCACGGAGGCCCTGGGAGAGATGGGTCTGAGTGGTAACATGACCCGACAGGTGGAGCTTGATCTGGATGTGGAATCTGATGCCAGCCACGTGGCCAATATCGGCCGTCTGGTCGAAGATATGGAATTGAAGATGAGGAACTTGCTACGTATGTATTCTCATTTTGTCGCGCTGTGCGTAGGTTGGGTAGTGTGCTGACCAGGTATGTGTTTGCAGAGGAGGTTTACTTTGGTAAAGCGAAGGATGTCGTCGGTGAACTGCGGAGTAAGTCGATGCTTGGATTTGTTTTTTTTTTAATACATTCGCTTGTTTGATAAATGCTGATGCGATGCAGGCCTCTCGTCCTTGTCTGAGTCTAGCAAAGAAAGGGCCACTCATGCTGAGATGATCCGGTCCATGCAGAGGTAACCTTCCTGTTGTCTGTTGTCTTCGATAGTGGCTGTCTAGAATAAATTTGCTGCATGATTCGTATTTCAACTTCTGTCCTTTGCTCGTGTTATTGTTTGTCTACTCCAGTGTGCAATTCCAGTTCCCTGTATGTAATTTTTGAGTTCACGGTTCCTGGAGATCCTAGACTTAATTTGATTGAAGTGAAAGTAGCATTGTACATATATGAACAATTGGTAGTATTTCTCAATGGAATAGCTTTGGGTATCATATAAAAATCACTGACCGCTGTCAGGAGACACTTTTGCTCTTGACTCATGAACTCAACCAAAGAACTCAACCTCAAACCAGGAAACCACCCATACTGCCCCCCCTGTATCTTGCAATCCAGACATGCAGCAAGACGCCATAATTAATCAACTTCCATCTTCTCCTGGTTCCCCTGCTTCTCACGCAACCTCTCCATAGCTGCCGGATTCCTGATATGCTCCACGAACTCCCGCGCCGCAGCCCACAATTCAGCCTCTTTGTCCTTGCCTACGGTATCCTTCCTGCTATTCAACCAACTGACATCCAACGGGTTGGCTGCACCGGTGGCTGTTCCCCCCCGCCCGCACCGGCCGTCTCACCTGTGCGGGACGCAGATTCGGGTGCCAGGATGGCGGCCTCTTCCAGTGCGTAGACCTGGCGACGAAGCCGCACGTCAATGGATGATAAGAGGGCAAAGTATTGGGAAGTGGCTTCTTTGAATCGGGATTGATGGGATTGGAGGGAATTATCCGTGGACGAATCGCCCGATCGGGCATTTGTCAGGGCCTGGATCGCCAGGCCGGCGGAATGAATCAGTCGTGCCACATCCTGTGTAAAACGCGGGGACTGTTAGTTAGTGAAAGAGAAAACTCGATTGTTCTTGTCAGGCGACTATCAACATCACGGGTTGTCTAGACGATGGGTGTCGAGTGAGGTGCATCTCAAGATGTCTTGTCTTGGTCTGCTTACCTTGTCGACTTCGTTTAATTGGCGGATACGATCTGCCGAAGTAAAGACCTGGTCTGGACTGGAGGATTGTTTGCTACTCGCCATGACCTGTCAGAGTTCGCCAGTCTTGTGGATTCATTCAATCTCGTCTTGAGCAAGAACGAACGCTTTAGATTATGAAAGCATCAGCTGTTGTCACGTGCACACACCTGACGACTTAATTAAGCTGAGAAACCACCACTAATCCGCAACAGGACTAGCGCGATATCAGAAACGTGACGCCGCAAAACTCCCCATTTACTTCGCCGTCACCGCACAGCTGCTCGTCGTCTTCATCCATCTCCTCCCTCAGGCTAGGCAGGAGAGTCCCCGCTATCCATCTCGCAACACCCAAATGTCTGCGCCAGGTGGGGCTCCGAGCCCTGCACCCCGAAGTGGAAGTATGGGGCCTGGGGGTGCTGGGGGTGGAATGTCCATGCCTCCTCAGCAGTCGATGGCTGCTACTCCCCCGGTTCCAGCGCCGACGCCGGGTCCGCCTCCGCCGCCCCCTAGTGGCGCGATGTCGCAGCAGAATCTGAATCAGATTGTAAGTGTTTTCTTTCTCATGTTAGCTATTTAGATCTCTCCTTGACCCGCTGGGGGCGTCGTTGGAGTGGTGCGGCGATGATCTGCGGGTAGTCTCTGGCAGTTCATTAGGTTTTGCTCCTAAATGTACTGGAGAGCCGTGACTGTCGCAATTTGTGTATACTATTGACTGTCGTGCCCATATTTCGTGTTCATGTTCCTGCTCGTTTCGTAATCTGCCGTCCACTTTCTTCATGACTAACTGCGCATTATAGGTTATCGATTATTTGGCCAAGAAAGGGTATAGCCGTACTGAGGCTATGCTACGCATGGAATCCGCCAACCAAGAGATTGATGGACGTCCTTTACCTCCTCTAGGGGAAGATGCGCGTCCCAAATACAGAATGGGGTTTGGTAGGCTTTTAATCTCACATATCAGTCCATAAAAGAATACTAATGTTTGTTCAGACCTGCTGAAAGTCTGGGTTGAAGATAATCTGGATTTGTACAAACCGGAGCTCCGAAGGGTGCTCTGGCCGCTTTTCGTCTACTCTTTTCTGAACATGGTCACCTCATACTACCCACAAGATGCGAAGCAGTTCTTTGAAATCAACAAGAACCTCTTCTTGCCAGAGCACACTGAGGATGTGCGTGCATTGGAGCCCATCGGCCTGCCCGAACATGTGCAGGATAACTCGGTTGCCAAGCTGTACCGCTCGAACAAATATCGTCTCGTTCTGAGCAATCCGGCTTTCTCGAATCTCATGCAATTTCTGGAAAGCAAGCAAAAGGAAGGTGGATCGGTCATGTCGGCCATCTTGAGCAGTTACTGTACTGTTATCACCAAAGAACGGGCCGTTGATGACCGGTTTAGCTTCGCTGCCTTGCTTGGCCAAGCTGGCGACGGTCAAACTTTCCCGACGGAAGATGAAGGTATTCCAGGCCACCATCCCGGCTCCGCGTATACAGGCGATAATCCGGCCATGGCTGGAACCTTGCCACGGCTTCGGCTCGGAAAGCTTCCTATGGAACCAACTCTAGAGGCCGACGTGAGGGGCGAGCTCGCGGATGAGGATTTAAAGAATCCACCTGGCCCTGGACAGGGCACCCTAGTACAGGAGCTTGACCACATCATCAAAAGGGAAGAAGATGAAGAAGCCCCGACTCGCGCTGATATACCATATCCTCCGTCCACGGCCCGGGACGTGGCTATCGAGGTGCAAAAAGTAAAGGAGAACCGTGATCGGTTTAGGATCGAAGGCCGCACAGGCGGTGTCGGTCCTGCTGTCAGCGTTTGCATGTTTACTTTCCACAATACCTACGACGGGTGAGTTCACAGATGATCTACTTCGATGGTATGTGACCATGCAACTGACCGTGTTCCAGAATTAACTGCCTGGATTTCTCTGATGACAATATGCTCGTTGCAGCTGGCATGCAAGAGTCGTATATCCGTGTTTGGAGCATGGATGGGAAACGGATCCAGACAACGTACGAGAATGTCGATGACTCCACACCATCAAACTCCCGCCGTCTGATCGGGCATTCCGGACCTGTTTATGCGGTGGCTTTTGCGCCCTCCATCACCCGTACTGAGAACGCAGTGGCCCCGACCAATGCTCGTTGGCTGCTCTCGTCCTCCGCCGACAAGACCATCCGGCTGTGGTCGCTGGATCTATGGCAATGTATGGTCGTGTACAAGGGGCACGACCAGCCTGTGTGGGATCTGCAATGGGGACCATTTGGGCATTACTTCGTTTCTGGAGGACACGACAAGACCGCGCGTCTCTGGGTGACGGACCATATCCGCCAACAGCGTATCTTCGTAGGACATGACCAGGACGTTGACTGCATTTGCTTCCACCCGAACTCCGCCTACGTTTTCACGGGCAGCTCTGACCACACGGTGCGAATGTGGGCTGTAACCACGGGCAACGCGGTCCGGATGTTCACTGGACACACGGGTAACATCACAGCCCTGGCCTGTAGCCGCGATGGGAGACTACTTGCCTCCGCTGACGACCATGGGTCAATCCTGCTGTGGGACCTCGCCCCCGGCCGGCTGGTGAAGCGCATGCGCGGTCACGGGAAGGGCGGCATATGGTCTCTCAGCTGGAGTGTTGAGTCGACCGTGCTTGTCTCTGGGGGTGCTGATGGAACCGTGCGCGTATGGGACGTAGCGGGCCCAGCTCAGGATCCCTCCCAAGGCCGGGTTGTCGGAGACGGTGCAACAGGCACCAAGGTGGATGCCGGAAGCGCCACGGCTCCCAGTGCGCAGACGTCCAGCTCCGTTGCTCCAGGCATTGGTAAGAAGAAAGGCAAGGACGTTGTCGTCACGCCGGACCAAATCAGCGCGTTTCCCACGAAAAAGAGCCCCGTCTACAAGGTGAAATTTACGAATATGAATCTGATTGTCGCTGGGGGCGCTTATCTTCCTTAAATAAGATGAGAGGGAGGAGGGGATGGATTTCTTTCTATGCAAAGTGGCGCCTGATACCCGTTTTTCTTGTATTCCGTCATGGACTGGCTCCTTTATTTTATATTATTTATTTTCCCCTTCATATTTGCCACCAGATTTGGAGGACTCTATCTTCCCATGTAATGCATTCAATCTTGGAAACCAAAAGAAGGCCCCTGTATGGAATCGGCTGGATGGAAGGCTGGGTTTATTCGGCAGGCGTCATGGCATTGAATTGACGATGGACATTGGTGTTGGCGGCGATTTGATTCGATTGTAGCCTGGATTTAACCGGCAAGTCCCAATTCATTGATTAGAACCGTTGATCTTAACGTATGATGTATGTACAATCTAATCCAATTCAATACAATTCTACGTCTTCCATGAACCCGGGCTAGTCTCGCCAGCGCCTTTCTTCATCGCCGCTGAGGCTTGTAGATCGGCCACCTTGGGCGGAAGCACCAGCGCACTCCGGTCATTGCGCTTGTAGAAATCCACCAGGACCTGAGCTGTTTTCACCGGCTGGTCCTCCTGGATGAAATGGCCTGCTTCAGGGAAGACCTGAAGTTGATATTTTCCTATATCTGTGAGCCCATAGGATAGATTACGGGAGGGAGGGAAGAAAGGAGAGAGGAAGAGATGATACCTTGCATTTGCCCAATAATCAACTCCTTGTCTAATCGATCTGTCCCGGCTAGTAGTAGTAATTTGCCGCCGCGAGCCTCAAGGAACTTCCGGCTTAGTCCGACAAACCAGTTCTCCCAGAAGGGTTTCGTTCGGGCGAGATTCGTGCGCCAGACCCATGGTTTCGAGGAGTCGTCGGGGGTGGTCTGTTCGTATAGTAGTGAGGGCACGGAGACTCTGGCCGAGGTTCGGTTTCGGATTGTGCGCGAGCGAGTGCTGGTTTATGGTATTAGTGTCTCATTCCACATCAACTAGTTCTACGAGGATATTAGATAGAGAGAGGTTAGCAGGACGTACTGCCATTCAATGCCTGAAGTCATGGACGGAAATCGCGAAGGCCGCGTCGATAGGTATTTCTCCATGCTTTGGAGAGCGTCTATTGCCGAGCCTGTGGTCGATTATTGAAATGTGTGAGTTAGAATGTTTATTCAAATATATCCCCCGGAGAAGAAAGAACTTACCCTCTACTACATCCAAGACCGCATACGCCAACACCTTACTCCCCAGCTCTCCCGTCCTGGCCACATCGGTGATCACGGCTCCGCCTAAACTGTGCCCTACGAGGACTATATCCGGGAGACTATCCCAGTTCATGCGCGACTGGGTCTCGCGCACTACAAATACGAGATCCTGGCTGAGCGTCGACAGCGTCAGGTCCAGCTCAACTTGGTCCACCTGCGTCGGAGGAGCCGCCTTCACGGCCGTTTGGCCGTGGTCTCGAGCGTCGATGGAGAGGATCCCCGCGTTTGGGAGGATCTTCCGCATCTCAGTGGCGCAGGCTGCAAAGGAGAGGCCGGAGGAGCCGGCCCCATGGTGCATGATGAATAAAGGTCCAGAGGGACCCGGGGGAGTAAGGTAGACATGGTGAATGATGTGAACGGTGGGAGTCTCTTGGGTAAGAAAGAGTTCCTGGGCGAAGAAGTCGGTCCAGGGAAGAGTGGTAGAGTTGGATCTGGGGATAATTAGTACAGTCTAAAGCATTGTGCTATGCATATTCAGTCAGACTTACTCTCGTGTTGGGCGTGAGAATAACTGCCTCGTCGGTGACGGCACCACTGTGCCTGTGGACGAGGCCGACGAGGTATCCTCGTCAACTTCGTTGTGAGAATCCATGCCCGATGCTAACGGGGCCTCGGAAGGTAACTGGGCCAGTTTTGCCTTGGCGAAGGACTTGTGTAGGTCACTCATGGATGGATGGAGTCGTGAGGAACGAGAAGATGAATGGGCCGTGGATCGGCTTGGCTACTGAGCTAGATGGTGGGGCTACTCTTAATCTGATGAATGGATTCTGGATGGGTGGTTATGGATGGACCGATGCTCTCCAGGGTTTAATCCCAACGAAGAAGCACCTCTGCATCATATCGTGCGGTATGGTCTAGCATGGACGATATGATTCCGTGTGAACGGGAATGGGATGGAATCGTACGGTCTCGATCACATGAGCTCATCCCAGCTTCGTTTCCTCACTTCGTCTCGTTCTGTTCTTCTCCATACTCGTCCTCTTCCATCCTCGACTTCATCGACTTCGTCCATTTCAGCGTCAATTTGGACTCTTTGCCCGCTATCCCATGCCACAGGAGCATCAATGTCCATCCTGTTTGCGGCAATTGAAATGACGTCACTGGCACCAAATGCCCCTCGCCATACTTTTCTGCGCACGTCGCAGCCTCCCCATTCCTAGCTTCTCTGGTTTACGTCCATCCGAGGTTCCAATTTCAAATAATGGTTTTATTCTGGCACAGAAAGAACGACCAACCTGAAGGCAGGGAGCCACCCAACCATGAAGACGACGATCATCAGTCATTTAGGCCCAGGGTGCACCACGAGCCCGATGAACGTACTCGATTACTCCCGCGCGATAATGTCGCCTATCTGAGCCCCGATGACCCTGCGGTAAGCTCTCTGTCCTTGTAGGTGAAAAATGGGATGTCTGATCTACTTCGGAATACCACTAGGTCTCGCCCTACAACCTCTGGAGCATTCGCGCTTTCCGAGGCGTCTCCTTGCTCTTCTTGGCCATTAGCTTCGTCTGGTGGACCTTCCTCCTCGTCTCTCTCTTTGTCAGTCTCCCGACGATGTATACGCGCGGTTCGGGCTTCTTTGGCTTCTCCTACGCCACCCTCTCCGTGGGATATCTCCTCGTTGGGCTCTTGTTCTTCACGGTGCCCTCCAAGCCCATGACCATCTGGGGCTCCGTGCTGGCTGTTTTCCTCCTGGCTGACATGTGCATCATCTTGGGCGTATCGCACATCCGCGTCGAAGAAGGCTGGGTCGGCATTGCCTCCGTTGTCTGGGCGGCCTTTATCTCGTTCTACGGCATTCTTCAGAACCGTTTAGTCGACTGGGGCAAGAGAAAAGAAGAAGAACGGCTGACCGGCCGCGAGGAGACCCGTCGTTCTCTTCGAGAGTGGCTAGCCGTGTTGGCTCAGACCCCCATCATGGCCATCTTGGCTATCGTTAGCATCCTGCTCACTGCCACGCTGATTCTCCGTGCCCAGGACGCCTCCCTCCCCGCTTCTGGTAAACAATACTACGTCAATGGCGACACCAACCGTGTCCACCTTGCCTGCGTGGGGAATAACACGGTCAACAACACCGCTGACGTACCGCGTCAGCCCACCATCCTTGTCGAAGGTGGCGAGGGCCCCGTTGAACACACCCTACAGCCCTTCATGGATGACGCTTACCAAAACGGCACCATCGACCGCTACTGCTACTGGGACCGTCCGGGATTCGGCTGGTCCGACAACGCCCCCTCCCCCTACTCTGCTGGAATGGCGGCCGACGCGCTATCAGAGGCACTGGCGCTTTCCGGCGAGGAAGGGCCTTGGATCATCGTATCCGCTGGCATAGGCGGAATCTACAGCCGCATCTTCGCCAGTCGTCACCTTCCCGAGATCAACGGTATCATGTTTATCGATGCGCTGCACGAGGACTGCCTGGAGAAGATCGGCTCGTCAGGCCGGGGCTTCCTCCTCTGGTTGCGCGGCATCGTTTCCCCGCTGGGTCTGGATCGATTGGCCGGTGCCTTATTTCGAGGCCGTACGCGCGAGGACCGCGTATTCGGCCGCAACGCTTACCAGACAGGCAAGTTCATCAAAGCCAAGTTGCAGGAGAGTCTGGTGGCCAGGTCCTTGACGGCGTCGGAGATCCGTACCGCTCGCCACGTTCAGATGGCAAATACGCCTTTAGTCGTGGTCAGCTCCGGGGTGGAGGTGCGCAAGGATGAGAAATGGGCCAGGGCCCAGGAGGATCTAACCACCGTCACGAAGAATCTGCGCGATTGGGATATCGTGCAGGGCGCTCCACATGAGGTCTGGAAGTCCATGGCTGGACAGGCGATTCTGGAGAAAAGACTACGGCAACTAGTCAAAGTGGATCGATGATCTATCCCCAGTGGGGATAGAATGGGTGTTTTGGGAACCTTGGGGAATTTAATTTGGCTGTAGGTATTCTTTATAGGCTGCTTGTGTATGTATACTAGTCTTATCTGCTTTGGGTGTATACTAGTTTCATACTAGTTTTGGTTTACTTGTTTCTGAATAACTACAACTATAAGAGAGCTTTTTAGTCTTTAATTATGAATGACAGTATATCACCCGGTGAGTACTAAAATCAACAGAGAAGTATAGCAAGATTCAAACGAGTGCAAGGAGGAAATGGAGGAAGTAAAGTAGGATCGGAGGAGAAAAAAACAAAAAAGTCTCTACAGATCCTTATCAACGAAACCGAATAATCCTGATTTTCATAACGATTTGACTCGATCTATCATGCAGCCGCTATGCAAATCGCGTAGGCACGTCTAGATACAGTATTACTATCTACTCACTACTGCTGTTTCATTCCAGGGCAGTCCGAGAATGAGATATCATTAGACCGTACTGTAGATGCAAGCTCTATCAATGCTAACAAAAGGCAATCCAGTCCACATGCTGAGATGTTTATCCATGGCCACCAAACACATATGCTAGATATCAGGGACTGGTGATGGTCAAATTGAATGGTACCAGCCCCAAGGACAAAGAAACAATAGGTCGAGGTTGTGTATCTTAGAAGAGGATAAATTGATCCGAAATAGCCTCGATGGCAGTGCCTAATCGTTCATGCATAGAAGTACGGTCCACTCGCAGTGGTAATGGCTGTGTGGGCTTCGAAATCAACCGACTAGTCATTCTAGACTAGCTCCCTTGAACCTCTTAGCAAGTTGTTCACTCTCGGATTTGGGAGACTCAGGCCTTGATGGGAAAAAACGCTTTCCGCGTTGGGGCACTGCGCGTGGAGGTTTGGCTGGGCTCAGCCAGGGGCGCTTGGGGGGCCGCTCACCACTTTCCTGAAGGATTGTGACCAGGGTCGCCCATCCAGGAGTATTTATCAATTGCAGTCCATCCGCCGGATTCCGGGTCGTGGCCACGCGGCACAAGAGGGCTTCTTCGTCCTGTTCGGCAATGTTAGTGCAGTACACCACGACACAAATCTGATCATCCTACCTTGCTAAATGTTGACAACGAGTGGAGGAAGCATAGTAGATGGAAGTCGGACACTGCCTGGATCGCCTTGTCGGGATCCCCATGGGAAACAAGTTTCTTCGCCACATGGCGAAGCTCCTGGCTCTCGCCGATAACCTCACGGTTTTCGAGAGGGAAGGTAGCATCCGTGAACAGCGGTGACGAATCTGTGGGGAAGCCATGCGTTAAGGTGACGAAAAGATACTCGACGGGAAAACTCGGTCTTGCATTTTCTTGAGCGCTGACACCATACTCGTTAATCTTCCGATAGAAAACCTCAGGTATATACCGTGCTATGTTTTCGTCGGTCTCCTCCGATTGCACCAGCATGACAGATGGTTCTGCAGAAGGCTCGATGATATCGGCCCGCACCATTTCAACTGCCGCTACTGAAGCCTGGTAGGAGCTGACCGTGATGGCTCCATCCTCGTCGCCACTAAGAACGCAGGTGACAAAGTTGGAACCAAAATGGCCAGTCCGGCTCCACTTTGTTGCTTTTGGGTATTGCGCCTGCAACCGGGACGCAAAAATGACTTCCTGAGACGCGAGGTAGTATGAATCAATATGCCGTTTACAGATAACGGAGCCATCGCCACGTCCGGCATCAAGGAGGTCGGTAAAGATGACGCCAATTTTCTCCAGACCACATAGGCGGGCAACTTCGTCTACCTCCTTCTCATTTGACCATTCATTAAGCGTGATGCCATCTACTTCGTCCACCTGTGGCGGCTCATAAATTGCTTGAACCACGGCCTTCACGCCCAGGGGAACCTCTGTGTACTCTTCATAAGTACCGTAAAGGAAACCCAACCGCTGAGCACCGGACTTTCGCCAGAAATCAAGCAACGAGTTGATCAGGTCGGAGGACGAGAATTCCACGTGGTCTACCATGCGGAATTCTTGGGGCTGCAGACTGATTGCGCTTGGCTGACACTTGGTGCAAATGCCCTCAGGCCAAGGTGGGTGTCCAGACGGACAATCTCGTCGTACTCGATAAAAAGGTTCATTAAGCGGAGGCATGAAGGAGCTCTTGAGCTCGGCTTTATTGGTGGCAGCATTAAGTTTTCGCAGGTAGGAGTGGAACGACAGGTGCTTGATTTTCTTCTCGGCGAGATACTTCGGGTCGTATGGTTCGAGTGGCATGCAGTAGTCGCACATGCCCTTGGGGCCATGTTTGCACATCTTCATATCCAGGCTGCGTTGAATTTTCCCATCCTTCTTGTCCAGTTGGTTGTCCAGCGATGACTGCTGAACCACATCCCAAGGGTTCTTGATCGTCACTGCCGCTTGAGAATGATTCGTAGTTGTCTCGCTCTGTGGCACTGGAGCTCCATTCAATCGTCGTGATGAGCCATTTGCAGCGATTGTGTGTCCATTAGTCGGCCCATCCAGTAGGTCCTTTTTGTCTTGATAGCCAAGGTAAAGTTTGTCACCATGCCTACGCCCTAGGTATCAGCACTGAATTCAACCGTCCATTCTGCTCCAGACCAACCTTAGACCAACCGTCCCAATGGAGACCCCCTGCAGAGAATTTAGCCCCCGCTCTTCTCCACCAGTCCCTATAGGCTTGTTTGACAGACTAAGCGAGGAGGGCTCAACGTCTTTGGGGAGGTGTTCGAGGATCTATGTGGTAAGGACTTAGCATCCAGTCATAGCTCCTTTCACGCCTTCTATATACGTTACAATGCTGTAACGACTTACCTTCTGTTCTAGCGATGGGAACAGCTCCTGTGGACTGACAGTCAACCGAAACTGACCGTTGCGGCTCTCAAACCTCAAGACAATCGGCCGGGACATAATGAAAGCTCACGAAGGCAAGAGACCGAGCAAAAGTAGGGTGGAATAGAACACAGTATATATTTTCAAGCTATTTGGTTTATTTGATTCGACTCATGAGACCATGGCTGGAGGAAATGGCAAGATGGAGAGAGCTGGCAGAGATGGAAGAGAGTACGTAAGGTGGGACAAGCAGAGAGCTCTATCGTCATCGGTCGGCGTTACAGAGCTTTACCAGAAACCTGGAGAAACTACCCGAAATCTGTAATATTACTGGTAATCCCGATATCCAGCTCTGCTACCTGATTGCTCGCCTTGTTTTTCTGGAATCGACTTTTTCCTGCATTTCTCAACATCACATCACGACTCTTAGGTAGACACTTCTTGGTTTATTATTCCTATGCCTAAGTGTTATTATACTCAAGGTACATTGCGTATATATCCCAAACTTTCGTCAGGTCATGAACCAACTCATTACAACGCCGTATCAACAGAACAGAAAAACATGAGACAAAAAAAAAACCGGGGAACGGAAACGATCCGATCAGAGAATGATGCACTTTTTCGGCAGACCACAGGGTCCCTCACTCTCCTTATTATTAGCATCTTGTCCGAACCGCTGCCCATTCTGTTGGTTCTGCAGATTGCGGGATTCCGTTGCCTTTTTGCCTTCCTGCTTCTGCGTTTCGGCCGCAGGGGTTGACTCAGGTTTGGATCCCTCGCCACCATGTAGTCAAGCGAAGGAAACCTTGGAGACGTGGTTGTAGAACGTCTTGCCCTGTTCTTCAGCGATCTGCAACTCGAGAGGAGTGGGCTGGCGGGAACCATCGGCACCCTATGAAGAAGAAAACAATCGTTAATCAACCGTTCCAAAGTCTCCAAAGTGAACAGGTGCACGAAAACTTACGGCGAAGGTGCCGGCACCCCAGGCGCTACCACCGTGGACCTCTTCCAAGTTGGCCAGGAGGGGGAAGGCAGTCTTGTAGCCCAGGGGAACGTAAATGAAGCCGTGATGAGTGAGGGTGCTCATAGAGGCGAGGGCAGTGGACTCCTGACCACCACCCAGCGTGCCAGTGGAGACGAACAGGCCGGCGTACTTGCCCCAGAAGCCACCGCTGGCCCAGATGCCGCCGGTACGGTCCCAGAAGGTCTTCCATTGCGCAGGGAAGTTACCATAGCGAGTTGGGATACCGAAAAGCACGGCATCGTACTCCAGCAGAGTCTCCGGAGTGGCGATAGGATGATCGGCCTTGGGAGGAGCGTACATCTTAGCCAGGACCTCGTCGGACAAAGTCTCGGCAATCCTAAGCACAAGTGTGAGTAATTGCATCGCAATGCGAACAGGTGGAGAGCAACTTACTGGTAGATATCGGCAGTACCACCAGCAGCTTCGATGCCCTTCTTCTCCGCATCGGCCAACTTCCGGATGTGGCCGTACATCGAGTACTAGATCCATGGCGAATTGATTAATTGGAAGGTAATGAAGACGGAAGAATAGAACCTCTTACATAGACAATAGCAACCTTAGGGGCCATGATGATGGTATTGTTAAGGGAAAGACGAGAGTGATATTAGAAGTGTTGCTATATTCGAAGTATAGGATGGTAGTGTGAGTGAATTGATTGATGAAGAGACCCACGGGGTCACCAGCTTTATATATCCCGAGACGGATTCCATGCTGCTCCCTTGAGGTACCCAGCAGCAAATGCCCCTCTGCTCTTGATCAGGTACTATGTAATGGTATGTAATGGATTACAGAGTCTTGCTGCGGTTCGTCATTGGTGGAGGTGGTTCTAGTGGGTCCCATAGCAACCAATCATCACAAGCAATTCGCCCAAGTCCCAGTTAGCTCATTCTTACGGATCTTTGACAAATGGCCCAGAACCTTCGCACGGCAGACATCGTGGTTGACTCGTTGCTGAACGATCACTTATTCAGGTTCTACTCATCTCGCATTCGGAAGAATTAATCCCGTTCTTATGTCACTGAAGGCTCTCTCTAGCATTTCCTGGCTGAACATAAGCTGAATTCTTTCGCACAATTCTACATCTTACTATACAAGTTGAGGACTCATGATGTCATCTATCTCCCGCATCACGAAGAAGAAACTCAATCCTACGACAGATGCGGAAGGTAGATAAGATTATGGGTATGATATGGAGTAGATACGTGAAACACTGTCATTCCGGCCCCACAACCGAACTCAGGATTCCGTAGTATTCCTAATATATGAATAACATGGTTTCGTAAATAATAGTACATTGTCAATGTGAACTCTCAGCTGTCTAGAGTGAGAAATAAAAACAACAGCAAGGAAAATTGATTGGGACACAGTCCACACTACTCTCTTCCCCATCATACTAACTGTCAATGCCTCGAATAGGGTATCTTGAATAATCACGGAAACTTCCAAATCCAACTTCCAATGGTCTTCACGAACGTAGCAAGGACCGGTCTTAACCACGGCCTCGTCCTCTATACCGGCCGCGCATGAATCCCCCACCACGGCCCCTCTCGGTCCTCCACTCGCGCTCGCGTTCCTTTTCCTTCTCTTGTTCCTCCCGAATCAATGATCTCTCCCGTTCCAGCTCCTCCTCGCTCTTTTCGACCCGTATCGATGGTCGTGGCAGGTTCTCGGTCCATCGCGGATGAGCATCCGCGCAGGCTTTACCCTCCGGGCAAAATCCGGCCAGGTAGTATGGGCAAAGACGACGACGGACGTGGCGCTTCGCACACAGTGGTCCCAGCTCGCAGAATCCGCGGTCGTAATGTTCACAGGAAGGCAATCGGGCTTGCTCGCGCACATGCTGGTAGAGGCAGTCATCGCCGTTGGGACAGTAGCCGGACCGCGAGAAGGATTGGCATTCCGGCATACGTCGAAGGTTATATTCGTGTAGGTATTCGCATTTCAGGCCCTTTTTACAGAGACCCTTGAGAAAATGCTTGCAGACGAGCGACCCGTGGGTCGTGGACGGTGCCAGTCCCGAGGCGGTCGTTGTAGACGTCGTCACTCGCGATGGGGTTGGATGGCGGTCTGGACATGCGGGTCCTAAAGGACAATGTCCTTCGCTGTAGGCTTTGCAGACGGGCACATCACTGGCGAGGCCAAACCCGAAGTTTCGACGTAAAAAGGGTAGGAAGGAGAAATCGTCGTAACCGGGAGCGCGTGTGTTATCGGTAGACAAAATCTCCGTTGCAGCATGACTAACGTCTGCAGCCATGACCGTATAGTCTTCAATGGAATGGGGGGCGATGAATACAGAAAAGGGAAATAATGATGAAGGGACTGAAGAGATAAAGCGCCTGCCTTGATGCCTGGACATGAGTTCCAAAGGGGAAAGCGGTGGGAATGGTTGGTCATCAGTGCTTAGTCATTTAATTAGCCATCTCGGCCAATCAGGGACGAACTAGAACTGGATGATAGAAACGGTGTCCACAATTCTTTGGCCTGGACAAATAACGCTGTTAGCATTAATGCCAATCGGGCTGGGAATATATGTCTAACTCACCCTCTGTTATCATAACTTTTTGACCTTCAATTCCGAGTTGACATTTTACGATATACAGGGATCAAGCGTACCATGATAAATTCCATTGTCCGTTTGAACCCGACGCCCTTTATATTTATAGCCTGGTCAAACTGACATGAACTGGAACATGAACCACCTGGGAACTCGACAAGATAAGCTTGATGAGACGACAGAGCTGTTTGCAAACAGAAAGTAAGAGTCAATTAGAATAAGTAACATACCAGGATGGACCTACTATGAGAAATGTAAACTATTAGGATTAAATACAAATCATAAATGGCTTAAAAGAGGCTATAGTGGAGTATTTGATACTGGTTCCAATCTGAAACAAATACACTGACTGGATATAGATACCAGTGGTTTTCTCCCAAGGATTATCCATATAGTTTCAATGTGGTCTACCCCTTGTTAGTGCCTGTTCATCGGCAGCCCACTTGGATCTCGCTAGTACAGGTAAGCAGGCAAATAGCAACTCACCTGACAGGAATACCCTCTGCATCTACCAGCATTCTTCATTACTCAGCCCTTTAAGACCTTCACCGAACACAGAACTAACTACTGAACATAGCGAGTCATGGATTCATGGACAAGTCCTTGTAGGGTCAAGGCTCCGGGTAGTTGCATGCTATATCTAGGCCTTATGGGTTAACCACCTCTTTGTTTTCTTGGCTTCATGGATTAGAATCGATAAATGGTCGTTGTGGTTGAACCAGCAATTCGCCCCTAGCAGAGATGTTATTTCTACGTTGAGCTTTTAAGCCAACTTTTCCGAGGAGGGATGCGCAATAAAAAATAACCTCCACGTCTGATGGACAAAGAACAATCCATTTGCCCTATATCAATATCAATACCAATACCAAAATGAAACACTGTACCCTCATCAACATCCTATCTGGTCTGGTCACCGCGTAAAACACCACCACGGTTGGAGTTCTATTCGCAGACTGGGGAGGCCTCACCTGGCCAGGATACACAAGCACTGCTGCCAGTGTGGCGGTGGTCAACGCCTTTGCGATGACATATTCTGTGGACTGCATGGACAAAGCACCTGAGTCTCGATGTAAGATCGATAAGTCCTAGACAGTGATCCAGGACCCCCCGCCTACAGTATTTCCGGAGTCTATACGTCTTGGATGAGCGACGGCGGCAGCGATCTTCTACAATTCTTTGTGGTTATACTACTTGCAGAGGTTAAAGGGCACAGCGTTTTGAGTTTATATGGAGGAGGAAGGTAAATTTTCATGCTTGACATCTTGTTGGTTCGGTTCTATGCCTGATGACATTCAATTGGCGTGTTACTTATATAGCCTGATTTCATCGAGACGGTAAAGGCCTGGAGTTTGTTAAATCGTGATTTTATCAGTCATAGTATCTAGAATTTTGATATTCGCACTGTCGAAATTCAACTGAAATTTAAAAACGAACTTGACCTACGATTCAGTAAACCCATGTTCCACGGATTACGTCGTTCAATCTAGTATAACTATTATAGAAGACCTCTATGTGCTGGATAAACTACCCTCAGATTCTCCTACATTCTATGTAATTGTGCATGTATAAAATTAGTAGCAGCGTATTACATACCTACAGCTTGCTCAGGAATTCTGCAAGTGGCTACCATATGCACAGCTAAAGTTGCATACTGAACCATGGAATTCCCTGAACCTCAATGCAACCTGGTATGCTGTGTCCTGCAACTACCTAGACTTTTGTGGTGTAACTACTTGAATCTATGGACGTCCCATTGTTATATGATGGCTGTGTTACGACATTTCACGTAGATCCGGGTCAAGTATACCCAAGAAAGTACAACCAAAGTATTCCCCGTATACTGTGAGAAACCATGAGTAAACCAAATGATCACTTCTACCAAAGAAAACAGTTCACATGAGGTATTCACTGCAGCTGATGTTACACATATGCAGTGTTGTGTTTCTGGGTTTGGTGGTGACCAATCTCTGCAAGCTAAGACGTGAGTGTTAGACGTAAGGAATATACTACTATCGAACCCTTTGTTTGGATTGTAAAAAGGTGTTCAATGCCTGCTGACATAGGGGTTATAGGAGTATATCAAAAATAAAGTTGATCACGAGTGGCCAGTCTTCCACAGTACAACGCAGGCAGCCTTGAATTTCGTTTCATCAGTATGCACCCGAGTCAAATCGAACTAAGCCTTCCTCATGTCAGATACGATACGCTGCAACGTGTCGTACTACAGTAGAAGTGTCTAGGGTTGAAACCAACGTAGTGCTCAGGCATGGCCTTCGCTCCTATATAGGGCGCTAGATACGACTGATCTTCGATCAGTCGTATTGTACCTTTTTATATGGTCAAGTGATTTTATCTCTACTAGCGCAGAGACAACCAAACCATCACAAGAAGTAGCGAGATCAAGCCTAGTGAGAACTGATAGGAACTACGAGATTCATTTCATTCAGCCATCGAATGAGGTAGAGGTACACCGTATGGCCCATCTGTCATCCACAGTCTACACCCCACGTATGCAGTCTTTCTCAAGACACGGCACAGCTGCACTAGGGGAATGATGCGACAGGTGGGAAGATCGAGCCGTAGCTGCCGTTGCCCCTGCATATGGGATCACATGCTCGTCTGTTCTGCAAAAGCACCGGCAAGATGCCTAGAAGAGTAGCTCGATCTGCATGCGGCACGGTGTCAAGGCACTCGGTGTGTAGGTTTGGAATTCCAATCCCCCACGGATGGTTGGGACCGAGGCCTAGCCAGTATTGGCGTTGAATCTGGGGGTGAAAAGGGGCCCAGGGATTGGAAAAAGGTTTATCAGGGCCGACGTTTGTGGAGTGACCGAGTCAGTATGACTTGTATGATTGACGCGAGATTGATCCCTAAGCTCCCGAGATCCAGTCACATCCAAGCATTGACCTCGTCATGCGGGGATGGGAATCACTAGTCGGTGGCTGCATTTCCCCCACAGTAAGGACTCTGGCGAACGAGGGAGGAAAAAGCAAAAAGAAAACTTTAAGATGGAAAACAGAAGACAAAGCAAGCTGAGTGTTTTAAAAAAGAAAAGAAAAGAAAAGAAAACAGAATTGAACAAGGCCAATCTCTGATATCCTCACCCTGAGAAGCTTAGACAAATCTTTCGTTCCCATCCATTCTGTTAGTGTAAACATCCTTGCTAGGGTATTATTATTGCCAGCTCAATCTCAGTCCCAGGTTGCATATATGTATGTCGTGTGGTCTGATCCACTTTAGTCTTGGATGAGGCTGGGAGAGCCATCATCCCCACGCTCGCGGATTCTCACCGACGACAGCCCGTCCGCACCATACAACGCCTCTCTTCCTGCCGGACTGGAAGCTTTCAGGGCAATCCATCCCTTCGAAGCCACCTGCGGTCAGAGTGGTCACGATCTCATCGGGGCTAAAACCCAAAAATCAAAAGGCGGGGTGAGCATCATCCGCACGACGGTTAGACCTTGTCGGGTCGGAGCATAATCAGCAATAGGCTTCACATTGATTCCCCTGCCTGCATTGAGGACCCTGCAACCTCGGATAGACTGGAGAACCAGAAGTCCACAGAGTCAACACACCTTCCTCCGGAGCGGGGGGGGGCTTCGTCCCTTATTGACGGAGAGTATGCGTGTCAGGTGTGCTGCATCGGATTTATGTCATTCTGCTGCTCACTTGCCTTGTTGCCTTCTGCTGAATTGACTCAGCAAGGAAGTAAGTTTCATCTTGACTGTGAATCAAGCCAGTGACTTGTCGCGTCCTCGTAATCCTCGTAGAAACCAGAATGGCTCTCTGTAGGCTGCACACGTGACCTGTCCGTATTAGGCAGTCACCCTCTGTCCACCGGTCGACGACTTCTTCGTCTTCTTTTCTCTACTCTCTTTCTCCGTTGCCTTCGGTCTTCCTCGGCCTCGTGTCTCCTTAGCTGCTACCCTCACGGATACCCTCCTCCCCGTCGTAGTCCGTCGGCGTCATGTTCTCCGGTTCTCTATTCCCCCACTGGCGTCGCAAAGCTGCCGAGCGGTCCAGCAACAGTTCCTATGAGGTTCCATTCTATATGAATGCGGCCTACTATCCAAATTGGAGGATCTACCGCCAACAACCTCCTTCGTCACTCCGACTGGGGTTTGTCTCGCATGTGTTCTACGCGTTTGCTTGGTACTAGTCATCCACAACCGCCGGGGGGGGAGACCTCCGCTGGGCTCTCACTGGCTCGAGACAGCTGTTAACCAATCCGTATTTCTTCTCTTTAGGGTCAAAGAAGACGGCACGGTCTATGTGGATCTCCCGCCCGCACCTCTCTCTTTCCGGGCCCATTTTGCCCGGATAGGATGATTTGCTGACCGAAAGCCGAGTTTAGTTAAGCGACGAATGGGCGGATGCGCAAATGCCCGTAGACGGCACTCAAGGCTGTATCCGGGCATTTACGCAGCTCAAGTCTCAATACCCCAAGATCAAAGTTATCTTGTCCGTTGGGGGAGGGGGCAAGGGAAGCGAAAACTTCGCTGGCGTGGCACGCAGCCAAGTCGGCGTGGAGACGTTTGCGCGGACGGCCAGACAACTGGTGGATCAGTTCGGTCTAGACGGCATTGACGGTACACTCGGATCCCTCTTTGCCCTCGATTCTCGAATGTTGTGATACTAACACTCCGCTAGTGGATTGGGAGCACCCAGCAAATCCCCAGCAGGGGCTTGACTACGTGCGTCTTCTGGCGCGCCTGCGGGAATTTCTACCTGCTCCACGATATGTATTGGCAACATGCCTCCCCGCGGGCCAATGGGCGCTCCGAAACATTGATCTATCCAAAGCTCAGATGTATCTTGAACTAATCAACGTCATGACGTATGACTTTTCCGGTCCCTGGACGAACGAGTCGGGCCACCACGCGCAACTCTACAGTCCTTCTCGGAACCCAGGCGCTATCTCATGCCATTCGGCGGTGTCATATATCCTCTCCCAAGGGGTCGACCCCAAGAAACTTCTTCTAGGAATTCCAGCGTATGGTCGGTCATTCCTGGATAGTAGCAAGCCTGGACAGCGTTACGCCGGCTGCGGTGGAGAGGATGGGGTATTCGATTACAATGCCCTGCCTCGACCGGGGGCAAAAGAGTGCCACGACGACAAGCTCGGGGCGGCATACTGTTCTGGTGGTGACGGCGGGTTTGTGACATACGACACGCCACGAACAGTGCAGCAGAAGGCCCGGTTTGTGACTAAATCCAAACTCGGGGGATTGTTTTACTGGCATATTGGAGGAGATGCACAGGGACCTCGAAGTTTGATTGAAACTGGATATAACACTCTTCACGAAATGTAACTGACTCGGAAGGATCGATCGAGACCCTCTAGGGTGAGAAAAAAAAAAGAAACAAAAAAAGAGGGGAACAAAAACGGGGGGGCTTTTTGATTATTGCTGCATCCGAGAGCATCGAACGAGACACTCCATCATTAGCTTTTTGCATCCACGGCTAGAGAACTCCGTGCCAACAATGGCTTTTTGTTGCAATATCTATCTCAGTCCACTGTAAGAATACGTCGTATTCTCGTACTTCAAGACGAACTCCCGATCGGGTTAGTCCAGAGGTACACTTCGTTGGTGCCTAAAAATAGCCGCGACGTCATCGTCGACTCTATAGTGCATAGAGTATATTTATGTCACTTTCTCTCTTTCTCCCGACTCCCATCGCCATGTCCTTGAATTCAGTCCCTCCCCCGGCATACGAGGAGATTGACTCCTCACACCTAGCTCCCCCCTATTATGGCCTTGGACAGAGCCATTTCTTTCGCTCCACAACTTCTCTGACTTTGGATCCATCGCCAGTCGTCGATGGGAAGCGCAGTTTGCTTCTCATCTATATCCATGGTTTCATGGGCTCGGAGGCCAGCTTCCAAAATTTTCCCAAGCACGTGCATGATCTGCTCTCGATTACACTATGCGAGACCCATGTCGTCTACACCAAGGTCTATCCTCGTTACAAGACGCGGGGAGCAATGCATATTGCTCGCGATCAATTTAGCCAGTGGTAAGCGAGTAATGCATATGGATAGATACCCGTGGATTTCTATCGATATTAGTTCTCTCTAAACTACACATAGAACTTATATCCCTCCTCCTAGGCTGTCCCCGCATGAGTCTTCCAACCTCGATGTCATCCTTCTTGGTCACAGCCTCGGCGGCATCGTCGCCGCGGAAGTAGCCCTGCTATCGATCGGCAATCGCATAAAACATCGCATCCTGGGGCTTGTGAACTTCGACGTCCCCTTTCTAGGTCTTCATCCCCGTGTTGTCGCCACCGGAATCAGAGGCTTGTTTCGCCGTCGACCCGATGAAATCACGCAGTACGATGGTTCCCTTCCAACGGAGGGACTTGGCATCCCGGATGCGAATCAGACATTCGATCCTGATTTCGCAAATGATACGCATCTCGCCCAATGGACGGGGTGGAATGGCGCACGCCATTTCATATCCAAGTACTCGGATCACTTGTCTCGGTCTCTCATACGATATTTCTTCTCCTATTATGACCATGCAGGGTGTGTGAACAAGTATCCTGAACTTATTAGGAGACATCGCAAACTGCTCGAGTTGGAGGCCATTGATGAATGGAGCTCCCCCGGCTCGACTGACAACCGGATCCGATTCGTGAATTACTACACAACAAGTACAGGGTCAATGAAATCCAAATCCTACGATGATTTGGGACCATCAGTTCTCGCCGAAAAAATAGACACAGCGTTGCGTGAACTGGAAAAACAAGAAACCACAGACGACGGAGCTGGTCTTGATCATGAACGTAGTGGTGGTAATGCTGCCATTCCAAAATCCCTACGGAAATTCTGCTACCTTCCCAAGGATTCCATCAAGGGGAGAGATGATCTGTGGATCCCCGTGCTTATGGAAGGCGTGGACGAGGTGGTGGGTCATCAGTCCATGTTCCTCCCGCGAAACATGTCCTATGATAAGTTAGTGGGTGATACAGCAGCACGCATTGAATCCTGGATTCATGATGATCTCACCACACGTGCTCTTCTGGCAGGAGGGACGTTCAAATCAGCTGTTGTTGGTGGATGAAATTGTATCACTGGATCCAGGTCTCTACCGAAGATTGGGAGGTATTATTGATATTTGAAAAAACAGTGGGTACGTGCTGGAAACGTAAGAGGCATGCAGCTGTGAGTATCTTATATTGAGTAGCTTGCATCCTTCGCTTTGTACACAACCTTCTTCTTTAAACGGCAAAGAGGAGGCCAGTGCAGGCTCCTGCTGTCGGCAACGGAACACAGTCACCGATGCACCACCGAGGTAGCAGCTGCGAAAACCATTATCGTCATTCCATGGTTAAGCAACAATTCTGCTCAGCATCCTATGTAAAGGACACCTGTGCACGTCGCCTACAACTTTTCCAACCCATATTAGTATGCATTACATGTGGTACATTGACTACGTGGGCAACAAAGGAAATACACACGCCAAAGACATGAACCCGTTTAACTCATGGGAAGTTAATCCAGGATATACCAAATCACTAGGTAATACACCCGCCGCCCATCATCTTACAACAAGTCTCATGATATTGCAACGGATAGATGTCCAGAGCACGAAGCCACCAGGTAGTCAGCCTGTGTGAATATATTAGGACTGATCTCAGTTAGTCAATTAAGTTCGGCCGATAGTTGCAGCCAACGCCGTACACAGAGAGAAGAGGGATACACACGGAGCATGACATGATGATTTCAGAAAAACAAGATACCCGGGGATTCTGGGATTTAGATCTGCTCTTAACTGTCGAAAGATGGTCATATTATCGATCTAGACTAGTTGGTTAGTTTGTTTTAAAATATACTAAGTACATACATGCTATCAGGAGCTTTACCAGATGCTGTAGTGGCTTCACAGAAATTAGGTGCATTTAATATGGGTGGATGTTCGTAAGTATAGATTTACAGCATCAGGGATACTAATAGAGGGAAGTATCTACGTAGAAGAAATCCTAATAATAGAATTAGATGATAAGTTGCAAAACACATGCTACAAGATAGTAGATGGCAAATAGTGAATCGTGAATAGTAACTGCTATTACTTGCCAGTACTCACAAAGTCAATGTTAATAAAACTTATTGTCTATCAACACGTCCAAACTGCTTGATAATGTCAATAGGTTCACACTAAGATATTTGGTAATAATCCTCTGCGATATGGTGGACACAACGGGGAAAGGGTAAAGCCAGTGTTTGCTCAACACGGACCTCGCGCTGGTCCTGGCCTCTCCACCGTTAGGAACTGCACATAAAGAGCTCTAATCATCATAATAATTGATATTATATCATAGCAAAAAAATATAGAAGTGGAAAAAGCACATAGAGTTCATGGTATACATAATCCAGAAACAAAATTGGAAATAAACTCATACACAACAAAACACATCCTCATCTCCATGTCCAACCACTTCACGCCAACGCCGACAGGATGTCCATGTCGACGGTCAGCTTGTTGGCCGCCAAGGCCGATGCGAAGTACGGCAGTTCCTTTCCATTATACACACTCGAGTTTCCGGTGATGTCGACGGGGACGACGTTGTCCTTGAACTTGGACAAGAATGGAATCATGCTTTCTGTATTGATCTTGGCCTTCATATCAACGGTGTTGTTTCCGGGCCGAAGCACCAAATCATTCAAGAAAGACTCGCCGATGTGGGTGCCTTCTACTGAAAGATTGAGAGTCACGTTGCCCTGGAAGTATATCGGTCAGCCAAGCTCTTACCCAGCAAGCAGCTCGAGGCAAACTGGGTCCATTCCTACCATAGTGATGGACATCACAGACGGATTTGGAATCGACACTTTCCCCTGTCCATTGTTTCCATCGGAGTCCTTCTTCCCCATGCGCATCTCCAGCATCTTGAATCCTTCCAACTTATTCAGTCCTTCAGAAGTCAGCATCCAATACGACTCTGACGCTCGCACAAAATACACTCACCATTCATAGTAACCGTCTTGTTGTACGTGATGGTGATCTTGGGCAGGCCACCCTGTTTCAAGTTGGGTCTGCCGTAGACATTCATTTGGATCTCCTTATTCAACATCACCGCCTTCGCGAAGCCACCAAATGCATCCACATCGCTTAGGTCCAGATTCTGTTCGACATGGACGACCGTCCCGTCATTGGCTTTGACTTCGGGGATGTGGGCACGGGCGAATGGTTTCTCACCCGCCAAACTAACGTCCGCATCGAAGGCATAGATCTTGGGATGGAAGATGCTGTCGCTATGAATCACCTGAGTCTGCTTAAAGTGGAATGATTCCGGGGTCGGATCGCTGATGACCAGCTCCGTAACCTCCAACGAGGAGTCATTGATGTCGTGTTGGGCGATGTTTGGATAGCCGACATACACTCTGGGCACAGAGAGCAAGCAGGGTTAATTTCCGTCGGCGACAGGAGCATCTGCAGGAACCAAGCAAACTTACACCGGAAGAGTGACCACCAAGACCACCACGATCAGAACTATGACATGAACCCACCAGAATCGCTTGAAGTGGGCAGCTACGCGGGATTTAAAACTGGGTTTGGTGACTGGCGACACATCGACAGCGCCGATTTCGGTTACTTCAGCTTTTCCGTCTGCCATGTTTGCTGTGGAAGTTGCGTTTCCTTGAATTCGTCCAAGCTTTTGTTTCGAGATGCCAGGGAGGGTGGGCGGTTCCCTTGCTTCGGGTCAGCATATGCAGGTAAATTATTCCCGATTGATGGGGGAAGGCGCACCCACCGGAAGTGACACTCCGACTAAATTGCAGCACCGGTCCTGTAAGGGCTTGAGACGTTGCACTATGATGTGTGAGCCGAGTAATTGACCCCGTGACGAAGAGGGGGAAAGGCGGGGAGTATCCTCATTGGGTAGGAGGTACAAACCTAAGGTGTCAAGCGAGAGAACAAGCAACCAGGGCAAAAAAAAAGGCAAAGAAAGGAACCGGGCAAAGAGTGACGAGGACGAAACGAAAGGAGACTGCAGCCTCTCCAGTCGCTCAGAGGGTCGGAGGCAGGAAGGAAGAGAGAGAGAAGGAGAAGAGAGGGTCCGGAAAAGCAGACCGTTGGACCCTTTACGCTATATCTATATAACTGAGATGGGCCCTTAGGAAGGGCGGGACCATCACATGTCGGGAATTTTCACAGTGACCCAGATCAAGCACCGCGGAACTCGCTTTGGTGGAGTTTGGGATTCACACCATTCCCCCAGACTCGTGCAGATAGCACTACTGCTCATTAGGGCACGCTAGGAACAGAGAAAGGGGCTGTGAGACGGAGTTTCAGTCGGAAGGATGCTCCAAACCCGAGTAGAATCGGGACTGAAGAATGCAAGATAGATAAATATACGGACCTGCTCCTGCGAGAGAGATCATGGTGCTGAAAGGCCACACATGAAGGAGGGTTTGTGACGCCTACCGAGGCGGGACCTTTTCTTTTTTTCTTTTTTCCGATTTTGACTTTGAGCAAGCGGAAGACGAGGTTACTCCGTACTTTCCGAAGGGTGTGCAAATCTCAGTAAAATAACGATTGGCCGGCATGCAGCGTACTAAGGCAAGCCCATCAATAGATCATCCGGGAAGCTGAATGTTGGTTGGAATGCAACCCCGGAGCGCTCCTCTTTTTCCCCAAATTTCCCCATGGCGATCCCCTCTTGGCAGGAGGAGGCATCTCATTGGATCTCCGGTGAGGGGAGCAAAAATCAGACTAGACAGACTAAGGTACTCCAATGCGCCAAGCGAGCCCTTAGGACGAGTTTTCACCTGCCAGTCCGTGGCTAGTTGGTGTCATTAGTGCGACCGGCTGTCTCACTGCTCCTAGCGAAGTCCTCCGGTGCAATCAGAGCAGCAGCCAATTGGACCCTGTCCATGGTAAACTTTCTGCGTTGTCCGAAGTTTGGGATTTGGGAGAGGATCCATGTACGGAGGTAATATCGACGCCGGTTGCTGGTTCGAGGGAACTGTCAGGTGAACATTCTCAATACGGTCCGTCGGAGCGAATCAAGTGAGACTGGGAGGGGCGAGAAGACTCACACTCAAGACATGAAGCAAGCAATTCTAACCCTGCGGCGTTGGGAAATATGGGTTGGGAGGCAAAAAAAAAAAAAGTCTCTCGCCAGCCACATCACCGGCAGGCACGTGGGGACTTGCCGTCGGCTAAATTGCACCGTTCCTCGACAGAGAATATATTCTGTAAAATAGAGTTCACATTCTACACTACGTTTTGTCCAAATCCTACTTTAGATAACATTGTTCCGTGGAACCAAACCAGGAGTACATATTTTCACCCACAGGAACGAACATCCATCCCTGCCTTTCCATGGCAATCTAATCTTCCATGGCTATCTAATCTATCTAGGGAATCAATCAAACCACCCATCACATACATCACCAGAGGCAGATGAACGTCCCAATTCTCCCAGTTATCATGAGTATCATCAGATATGATCCTGGCAAATACAAATCAAACAGCTAGCAAGAAAGAACCAACAATGATTCAAATGAAACTCAGGTTGAAACAAATGACATGTGAAAGCAAGAAGCGAAAGAGAATGAACAGGAAGGGGTGAAAAAAAAAAAAAAAAAAAAAAAAAAAAAAAAAAAAAAAAAAGGGGGAAAAAAAAAAAAAAAAAAAAAAAAAAAAGGAAAGAAGAAACAGATAAGGGAGAATATATATCACACAGTGATTAGGAATTATGGGTATCCAAGGAATAGAAGCCGATGCCCGCAAAGCAAATGGTAGCAAAGAGACCACAAAAATTGCCTGTCCCGTTGCTTCATGTCGGTCACGAAAACCTGCTCAAAATCAAGAAAAAAAAAAAAAAAAAAAAAAAGAGGAGCAATTTCTCCGAGTAAGGTAATACTGACGAGAGAATTTCCATCTCATACCTAGCAGTTCGCATCACTGTTTGATTTTTAAAGAGAATATAAAAGAATAAGAAGATGGAGCAGTAGAAGGTCGAAGAGGGAGCAAGGAGCAGATCTGGTTCCAGTAGTCTCCATAGGATCCAGCCTTTGTGTCCTCGAAGTGGACGATGACCATCACATCGTGCTGAGAAACCAATGTACAGGAATTTACGCTTCAGCAGCAACCGACTTCTTGCGCTGGAACAGACTGCGAGTTCGAGATTTGCTGCGCTGTTTCTTTTCCGGGGTAGCACCCTGCCGGCTCCGGCCCCGGCCACGCGATTGGGCATTAGATTCATCGTCGGACATATACTTGTCCTTGTAAATCCTGTCACAGATTTCCACATTAGCTTCCTGAACACTCGGGCCGGGATTACATTGCCACCTACCAGCTGTTTCCAACCATGTTCATACCCTTCTCAGCCGCCTTGCGGTAGAGCCTGGCTGCTTTCTTCAAATCCTTTTTGCAGCCAACGCCTTCGGCATAGCAAAAGCCTGCTTCCGCGAGTGCATCGGCGTCACCCCACTGGCCGGCGATTTCAAAACACCGCAAGGCCAGGGATTTGTCCTGTTCGATCCCCCATCCATTCAAGTGGCTGACCCCGAGCTCGTAGATACTCAGGGCAAACTGGGCTCGGTATGCTTTTTGCAACTCTCTGGTCCGTACCGGAACGGTCGCGCTGCCGTCATCCATGAGTTCCACCCCAACCGAGTCCACGGCTTTCCGCAACCACTGGACGCCTTCCCGCTGATTTGGCCGCATGCCCCAGCCATGTCGACAAGCCAAGGCATAGAGGAGCATGCCCGTGGGGTGGTTTTGCTTGGCCGCGATTCGGAGGTGATATGTAGATTCTTTCAGGGATCCTTTCTCGTGGCATTCGATCCCCTTTGTCACATGCTCATCTGCCGTGATGACAGCCGAAGTCACTGTCGACTTGGCGGTCTGTGGCCGAACAGTGGAAGCGGAGTCCGCTGATGAGGTGGTCTCCATCTTATCATCCACCGTAGGTGCCTCGGGAGCTGGTGGCTCCACGGGGGCGGGTTCAGGAGGCGCGGTCTTAGGAGAAGGGGGACCATAATTCGACCGTGGGGCTGCTTCCGGCGTCAACAGTTGACGCGCAGAGGTTGGACGATCGTACATCGAATGCGCTTTCTGGGACGCAGTTGAGCTCTGTCGTGAAGGCGGAGGCGACGGGATTCGTACAGACTTCGGTGGTTCCACGTTTTTCACCTGCTCCGGACTCTCGAACAATGGCTCTTGCCATTCGAAATGAGGGGTCTGCAGGCCAGAAAACACAACAGAGTCTCGGGACACATTGCGCCCCCGGGGAAGGGAGTATTTCGCGTAGATGTACGAAGATACTGCGGGCGACGGATCCTCTCCCGAGTAGCTGGCCATATCAGATTGAGACGGGACCAAGATTGGGCCGGGCTTGTTCACACGACTCATCGTGCTCGATCCAGTTATGGGCACTGGCTCCGACCAGCTGGTTGGAGCGGGAGCAGAGAGACTAGTGCTGGATCGACTCAACGGGCGCGAAAAGTTGTAGGAGGGACGAGGGAGCTGGGTTCCATTGTTTGAGGTCTCCGAGCTCAGGGACGGTGAGCGAGGATGGGAACGGGTCGTGGGCGACATAGGCGACTGGGGCATTGACACGGCGCTGCTGGAAGAGAGCTTACGCGGGTTTGAGAACATCGACCCTGCCGTAGAGCTGCTAAATCATCATCGGAACTTTCTGGCTGTGGAGCTCGAGAGCTGCTGGATGGTCGCAAGAGCGGCGACGCCGGCCGTGCCAGGCTTCGTGGAACGTTGAGACGCGACGCAGAATCACTCGGCGAAGTTCCGGGCGGTCCAGCCATAGCGACTCCAACAGGGGCGGCTGCGTAGAACCGGCGGGGAGGTTCAGGTACCGACCGAAGTGGCGGCTCCTCCATGGGCTCTTCCGAATATGGTGCTTCAGGTATCATTGGCTCATTCGTCGGGGTCGCATCATGGTCACTGTACTGGTCGTATTCGCAGGCAAGATGTGACACAGAGCTAAGACGGGGATGTTCCGATTGCGGGCGAAACATGGGCTCTTCCACCTCGGGTTGGACTCTCTGAGTCGGATATCTGGCAAGGCCTCGGCCACCGTGGGGGGAATCCCCCGAAGACGGGGCACGAAAGTAGCCCGGTCGAGGCTGTGATAGCGATCGAGCCACCGTGGCAGGTGGTAACCTGCTCATGCGCCGCTCTTTGCGGGCTGACTCTTCCAGCTGTCGAGCCAGAAGCCGACCTTGGGCGGCGAAGGCATCGAGAGGGGAGAGCGCGGGTGGAACTTCCCCGTCGTAGTGTTCGATGCGCGGCGAAGGTGCCCCGGCGCGAAGACTGTCATGCGACGAGGAGCGACTTTCGCCAATCTGCGGCCGAGGAGGCTCCATTGTAGCGGTCAAAGGTATTTTGAAGATAACTGTTTCCTTGCTGAAATATCCACGAGTAGATACACAAACACAAACGGGTCAATCAATTCATCTATTCCAGATATTCTGTAACTTTTTGCGGCGGTAGAGATTTTGGTATCGAGAGAGTAGGCAAAACAGCGGCCGAGGGATTCTGGAGAATCGGGCTATCGGTCAGCACACGCAAGAATGAGTAAAGTCAAAGAAGGCAGGATAATACCCAAACGATTTGAGCTTAGTGAGTCTTAAAGTAATTGGTTGTAAAGAAAAGAGCGAACAGCTCCTAGTAGCGAACCAGGCGTGCAGAGCCACAGAAAGAGGGAAAGAAGAAATAGTAGTAGTAGACGAATAAAGGAGCGACTTGGTAGTTTGTACGAGGACGTTAAGTCTGTTAATCGATCAAGAAGAGGGTCCGGAATAAGGTGATCAGGGCGACCATTAAGTTAGCGAGTCAATCGAATCACCAGCCAAGAGGAGGGACGATGAACAAGCATCGTGGATTCCGACTAAGAAGGAGGAGGGAAGAAGAAGAAAGAGAGAGAGAAAGAAACAGGCGAGAAAGAGGGCGAAACAGAGCGATTCGCGGCCCGCGAATTGTGCAGAACGAATGAATGAAGAGCGATGGAGGATGACTGACAGTATGGTTCCGCTATTATGTCGACAGTCCGTTGTTAGGAGTACCTGGTACCAGACCACTGCGCAAGTTGGGTAGGGAGCGTCAGGTACCCTGTACCAGTGACCAGCTTTCGCCCTGACGATCCCCAAACAAACGAGGGGCACCTGCATTGACAGTCACTTCTGGGTGGATTCCACGCCGTATCTCCTCGGTATGGCTGGCCACCAGTACCGTTATTACGAGGAGTTTCCATACCCAACGTCGGCTGCTGCCCGCAAAGAGCGGCCCGTTTCAGGGGGAAAGACACTTACATACACTGATAGTTTACTTACAATACCAATCTAGCTGCCGAATCAGGGGTTTTTGATGGCTTCTGCATTAATGTTCAGATGCTGGATTTATTGAAGCTGGGATATGAAGTTCTTTCATGTGGAATTTTTCTTTTTTTTTTTTGTAATTCCTTCCTATTACTGGAAGAGCCTATACCTACTCCGTAAGGTCAGGAGACCCTTATTGACCTTTTTTTTTTTAATTAATTTATCCACTTCGAAACCCCTCCCGACTTCCAGGAGAGAATATCATTCAAGGG
Source organism: Aspergillus tanneri (assembly GCF_003426965.1). Lineage (NCBI taxonomy): Eukaryota > Fungi > Ascomycota > Eurotiomycetes > Eurotiales > Aspergillaceae > Aspergillus > Aspergillus tanneri. The sequence continues at coordinate 2,871,551 of NW_022984632.1, forward strand.
ACCAGAAAAAAAAAAGGAAAAAAGTAGCACCATTAGGCTTGGCGATGACGGTTAGCGTAATTCACCCTGGGCCTGCAGTGGAGACTGTAGCCACTCTCTATTTATATACAGACAATGTTCGTGCCAAAATCCCCGACCCCGTATCCATCCATGGACGAAGGAAATCTGACACGACTGCGCATCCACCCATGGAAGCAGAATTTTCTCAGAATCTTTTTCTTCTTCATGGATGGACTCGATACGAATCGGAAACATTAGGGTGTTTAACTTGAGATCCACCCCGAACAGTGCAAACCGTGCGAGGTGGCGTATGCCGTAAGGAGAGAGGATTGACCTGCCAAATCGGGATCTGGGGATCTAAGGGGCCTGAGATTCAAGGCCGCGGAGGCATGATCCCTGCGTCCATTCAATCCAGTTACTCCAGCGACCATACGGAGTATACAGAGTATTCAGAAGTCATTCCCATCTATGATGATGATGATGATGATCTTATATCAAAAGTAATCTCCTCTACCTGAATTCTGTGTCATATTTCGGGGTTCCATTGCTGCTTTCGTGTCTGGACTTGCAACTGACCTGTGTCCTGTACTGACAATAGGTTAACATGCAATGCTCTGTCGGCTGTAATTGGCACAGCTGTTGTCACGGCTATAAAATTTCGTAGTTGTTTGTCGTTATTAATTTTACTACTATTGAAAATGGTTGTGGGACAAATAAAATTATTGTAAAACCTCTGAGCCACCCGAGTACAGTATTAATTAATGAAAGTGTTCTAATGAATACTTACTCTCTCCCCTGAAGCTGCAGGGCATGCACATACATTGACAGTACATACGTATTCTGTACCTACTTACATAGTAAGTACATGCATATCTCCCACCAGCTGATGCGATGACAGTGCGGAGTGGCTTCCCTTGGCATAATTGTGATATTCGGGTGACACCACTGCTCCCCCGCCTGGAATGAAGATCTACAGAATATACCTGTTCAGAAACTCAGAGAGTGGTAAACTAACATTCTTCCCAACACATTGACGTTGAACGAGGCATGCATGCCCGCCAAAAGATTGAATGCTCTGAGAACAACATCAGCTCCCTACCAGGCAGATACCTACAGTAGATGACTACTACAGATTATACCACTGATAGGTGGATAACACATCGATTCTTCTCATGCAGACTGCTGGCTGGTGAGAATGATAACGTACTGTAATATTTGTCTACTGGCAAATATCCAGAGATTGAGGACAAGTTCTTTTTTGGACCTTTTCTCCTTCTTCTTGCCTATCTTCTGGTTGGGAATCTGAGCTCGAGTCAGGAAAAGACTTACTCCAGGAAATCGGGAAGCCTTTTCTCCTCTGGCCTACTGTATCATGCCTTTATTTCTACATTTTCCCTGTTATCATTAATTACTATACTCAACAGTTAGGTTATGTTTTAGCAATGCCATTTCTTACTCCTGGGTCCAGCCACTTTCTTCCCTGAAAACATTGTGTAAGGGAATGAACCCTAGCAGACTTCGTTTGTCTCGTCAGATCAGTGAATGCCCCCTCATGGGACAAACTGTGGTGTAATCGTTGGTGGTTGTTTTTGAGTTGTATGGAGCTTTGATGTTTTCTACTCAGACGTAGCCAGATAGTAGATGTCGTTTTCACCTGTATTTGCGCCTCCATGAGTCCATCCATGCACATCACATGACCTGGATGGATGTCTGAGTGTGTGAACAGAAAGGGACTAGTCCCCGCGTCTAAAGCCCTAAGAATGGAAAGGAATGAAGATGCGAAAGTGCCAGGAGCTAGACCAAACAGAAAGAGCCAGCTAGCTAATTAGCTGCCTGCGGAGTATCTGTTATATAATAGGTTTTAATATTTCTTCTCCCATCTATGTTGTAGCATGCGACCTCCCCACTCTGTCGCACGATTCTAAGAAACTCCTCGCGTTTCAGTAATGCCTCATTAACCACCTTACCAGGCACTCTAACGCAACAAGGGCGAGAGAGCCAGAGGACACACCGGGAAATTGGCCCTGAAAAAAGAAGAAGAAGAAAAGAAAAGTCAATTGAGAAGGGAGACCCAAAAAAAAAAAGACATGGGGTTGGTTTCCTTCAACACACTGATGGGCGTCGATCCCTGTCTCGACCAACACCATCGCTTCGAAACCTCCTGGCTTCTGCCTCCTCTGGCCTTCGCTTTCCTCCGTGGCCTTGTCGCGTTCTACATCTTCTTCACCAATTTCTTCATCTGGGGCTGGAACGGTACCCATGGCTATCGCGACGCCATCGGCCAGAGCTTCAGCTACTTCACCTGGCTGACCTTCTGGGGTCTGGGCTTCTATTACCTCGTCGCCTGTATCCATACCACTTGCTATGCCCTGACCGGTCGCTCGGTTCTGCTGGGTCGCTGGTCTCGTGTCCTGCGTGCCCTCCATTGCTTGTTCTATGCCACCGTCACCACCTTCCCCTTTCTGGTTACTATTGTCTTCTGGGCTATCCTGTACAACGGTACCTGGTATTCTGCTACTTTTAATGGTTGGTCGAATGTATGTGGCATACATTTCTTTCTCCTCTCCTTTCGTCTCCTCTGGATTGTCTGGCTCGCGTAATCTAACCATTCTTCTAATAGATATCCCAACATGGTCTGAACTCGCTCTTCGCCCTCCTGGAAGTCATCCTGCCAGCCACTGATCCTCATCCCCTCATAACGCTTCTCTTCCTCGTTCTGATCCTGCTACTCTACGTTTCGCTTGCCTACCTGACCCACCACACCCAGGGGTTCTACCCATATTCGTTCCTGAACCCCGGCGCTCACGGCGAGAAGAGCGGTCTCGTTGCCGGATACAGTTTTGGGATTTTCGCGGGCATCCTGGTCATCTTCGCCGTGTCATGGGGCGCCATTTGGTTGCGGAGGAGACTTACTGGCGGCAAGGTGAAACGCTCGACATATGATACCGGTTACGTTGTCGAGATGCAGGAGGTGAGCGTTTGAGTGCGTGGGTGATGGGTATAATATATATACTGGACACAGTTGTAATGTGTTGTGTACCTAATAATTCTATAATTCCGGGTCAGGCTATGTATGGCCTGATACCGATCGGACGATGTATTGGAGGGGGAAATATAGATATAGTTTGTGGTCATTCTGTGGACTGACGATCCCGTACATTACCTGATAGATAAATATAGAGCTGAGAATATATGCTATCCAAACGCCAGGGGAAATGAATGGAGGAAGATCTGCGCCGTACTGTGTGCCTGTTATTTCCAAATCTACTATCCGCACTACACCCGTTCCCAACCAGTCTCACTGCTACTTCCACTGGCACTTTCCACCGATGCGGCTTGTCCACTGCGAAGGCCGAGCATCCATCCGACCAAGCTGGCGGGAACCCACTCGCCGATAATGTTGTAGGTGCGTGCACCTCGTCCCACATACAAGACAGGCGTCTTCGCCGTTCTCCGCCCGAGAAAATCTTTCGACGGTGGTTCAAGTGCGTCTAGCACCGCGTAATGAAGAGTCCTGGCAGGAGAGCCGCGGATCTTGCTGGGTCCAGCTGAGGCAACCGGTCGCTGTTCGATGCTTGAAAGATACTGGGACCCGTACAGGGATCGTTGTTGCGCGCTCCAGGAAAGAACCTCGGTTCCTGTGATATGGCCCTGCGGACTACGATACTGCAGCCCGAGGTCGACGTTTCCAAGTTTCAACTCCACGACATCAATATTATTATACCGCAGGAAGCATAACTCGCGTCTCAGGGAAGTCGCAAATCCTGACATAGCACGGGTAACGGTAACTTCGGGACCTGTGAACGGGGAGGACAATGAGGATGATATCGAGGGATAGATGAAGACGATGGTGCTATTCGTGTTGCGGAGGGTAAGGAGGGGTAAAAGAAGCTGGGTCGTCAAAATGGGAGATAGAAGCCGCGTGTTGATACTGTCTGCCCATGCAGAGGGGGGAATCGTGGCTACCGGGCCCGACACATAGTTTGGAGAAGGAACGAGGACAAGTCCGCTCAGTTGACAAGTATGTGGTGGCACGCCGGGCACCGGCCACTGAGGCTGGGTTATCAATGAATGGATTTCGTTCAGAGATGGATGAAGTTCCGACGGCGACGAGGATAGCTTCATTAATCAACACCATGCATTTTCATATTCGCGAGAATGAGAACATACCGCTGTTATATCCAGCCAGAGAACCCGAATGTCAACTCTATTTTCCGACTGGACGATGTGCTCTTCCTCTGACGATGAGACCGTGACATACACAATGTAGCCTCGACGTTCTAGATCGGTTGCTATGGCTCTAGTCATCGGCTCAAGCGGTGATCCGACGACAACTATCTCGAATTTTAGCAAGCCAATATTTGCATGTAATAGCTTGTTGTTCTGCAACGTACCCACTATCTCCTTCCGAGCACCGTTGCCAGCTCTCCTAGCTTTCCTCCGTTTGCCACTCAGCTTCTTGCTTCCAAAATATAAAACACAGCTAGTCCCTATAAAGGCCAGGAGAGCTGCACTCCATGCTCTGTGTCGGAGGATCCAATTTTGTGCACGATCAGTGAGAGACTGAGGTGGCGCACGAGGATGAGGTTGGGGTATCGGCCGCATCGAGGAAGGTAGCCATGACTGATTTGACAGCGTATCCCTTATCGTCCTGGCGGCAAGGTCGACTTGTCGGTCGATTGAGTCCGCAACCTCGAGGGAATATCGCCTTACGTCATGCGGGATTGACGCAAGCTAGATACCACGGCTGGTTAATACCAGTCCAGATAAAGGACCAAAATGAAAGTACTCACATAGTCAAAGAAGAACTGGTCATCACTAGTCATATTTACGGGTTGTTTCTGGGTAGAAAAATTTCACAAAAATATCGACTTGATAAGTGAAAGGCGATGAGTTTGCGATCCATATCAGCCAGGTCACATGAGCGGGTATCGCCCCATCAAAGGTTGCTTGACGCCTCCATATGGATGAGAAGGCTTGCGAATAGCCAACTGAATGGCCTTTGGAGAATAGCTATTGATCAATAGGACACTCTTGTGTAGATCTGTCTATTTGGCTGACATCCAGAACGCTGCTTAGATACCAACTCCTTTGTTCCTGTCGAACCGGGTGGAGTTAAACAAGTACAGCTAATACTAGTTAGTAGCTTAGCGTGACCAGTTTATCGCAGGAAGTAGTGAATTATATACTTAGTTTCCACGTGCTGTATGGATCATTTCCAATGGCTACCCTTAACTACCTCAAACTCCATACTATCTAGCAATATTACTATAAGTCTGATGAATGATATTTTGCCCTTGACATCTCAGGCACCTTCAACATATCACGTGATGCGCCCATAAATCTTCCTGATTATCAATACTCTTAACATTGGTGCCACACTCATGACGCGGCCATAGCCTGCCTGGGCTATTCAGGCTCACTTAGAATCTTCCAGAGTCGAGATTAGCCTACAACAAGTCTGAGCGGCACTTTCACGAAGGACAGCTGCCTACTGCCGTGAAATACATATATTTGGTCTAGACTCTTTCTTTCGATGCCCCGAATAACAGCTGCCTGGTCCCCTATTTAATCAAGCCAGCCGTACAAATCCACCAACATGCGTGAAATAGACCCGCTGGTTTTTGAATACCAGCATGATAAACACCGCCCAAGGGAATCGGAAGCTTTGTTGATGCTCCGAAAAGTCGCCTCGTTGGTCAAACCAATTATGCGTCGCAGGGACTGGAAAGTAGGGACGCTCTGTGAATTTTATCCACAGGAGCGGAACCTTCTGGGTCTCAATGTTAATGGAGGCCAGAAGATATGCCTTCGGCTGCGCCATGCCTCTGATCAGCGACAGTTTCTCCCGATTGAGCACATAGTTGACACGATGTTACATGAGTGCGTCACCTCTATCGGGGAGTTATAACTGATTACTGATGTGCACAGGCTTTGCCATATCGTCCATGGTCCTCATCACCAGCAATTTCATGCTCTCTGGAACCAGCTACGTGACGAGCATGAAGATCTCGCCTTCAAGGGCTACACCGGGGAGGGGTTCCTTTCAGAAGGTAAACGACTAGGAGGTCGCCGGATGCCCGTGGATGAAGCCCGGCGGCAAGCCAGAGCAGCCGCAGAACAAAGACGGACCCTATCAGCCGGATCTGGGCAACGACTAGGTGGCGCTCCGGTACAGCGCGGGGCCGACATGCGCCGGATAATTGCCGAGGCCGCACAACATCGCATAGATGTGACAAAAGGCTGCGCTTCGGGAGCTGAGAACAGCACGGAGCTAGCGGAAGAAGCATCTAGAAACGGATTCCGCACCAAAGCCGCAGAAGACGACGCAAATGAACGGGCAATTATGCAGGCCTATATTGAACTAATCGAGCAAGAAGAGCGGGAAAGATATGGGCCTTCATACATTCCGCCCAGCCAGGAGAACCCGGCGGGGTCTCGGTCAACTCCATCTCCTCCACTTATCCCCCAAGATACGAAACCTCCCACTCAATCACAGCCACAAGCCTCCGTTGATATCACTTACGATGACGATTTGTACGAACAACCGTGGTCATGTCCCACTTGCACGTTGGAGAACCCGGCGAATTTCCTATGCTGTGACGCTTGTGCTGCAGAGCGACCGCGACCATCGAACAGTAGGTCGATATTGGGGCCAGCTACAATGAACCCTGTGACTTCGAGTAACCGCAAGAAAAAACGCCCTATGAACCATTCCGCCAGTCTAACTACGTTCAAGAACCGTAACAGTGCTGTGGAGACGCTCGCCGCACTGGATCGGAATACGCCCAAGCGGCCACTGGGATGGGTCTGCGAGTTCTGCAGCACCTTCATGGAGACACAGTGGTGGACATGCTCGAATTGCGGCACTATGAAATCAGCATCGTAGAGGGTTGTTGACATGATCATGAGTTTACTTTAGCACTGATGACTATGATTGATGAATATAATGTATGTACGTTGGATTTTCCAATAATCCTACTATCGACTGGATACCTGTAAATTGGACTTTCGATGTAATACCTTGTGTCAATACCTATTCCCAGAGATTACACCATAAATCTATCTTTAGGGGCCTGGAGAGACGAAAACAGCCAATTAACGTGGTAGGAGGTTGGAACTGCCATTTTGTCTTACACGGTTCTCCGTACCTCTCGCTTACGTACTCCAGCCATTGAGCTAAACCCTGTTCCACATCTTCAACCTGCCAATATTTATCAATGACATCATTGCTTTTTCATCACTTTTACCTTGAAGCTTCCTGCGACATATGGTGGCTTGTCTGGTGGGATATCCACAGCGCCTATCTGTTCTTTTTTAAATTATTTGATTGCTTGAAATCGTCGTTTTTCTAGATGGTTATGTCGCTTCGTTTCTGTGCTGCTGCAAGGGAACCATTCTCCTACTCCTGGAGCAGTCCTCTCTAGCTACCCTCCGCTGATGCGATCGTTGGGTTCCCGCGATCTTCTCTATTTGCTTTGTTTATTACCTGTTTTGCTCTCTAAAACCATCCTTCTTAGTGCCTGAAATCTTTGCTTATTCTGGGAACGATTTCCTCACCTACAACCTGTTGGGAAGCCCCCGTTGCCCCATTCGGGCGGTTAGACCACCGAAGTCCTCACGTTTCTCCCTCCCGATCTTATGCCTTTTCCTTTGACTTCCCGTCCTCATCGTTAATCTTCTTTATACCGTCTTCTTGATCCTTTTCTTTAACCTCACACCTCTTTATTAGGATGGCTGCACCACCAAAGAAGAAACAGAAAATCATACCGTCCCATTGGTATCTTGACTTAACAAGGGAGCTTCAAAAGCACCATACTGATGCCGAACACATTAAATTATCTTTTAATCAACTACTCTTGCTGACTGAGAACCTCCACCCTGCTGCTATATCAGTTATTAAGTCAATACAACAGGCTCTGTCTTTGATAGAAGAAGCTCAGGTTTCCAAACACATTCAAGCAAGAATGCTCAGCCTAGAGGATGCAAAAAAATATGTTGGTATTAACTTTGAGCCTGGGGACCCTGATTATCGTTGGTCTTTGAAAGATCATCAAAAGCAACCTACAAAACTATCTGAATGGACTGGTATGTCTTGATATTAGCAGGCTGACGAGTTTACTAATTATGCAATAGAATCGGCAATTCAGAATATTCGACGATCAAAGTACCTACGAACCTTCGGACCCGAATCCCTAGTCCGAACTTTATTTGATATCCTTGTTTGTGACCGTCTAGAGCTTCTAGATGACACTGCTGCTGCCAAACAATTAAAGGTCGTAGCAGAAGTTCAAATGGATGTTTTGGCGGAGTACCGCTCTATCCACACAAGGATTTCCGGGCGTGCTGATTGGACACTTGGCTACATGGATGAGAAGGACAACCTTCAGGAAATGCTAGTTGTGATTGAGGCAAAGGCACGTGGTAATATTGTGGCAGCTCTTCCTCAGCTTTTAATTTATCTTGCGGGCATCCAAGATGCTCGTTCTATGGCTAAGAAAACCAACAAGACAGTTTTCGGAGTGGCGACCGATTCTGATCAGTTTATTTTTGCTATTCTCAAAGAGAATCGGAATGCATTTGTGTCAAAAGCGCTAGATTGGCTCGAGGAGAAAGAATTAATTGTCTCATTTCTAGACAATATTCTTCAAGACGCAATCGAGTCATCTCCTCATACAACACGAGTCAGGATTGGAAACAAGAAAATCAAGCAATTTGAGCAAGCTCTCGGAAAAACATACATGTTTGGTGACCAGGGATGCAGCAGCAGTAGTATTAGTGATGATGACAGTAATAATCTCGGAACATGGAATGTGGTTGAGGTCAATGGAGTTTCTCTCCTTCAACTTTGTGAGGAAGATGAAGACAATGCTCGTTAGCATTGATGGCAATACTATTCAAATCCCAGATTTCAGTATCAACAGAGTTTGAAAGAAAGCTATGAAATCGCTGGATTTTATGTATTAATTTTTTTTTTTTTTTTTTTTTTTTATAGATAATACTTTAGTAGTAGCCTTAACAAATACCAAGGAAGGCTATTATTAGATGCGGCGGCCCCTAAAGGTGAATTACCTAATTAGCTAATTAGTTGATATGATTATGAGGCTATGAAGATTAGTTCTGCTGAATTTACCGATCAAAAACTGCCCTATAGGGGTATCCAATGAACAGCTTAAATGTTCTCAATCCAACAGCCTGGATTCAACTAATTAAACGATAAAAAAAGATGATCGAAAGGACAACGACGGAACGATCAAATAACGACCGCTCTAGATTGCTGTCACTACTGGCAACGCTTGTTCTGGGACATCTTAACCTTCGAGATTTCTTCTTCAAAGTCACGCAACCGAGCTATTAACATATCGTAATTAATACCATTATACGACAAAAAGCACCACGGGCTCTAAGTGAGCGGTAAATGTAATTGGGTATTATCATTCATTGAATGAAAGCTGGGAGAGCTCCCAACAATTGTTATACCTCGACATGAATAAGAAATGACTAACCGAGCCGGCCCGACCATTCAACCGACCATAAATCCAACCAAACAATTTTCTCCCACACTTTTCCTTTCCGCATCTTGAGCTATCTCTCCATCAATACTTTTTCCAACACCCGCCTCAATTTCTAGGCTTGCTCTTGAACCAACCTCCGCATCGACTAACAAACAATAGGTATGCCTATTAATCCCCGTACCTTATATCAATTCCCCTGTCTGCCCGGGATCATCACATCCAGTTTCCCTCTACGGGAACAGACAAGAAGAGAAGAAACCAAACTACATATCACATCCCATTTGCCCCAAACCTCCAATATGATGAGAACATTTTCCAAGAACCGGTATTTAGGAAGAGCCGGAAGAGGTATGACTGGATATTTCACCATTGGTGGTCCTTGTCGTCGGTGCTTATAATGGTTCTGCTGAGTGGTGGTTTTGGATTATGGAGATGTGATCTTGATTGGTTTCTTCTGATCTAGTCATTTTACCCCGAAGTTTCTTTCCCTTTGCTTGGATTGTATTCCAAGGCATTGGGGGTAGATTCTTGTATTGATCATTTCTTCGGTTTGGCTTGATGCTGACCTGTCTATAGAATCTTGCTTTTGGGTTATCTGAGGTGAAATGTTGGTCGTGGAGTATTTCACGGAGTAGTATATATTAGATAATTAAATCTTATATGACTGTATACATTGTTGAATTTCTATAGGTATACAAATAGGATGGAATTTTTTTGCCCAACTCTCAAGGATATAGAACTTTTCAGTAGTAGACATCCAAATAAAATTCGTAACGCCAGTCATGCATGTTCACAGTTTTCCTGCAGATCCGGACAGACAGTCAAGTTCAAGCCACGCTGATAAACTGCCGCTTCTTACCAGTGCCTGTTGTCTGCTGCTGCTGCTCTTCCCAGTTCTCGTCGACATAACTCTTGGTACTGTGCTCGCGAATCTGATTGCCGACAAATTGTAGTGCAGATAGATTGAATCCCATCTCGTTCTTTTGACGTGTTAGGACTCGTCGTAGGGACGAGCGGATGCCATCCAGCATTGGTCTCATCGTCTTGCTGGCGACGATTTGACGATGGTGCGTCTTCAGCATAAAGAAAAGGACGCGGCAGGTAAGGGGGATGTTCCATTCGCGACTGGCCCAGATATCGAGGAAGGTGAACAGAGCGGGGATTTTCGAAAACGGCAAAACTAGCAAAGCGTCTTGGAGCGTAGCGGCGGGGATTTTCTGCACCGTTTTGAGAACATGCTGTTCAGCGGAGATATTGCCCAGTGCCATGTACAAGGGGTTTCGGGTAGGGGGAGCTGCATTCGGTTGCGCTGCCCTGATGGAGCGCCATTCTCGCACGATTTCCAGATCCTCCATTCCCAGGTCCAATGCTTCCATGATCTTTTCTCCGGCCATGAGAGTCTCGCTGGTTTGTTTTCCTGCATCAACGGCCTCGGCTTTCTCACTGTTTTCATTTTCCTCCTCTTCAAGGGACTCCATAAGAGTATTGTCATGCATCTCCTCGAGCTCCTTCTCGCGCTCTTCTTCGAGGAAGAGCGGTTCGTCGGTCTGTTGCCAGGTGCGGATACTCTTGTCATGACTGGCAGTGACAATGAATTCGCCGTCGTGACTGATAGTCAAAGCCCAGATCTCACCGTGGTGGCCTGTCAGTTTCTGAATCTGCTCGAATTTATCTCCATCCCAGTACTTAACCACACGATCTTTGCTCGCGCTGAAGAAATTATGTCCATTTCCTTCCTTATTCGTTGGAACGAAAGCAACTCCCATGATACTGTCCTCGTGCGCCAAGAACGCCTTGTGACAATCACCAAAGTCCAAGCCCCATAGACGAACAGTCTTGTCCGCGGAACAGGTGACGATCATCTTGCTGTCGTAGGAGATGTCCATGTTTAGAACCGGAAGCTTGTGGCCATAGAGATTGAGGAAGAGTTTTAGCGAGTCGACGAAGAAGACCTTGATCGTGTTGTCTAGCAAAGCGACGGCCAGCAATCGAGCGTCGGGCGAGAAACGAAGGCTGAGGATGTCATCTGAGACCTTCAGAGTCCTCGTGTGGACCAGTTTCAGTCGTGGGGTTGATCTCTTGGTCCCAGGGATGTCTTCCTGGACCACCTGGAAGTTCCAGAACTTGGCGGATTTATCGGCACTGCCGCTGATGATGGACTTTCCATCGGGATGAACATGAATTGACCACACTGGCCCATCATGGGCTTTGATTGTGTCGAGGAGAGTTGAGGACGCGATATCAAAGATTTCGAGCTCTCCTTCTTTGTTCCCAACAACAACGATCTTATCACCCGGAAGAAAGGCAGAGCATAGCGCATAACCGCTTTCCAACGTACGGAGGCAACTCTGGGTTCGAACGTTCCAGACTTTGAGGCTACCGTTGGAGGCAGAAGCCAGCATTCGATCATCCGAGCTTAGAGCAACCGATCGAATATCGGTGCGATGACCTGGAATGTCGACAGCTAGAGTTCGGTTGTAGTCGGATTCTTCCTCATCCTTATTCTTCTTGTGCGACGTAGCAACGCTGTAGGCTTCGAGCTGGTTGTTCGTCATTGCAGCAACGAGCTGAATGCTACCGCTGGACTTCGTTCTAATCCAATCAAAAGAACGGACCTTTCCGCCGGTTCGAACAATAACGTGGGATACAAAAACTTCGGTGACCGGTGCCGAAGAGATATCGTCAGTTTTATCCTCACCAGCTTCCACAGCGGCTCCATCCTGATCGGTGGCGCCGCGCTGAGCGTCCTTCTCCTTTCTCCTCTTGCGCTTTCTTGCTAAACTCTTCTGGACCTCCGTCTGAGAACGGATACGCCAGATCTCAACCGCCTTCTCTGACCCATGGAAAGCAACATAATCGGCTCGTGGGTGAAAGCTGATCCCGATAGTGCGGTCCTTTCCATTCCGATAAAATGTCCCCCGGTTCGTCAGAATCTTGCGGTCCTCGGCGCCGACCTTCTCTTTCGAGATCTCAATCATAGCGCTCTCATCAATCGACCAGACTTTCAACTCCCCATCGTTTCCAGCGGTGATGCAACCACTCTGATCGGGAGACAGACCCAAGCTCCAGCACTCTCCGTTGGATTGGGCTACATGAGTTTCGATACAGTGTTGCGATGCCAAATCCCAGACCTTGATCAGCGAATCTTTGCCGGTGGTGATCAAGAACCCGGCATGGTCGCTCAGGCCCGCGGCATTGAGCATCTCCATGGATGGAACAAGGAAACGCAGCGAAGTGACTTGATCAGTATGTCCACGCAGCTTGAAGAGGCCCACTTCTGCCACCAAGTCCCACAGGATGATGTCCGTATCTCTCGAGCCACTTGCAAGGCGGACACCGGCGCTATCGAAGGCTAGTTGGGTAATGGCGGACTTGTGGCCATTGAACGAGATAATAACAGTAGCGGTTCGCGAATCCCAGACACGGATGCTGCCGTCTTCATATCTATGCACAGACGAGGATTAGCATCAGAGCGACAGTCCGTATGATGAACCGTATGAATCTCAGCGACCTACCCAACAGCAAAAATATCCTCATCTGTCTTGCTCTGGGTGATCACCGTAACTTGAGCCCTGCACGAGGTATCCTGCCATCTACCCAACAACTCCCCCTTTTTTATATCCCAGCACAGCACATCTTCACCTGCACCCACAATAGCTCGTCCAGAGCCTGTCCGGCGTGTAGAACCAGCTAGCTCGTCGTCCCGAGCCCATATCGCATTTGAGGATGCCGATGTAACGAGCCCGAATGTCTTCGAGTGCTCGAATTTTCTGGAGTTGAAATAATTGTCAGCGGAACTAAACAGAATTTCAAGGGACCTAGCGGAATAATACGAACAAGTAAGATTTCACCATCGTTGGCAGTTTGATCCTCGACAAGCGCTCCAAAAAAAAAAAAAAAAAAAAAAATCCAGCTCCTATCGATAGTCCGAAAATGGACGTTCGGCAAGCAACAAGCGCCAGAGCCGCTGGCTCTCACCGCCTTCCTTTCTCCAACATCCGGGACATAAACGTAAGGCAGTAAGATGACACTCTGCCTGCATCTCCAAACTACAGCCACGTCTGGTTCACCAAGCGCAGCAAGCAAGACGAATACGGGGGGTTCTAAATCAACCGAATCTAAGCGTATCCCTCACGCTTTGTTGTTGTGACAGCCAACATGCTTCTTCTAGACTACCACAATGTTCTTATCCATTCTCTCCTGACCGAGCGGTTCTCTGGGTAGAGCTTCCCCTCCCCGCCTCCGCGATATGCACTCCAGCTGCGCCGACTGACTGTCTACTGCTTTCTACAGAGCCCCGCCGACGTCGATTGATCAGGTTGTCTCAGATTTTGACGGAGTTACGTTTCATTTATCTACACCCGAATCCAAGACCCAGATCCTCATCTCGATTAATGTGAAATGTTTCCGGGAGCTGGTTCAATATGGAGCTCAACAAGTGCTGGAGAGAGAGTACGGATCCTACATTGTTGCTCCGGAGCCTGGATATGATTTTTCGGTTCTCATCGATCTGGAGAACCTCCCCGCAGAGCAAGAGGCCCGAGATGAACTGGTGATGCGTCTGGCTCTGATGAAGCGCAATGCCATGGCTGCTCCGTTCGAAAGAGCGTTCGATGAGTTCGCCAAGCTTTCCGAAGAAGCTTCGAGGTACACTTCCGAGTCGGCACCTCAAGGAGTAAATGAGGGAGGCGAAGTGATGGCAATTCACTACCGGGAGGAAGAAGCCATTTATATCAAGGCGGGTCCTGATCGAGTCACCGTGACCTTTAGCACCGTCTTCCGTGAAGAGACCGATCGCATCTTCGGAAAGGTCTTTTTACAGGAGTTTGTTGACGCGAGACGGCGTGTCTTAACTCTGCAGAATGCTCCCCAAGTGCTCTTCCGAAACGAACCTCCCCTTGAACTTGAGGGCATCCCTGGCCTTCAGGACGCCAGCGACAGCAAGATCAGCTATGTTACTTTTGGTAATTCATGACTATGACATATATCTTCCGGTCTCCTGTCGCCGTGGCTAATGGTGTGCAGTTCTGTTCCCTCGTCACCTGACCCCTCAACGGCGATACGAAAACATCTCCCACATTCAGATTTTCCGGGATTACTTCCATTATCACATCAAAGCCTCCAAGGTATCTTTCCATTGGCGCGGTTGAATGTATGCGATGAGTTGCATCCTGCTTACCTCATGTCTAGGCTTACATCCACACTCGTATGCGCAAAAGGACGGCAGACTTCCTCCAGGGTGAGTGTGGAAATAAGTTGTCCACAATGTTGGTAGATGCTAATATGTTGCAGTACTTAACCGAGCCCGGCCTGAGAACGAAGAGCGGGAGAGGAAGACTGCAAGTGGTCGTACTTTTAGGGTTCAGGGATAGATTGACAGATCGTGTAATCGTGGTTCCTGTATACTGTGGGGGAGAAAGGAAAAGGAGAATCATGTATACATTGTCCACAAACTGAATGGGTTTTCTTTAGGATGTATAGAATTTTGAAAGGGATCTTCCCCGTTTTTTTTTTTTTTTTTTTTTTTTCCCTCCCCCCTCACAGCGACGTGTCGCGAATGCGGGCTATCTGGCTACTGATGCATCACAGCACCACAGAGCGCCACTTCACCGCCGCCTTGATTTCCTTTCTTTCATGTTCACTCTCATGCTTTTCTACTCAACTGCGGCTTTTTTTCTCTTTGTCTTTTTGACCGTTTTGTCTCAAATGCTAGTCTTTTAGACTAGTCTATACATAAGGAGATGTTTTGCAACGTGGTTGCCCTCAGTGCCTTATGTCCGATCAAGTGATCCTGCCAGAACCAGTCCCCCGGAGCCTTTCGGTCAAAGCTGAAAAAAGCAATGAGATGTTCGGCCCAACCAGTGCACGTCTCTCGAGTTGTGGGATGGGGAACCCCTCTAAGACAAGTCCTTAGCGGCTGGTCGTTGCCTATGATCGACGTCTGACCGTCCATCACCATGTCACGTCGTCAGTTTCCATTGGACAGACGTTTCCAAGGGTTTGGTTCAACGTCACACAATCACTGCAAAGAGAATTCTCCGATTTTATTTCGGCGTTGTGGCTGTATCGTGGACTGTATGAATGGGAGGGAGATGACGATGGTGAGGAGTAACCGTCCACAAGACATTCACTATACCAACATACTGGATGAAATAACTCACCACACCGTATCTTCTTGGCTTCCGAGAACACGCTCCGGCTGACGAATTTAATTTTCGATATCAAGGGACCCCTAGCGGGGTTGGGTGTTGGGCGAGATTACGACGAAGATACGCTCTCCACCGTGCCGGCGCCAACAACTCTGTGAATCCGAGAGACGGGATTTAGGCTGCATTGGTGTCCCAAAGGGATGGGTAATGACGCGAGAAAGAGAGGGGGGATCCAAAACATTCTATTTTGTATAGATATAACGGATTCTTGGAGTCCATCCTTGTAGATGTTTGTTAAAAGAAAAGACACATCATCTCATCCAACAGGTGTCCTTCGTACCCAATCACTGGTTTCAAACTCGGGGGGCTTTCGTGACGAGAACACGCTACTTTTGCACCTCTGTCCCACGACGTATGCAAATTTTCATTTGTCCATGCCACGCGTGGATGGAAGGCTGAGGCTGATAATGACACAAGATCTGGGGATATAAAACCGCCAAATTGGAAACACTGTATTGTATTCAATATATACAGTCATCCTCAGCCTAGTTTAAATATCCTTCGAAAATGTCAGGAATGCAGCAAAGTGACTAGCGCGCATCCACCATGTCGGACAGATTAAGCGGTCTCCCCTTGGAAATAATTATTCAGATTCTTTCTTACCTGCCCTTTGGGTCATTTCTGGCCTTTGGTGAAACTTCTCGTCTCAATTACAGATCCCATACCTTGTGTCTCCGACGTCTGCGCCTGGGTGTGTTTGAAAAGAGAGTCCATTCTATGATATCTTGTCTCCAAGCGGGTTGGGCAACGCCGAGTCAAGTTGAAAGTTGGTCTGATGAAGACAAAACTGGGAGTGACTATACCGTCTCGGTCATCCACTCTGGAGTGAGCCATGCAAAACGCGACCTATCTGCAGAACCCGTAGAAACAAGAGACTCGAGGAGGCGCATGCCAGGATTGAAAGGAATGGTTCGAGAACGGGCACAAAAAGAAATGACCCGGGCCCAAAACAAGATCCTTGCCCAGCTCGTAAACCGATATGGACCGTCCTTCGTAAAGCTCGAGTTCATGGCATATGATCTTGATGCTGAGGGAGCAATGGCCCTGAGTACCAAATGCCGACATTCGTTACGATACTTAGCGCTACTTTTCGAGCATCAGCATATCCGAGACGGAGAGATGAGACGAAGCGTCTGGCTGCATCCTGCGCCTTGTAGCGCTGCCTGGAACTTGCTTATCGGGGTGGGAGAGTCCAAGCACATTGGGATATCCGGCCTAGAGACCTTGATTCTCGAGAGGTCGGGTATCACTCCGTGGCAGCTCACAATGCTTGTGAAGAAAAACCGGCGATTGAAGGTTCTGAAGCTGAGAACATGTCGCGGCGCACAGCCGGACTTCTTAACCTGGTTGGGAGGTGTCAAGAAAGATTCAACAGATGAGTCTGTAGTAGACAGTGATTTGGTCGTCCCTGGTAGGAAGCTGGAGGTACTGTGGTTGGAGAATTGCCATGACGTGCTCACTCATCCAGTTGAGTCTGGATACTTGCCTGATGAGGTCTGCGATCTTGGGCTTGAATGGGTCAGAGGCCTGACGAATTTGAAGGCAGGTCTTCTTTAATTGCCTCCTGTTGAATTGTTCTTTTATCCTTCTTATTTCATCAATGACAGATAGCTAACGAGTTACAATGTACAGTCCTTATCTTTTAGTGAATGTATAAGCATAACCCCGGTCTTTGTTGAAAGAGCAAACCAAACTATTTGGAGGATCCCTGAGGTTATCCTACCATATACTCTTAATATGCAGGACACCTCCATTGAGGTTGATCCTAGTTTACTATAAAGAATTGCTAGTATTTAGTATCTTTTGTTGTTTGTCAGAGCATGCATATAGTGTGGTATTTTGTCTAATAATCATTCACAACTAGCATCAGCGATCTTCCAGGACAGGCACTACATATAATAAGGGAAGTTTACAATCTGTATAAAAGGGCTTGAAGAACAGTATAAACAATAAAATAAATCCAATAATAATAAAGCCTTGATTAGTATATGTGTAATGTTAAAGATAGTATGCAAAGAAGATATTCACCTTTTTAATAACTTCTCTTTTATCAGCTGTGCAGGACCTAACTTATCTTCACTATTTTTCTTTATTCATTCAAACAATATGCTCATCCAGCTGCATTCACTCCTCCAGGAGCTTACACCTCCACAAAGGCCAGGACATTCTACTATCTGCCCATAAACTTTCCATTCCGTCCTACGCTGCGGATCCCACTACGACGCTGTTGACAAGATTTAATAACAATCACTGTTCTTAACCATGGGAAGCCCCCGCCCGTCTGTCTCCCAGCTCTGGGACACTGCCATGAAAAAGCTCTTCCCCAGACGCGTCTCTCAAACCAGAGACCAAGTTTGTGACACTTTTGTCTCTCTGCAGTCCTCGAACACCAGTGAGCACACAGATGCTTTCTACATGTACTCTAATTCTCTAGAAGAACAGAACCAAAAATGTGTGGCTTCACAACTTCGTTCTTCTGATAGCACTGATGTTTCTTATTCCTCTGCTGTGCGTTGACACTGTTTCCACTGTCATTTACTCTAAGCTGACAGCGTGACAGCTCATGGATCCCATTGAGCGTCCTACGCTTCCCTACACTATCAGTTCTCCAAACTGGAACATATTCTCGGAGTCTATCAAATATCTCGACGGACGCCCTAATGAAGACGCTGCCGATTGGCTTCATAGTGTGCTGTCGGTCTTTTCCAAGGTCTACACTGTCGCCAAAATCGTCATCATCATCCTCTTGCACTATGGGGTCGAGGTATGTACCGGATCTTTGTTCGCTACAATAGTGGTATACACTGATTGACCTCTACGCACAATAGCTGGAAGATATGCCAGACAGCCTTCTATCACATGTCGCACACGCCGAGGAGGTGGTCATTACTGATTCGCTCGTCGAGCTCATCGACGCCGTCGAGGGTCTTTACTATGCCATATACTCTAGACTGATCATGGAGATAGCCAACGTAGATCTGTCTTCCTGCTTTCACCTGAGTCTTCAGCGCATGGCCTCCAAGGACGCATCGGCTCTCCCCGAGCCGAGCCATCTGTCTCGGATCCTTTGTCTCTGCAAGGAAATACTGGAGCTACCCACCGTTTGTCGCGATATCAATAGTGCGCTTGTGAAGCAGCACCAGCATGAATACGTTCGCCACTCCGTCGACAGAGTGGGCAATATCGGATTCTGCCTAGATGATTTGCTTGGATATCGTCGTTATATTCTGGGTGTTGCCACCAACGATTCGTCTGCCTTCCGTCAGAAATGGTCCGACGCCGATTTGATGTATGAAATGCCGCCAGAAGAGATTCTCGCAATTTTATCGGAGAAATACCTCGCCATTGCGTCGAAGATGGTATTTCAGGATGAGCCTTCCACCTCGGAGCTTCCCTTTGTCAATCCGGAGAAGGTAGACCCAGAAATATGGGAGCAGGAGCTGATCAAGGACCATCGACAGGCGACCCTGGCTAAATTAGAGGGCAAATGTCTGGGAGAAGTCCGACGCGACGACGACCGTCGGCGACTGAGTGACTATATGAAGGAGCAGAAATGCATCTGTCGCTCGAGCTGCAGCTGCGCTTGGGACTGTACGTTGGATCCGGAGCGTCGTTGTCCCTGCGCAGAACGGCTAATGCGAATCATGCTGGCCAAACGTCGCAAGGGCCCTGGTTCGCGCCACTTCGGCGTCCGATGCAGTAGCCTCGCTAAAGCGATTTTTCAGGGCGTCTCTTGCATCCGTCGTGACGTCGACGACTATGAGATTGCGGTGGAACTGGATCGAGCTCTCTTACTGTTTACCGAGGAGGTCCAGAAGCAGCGAGTGGCGGCTGCAAAAGCTAACGGGGTCAAGTCCTTGTCTGATGATTGAACGTTGATAATAGAGCGTGTCGGGATTTTTTTGTATCAGAGGGACATTCATGATCAAGCTGTATTTATAAACAAACCTCGGCCTTATGCTACAGAGGAGCTCAATTCTAAATAATAGCACGCCTTCGAGAGCCTGTTCGGCGTTGTGGGAAACCGTCGAATGTTCAGCCCACAGACCAATTCTACACCAACCCTGAATTCTCATCCTGCGCGAGATGACCGACGTTTTTGCTGCCTTTCTCAGTGAATGCTGGATGACTGTACTTGAATCTCTGTCCGCCTGTGATCTTTGGCAATGTCTATTTGTTTCAAAATGTTGGAACGCACTTGCAACACCCTATCTCTACCGTGTGATCTCCTAGCCTTGGCGCCCTATAACCTGTTCGGAGCTCTTCTGTCTCATACGTGCTATTCTCAATCAACCGAAGCGCGCATCCCACGTGTAGCAGGTCCATCTTCTTTCTGGCCGGACGGCTACACCGACTCAATTCTGGGAGCCACCAGGTGTGCAACAGATTGCACAAATGATATCATCAGCTTCAAAGATGTTCTACAATGGGCAACCACAATTATTGAAGATGCAAAATTCCCGGACGCGCGGGTTTGGATTCAAGAGCTGGAGGGCGGCAATCCCTGCGCCTTTGTATCGGTCCTTCTCTCTCAGCTACACAATCTTCGCTTTACACTTAGACTACACCTTTATCTGGCAGTCCGGCTTCCCTGGACTGATGCTCCACCACGCTCTGTCTTCGCCTGAGACAACTGCTTTATCAAGATTCAAGTTTGTCACTGACGTAGATTACGGTGGCAATGTTCAACGCGCTGCGATTGTCGAAGATGTGAATAAAAACTTGGAGGAAAAGGGCTATCCCTTGTGTAACCCTGGCCGGTTTTTACCCTGGTTCCATCACCCATCACTGAAATCGCTCACTCTGTGGACACGAGCAAAGAAGATCCTGGACGTTCCACAGAACCGACGAAATCTCTCCCAACTTCGACACCTCGCACTGAATCGAGCCACTCTTCGGGAAGATGAGCTCCCTGAGTTATTATCTTTATGCTCCAGTCTTAAAGTTCTACGCTTGGGCATGGCATACAAGTGGCGTCGTGAGATTGCATTGCAAAATGGATCGGCCATTGTCAAAGCTTTGAAGTCAGTCAGTAGAACTGTAACGAACCTTTCCCTTGGTTTGGAATACTACACCCCAAATGAATTCCGGAGCTGGCTTCAAAACAGTGAAGAAGATCTCAGCACACCTTTCCACGGAATACTCAACGAATTCCCCAATCTTCGCTACGTGGGATTTTCGATAACGCTGCCGGCACGGTGGTCCACTAATCTCGGCCCCGCGCTACCAAAGACCATCGAGAGACTCAGTCTACGGGGTGACTATGAGCCACTTGTGGAGAATGGCTGGCATGAAAGATCGATATTGGATCTCGTAGCTAGTAATGTAGTAAAGTGGAGGACGAATCTGCTGGAGTTGGAGCTTATTCCCATACGCAAGTGGAAACCATTCTGTGAGAAACGGGCGCTTGAGAAAAAAAGGTCAGAAGTTCGAGAAATTTGCGAAAAAAGAGGGGTTGGTGCTAGAGGTGGTGTGTAATGATTTATCTACAGGGCTGTGGGTTGACACGAAGCCACGTCCAGGACGAGTTATTTCTTGAACGGAATCATTAAATTTGCCTTTACCTATACATTGAAACCAACAATTTATATACAGGCATTATATTGTTTTTAAATTTAGCCCTTCGCTAAGGTTAAGCAAGGATAAACTAGATAAGAAGATTCTTTAGCTAAGACAAGAAAAGGAACAAAAAGCGACCTCAAAATTATCAAGCATCACGCATGTGGTCCTGGCTGGCGACAATCAAGAATTGCGAATCTTGAGCATGGGGCCAGTTTCTAAAAATTCTTTCTTATATTCGGGCGAGGCTGGCCCCCCAGGTCCATTTCGTTTGTAGTCGAGTGACCTTGAATTCCAATTTTGACATCCTGAAGCCAGGACGTTCATAGCAGAAATAGTCAACCTCCTGTGGCTCTTTCCAAATCAGGAGCTCCTTTTTGAAGAGCCCTTCAATCAGCCTCGACAGCAAGGCTCTTAACACTCTGAGTGTTCATCAAGTTCTGGTACTTGTAGTAGGTACTAGCAGTAGGTAATGAGGTATCAATATAGTATGCAAGTTGTATATATTTGCTGATTATTGGCTGCAAGAGGTGAATGACTCCACAAATGGACCCACACATTTTTCTTAGATGATCTACATAATTACTGCCTTACGCTGTATAGATACCCGCCTAGTCCCGAGTTTTCTCCGAGCATTCCGCCGACTACTAAAAAGGAAGTTCCGTGCGGGTTGCTTAGCTCAGCAAATCAGCAAATGGTCGCACGTGATGTGAATGCCAGTCCACTGTGGAGGCTCGAATTAATTCAAGTAGGGTGGTGGTGCAATTCGTACCATCATTACTCGTTAGTCTGCATCATGAGATGGCGGATGGGATCAATCATACACACCAAATGGCAAATTAATTAATAATAGTATCCTCTAGGAGATTTTCTGAGTCAACGCTCGTGTTGACTGGCTGGCAGGCCCTCCCTTGTGTTCCGCCTCAACTTATCTCAGCATGAACATCGTAAACCCAAATCCGCCAAAATCAGGTTGGGACAATTCCTGCCTTGAGGGTCTTCTCAAGGCGACTGAGAGACGATAACGGTCCTACTACTAGTGGGCATGGTGCCCAAGACTTTTGCTTCTGCGTCGACTGTATTACTACCTGCTTTTTCTGCTTCTGTTACCAGGTCTCCATCCTCTTCATCTACCATAAGAGCATCACCACTATTGTCCTGCAGCCCACAGTGGATCGCACGCTGCGGAGGACCCAGGACGCTGGTCCGTCGGTACCGCACCGTCTGGCCTTCCTACGGCATCACTACGCCGGTTCCCGATCCTCATCCACAGTTCCCCATTTCTAGATCTCCCTTCTGCTTCCAAACGGGCTATGCTCTTTGCGCCAAACGTCCGTCGCGTCCCTTCCCCCCACCGTTTCTGTCTCCGCCGTCTTCCTCCTTTTCTGATCCCCTAACCACCCACTACCTGAGTCAGGATAAGAGATTATCCGTCCGGGGAGAACTGATCCGGGGTCTGAACAACGGCGACGACGCCGTCCTTGTTGCGGAAAACTTCCTTGCTGTGAATGATGGTGTAGGGGCATGGAGCACCAGACCGCGAGGCCATGCTGCGTAAGTTATCCCATTCTCCGTTGCACCCCCGAGAGTACACCATTGATTTTTTTTTGTGGCTGGGTGGCGATTTGTAGTCTCTGGTCCCGATTGCTCTTACACTTTTGGGCTTTGGAAGTCGAGCACGAAGCCGATACTTGTGCACCGCTAAATCCCATCGATTATCTGCAACGTGCCTACGAAGAAACCACCAAAGCAACGACTTCACCAAGCGAATGGTTTGGCACGACCACGTCGGTCACAGCTCTCCTACATTGCAAGTGCGACGACGCTGGAAACACCAAGCCGTTACTCTATGTCACCAACGTGGGAGACTGTAAGGTCTTGGTGATACGTCCGAGCGAGGAGAAAGTTCTATTCCGAACCCAGGAGCAATGGCATTGGTTTGACTGTCCAATGCAGCTGGGTACCAACAGCTTGGACACGCCGCAGAAAAATGCAGTTCTGGATCTGATCGACCTGGAGGAGAACGATATCGTGTTAGCGGTCTCGGATGGCGTCTTGGATAACCTCTGGGAGCATGAGGTATTGACGATTACACTAGAGAGTATGAATAAATGGGATCAAGGACGATATGATAATACGGAGTTAGACTGGGCTCCTCCCGCTGTTCTAGCGGAGGAGCGCATGGTGTTTGTGGCTAGAGAGCTGCTCAAGGCTGCTCTAGCAATTGCCCAGGACCCGTTTGCGGAGAGCCCATATATGGAGAAGGCTATCGAGGAGGGGCTGGCTATCGAAGGGGGTAAGTGTGTTTAGATCTTGGGTTAAATATCCAGAGCTTGGTGAGCTGACAAACAAACAGGGAAAATGGACGATATTAGCGTGGTGATTGGGTTATGCAAGAGGAGAGAGCATCAAGATGCCTGAGAAGTTAACCTAGACTTAATTCCCGGGTGCTTAATCTATGTCTCCTCGGAGCCTCTGATCCAACCCTAGGTATGCCTTATGATAGATGCCTCGGTATGATCTCGGTATCATCCGGAGCAGGGCGAAAACCCTCCATAGTACACTGGTTCAATATTACCATGCATGCAATGTGGACATAATCTTGGAGCCGTGACGATATGAACATACACATAGGAACTGGACCCTATATTTTTTTTTTTAATGTTACGCTGGGTGACTGATACTTTGATATACAATATCCTTTTTAGTATTAGAAATCATAGCAGTATTCTAATTGATAATCGGCACACTCCTAAATCCAGAATTTTCAAGAATGCTCCTTTTGCTAACATGCAGGAAAAAGATTCCTGGCTAGCATATCCTTACACTTCTCAATTACCCTACCATCTTTCATGGGTCCCGATTTAAACACCATCTGCGATGTAGATAACGCACAGACCACAGCTAAACCACCGCAACTCCGCCCGGCAAAACCAGAACGAAAAAAAAAAGTTCCCATCCAAGCGATTAACCAACCTTCATCTTCACCATCACCGCGTTATAATCCCACCCTCGGTCTCCATTGATTGGCAGCTGAAATGAGGGCAAAGCGCTCCAAGAAATATCGTAAGCTCATGCACCAGTATGAGCTTACCTTTGGCTTCCGCGAGCCGTACCAAGTCTTAGGTACAATTTGCTCGCCTTTTCATGCCTATGAATCGTACTTGCTAACGAAGTAAATCGCAGTGGATTCCAATTTCCTGCATGCAGTGCATTCTTTTAAAATGGACTTGATTCCAGCGCTTGAGCGCACACTCCAGGGAAAGGTCAAGCCACGTACGTTTCGTTCCACGACTCCCATGCCCTCTGCATTATCATGACAAAGCAACCGGGATTCCTAACATGTCATTTTTATAATTACAGTGTTAACAAAATGCTCCCTGGAGGCAATGATGACCTCTCAACCTCTGAACCCTAGAACTAACAATCCCATCCGCCCGGAGCATCTTCCCCCTCCCACGATATTGCCTCTGCGTCATTGTTCGCATAACGAAGACTCGACGCCCATCGACGAGACAGCCTGTCTGCTGTCGTTGCTTTCGCCGAGCACCGACGTAAAACGGAACAAAGAGCACTATATCCTTGCTACGGCGGATCCACCCGGTGCAGAGAAAGCTGCGAATTCCAGTGCAAATACGAACAGCAGTGCCGGAAAGAAGAGGAAACGCGGCGTTGATGAGGGCGAAGTGGCGCTGCAACAGTCAAGATCGTTGCGGAGAGCGGCGCGGGCCATCCCCGGTGTCCCGATTATCTATGTAAAGCGGTCAGTAATGGTTCTGGAGCCGATGAGTATGCCGTCTGAGGATATTCGCGATGACGTTGAGAAGGGGAAGTTCCGGGTTGGTCTGAACGATGAGGCATTGAAGAAGAAGCGGGATGCTACGGGGGATGCGAATAAGAAAAAGAAGCCTTTAAAGAAGGCCAAGGGACCCAACCCGTTGAGTGTGAAGAAGCCCAAGAAGAGGGTTGCGGAGAAAGCTGGTCCCACGAAACAGGAAAAGTTGTCGAAACAACCCCCGAATGACGGCGGCGACGAGGGCCAGGAGAGGCCTGAAGGTGGTGATTCCGCGGCCCCGAAGCCGAAGAGGAGACGTCGTCATAATAAAGGTGCAAAGAAAGATGGTGATGATGGCGACCACGCACCGTCGACCGGGGCAGAGGGTGCTGCTTCGGCGGATATGAATTGATAAGAGGCAATCCGATGAAAGAAAAGGAACCATTTGCTTGTTTTGCATGGCGTTTTTGGCTGCGACTAGAGACACAAGTCTTCATTATCAAACGATGTACTGTACATTTTATATCCCGAAAATCCAACAATCAATCTATGCAAACACACAATTTGTAATCTGAAATCGTATTTATATACACATGCTACGTACTTACAACAGACCTCTCGATTTAAAAAGAAGAGAAGAGAGCCCTCATACACCGACCATTCCGTCAACTCGAATACAATTAATAACCCCCTAGAGCAGCAGGGAAACCTATTTCTCTCCCTGTTCAAGAAGTTTCTCATCCGCCCAGATCTTCTCAATCCGTCTGCGGTTTTCTCTTGCCTGATCGCGATTCCGCTTTGCCCGCACATATCGTTCCTCCGAAAGGCATTTGTTAACGTCACGCTTGATATCATTGCAATTGCCCAGGGCTTTATGGAGGAAACCACGAGCATGGCATTCGTCTAGGGCGGTCATGATTTCTTCGCAATCTTGTTCAATGGATGTTAATTGATGAGTTGGGGCCAGGTAGGGAGGTTGAGCAATGACATACTGGCATTTTGGGGGGTGTGAAGATGGGAATGCATGATTATTTTCTTGGCTTCTTTTTCCCTCCCTGATTTCTTTCTTTCTGAAACTTCAAATCGACCTGTCTGGGCGGTATATTTCTTGAAATTCAAGTTTCAATTGCTCCTCTTGAACTTCGGTCAGTTGAAAACGCCGAAAACCCAATCAAGGCGGTGAACCGACTTCCCCCCCCAAAAAAAAAAAAAAAAAAAACTACTTCTTCCGCAGAGAAGAATCAATTTCAACGGAGCCTCTGTGGTTGAGGTTTGATCTGACTCCGATTTGTTCTTACACTAGGGGAGTCAGATATTTTTCTTGTTTCGTGTTTAAATTTTCATCCCATCTGATAATTGTGTTTTCTGCGCTAGTTCGATATATACTTATCGGGCTGAAAAGTTACGGATTGACTATTTTTTTCATTTCTTTCTGTTCTTTTAATACGTCCTCACGATGTCTATGATTACTACTTCTGCCTGGGTGCGACGAGGTGTCGCAGCTCAGTTCCCTACCAAATATGAAATTGACGAGGAGGAAATGGGTCGCATATCGAAGTTGGCGAAGATGCAACTTGAAGAAGCCCGGGATGATTTGAAGGCGGCCCAGGATGGAAACGAAGAGGAGGAGGATGAATCGATGGATGAGGATAAAAAGGAAGCTGGTGACAATGCTATGGAGGAAGATACGGAAAAGACGACTAAGGAAACGAGTACCATTACGTAAGTTGTGCAATTGGATATCTTTGGAGTAAAAGAGAGGCTAATACAGCATCTATTGCAGTGTTGATGATGATCTGAAGGAATATGACCTCGACCATTACGATAGCGATGAGGTTGATGAAGATGGCGAGAAGACCACCATGTTCGGTAATGTCAAATCGCTTGCATACCATCAGCCCAACGAGGAGGATCCGTATCTGGCAATGCCGGAGGATGAAGATAACGACGAGGAGAGGGAAGAGCTGCAGATTCTGCCGACAGATAACTTGCTTCTGGCTGGTAAGGTGGAAGATGAGGTTGCGCATCTAGAGGTCTATGTCTATGAAGACCAGGATGCTAATCTCTACGTGCACCACGACATCATGTTGCCGGCGATTCCCCTCTGTTTGGAATGGTTGGACATGCCAGTCGGCAAAGCCACCGAGGAACGGACCTCGGGCAACTTCGTGGCAGTGGGTACTATGGAGCCTGATATTGAGATCTGGGATCTGGACATTGTCGACTGCATGTACCCCAACGCCATTCTGGGCCAGGGCGCTGCCGATGCCGAAGAAGCGGCCAAGAAATCTAAGAAAAAGAAGAAGACTAAGGCCAACGACGAGTTCCATGTTGACTCCGTTCTGGCCCTGGCTGCAAACCGGCAACATCGCAATCTCCTGGCTTCTGCGTCGGCGGACCGAACGGTGAAGCTCTGGGATCTTAACACCACCAAATGCGCCAAGTCTTACTCCCATCATACGGACAAGGTGTGCTCGCTGGACTGGCACCCCAAGGAGTCGACTGTCTTGCTCACCGGTAGCTATGATCGCACGGTGGTTGCGGCGGACATGCGGGCCCCTGATGCCAAGGCCCGATGGGGGGTAGACACGGACGTGGAAAACGTGCGCTGGGACGTGCACGATCCCAACTACTTCTACGTGACCACGGACGGCGGTATGGTCTATCGCTACGATGTGCGGAACATCCCGGCCACGCCGAAAGAGTCCAAACCGGTGTGGTCCCTGCAGGCGCACGATACCTCGGTGTCCGCCTTCGACATCAACAATGCGATCCCCGGGTTCCTGGTGACTGGCTCCACCGATAAGCAGGTCAAGCTGTGGAACGTCGAGAACGAGAAGCCCAGCATGGTCGTGTCGCGCAAGCTGGAAGTCGGCAAGGTCTTCTCGACCACTTTTGCCCCGGATGCCGAGACAAGCTTCCGATTGGCGGTGGCTGGTAGCAAGGGCGTGGTGCAGATCTGGGATACGTCGACCAATGCCGCGGTGCGCCGGGCGTTTGCGTCGCGGGTGCCTGAACTAGAAGGCGAGGTGCAGGAGCGCACCGTGGGACTGCAGGCGGATGAGAATGAGTCGGACGACGAGGAAGGCGGCGCGGAGGTTGGGGCTGCTGCTGCCGGCGGAGCGGATGGCTGGGAATCGATGGACGAAGATTGAAGATCGGCGGATGGACGGGAAGCGGAGCGATAGAGAAGCTTTTTTTGCGGACATTAAAACCTAGTGTACGGATGTAGACTCTTGGTGATTCTATATATCTCTGTAGCTAGGATATTATCCCAGCCTCTCAGTGTCATGCAATGAAGATGTTGATACCCTCAGCTCAGGTGATGATCAGCGAGATACTTACCGAACATGGCCATCATGTGAATAGATATGCACCGGCCAATGAGAAGTCGGACCCAGTGGATTGGGTTTTCCTCGATCCAAGGTTGACTTGATGATTCAACAAACTAATGGATGCAGCGACCAAATCATTTTGGATATATGTACTGACAGTGGATGAAGGGTTCTCGAGTGTACGAACAGTGGGCTGGACAAACTTTGTTCGATCGATCAACTCCTCAGCCCTAGAAAATGGTAGCAGTCTACTCAGTAGAGGAATCCAAGATCTTCGAAGGGTCACAAAAATAAAAAAAAAAAAAAAGGGGCCTGAGGCCATCGAGAAATATCCGACACTAAGACACTACCTAGCTAGCAGGGAAGATTGAATACCTACCCAAGGGACGGATTTACCTATCCATTTTCAACTTGGACTTGAACTTGTCGCCAAGATCTACTCCATATTCCTCGTCTAGACCGAACCCTGTGACCCACTTAGTGGAGGCTGCATGGACATAAATGCTTTGTCGTTGTGATTCTCCACTTCGGTAGGTGGCTCCTTATTGTCGATGGAATCGATGGAATGCTCCGCAGTATCTACTATGTTTGTACTGATATCTATCTATTCTGGAGAAGGAATGCAATGCAGTGCTTCCTTTCTGACAATGCGACCGTGTCATGTTCGATACATCCTGGGACTGCACCTGTCCAAACTGCGACGCAGGTTGACTCATTTACCGATGTCATCGGATCCATCCATGCAACTGTGATCACACCCTGAGACAAATCGTACGGCATGATTGTTTCATCCCCACCTGACCAGCGCTTTCTACAGGCTGTCGCCTTGCCGCCCTGCCGTTCCTGACGCCAATATGGCCGCCGTCGCTTGACCATGCGCCCGCGAGGATGATTAGGCTATTGTATTTGCTCTGTTACCCTGTTGGACATTTATTACCTGTACACCTGGGGGTTCCAATGCGCCATCTCGGGCTTTCTCCGGGAGTGCTATCTGTATCCCCCCCCCCTGGTGTGTTCTGGGCGCAGGAGCCTTTATCTTGGACCAGTGGTATTCTCCTTGATCCCTAGAGGGAACCATGTATGTATGAAAGAAGGTCACAAGCCAAAGCATGTGTGCACCAGGCCCTTTCCGCCGAGATAGGTAGGATGGTTCGCGTCCATGGTGTTACATCAAATAGTCGATCAGAAGCAACCGCGTGGTACACTCATCTGTGAAGTTGAGTGCCAGGGCTTGGCCGTCGGGGGACCGGGGTGTGCAGGGTATCGATTTATTAACGAACTAATTTATAATTAATTTATTCATGGCTGGATGTCACCGGAGTTGACTACAGTGAGAGGTCTGAAAAACTCGTAAATGGAATTAAATCAATCGTCAGACCCTGACGAAGCATACCATGGATCCATGACATCTGGTTGACTTGTACTATCAGTTTCGACCTTTGAAAACCACGGATGAGGGCAAACCCAAGCAGAACCAAAAAACACAAGGACAAAGGGGACCGACTTTGATTCGACCGTGAAGGACTTGCGGGACGAACAGAGACTGGATCCATAGCAAGTGAGCAAACCCAACCTGAACCCGGCCTGACCAGACAGAATTTGCTGCCCCTTCCCTTCCCTTTCCCCTCTTTGTTCTCGCTCCTCCCACTCATTTTCTTTCCCACTTCATTCCTCCCTGGGGGATTCTTCACGGACTGGTTTCTTCCTTTCTCTCCATTCTCTTCTCCTGGATCAGAGTATCCTGCATTCCTTCCTTTCACCCAGTGACTCTGAGTTATTCCTTAACGTACTTATTATTCCTATCCTCTCCCCCGTGGCGCGTCCTGGTTGTCCGCTTCGGTACTTCCGCTCCAGCAGCAACACCCCCCTTGAGTCAAGTAGCCCACCAGCCTGAGGCGAGACTCCCCATCCTTCTTATTTTTTTTTTTTTTTTTTTTCTTCTGCTGGGCAAGAAACATAAAAGACCAGGGAACCAGTCGACCCCTGTCTCTACGTTCATTATCATTTAATTTCACTCACTGGACTTTTGTGTGGTGTACCGCACTCGATTGATATCTGATATCAGACATTCCGGTCATCGATCTTCCATACCTTCTTTTGCCTCCACACCCGCGATCGTCAGTCGCACATTCTTTATCGACGTCTCCGCCAAAAGGTGACGGGTGCTTTCGGAAACGAAGGGATCTGGTAGTCCCTAAAAATAGTATCTCCAATACAAATACTCTATATCTTGCCAAAGCCGACCGTTGGAAATCTTTCATTTGAGACCGATCGAACTGTCGAACGCTATATCTTAGATCTCTGCCGTCATGTCAACCATCACCCGCGCATTCACCAAGCGCCACAAGCGTCCCGAGGTTTCAGCGCCCATGCCCTATCGCGAGGGCCAAGTCAAGTTCAACTCGGGCACTATCAAACGAGGAAATATCTCTGCACCCGTGGAACTGTTGTCAACGACGAACATGTTGGCCTACAACGCACCCGATCTCCACTCGGCCAGTTCGTCGTCAAATTCCTCGCTGCAATCTGCCGATGAGTCGGAGATGTCCTTTGCGCACCAGAGTTTTGGCTCTGCGATTACTACGCCCGATGATTCACCCGTCGAATCCCACCCTATGCAGTCATATTTCCCCAAGCGATCGGCTACCGTGACGAGCCACCTTCGTTCATCAACATCGACAACGTCATCTTCTACGGAGACCCCGCTGGTACCCAAGCGAGCCCTGTCTCACACGAAACGGTCGCATCAAGAACTGGCTCGCCAACGCTCCTTGTCCCGAATGTCGCCGCCTCCGTTGAACTCCAGTCGCAGCCGTCCTGCCCCTCCACCGACACAGGACCTTTTCCAACCCGAACCCCATCCCTTTGGGAAGGAGTTGGAGCAGGTCAACGAGGTCGTGGAGGAGTTTGGCGGGGAAAGATGTGTGTTGGATGATGAGGAGTTGCTTTTGCTGAATAAGGGACTGAAGAAGTTCACGGTGGACGAGTACCTGGTGGAAATTGAAGACCTCTACGGTAGCATCTTCGACGATCATCTTGGACCCATCAGCTCTGGCTCATGGCTATGAAATGATTCATTCTTTGCGTTGCCTCGAAAACCGTTTGATGTCGCGCCGGGATGCGCCGGGATGGATGGAAGAACTGGACATTCTTCCTGGACTATTCCTGGTTGTCGATCTTTCATGACCCGCGAATATTCGCTCTTTTAACGATGTCATGTACTCCGAAATCGGTTGCCGTTTTATTTATTTACGTATTATTTTCTTTCTTTTTTCGTTTTTGTTTTGAACATCGCTATATACCATTGGGAGGATTGTGATTTCCCTATACTTTTTATTTTTGTCCCTTGCTCTCTGTTTTCGATTGAATGGGATATGTTAGGGTGTATTTGCTGGAAGAGCACGTGGGTTTTTCAGACCTGTACTTATCTGCACATGTTAGCTAGCGTCTCTAAGACCAAAGATCCTACAGAACTCCGATCTCAATTTGTAGACAGTTGCGTAATCTTCTCTAGCTTAAATGGGAAAAGCGGCACTATGGTGCACGGTCACGGGCTGGTCACGGGTGTGGAAGCCTCAGGCGCCACGGCCCCACTGCAAAAATTTCACGATTTCTCCGCTTTGATAATCTTCGTCGCTCCATTCGAGCGTCTACCCTTCTTCCTCCTCGTCGGCCTGTCTTCCACCAGTTTGTGGGTTCGACAAATAGATGCCACGGACCTTCAACCATCCCCTTTTGCTTCCCGTGTGAGCGTTAGCTGTAGCATTACACAGCAGATTATTCGACCTCGACTCGCCCCCCTTCCAGTGGTGTCGTGTGCTCGACTGCTCCTTGTGATCGAATCCTTAGAACAAACATTTTCTGTTGTGGGAAAGCCACAAATGACGAGACGTTGGGCACTGTATCCATCCTCTCCAGCCACCTTTCTCTTGATAAAACCGTCCATCCTGTCATGGTCGCCCTCGCCACCGCCTTGCGCAGCCCAGCGACGGCAGCCAGACCGACCAACCCTTCCAAGATGATCCCGGTGTCTTCCCCAGTATCCATCTTGAAGACACCTAAAAAAGATAGTACCACCCCTAGGCTGAAACACAGAATGGAAGAGATGGATCTCTCGCTATCATCGTCGTCCGTTTCTTCTGAACCGGACTCGACCCCGAGTCCCCGGAAACGGGCCCGAGTGCAGTTTGAGAAGGAAGTGCAGACGCGTGAGGTTTCTTGCGAATTAATGGAGGCAGGAAGTGCTGGAACGCAGGAGAAGAGTGCGGCCGTGGTGCGGGAAGAGGTGCGCAGGGCCATTCAACGTCATGTCTCTGGGAGTGGTAGCGAGGCGTATGACCGGATCAAGGAACTCTTCTCTGCGGATCCGCGACGCCGAGACGAGGATGGCGAGTTTTCCTTGGATGTACCTACACATACGACGCTAAGACATCACCTCCTGGGACTGATGTCAAATGTGTCATCTTTGGACCGCAGCTGCAATGGGCTAGTGAATGCGGTATTGAAAAGCGAGTGGCTCGGGCGCGATGAATCGTACGTCAAGCTGTATATTCGCTTCTTAGGTAATCTTGCGGCGGCCCAGGGTGGTAATCTGGGACCGGTGCTCAAGATGCTCGTCAATTACATGGGCGAGCTGCCCAGTGGCATCGGCAAACTGCCTGGCTACCCCCCCATACATGGACTGGAGATATACACGCGAATACATATGGCTCTGCGACATGTGATCGGGCTAATTCCTTCTGGTAGCGGAACGTTATCACCGATCCTCTCTGTCCAATTCCCCTCTGACTCAGACTCGGCCAAGGCGAATATCGCATACACGCGGAACCTGATCCGAGTGATCGGGTACGCTCCGGAGCTGCAAGCCGATATCCTCGCTCTCATTACCGAGAAGCTTGTCAAGATCGATGTTCAGATCCAGGTCGACCTGGAGGATATCGAGGACGAAGACGAGGAAGGGGTTCTGCAGGAAGTCTCCCCCGAGGCTACCATGTTCGCGGACGAGGAAGATGACGATGACAATGCGTCAGTCATGAGCGACGAGTCGCTTGACGGTGAGTCGCAACGGATCAAGACGATCAAGGACAACATCCTGAAGTTGGACGGCATGATCGATTCCCTCTTTGAGTACTATGCACCTCCATTCACGACGGGCACGATCGACGACAAGGAGAACGCGCTGGATCTTTTACTCAGTCATTTCCAGACCATTATCCTCCCCACCTACCGGTCGCGACACACGCAGTTCCTTCTCTTCCATTTCTCCCAGACGTCTCCGATCCTGGTGGACCGGTTTGCCGCTACGTGCGTCCAACTTATCTTCAACAAGATGCAGCCAGCGGTCACGCGACAGTCTGCCGCGGCCTACCTGGCGAGCTTTGTTGCGCGGGGCGCTCATGTCTCGGGGGAAGTCGTGCGGGATGTGTTCGATCTGCTGGGTACGCATCTGAACAACCTCCGGGTCGACTACGAGGCGACGTGCCGCGGCCCAGATCTGCGTCGGTACGGACCGTTCTACTCGACGGCGCAGGCGTTGCTGTACATCTTCTGCTTCCGCTGGCGGGACCTGACGGCGGCGGCGGTGGAGGGTGACAACCCCGACCAGGTGGATGAACTCGAACCGGAAGACATCACCTTCCCGCCCATGGTCAAGGAGGTGCTGCACCAGGCGATCCTCTCCAAACTCAACCCGCTTAAGGTGTGCTCGCCGGCGATCGTGTCGGAGTTTGCACGCATGTCACAGCACCTGAACTTCATGTACGTGTTCAGCATCCTCGAGACCAACAAGCGGGTGCGTATGTCGTCGTACCGCAGCCTCTCGGCGTTGGCCGACCCTCGCTTCAGCCAAGTCGAACGGGAGACGCGAGCGGGGGAGGATCTCGGGTACCAGCTGGACGCATACTTCCCGTTTGATCCGTACCAGCTGCCTCGTAGCCGTCGCTGGCTGGAGGGCGACTACGTCATATGGCGGGGGATTCCCGGACTGGACGACCACGAAGACTCAAACAGTGAGGCGGATGAGACCGGTTCAGAGGACGGGTTGAGCGATGGGACTGAAACGGATGAGGAATGAGAGGGGTTGAATTTATATTTCTGATCTTTTTGCCATGCTCAATACCCACGATTGATTTATGATTGATCCACATAAAAGGGCTTAGAAAAGTGACTGATTTCGGTTCAGCGTGGCGTTTGGTTTTACTAGTTAGCGGTTTGATTTGTTGTATACCACCAAGGATAGGATTGATCAATTCGAGTCTTGCATCCAGGATATCTCTCTATCTATATCTGCAAGAGACGTTCTGTTAAGATTTATATCTTTAACACTACTACTGTTTTCTTAGTGTCTACTAGATGTATAAGAACACGGAGACAGTACCTCCTGCAAGCGTACAGTGGTTGCGATCCAGCTACCGCTGATTCTGCAGTAGGACATAACTAGCAGTGACGCCCTTTTTTTTTCTATGAAACTGTCAGGTTTCATAGACCGTGAGTCTCGAGGCCCGCTAGGACCTTCGCGATTATCATTTTGCGGGTACTTCATAGAGTAGTTTGGCGGCATCCTCATGGTTGGGATTAGTTCTGAGAAGTTATGTAACTCGGCCATTACCATCTCGCAATTTTGTAGGTGCCTGCCACTGTTGCGCGCCTCAACTTTAGGTCGCTGGGCTAGAGGAAATCTTCTCACTGGCAGCGTCTATAACAAACTGTTTCGTAATTTTTTCTGCAGACTGGCCATTGGTAAAATGATCGTGCTTATCTCTTCAAACATTGCATCTGGAGCCAAGTTTCGTCGATAACATGCTCCGCATTCAATCCTTTTAGCTCACCCTTAACTGGCTTCTCTGGGAGCATGGTAACTTTACAGAGGAGCCACAGGAACGTATGCCTGGCCATTGTTGAAAAGCTCGGCGGAGGACTCGTGACCCTTGTGGATTCCTGAACGTCCTGCCGATGGAGGGATACGCAGCGAATACCATCACAGTTAGCATGTTCCCTATTTGACTATTTCTTCTTCGGTTTTACCCCGTTTCGCAAGGGTGTTTGAGTCTCCATAGCGGTCTTCTATCCCAACGAGTATAAGAACTCGTTTCGTATTCGCAAGCATACCCTCCATGTTCGAACAGGGTCCAGCTGTGGATGCGCCGCTGAAATAACATCCTGGGTTCATGCAGCTAAGGTCCTGCAGAGTGAAGGATCGACCGTAGAAACCGAAGCCAAGCACAAGTTTGGCGGGAGGGACTTCGGCCCTCTAAAAGAACTTTAAAGCCGTTTTGATCTCCGTGACATTAGTGTGCCCTTGAACGATACTACCAATCGGGTTGCCAGCATTCAGGCCCCATGTAGGTCATAGGTCATCATATTGATCCAATTCTTGTACTTGACCATCTTCGGTAGGTCGAACAAACGGAAGTACCAATATGAGGATGGATCTGTGAAAGGCAAGCCGAAGTTGCTCCCGCTAGCGTCAAATGTCTCTCGCAGAGACTTGTTTTAAGCTACAAGACATCATTCTCCGTGTCCTCGGGCTTTCCGCCTCCGTAGCCAGCTCCACGGTATTCCCAATCAAGATCTACACCGTCCAACCCTATTGCACAAACGTTAGTATCGATCAGGAAAAACGATTCCTATTCCCTGATGACCTGATGAAGTCATACGTACCGTCCTGCTTC
Source organism: Aspergillus tanneri (assembly GCF_003426965.1). Lineage (NCBI taxonomy): Eukaryota > Fungi > Ascomycota > Eurotiomycetes > Eurotiales > Aspergillaceae > Aspergillus > Aspergillus tanneri. The sequence continues at coordinate 2,907,614 of NW_022984632.1, forward strand.
ATAATGTGCACGACATTGTCTGCGACCATTTGTCTCTTGGACGCACCGGCGGCGATTTCGCCAAATAACGTTTAGGTCTCTGTATGATAGTCGAAGAAAGCCCTACCATCTTCGTAGTATTGTTTTTGCCATGCCTCTCTCAGACAACTGAACTTACCAGCCACCGATACGGGCAAAAACAGGGCCTTGTTTAATGGACTTGGCGGTAGTCTCTTTGAAAAGACTGACTGGAGCGGCCGAGTCCATGGTCATCACTTGATAGGCTGATGGCTCGATATATGCGAAAGAGAAGTTGATACTGAAGAACCCGTAAGCAACTACTTTCTTGCCCTTAAACATCAACGTGCTCACTGAGTTCGCGCGTCCAAAGGCAGGTCCGTTGGATTTGACATTTTGGCAGCTCTTCCGAGCCATCCATGCTTCATAATACCCGATGGCCTTGTTTTGGAATACCCCCCTCAAAGAACTACTACCCGGTGGCTTCGGGTGCAAGACACAGTTGCTTTGGCATCCCTCTGTAAGTTGTTAGTTTAGTTTCCATCCATAGCGAGTCTAAGTCACTTAACTACTTCCACGGAAATCCTCTGTGGTACGACACTATGATGATTCAGTACTCTGTGTAGCACAAGCTCGCTCTGGAAAATTCCATGTAAGGGAAGACCGCTTACGAATCCATATTGACTGCAGCACGTATTGAGCGGACACGTTTTGCCAGGGTCGCTGCATGCTGTCCGCACTCCGCGGTAGCTTCGTGGTTTAAAACATCAAATACCACAATATGTTAGACCATACCACAATAGCCACTAGCAGCACAGCGTACACCATTACTACAGGGGTCAGGGCCACACGAATAAGAGCCACGGCAGACCAGGCTTGTGTTCAAGCTGTGTCTCGGGTAACATGTTTCGAATATGGAATGGGAGCGGAGTGCGGCCAAAAGATAGCCCAAAGGATACTGAGCACTATATCAAAGAGGATGGTCCGGTTCCAATGCCCTCGTTTTGAGGGTAAGAAAGAAAAGCAAGTGACAAGCAAGATAAAATAAGATTAAGAGAAAAAAATGAGTGACAAGCGAAGAGCAACAGCACTTTTGAGAGTCAACCTCGTTCAGTCGCACCGTGCAGATACTCCCTTTTACACCTGTAACTCCTTCCAAGCTGAAGCATTCATCTGCTATCTTCTGGTCCCATATATGCTTCTCCGGCGCACAACAGCGGGGCAGATAGGATATGCATTAGTCTCTCCTGGCCAGAGGATATGATTTTTCGGTTTGCTAGCTTCATAACAAATGCTCTGAAGTACGGTCGTGCCCCCATGAATAGTCCTGGGCGTCGAGTTATGGTCTCGAGTAGTGTGTCATTTGAGATCCATATCGAGCAGACCGATGCGGTTTGGAGCCTCGCGCAGATGCAAGCATCTGATTTGGGGTGTTAACCCTCCTGGGTACTGCAGTAGGCTGAACGATGTCGCGTGGATGTCATTCGGTTCTGGTTTGATGGCGAGTTTCTGTCCAAGTGCGTCCGGACCATAAGTTATGGTTTGGGCTAACAAGCGTCTTTACTGTGCTTGGCAAATTCCGAGTTTTACCTAATTGAAATTTGTGACAGACTTGCGGGGGTTAATTATGTCTCAGAAATGAGGGTAAGAGCTCAGAAAGTACTATAGGTGGGTCAAGAAGAAGGATAGCTTTGCACCCCCCAATGATGATGTGTTCGTGATTCTCATCAATGGGAGGTGGACACAAGAGGATCTGAATCCTCAGGGAGATGAGCCGAACTATGTTGGTCTGAAGGTAGAGTTCGACCTAGTCGAGGGCTGTATGCTGGACGAAGTGGGATGGATGAAAGTGCTCTATGATTCTGCGGATGTACCGGGCTCTCTCTAAATGTGCGCGATAGTCATGATTTGGACAGACAGTATCCGTACTCCTGGCATAGGGTTCGGTATATAGTTCTTTGTATATTTTTGGTCTTCATTGCATTTCGTAGGTTAGTGATCAATAGCCATGAGAGTATTTCCCGTTTCAAAAAAAAAAAAAAAAAAAAAAAAAAAAAGTCAGTGTCTCAATTTACAGCTACATATATATGTCTGATTAAGATCTCTTCAGCAACCCTCCCCTCAAAACAGGTACCTCTACCCCTAACACCGTCTGATTTTCATCAAGAACAAACACCACCCGATCTAACGCCTCGCCTCCATACCGCATCCAATCCACTACCTGCCACGATGCGCAATACGCATCCAGACTTCCCTGTCCGGGCAACTGCGACATGGCCGCCCCGTCCAGCGGTATGATATCCAGATTCACGCGCCACTCTTGACGCACAAGACTTTGGCCGTCGTCGTTCGTGCGGCTGCTCGTCTGACCCATCTGCGCCAGCAGTGCGCGCGTTTCCTCCTTCGGTACCGCGTATTCCAGCTCCGTTGGGTACAGGCGGAATTCCGTCCCTAGAATTCCAAACCCCACCGACGTGTAAGTGGATAGGAAGACGGTTTCGATGGCCTGGAGGATGGAGGTCCCATTGCGGGTGAGATTCGTGATCTTGATTCCTGCGTGCGAATCTTGTGTAAGAGTCAGGTGGATCCCATCGTCACGGATATTTAGCTTTTTCTGGGACTGAGAGTGAGTCTGAGAGTGAGAGTGGATGGGAGGGAGAGACTGGGCTTTCCACTCCCCCGTGTACTGTCTTGCCTGTCGTCGCGTCTCCGTTTCGATGGCAGGCATGAAAGTCCCCAATACAGATTGATAGAGGATATTCATCGAGTCGACCGGTCCCGCCGTCGTCACCACTACGCCGACGCCATATTGATCGATGACCCCGATCTGCGAGACGTAGCCCGCCGCACCACCGGATTTGCCATAGATGTCGATGGTGTGGGGGTGGTCCGGAGTGAGGTGCGTCGTGCGTAGGATCTCCCATGGTTTGCCAACCAGATTGTTTGGAGAACTGGTCATGGAGTATGGTTTGAGCCATTTTCGCACGGCGGAGGGTGTCGACAGGATGGTATGGTTGAGGATGTGATTCAGGACGGTGGTCAGGTCTGCAGTGGAGGAGTACAGACCGCCTCCTCTTTGTTTATTTGTAGTGTTCAGCTGGGGCACAGAGTATATTGGTGATGGAACGGGGATAGAAGTATCTTACGGTGCATTGTAACCATAGTCGGATCCCCATGAAGACATCCCATTGGGGATTGCTGCTTTCGCGCTATCGCCCGGTGAGACACCCGTGTTGGACAGGTTCAATGGCTGGATGACCGTCTCATGCAAGAGTTGGGTGTAGTTCTTGCCGGTGGCTTTCTCCAGACAGAGCGAGAAGACTAGAAACGAAAGTTGCGAGTAGATGGGTTTCGAATTGACAGGCACCACAGGGTTCATGGTACGGAGCTCATGGAAGATTTCTGGTCCACTGAAGTTAGTTCTGACTGTTAAGAAGGAGAATTAGGACATGCCATACGTTCTCTAGAGCAGTATTTATTCAGACCGGTCACGCCGCAGTCCGGGTACTGCGATTCATTCAGCGCAGGGAACCCCAGACTCTTGTAGACCGGTTCCAGGAAGAAGAATTCATAAACCACTATTGTACTCTCCTCATTAGCTCAAGTCTATCCATAGAGTGAATAATCGATAGATGGACATACAGTTGGGAGAAATCCCAGCAGAATGTTCCACCAACGTATCCAGCGTGATTTCATCCCAAGCAATCCTCGACTGTTTCAACTCCGGGAAGAAATCCGTCACACGCAACTGCAGGTCCACACCGGACCTCAGCAGGACCAGCGCTGAGAAGACCTTGGAAATCGAACCGACCAGGTACTGGGTGTCGCGGGTAACGGTTTTCACGCCCTGGGTGTTGTTCCTGGCGTGGTGGTGATACTCCCACAGAGGTTGGTTGATAGATTGGGGTCCGTTCGGCGACACCACTGCCAGAGAGAAGGAGACGTTGTCAACATTCCAGCCTGCCTTGAGAGTGCCACCGACCGCTGCGTCCAGGGCGGAAGTGAGGTTCTTCGCGGCGGACTGGAAGTCAGGGGACTGGGCGAGGTTGGAGGGTCGGGGGAGAAGAGGACCATCTGGAGGACAGCCGGGATAGGAGGGAGTCGGGGTGAGAGAAGGAGGGGAGGGAAATTGAGCGGATGAAATGGTGAGGAGGGAGAGAAAGTTGTAGAGAAATTTCATGGTGGAAGTCCGATACTTTTTGCTGTATGTTCAAGTCCCATGCAACTTCATATGCTAGATACAGGAGGCTACTCATGCTGGATGTACTGGTTTATATACTAAGATTCTGCATCCGATCCAATATCCTGAAGGACGCAGCAGTAGAGGTGAAGCAATACGAATGACCCGATCGGGCAAGTATCGTATTCGGTGAGGACTTGGCACTTCGACAATGGAAAAGAAAGAACAATGCGAATCCAAGAACAATAAGAACCATCACCCACGTACATCTATATACGTCTCCATCAGAGTCTCTAGATTATCATGGCCCACCAGACGATACATCACGGATCTCCACCGATACTACAACGCCCTTTAAACCCGTATCCAATTGGATGCCCTTCGGCGGTCGTGCCCATCTGCCTTACTATGCTTACACCTGGTGTCCATTCCCCGTTCATCGGGCCCTTCTAGCCGTGGAAGACCGCCTTTATGTCTCTCTGCAAGTGGATCGCGGTACGAACGTGCTCGACGCCGGCTGTGGAGATCGCCAGGCCGTCATTAACATGGGCGCCAAGTGACTGCGCATGCATGCCATCGACGTGCTTCCGCAGAAGGTGGTGCGACTAGGTTCGTCGCGCCCGGAAGAAGGACCTGAAAGTGACCGTCCACCGCCACGATAACCATCATCTCGACACTGTGTCGTCTGACTCGCCCGATGGCGTCTATACCATCAAGACGCCGGTCCATGCCTTGGATCTGTCCACCGTGGTGGGCGAAATCTACCGGTTCTTGAAGCCAGATGGTTGCGTGGCTTTCTACGAGTATGATCAGTAGACTTCTACGGGGGGCCGTCGACGCAGCAACCACCCCGGAGGATCAGAAGGTGCGTGAGTACGGCGCCCTCACGACGGGGTCGGCCGCGCAACGAGGTCTGGCGCACAGTCTCGTCCAGAGGGGGTTCCAGGATGTGCGTGAGGCGGATCTCACGCGGAATGTGTCGGCGTTGCAACGGGTGTTGGTCGTCGTGCTATGGGTGTCATGTGTGGAGGTGGTAGCGCTGGGTTTGAAGGCTTTTTTCATCAACACGATTGCGGTCATGGTCAATTATCGTCAAGGGTGGAAGTACATGGCAGTGACGGGGAGGAAGCCGGTTGCGTCTAGATCAGGACCGGGATCAGGTTGTTGAGGGGTATTAAGGTAGTTGAAGTAGAGATTCTTAGGATTCATGCAAGTGATTTAGAGATGCTAAAATCATGGCCATCATTGGCTGCTCGAATGCAGGGTTGCTGCCCAGTAGACAGCAACCGTCATCCACAACACACTTCTATGATGGTAGTCCAGAGGAAAGATATGTACATACATCCAAAGAAAATTTAGGAATCGCTTCTGCAAAGTGACCCATCTTTAAACGGGAACGCCAATGCCACCCGAACGCCACGTACCCATGCAAAAACGAACTAGAAAGAAAGAATCGAGACCTACGCATCGAAAATCGCCTTCATATCGGCACAAGCGTCACGATAAAGAATATCCACCTTGTCCTGGTCGCGGAACGGATTGCACGACTTGTCCCAGGCATGCGGTGCTTTCTCGATCATCATGGACCGCACATGCTTGTTGATGCCCTGTAGCCGACGCACAAACTGCTGGCCCTCGTTCATCAGCATGTCCCATTCACAGATATACAGGAAGATGTCATGCGGTAGGGCTTCGGCCAGAATGCTATCCCCGGCCCGGACGGGTGACGCGAAGGGAGAGCGGCGGTCCGAGTGATCGGGGAGATACGACTCGTCGAAGAGATCGGTGAAAAAGTTGGGAAGCGTCTTGTTTGGCATGATACTCATCGCCCGTCGGTGGTCGCGGGGCTCCTCGAAGTCGAGGATGGGGTACCAGCAGAAGAGGCCGACGATATTCAGGTCGCTGGTTGAGGTGGCCACCAGTTGCTCGGTCGACTCCGCTCGATCCAGGACGGGGTTCACGGCATCCTGCAACATCAAGCTGCGCAGCCGTAGCGGCACGGTGACCGCCAGATTGCCCCCCGCCGAAAACCCACTGAGCACGATGCGGGAGACGTCGATCCCCAGCTCGGTCGCATGGGAGGACAGATACTGTAAGGCTCGAACTCCATCATCGACGGCGGCTGGGAAGGGATGCTCGGGTGCCCGGCGATATCCCACGCTGACCACGACGGCACCCACGTCGTCCAACACCCAGTGACACCAGCGACTGTCATCGGTGGGACTCCCGAGGGTGAAGCCACCCCCGTGGAAATTGACCACGACGGGCCAACGACGACCCTTCTTGCGGCCTTGAGTGTATTCTGGAGGACAGTAGAAATATAGGTTGATGCGTGAATTCCCTACCGGGATGGTTCGGACAAAGGACCTTCGGGGAGGCCGAGGGGGCGAAAAATCATGGATGGACATGCCGAGGCGCATGCAGAAGCGCCAGAAAACGGCTTGGACCAGAAGCCACCAGCGAGGGGAAGGGGAAGCAACCATGGGAATGAATGTTGTGGGGGAGGGAGGGGATTAGTTAGTGGATAGATAGAAGACTTGATGAGAACTTAATAATTCGACGGAGACTGAAAGAAACTATAATGGGACGGAACAAAACGAGGGAATACGAGGAAGTCGAGCGAGAGGCGATATTGATTATATAGCGGAAATGGCCAGTCCGCCGAGACATGGGGGAATGGAATGATCCAAAGAGTGAGTAAAGTTAAGCAGACAACATCAAGGGACGGACGGACGTCCGATCGGACGGGAAAGGAACCGGACGAGACAAAGGGATGATGAAGCAAGTAGAAGGAATATAATGGAAGGAATGAATGAATGGGCCCAAAATCTCGACGAGAATAATTAATCAGTTTCGCCTCTTTCGCCGAAAAGGGACGAAGCATGACATCACGTTCCGAGGACTGCTCTTTTCCAGCTTTTTCGTCTGTTCTCTTCTCCTCTCCTTTTTTTCTTTCCTCTCCATCTACCTGTGCTTTGTGAATTGTCTATCATTGATCTCTCAATTCTGTGGATTTGTCTCTATTTTTATCAATTCCTCTCTATACCCCTCCATATCTTTCTACACTCCCTATATATGCTCCCGTCTCTCTACGACCATCATGTCCATTAAACGGGCTCTCTCCAAACTCACACCGAGACTCGGTGAACAAGATGACTCTGGTCTTTCTAAGAACTCCCAAGGCTCCCCCCGGCGCAGTATCCTCAGTGGCTTCTTGCGCGATCGTGACTATGTCTCATCGTCTGAAGATGTCTCGGATGATTCCTCCACAGGAGCCATGAGCAAGAACCAACAGAAACGTCTGGCGCGTCAGCAACGGCGTCAAGAACGCTCACGGCTGAGTGAGGACCGCCAGTCGGGGGAATCGGAGCGCCATAAGGAGGAGATCACCGAGGCTGCCCGAAACGAGACGCCCGAGATGAAGGCGCGCTATGGCGATCTGCCCCTCATCCAGTCCCGCACTCGCTCGCAGGAGCACCGGACCAGATTCGAGGACATCTCCGCTGACCTGGTGGGGAAGCAGATCCTCTTTACGGCCCGGTTGCACATCGTGCGTCGCATGAGTGCCAAGCTGGTCTTCTTGGTCTTCCGCCAACAGCTGTCCACCTTCCAGGGTGTCTTGCATGAGGAACCGGGCGTCAAATCCATCGCCATGGTCCAATGGGCCGAGCACCTGCGCCTGGGGAACATCGTGCAGGTACGCGGCACCATCCATGCCCCCGAGGTGCCCGTGCTCGGCTGCACCATCCACGATGTCGAGATCGCCGTCAACGCCATTCACGTTGTCGTGCGCCGCGAGGAGCCCGTTCCCTTCAGCGTGTACGAGGCTGAGATCCGCACGCCTGAGGAGGACCGTGTCGAGGGCCGTCGCAGTCACATCCCCGACCGGACGCGATTGACCAACCGTCTGTTGGACTTGCGCACCCCCACCTCGCAATCGATTTTCCGCATCCAATCCGGCATTGGAAATCTGTTCCGATATGCTCTGGATGAGCGTGGATTTATCGAGATCCACTCCCCCAAGTTGCAGGGGTCGGCCACCGAATCCGGCGCCAGCGTGTTCGAGGTCAACTACTTCGCACGATCGGCGTTCCTGGCCCAAAGTCCCCAACTGGCCAAGCAGATGGCGATTGCCGCCGACTTTGGTCGAGTCTATGAGATCGGGGCCGTGTTCCGCGCGGAAAATTCCAACACGCATCGTCACCTGACCGAGTATACGGGCCTGGATATTGAGATGGCGATCGACGAGCATTACCACGAGATGCTAGATGTGCTGGATGCCGTGATCAAGGGCATATTGGAAGGGATCTATCGCCGCTACCGGCGCGAGGTCGAGATCGTGAAGCAGCAGTTCCCGTCGGAGGATGTGATTTGGCTGGAGACAACGCCCATCGTGCGCTTCTCCGATGGTATCAAGATGCTCAACGACTCGGGATGGCGCGATGAGGATGGTAACCCTTTGCCCGAGGACGAGGACCTGCACACGCGCGACGAGATTCGTCTGGGAGAGCTGGTGAAGGAGAAGTATGGCACCGATTATTACATCCTCGATAAGTTCCCGGTCGGCGCCCGTCCGTTCTATACGATGCCCGACCCGGACGACAGCCGCTTCACGAACTCGTTTGATATCTTCATCCGCGGCCAGGAGATCGTGTCGGGAGGCCAGCGAATTCACGACCCCCACATGTTGGAGGAGAATATGCGCCGCGCGGGCATCGATCCGGAAAGCATGGAGGAGTATATGGAAGGCTTCCGTTGGGGTGCACCCCCTCATGCGGGCGCCGGCGTTGGTCTTGAGCGTCTGTTGATGCTTTTGCTGAAGCTGGGCAACATCCGGCTGGCATCCCTCCTCTATCGCGACCCCAAGAGCTTCCCCGCGAAGCCCGCAGACGTGCAGCTCCGCCACCCCGAATCTTCGACGATCGACCCACCTTGGGTCCGTGAGAAGGTCGGCAACCTGGCCCCGAACGACGAGGCGTTCCAACCCCTTGAGCATCTCATCGCCAACTATGGCGATGCGACCTCCACCTCGTTCGGGGATGAACGGTTCAAGATCTGGCGCGACCGGGGCACCGGCGCGGCGATTTCTTACGTGCCTAGCAGCAACAGCCATGTGATCATCCCCGGTAATCCTCTGTGTGACCCCCGCCAATACACGCGCGTCATCACCCAGTTCCTACAGTGGTTACGTCGCGAGACCAAGTACAAACCCATCTGGATGCTCTGTTCGCTCGACGTGGAGAAGATTCTGGGTGAAAAGCTCGGCTGGCGCAGTCTGTCCTGCATTGCCGAGGAACGAGTGGATCCGTCGCGCAATCAGGCAGCGTCTGATGGGGAGATTGCGCGTAAGATTCGGCACGCGGAGAGCACCGGAGTAAAACTTGTGGCCCTGAACCAGGGGGAGATGGTATCAGACGAGGTGCGCCAGAAGATTGACAAGCGCATCCGCGACTGGCTGGACAACCGCAAGGGCACCCAGGTGCACCTGTCCGAGATCCACCCCTGGTACGACCATGCCCACCGCTGGTACTTCTATGCTGTGGATAAGTCAGGCACCATCTGCGCCTTTGTCGCCTTGGCCATGCTGTCGCCCGCCCAAGGTATGCAGGTGAAGTACAGCCTCGATTTCCCTGGCTCCCCGAACGGTGTCATTGAGTATATCGTGACCCACGCCATCCAAACGGCAGCCCGGTCCGGAGTCAAGTCTCTCACGTTCGGTGCGGGAGCTACTACCTCTATGACTCCGGGGCACAACATGCAGGGCGCCAAAGTAAAGATGTTGCAGCATACGTACGAGACCTTGGCCAAGCAGTTCCATCTAGTGCGCAAGAGCGAGTTCCGTGCAAAGCTGGGTGCGCGGGAAGAACCCCTCTATATTGCCTATCCTCCCAAAGGGCTGGGCTCGAAGGGGATCCGAGCCGTTCTTCACTTCTTCGAAGACTGATTTTGGAATCTCTCTCGGTCGCTGTTGCAAATATAAAGGACAACCACCACCCTTATTTTTGGTATATATAGAAATTTGGATGACTGACATGTACTATGGCTATTTTGCATCTGCTTCGTTTGAATTCCCCTTGCTGTTTTGCGCGCTATATTATAATTTTGGTTAGATCTACCTCCCCCCTTCTAATGGTGTGACGACTTGTATGTGGCCATGCCTGCAGTCTATACGTCATGGCTTCTATTATCAGATATGTGTTCAATGATGGCCTATTTGGACATAGATGTGATATAATTTTTTTTTTTAATTTTCACCCGGTTCCTTTGCGTCGTCAATACAAATATAATTACAGATATGGTTATAGGAGCGCGACGCAGTTGATGTATCCACGAAGCTTAATTATATATTTCACTCTTCTCATTTCGTCTTCCGTTTTTCTAGCGCCTGTCGAGCAGACAATGGTTCTGCGACCTTGCCAAACTGTCCCCAAACCCACGATCCCAGCAACGCTGCCACACACCCAATGACACACATGTAGCATGCCGTCGGCACCAGCGACAGCGGGAACACATTCCCTAGGAACGGATCCAGAATGATATCCGCTCGGACAGGAGGGACGCTCTCCATCAGCGACCGGTCAAGCGAGTAATAGTCCGCCGCAGCTCGGACGCGCAGGAAGAGCACCGACTCCGTGGTGGGTGATGGATCGGTCGACGCTGAGTCCGGCGGAATATCTTGCGGGGGGTAATCGGCGAGACGGGCGGCCGAGTAGACACTAATGGAAGAGAAGAGGGCCGGATCCTCGATCGCATCGAGGAGGGTATATGTGGTCAAAGTGAAGTCCGTTGGTTGCTGCGCGGAATTGTTAGATGACATTATATATGTATTTAGAATAGCCCCATCGGGAATACGTACCGTCGCTAGCCAGCAGATTCGCGCCTCATATCGCCGTCCAGGAGTGAGGTTCTCCAGGAAGTACCACGAGTCAGTGCCGAGGGAATCATCAGTGGGGAAGGAGGCGTTCAATTGAGTGCGGAGAATGGGGTTCAGGGGCGACAGTCGTTGCAGACCAAGGTCATCGAGGGAAGGGTCAACCGTGGGAATGGTCGTGAGGGAGGGGGCGATGAAGATAGTTTTCTCGACATTGGCGCTGACATTGAGGACGACAGGTAGCAGAAGCAGGAGGGATTGGAGGAATTGCATCGTCGGTAGTGGGTAGATGGCGCTGGTTTGATGAGCTATACAACCATGGTGGTTAAGGGGACTAGCTGATGAACACCAGAAGAAACCTGGCGAGGGTCATCAGCAACCACGATACGAAATTCAAATCCCCTCGCGATCTGAGGATTTACCCAGACCTCGAACTGATGCCGTCATGCTGCCACACGTGATTGCCAAGACATACTGAGTCATCAATGATAATCATCCGGCGGTCACGGGGGGGCATTCGCCAATCAGAGAGCGTCCCCGAGTGACGCGACCCAAAAGGGAACGGTGGGAGTTGACAGCGCATGGGAGGCTTTGTTGTTGAAGCGACCACAACAAATGAGAATTCTGCTTCCAGTACGGCATCGCAGACTATTTCATCATCTCATCCTGCCCGTCGTGTTTTTTTTCTCGTTGTCCATCATCGTCGTGGTGAGTTGTCCCCAATTTCTGCTCTCGTCTCGATTCCCACCCATTCTCTCTCCAGACCCGTTTGTTTTTGATTTTCCTCTCCCGCTGGCTGTTTACTAAGAACTCCCTAACTGACCAGACCAACCCCTGAACCTTCGTACAACAGATCGTCTTAGGCACGTACACAACGAATTTTCCCACCGCCTCCCCTCCTTTCATCCTTCCCACATTCCAACCTCTTCTCCCATTTTTTTAATTCCTTTTCCTAAGTCTCAATTCAACTCGACATCATGAGAGAAGTTATTAGTTTGAACGGTAGGTGCCCAAACTGTACCTTGTTTTGCCTCGTGTCCCGTAACTAACGTGTTTTTTTCTCCCCCGGAACAGTTGGTCAGGCTGGTTGCCAGATCGCCAATTCTTGTTGGGAGGTATGGGAAACTAAAACGAATATATCTATTCCATAGAAAGCCCGAGCGAGGACATCACCTCGAGGTGAAGAAGAAATGGAGACTAACCAACTGTTGTGATACAGCTCTACTGCCTCGAGCATGGCATCCAGGTATGTGACTTTGGATTTGTACTCGATTCAATGAAATCCGATTAGAGGAACTCACCGCTGGTATCCTTAGGCCGATGGATACTTGACCGAAGAGCGCAAGAAGGCTGATCCCGACCACGGTTTCAGCACCTTCTTCTCCGAGACTGGTATGTTGGCCACACTTTACATTCCCATAATACTTGATTGGTTCTGTTCCCTATGTCTTTCCTAAATACACCATTCTGACCGTCGTGGTGCTATCACTCTGTAGGTCAGGGCAAATATGTTCCTCGCACCATCTACTGTGATCTGGAGCCCAACGTTGTTGATGAGGTCCGCACCGGCACCTACAAGAGCCTTTTCCACCCCGAGAACATGATCACCGGCAAGGAGGATGCCTCGAACAACTATGCTCGTGGTCACTACACAGTTGGTAAGGAGATGATTGACCAGGTCCTTGACAAGGTCCGCCGGGTGGCCGACAACTGTGCCGGTCTCCAGGGTTTCTTGGTCTTCCACTCCTTCGGTGGTGGTACCGGTTCTGGTTTCGGTGCTCTGCTGATGGAGCGTCTCTCCGTCGACTACGGCAAGAAGTCTAAGCTGGAATTCTGTGTCTACCCTGCCCCCCAGAACGCCACCTCGGTTGTTGAGCCCTACAACTCCATCCTCACCACCCACACTACCCTGGAGCACTCCGACTGCAGCTTCATGGTCGACAATGAGGCCATCTACGACATCTGCCGCCGCAACCTGGGTATTGAGCGCCCTAGCTACGAGAACCTGAACCGCCTGATTGCTCAGGTCGTCTCGTCCATCACCGCCTCCCTACGGTTCGACGGCTCCCTGAACGTGGACCTGAACGAGTTCCAGACCAACCTGGTGCCCTACCCCCGTATCCACTTCCCTCTGGTTGCCTATGCCCCTGTCGTCTCCGCGGACAAGGCCTCTCACGAGTCCAACTCCGTCAACGAGATCACTATGTCCTGCTTCGAGCCCAACAACCAGATGGTTAAGTGCGATCCCCGCAACGGCAAGTACATGGCAACCTGCCTGCTATACCGCGGTGACGTTGTGCCCAAGGAGACTCACGCTGCCGTGGCCACTCTTAAGACCAAGCGCACCATCCAGTTCGTCGACTGGTGCCCCACTGGCTTCAAGATCGGTATCTGCTACCAGCCTCCCCAGCAGGTGCCCAACGGCGATCTCGCCAACCTCGATCGTGCTGTGTATGTTTCCTTCGCTTTGCCTTCACCTACTTGAACCTCGCATGGAAAGGGCAAGACAAAAAAGTAAATGGAATAGAGAGAAGCTAACACCTGATAGTTGCATGCTGTCCAACACCACCGCCATCGCCGAGGCCTGGTCTGCTCTTGACCACAAGTTCGACCTCATGTACTCGAAGCGTGCGTTCGTCCACTGGTACGTGGGTGAGGGTATGGAGGAAGGTGAATTCTCTGAGGCTCGTGAGGATCTGGCTGCCCTTGAGCGTGACTATGAGGAGGTTGCCAGCGACTCGATGGAGGAGGAAGTTGAAGCTGAGTACTAGAGAGGAGGCATGGCTTAGCTGGACACCGGACCATGGCTACAGAACATCTCGATGGTTGTTGTTAGTAACTGTTTCCCAGTGGTTGTTCGAGCGTTTGGGATCGGCGGTGACCCAGGCTAACGGAGCTGGGGTGACATGCAAATAGGGGAGAGATGCTTTGGCTTAGCACGACTATGTTTTCTTTGATATATGTTTAATATCCCTGAAGCAGCGATGAATTTACCGCTCGTTCGCCGTACCCCGAGTTTTTTTGGACCTAGGATATTGTAATTCAATTTCGTTCGATGATCAATGTGGCTGAGCAAGAGGAACATGACGATGCGGTGGCTATGGATTCATAGTGTAGGCGTCAATAATCGCTATAAATATGTGCGTACATAACACCCACCTACTACAGCCATTTAGCCATGTGGAGGCATGGAAGTCTTGCGTGGTTGGAATCTGCCGGCCTCACCGCCCGCATGACGGCCCCAATCAAGCCATCCGCTGCTCCCCTCGCCCAAAAGCCTCCAACCCAACAGCTTGTCGCGAGCGCCAGGCAATCGCCCCCCCTGCTCATCTTTCTTCCCACTTCTCACATACCCCCTAATCAATTCTACAACGACGTCCGTTTGATCCGTCAGGGCTCTGTTTCTCCCCTGCGCCGCCCCGTTCTTTATCCACCCTCCCCGTCTAGGAACTGGCGCTTTGGCCATCGATCTATACCCGTGGCCATCTTCTAGCTACAGTTAAACACCAGCCCGTCGCTGTTTGAATATTCTGGGCCAGAAACCATTATCTGGAAGGAGGGGAGGAGGACTGCTCCCGTAGAACTACAATTATGGCTGACAGTGGTGAGTTCTAGCGCCGACAATGCTGGGAACCGGATGGGTTAGCTCAGGGGAGACGAACTACCTACTCGGTCGGGGAAGGATGATGGAAGATGCCGATTATAATGCCAACGGGACTGACGGATGCGCCCTTACAGCACGACAACCGAATCTCAATCTGACTCCGGAGGAAAAGCGAGTTTTTTACCAGCTCTTCCAGGCTGCCGATACGACCAACCTGGGTGTCATCACCGGCGAGGTTGCCGTCCCTTTCTTCGAGAAGACCCAGCTGGCTCCGGAAACTCTCGGTTTGGTACGTCCATGACCTATGGCACCCAGAGAACCTTTCTTTATTTACTCCCTATACGGAAGCAATCCTGGCTAACCCTGGGCCCGATACGAACCTGCAGATATGGCAAATTGCGGACAAGGAGAACAGGGGTCTCCTAACGCCTTCGGGGTTTGGTATTGTGTTGCGATTAATTGGACATGCCCAAGCTGGCCGCGCACCGACTGATGAACTGGCACTACAACGTGAGTGATGTCTCTGACGCCATCCCTTCGCTTTGAAGGGGCCTCCAAGAGATGAACTATGAGAGATTGACTTGGGTGCGCCAATCTAGCCGGCCCCCTACCTAAATTCGACGGCATCGTAATCGATCATTCCCCCACCCCTACGCGCGATGCCGGTACCACTAGCCCTCCCCCGGCTGCTGGGGCACCAATTCGAGTCCCACCGTTGAACCCAGATGACGTTAACAAGTTTGTGTCGCTGTTCGAGAAATCGGACGTTTCCCGGAGTGGAGTTATCGCTGGCACGTGCAGTCCCCTACCCTACTGGGGGAAATCATACTTTAGACTGACTGAGTTATCTTTATAGGCGACATTGCAAAGCAGATCTTCGAACGCGCAAGGCTTCCGAATGAAATACTGGGTAGGATATGGAACCTGGCGGATGTCAACCAACGGGGAGCACTCGATGCAACGGAGTTCATTATCGCGATGCATCTCCTGACCTCTTACAAGGCGGGCTCGATGAGGAGCATCCCTCAGACCGTCCCGCCTGGCCTATACGAAGCTGCTGCACGACGGGGTTCTACACGGTCATCGATCGGCACACGCCCTGGACTAGACGTACCCCCCGTGCCGGCGATTCCTAAACAATTCACAGGCCCACAACGGACCCAGAGTCCCATTAACAGGCAACAATTCAGCTCACCTCTTTCGGCCCAGTCGACCGGTGGGGACTGGCTGATCACACCCCAGGAGAAAATTCATTTTGACAGCGTCTTTGCGACCATCGACTCGTCAAAGAATGGTATGATAAGTGGTGATCAGGCGGTTGCATTCTTCATGAAGGCCCAGCTCCCCGAGGAGACACTTGCCCAGATATGGGACCTCGCGGATATTGATGCCGATGGCCAATTGACCAAAGATGAGTTTGCGGTGGCCATGTACCTGGTCCGACAGCAGCGCAGTGGAAAGGAGTCTCTTCCACAAGCCCTACCTCCTGCGCTGATCCCACCTAGTATGCGTCGCCCCAGTTCTGGATACGTTGCGCCGGCGCCTGCTCCCGCACAAGCTCCAGCGCCCACTCCTCGTTCTGCCGCAGATGATCTTTTTGGCCTCGATTCGATGTCGGCTCCCGCCGCACCTGCAGCTCCTTCCCAAGTACCCCAGTCTACAGGAGGATCGAACATGCCATTCCAAGCTCCGGCATCACCGACGTCCAGGGCGTCTCCGCCAAGCGCTTCGACCACTTTCAAGCCTTTTATTCCCACATCCTCGTTCGGCCAAAGCATTCAACCCCAAGTGACAGGGGCTTCGGCTGTTGCTCCCCCTACGGTCCGATCGCCTCCACCACCGTCTGATGACCTTCTTGGAGATAACGACCCAGAGGAATCGGGCAAATTGACGCAGGAAACAACAGAACTGGCCAACTTGTCCAATCAAATTGGCTCATTAGCAAACGAGATGCAAAATGTCCAGACCAAACGCACGTCTGCTGAACAAGAACTCTCGCAATCGTCGCAGCAGAAACGCGATTTTGAATCGCGGCTTGCACAGGCTCGGACGATGTATGAGCAGGAGGTGAAGAACTTCAAGGCCCTCGAAGAACGTCTGAATGCATCCCGGGCGGAGACCAGCAAACTCCAGCAGGAATATGCATTGATCGATGGAAGCAGACAAGATTTGCAGAATCAGCATGATCAAGTGTCGGCTGCGCTGACCGCCGATCAGCAGGAAAATGCCAGCCTTAAAGAGAAGATTCGCCAAGCCAATGCTGCGGTTGCCCAGCTGAAGCCCGCACTGGAAAAGGCCCGCTCCGAGGCGCGACAGCAGAAAGGGTTAGTAGCAATCAACAAGAAACAACTCGCTACGGTGGAGGGCGAAAAGAGTAAGATCCAGGAAGAGATGGATAAACTCTCCAAAGACCAACCCAGAGAACTGGAGAACTATGAGACTCCTCCAGCGAGCATGGCAGCCAGTGTTAGCAGCCCAGCTGCTTCAACAGCGAGCCAGAACACCAATCCATTTTTCAAACGCACGGCAACGGGCTCCAGTGACGGCCATGGACTGTCGCCTCAAATCTCAAATGATCAGCAGCGTGCATTCGATAGTTTGTTTGGGCCTTCGTTTGCGGCTCAGTCTCCGTCAAATGCTCCTACTCCGCCTCCGCCAACCTCGTTCCGCGCTGATTCCCTGCCTGCTTCGGTCAAGTCTACATCTGGCGCCCCAACGCCCTCGGTATCTCCCCCACCATCTACCGCGGGAGTATTGGAGCCACCGCCTCCTTCTCAGTCAAGGCAACTCACTCCTAGCGGTTTTCCGTTTGGCGACGCACACTCTGCGACGTCTTCCACCAAAGTTTCCCCTCCTGCCAGCAGGGTTGGTACCCAGGACAGTTTTAGCATAGGAGCTGGTTCACAGGCTGGAATGAGTGATTACGGGACTCCGTCTGGCGAAGCCGCCCCGATCTCAGCCTCAACATCCGATGAAACGGAAGAACTGAAGTCCAAACTTTCTGAAATTCCTGGAGCCAGTGAGACAACAGCGGAAGGCGCAGCATCCTCAGCTGGGGAACCTAAACAGCAAGAGACCAAAGATCCAAGTTTCGATGAGCTATTTGGAGGACCAGCGCATAAGCGATCCAAATCTCAAAAAGAAAATGACTTCGAGGAAGCCTTTGCTTCCTTGAAACAAGGTGGCGAAGCGAAAAAGACCAATGGAGCTGCCAGCTCGGAATTCCCCCCGATTCATGAGCTCGAAGACGACGACGACGACGATAGCACGGACAGCGAGGCACGGATGGGATTCGACGACAACTTCACGACTGTCTTCCCACCACAAAGTAATGCGGCACCCAAGCCTGAGTCAATTGAGCCATCACAGCTTGCAGCGTTCCCAGCCCCCGGTACAGGTGCCAGCTCCGCCCAGCCTCCTGCGGCGGACTCGTATAAGAGTTCGCCGGGTTATGAGCAAAGCACGAATAAGCAGCTGGATACCGTGGTGCATGAGGTTGACGGCCTCCTGCCGCACCATGCGGATCCCACCGCAGTGTCGGACGCCTCCCGTTCCGTAGAATCGGGCACGAGGGCACCGATCATAGGGGGGGAGTCACAGCGGGACACTTCCAAGGATGCACCCACAGTGGGTGACAAGAAGTCCAATGCGCCGGACTTCGAGGCGGCCTTTGCGGGCCTTAATCTCGCACCGGCGAAGGAGAGTGAGGACGACGAGGACGAGGACGAGACGCCTAGCCAGAAGAACCACGCCGATTTCGACTTTTCCTTCGATACTCCATCCCACCAGCAGCCCACTTCTCCCGGTGTTGGCACCAGCACCGGGAATCCCGCTTCTTCTGATTTCTTCAATTTCGACCCTCATGCTACCTCATCCCCAGGTGGCGCTTTATCGTCAACCAATGCCAATACGAATACGACAGCGCAGTCTCATGACTGGGAGGCGCTCTTTGCACCGCTAGACAATGTCAGCTCCCCCGGAACTGGTACCAATGGTGCTAAACCCGGCTCAAACGAGCACCACAAGGAACCCGGATGGGCTCTCCAGACCAGCACTGAGGATGACCAGTTTCTCCAACGATTGACGGGCATGGGGTTCCCTCGCGAGGAGTCGTTGGCTGCATTAGAGAAATTTGATTACAATCTTGATAAGGTAAGCAGGCCTCCGGTTTTCAAAAAAGCGAGTCAAACTAATGGGCATCTTGATGTAGGCAGTGGACCATCTGACGTCCAAGTCATAATTTCCTGCAATTAATGCTCCTTACTGTCATTACCATTTCACTACTTTGCACATAGGTTTTCCTTTAATTCTTTCTTTTTTTTTTCTTTGAGCCTTGCACTCACTTGAAACCATTTCCTTTTTCCCCCTCCTCTACTTATACTTTACTCGATTTGAACCCTACAGATCTCTGTCGCTGCTCTGTATATTCCCCTGCGGTACTATCTCTTCTCTACCTCTTTTCATTGACTGACGTGCTGTGCCATGTACTCTACTTCCAACGATGAACCCAGCGATAAAGAAGGAAGGACTCCGGCTAACGGAAGTACGTGGGGATTTTCTTGCTAGCTATTTAGTCTCTGAACTAGTCTATAATGCATTACCTTAATTCCTTAACCAAGAGCCATCCATGGCTTCCCTCTGTTTCCCCCTGCAACGTGTGACCGCTTGTCCCGTACTCTCTCGCCTGTCGCGAGACTCGCGTCGACAACTTCAGTCCGGAGCGGATTCAGAAATAATAGAGACAGACTAGATCGACCAAACTGAACGGCCTGGGGAAACAGAACTCTCAAAGAAATGGAATATGACATACGATATTAATCATACAGGCGTTACCTCGTTTGCAATCGATAGACGAGATAATGGCCATTCATTCCACACGAAACACGGGTGCATTTTCCGTACCTATCAACGAACTCTTCTCGTGTTGTGTTGATATCCGTTGCATCGTTACCACTGGTAAACAGATATATTAGCTTGGGCCAAACCATCCAGGTCAAGGGGATTTCCTACTGAAGTCTTCCAGCTGTCGCTGTTTGATTCTATGGCCTCGAGGGCTTTGGCCGTGCATAATCCGGTCAAAACTGGTGGAGCCCTGCAGCAGGTAGTAGAGGCCTCCCATGATGCAAAAGACGCCAAAGGAAAACACCCAGATGCGCACCACGGCAACCACTGAAGTCTGTCCCCCGACAAACCAGCCGAAAATGCAGAAAAAAGTCGCCACAAGATCGACAACCACAATAGCCCCTGTCAACTGCCACGAGGGAATTGATGACCAGAATGGGCCCTCAGCACGCGTGATGAAGATGAGCCAGTTCTCCGTCAGAGAGATCTCTAGGAACAGCACCTCATCTCGCTTCCCATAGTTTTGCACAATTCCTCCTCCCTCGCCTCCTGATATCATGGTGGACAGCGCGACCCACGTGCCGATGGCCAGGACGATGCCCAAGAGGACAGACATCCCCCAGAGCTTGGGCAGGTTCCATTTCACCGGGGTCTTCGAATAGGGTGCATTGTCATAGGCAATTGCCAATGTTGCAATGTCGGCAAAGATGGCAATGAAGACAACTAGTTGCAGGTTCAAGCTCTCGTTCATGATAGCAATCCAGAGGCCCAGGAATATCTCCAGGTGCAGTGACAGGGCGATGCGGTATATTACGTAGGCATGCATCCGGTGGAAAATCTGGCGGGAGATTTTCAAGGCGTCAATGATTGCCGAAAGCCCTGGAGCCAGGAAAACAATGTCTGCTGCAGACCGAGCTGCGTCGGAGGCGCCCTCCACGGCGATACCCGCATCCGCCTTTTTGAGAGATGGAGCGTCATTGACTCCGTCGCCAGTCATAGCCACCAGATACCCACGTTGCTGTAGGATGTCAACAGCGTTGTACTTGTGCTGGGGGAAAACCTCTGCAAAACCGTCGGCAGCCTCGACAAAGTCATAGACCTCTGATCCGGGCATGGTGCCCTTTCCCCCAAGACCCAGCCTCTCTGCATTGTACACGTTGGTGCCCAGGCCCAGCTGCCGGGACGTTTCTTTGGCAATTCCCACGGCATCACCAGTCAGCATCTTAATCGACAGACCCAGCCTTTTAGCCTCATGAATTGTCTTGGCTGTGTCATGTCGCGGGGGATCTGAGCAAGGCATGATACCTAAGATTTCCCACTGGCCCTGATCGCGCTTGCGGGCTACTCCGAGCGATCGGAAGCCACGAGACGCAAACTCGGATACTTTGTTCTTATACGCGGACTCAACCTCACTCGGGATGGGGTGGTCTTTCTCTACGGTCCTAAGGACAAAGAGTGGTGCTCCTTTGACGCATTTGATCCGTTCTCCCTGGGGAGATCGGACCACCGCTGTGACTTTTTTGGAAACCGGATCAAACGGGTGGAAAGCCAGCTTCTTGTATTGTGTCAGAGAAGCCTTCGCTCTGGGATAATCGGAGAGCGCGCGGAGGAATGCCTTGTCAATTGCATCCATGGCCTTCTTCTTGCGTGAAGCCGCCAAACATGCTGTTAGCATTAGATCTTCAGGGTCGACACCCGCCACTGTATAGGGCTCAGACAAGGAGAGTTTATTCTTAGTCAGAGTGCCGGTCTTGTCGGAGCAGAGAATCTCAACACCAGCAAGAGACTCAATTGCAGATAATCTTTGTACAATGGCCTTCCTTTTCGCTAAATACGCAGCACCGACCGCCATGGTGGTGGTTACCACGGCTGGCAAACCGACAGGTACCCCGATGATGGTAATGGCCAGAGTGAATTCAAGTATAGTAATGATGTCGTTGGATCGGTAGAACGACGATACCCACACCACGAGAAGAGTTAACATGACCAATACCAACAAAACAACACCGATGCCATTCAGAACTTCGGTGAAGTGGCCTGTGCCCGACGAGGCCGCCTGAACTAACGCTGCGGCACGCCCGACATAAGTATAATCGCCAGTCGCCGTAACCACAAGGTATGCATTCCCATGCTTGACAGCTGATGATGCATAGCAGGTGTCTCCTTTGTGCTTGTCGACAGCGAGGGACTCGCCAGTGATTCCGGATTGGTCCACTTGAAGAGCAAAGCATGATTGCACCCGACCATCGGCGGCAATAATAGTGCCCTGCAACTAATTAGTCACTGAGCCAGTAAAAGTACATTAGGCACGATACCTCCTCAATCTTCAACATATCTCCGGGTACAACCTCAGCTACATCCACTTCCGTCAAGCGGCCATCCCGCAGAACGACTGCTTTGAGGGCTAGTGTCTTCTTCAACTCTTCTACGATAGAACCAGCCTGAAATTCTTGAATGAAGCCTACTGATGCATTGAGCAGGAGCAGGGCACAGATGACACCGAAGTCGACCCAATCTCTCAGGCCAGCTGCCAGGATGGCCGCGGCCTGCGACGTGCGTGGTTCAGTTCAAAGCACGAGTAGCAACACGAAAGGATATCCGGCACACATACCTCCATGACAAACTGAACAGGACCTACAAAATAGGACAGAAACTTCAGGATCAGATTGTGCTTCTCTTCTTTCATCCGATTCAAGCCATATCTTTTCCGGCGCTGCAGAACTTCCGATTCGCTAAGTCCAGTTACGTTGTCTGTCACAAGCATTTCCTCGGATACACTAGGAGCCTGGCATGCATCCGCCAGAGTCGGGTCATCTGTATCACTGTGGCCGTCAAGGGACTGAAGTTCATCAATGAGTGTGTCAATATTCTTGTCCTCATCTCCCTCGTCCTCCTCTTCCTCTTCAATATTGGGCAGCGACGTTCCAACAGTAATCTCATCTTTGATCTCTTCGATTACCAAGTCGTCCGGAGGATTCTTGGTTTTACTGCGATCTTGAGAAACCCTCATTGGGGCTGACTTACTTCGCAGGAGCATGGTGAGAGGATGATTCCGGATAAGGATGGGAGGAATATATCTGTCTCTATAAGGTATAGACAGAGGTTATCCAATATCACAGAACAAATGATACTGGTGAAATAACATGAGAGTAAACAACAGTAACTCCAAAGTAGAGGTGATCCTTATGGGAAGGCAGCGGCGGGTGAGGAAGGAAAGATGGGTCGGGAAAAGCTGGACTCATGGAAAGAGCCATAGAGTAGAACTTGCTCGAAAGGTATTAGCTATTATTTTTCTTCTTTTCTCTTTTATGTCCCTCCCTTTGCCATCCATACCGGTATAATTAATTCAATTATTAAAGTACTTTTCCTCAATAGGGCAGCGCTCCTCACATGATTTGGTGCCTCAGGTGGACCGTCCAAAGGCCGTCCTCCAATCATTTCCCCTCCGTCTCATCTTCCCTTCATTCTTCTTCTCTTCGTCCCTAGTCAATCAGAGGTATGAACCATCAACCGGCCATTGGGCTTCATGGATCAAGAACAATCTCGGCGAGGTGGTCGACAGAAAAGACCGCGAGTCCCCGACGCGCAGCGTAAGAGAGCCGTTCAAGCGTAGGTTTTGTCCAAGAATTTCTACAAAGACAGGCTTGGCTGATTGTGGCCCTGACGTGGCTCTTACAGATGTCTTCCCTGTCGCCAACATAAAGAAAAGTGTATGGGTTAGACCTTTACAAGTGCTGATTTCATTTGTTAACGATGTCGTAGGCCAAGGTGGCATGCCCTGTGCACGCTGCCAACAGTATAGGAGGACCTGTCGGTTTGAGAGTGTTCAACCCCAGCGGGCGGAACGTGTCTCCCTATCGAGGTGATTATCAACTTGTCTCGACTATAAACCAAAGTCAATTGACTCATAGTTTATTTTCCTGTCTTAGTGAATCCGGCCCACTAGGCAGGGAGAGGCATATGAGGCGGATCATTAGACATTTCATGGGGGATATTTCATTTACCACCAGCGATCTGCAAGGAATCGCGGATGCGCTGGAGAAAGACCGTGACGACTCGAGGTCCCAAGATGCCGGTGACTTAGGGGGCCAAAGTCTGTCAGAAAGCTATTCCTTGGAGCCATTGTCCATGAATACGATGCGTATGTGCAAGCTTCTTGTTTTCTATGATCTACAATTGACAACTTAGTGTAGACTATTCAGGAGAACTATCTCACTGGAATTTTTCCAAGATGATTCGGCGTAGGTTGCAAAGCCTTGGTCATGTACGTGGACAGCAGGACGCATATCTCCACAAATTGAAACTAGCCTAAATTACTACTGACAAAAATGTGCAGGACTCAGAGACAACTGATGGATTTTTCCGCGCTACAGGCCTACAATCGTCCAGCTCCTTCGTCACATCATCGATGATGTATTTCCCGCCTAGAAATGTCGCTGAATTCCTTACAGATACATTCGTTCAGTTCGCGCAGACCAACTATTTCTACTTTGACATAGCCACATTCCGCCAAAAGATGGATTTCTATTACACTACCGACGGGCCACTAACTATTGATGACACTGGCTGGATCTGCACCCTTCTTATGGCATTTGCAATTGGAACTCAGTTTGCTTACATGCAGACTAAACCAGGACAGTCTAATCCTCCCTTCTCGGAAGAGATTCCAGATGATCACATTGGCTTGGAGCTCTACCGATTTTCGTGTCGATTAATTCCAGATATGATTACGATTGCATCCGTAGAAACCGTGCAGGCTTTCTTGCTACTCGGAGTATACACCCTACCCATTGATACATCGGGGTTGGCGTACACATATTTCGGCCTTGCGATTAAAATGGCTATTCAAAATGGCATGCATCGCAAATACTCGGGAGCTACATTAGATCCTCTTACTATCGAGTTGCGCAACCGCCTTTGGTGGTCCGCATACTCACTAGAAAGGTACGAAAAGAAGTGACCCAACAAATGAAATCACACTGACCTCCATTCTAGCCGGATTAGTATACTTCATGGGCGACCTGTATCCATATCACGAGTTGACTTCGACACTGACATGCCCACCGAGGTCAATGGCCTGCAGTTCACCAACGGCATCTCCAGTCTACCAAACATCACTGCCAATATATACTTGACTGATCAAATGGGAGAATTAGCGCGGATTATCCTGCGGCTGAGACAATGCTCACCAAGTCGCCAAACCCACCATCTCCGGGAGCTGAGAGCCGTCCGAAAAGAGCTATGCGACTGGTGGGCCTCCTTGCCTTTTGAGGTCCATTGCCGTGATCTCAATCCGAACGGACCTCTTTTCCGCTGCAATGTGCATCTGGAGCTCACCTACAGTACAGCTACCATATACATTGGCCGTCCTTTTATCTTTTTGCAGCCAAAGTCGCCTGCCCAGGAATCCACCGACGACATCCGTACTGAGACTGTCAAAATGTTATCAGGCGATTGTGTACGGGCCTGTCTCCGAATAATTGACCTCTGCCAGCTCATGCATGACTCTGTGGGCCTGGCACGAGTATCGTATACAGAATTCAGCTCGTGTCGAGCGGCCCTGCTGGCCCTCATTGCTCAAAGGCTCACCAGATCCTCAGAGGAAATATGCAATGCCTTGGCCCGTGGCATGGTACTTATTCGACAAATGTGTGTTGGACTCGAGTCGGCTCGGTCTGAAGTCGCTGTCATTGAGGCCCTAGAGCGAGCTCGCTTGCAACTCGATAGCCCCAGCGAAACCGAACCAGGCCCCGCCGTCTCGGAAACTGGATATGAACAGTTTAGACGATGGGCACAACTCTGGCGTGTGGAGTCGTTATCCTCGCCCCCTCTTCCTGAACTTGGACACGAGAATATCGAGATCCCTGATCTGGACAGCAGTGTGCCTTCATTCGACGGCTTTCTTTCATCATTTCCCCAAGAGTTGAATGCGTTTGCGGCTATCCCTACCTTGGATGACTTTGATCTGCCTGCTGAGTGGCCCACCTGAGCTGAAGCCATTTATCAACTTTACAGAGTAGTTAGTAATTATCTGATTTATTTTCCGCTTCTAATGTAGAATTTGCCATACAACTTTATGTGGGCAATAACAAGACACATTGACGAGGCTGGGACTGGGCTACTCTTATAACCATTACGCCGACCCATCCAGCTTCAAAAACGCTGTTTCTAACGCCTCCAAGAGCAGACGAATGTGGGCTTCTTCAAAAATGAGCATCGGCCGCAGTCGAATGGTCGATATGCCACAACTCCCAATGTTTATCCCCAGAGTCCGCATTTCCTTCAACAGGGAGCTCGAATCAACCGTATCAAAGGCAATATAGGTGCCTTCTCCCTTGCCACGGAGATTTTTGATATATTTAGGATATCGATTGGCTAGGTCAGCTATTCTCTCATAGAGAATGTCGCCAATACGCGCCTGCGACGGTTGGTTAGACTGTATAGGCGTATATACTTTCTTATTCTAACTACTTACAGTTTCTGTAACCAGGTTCTTGGTGAGGATCTCATCAATCACGGCATTGGACATGATGACTCGTGCGGCATCGCCCATCCAGCTGGTTCGTGAAACATATGGTCAGCAAATATATTCGTCCTCGTAATCTTAGTAGATTGGAGCATACGTATTGAATTGACGGTACGCCTTATCTGGACGGAGGTTTCGATCACTGAAAAAGTAACCCGCGGTTTGCGCCTTCTTGGAAAATGTGACTATATCGGGGGCAGAGGCTAGCTCCCAATGTTCGTGAGCCCAAAATTTGCCCGTTGCTCCGAAACCAGTTTGGACTTCATCGACAATAAGATAGATTGCACGGGCCTTAGTAATGACTTGGAGGCCTTGGAAGAACTGTGCAGAGGCATGGTTATCACCACCTTCACTTTGTATGGGTTCCACGATAATCCCTGCCACAGGGCAATGCCAGGAATCGATAATGTGTTCGATTTCTTGAAGACAGCGATCCTCTTCATGTTGGTTTTCTTGCTCATACTCCTCTAATGGGTACTTAAGCTGGGGAAAGGTAGCTTGTGGCCACTTGAAGGCAGGGATGTCCATCTTATGCACCGACTTGGAGCGCGTAGCGGACAGACTGGCGAATCCTCGACCATGGAAGGAGTTCTTGAAACTTAGAATAGCCAAATCGGGGGTTCCCGGGCTTTGGTTTTTCATGACAGATTCAAGCTCATGTTCGGACCATGTTGCAGAGCCTCGCTGCTGCCGACGGTATGCCATGAAGGCGGCTTTGAAGGCAAGCTCATTGGCCTCAGATCCAGACTGCGCAGTGACCACTTGTGTGCACCCTTTGGGAGCGACGCGCATGAGACCCTGACGCAGGAGGTTTAGCCAATGATGAGAGGGGAAATTGCCAATTGCTGGACGGTTGACTAAAGCGGACACCATGGCAGGCGACTGTGCTGCCTTAACTAACGTGGGATTGTTATATCCTACGGGGATCGAGGCAATCTGGGCGTACACATCCAGGTACGTATTTCCGTCAACGTCAACTAGGCTGGATTGGGAGTACTCAAGTCAGCGGTTTCTCAAGTCTTGCAGGAATGGAACAACTTACTAGTTGCCAAAACTTCTGTCATAGTCGATTACCATCTGTACCGTGCGAGCATCAAAGACAGTATCCAGCTCTTCCTTGGTGCTATTAGTGAGCGGTCCGGGGACAGCGGTGCGCATGGAGGGCGCTAGTTCAGGCATAACGTCTCTATTTTCTATTTTGTCCACTAAACAAGTATCCAAAACGCTGTTGAGCCAGAGCGAGTGGTGTTGAATTGATTTATGCCCGGGTGCTTTCATGGTTGGAGTGGGAGTTTTATACAACCCGCCATTGCCACCAGCTTCGAATCACCGGACCGGGATAGTATATCCCTAGGCCTGTAGGAAGCCGGGATAATATGGAGCCCATTTTCCGAGAAATGGAGAAGCTTGCCCGAGTTGACCGACCATCGAAGATCTGCCTCCCGGCTGCCCTTCCGGGTACATGTACCCGGAACGACGACCGGCCAACGTCTCGATATAAACCCCACGCAGGCCCATGAGGAGCGTGAAACACGAGGTCATTCTACACTGAAAACCATTTAACTAACTCGAAAGTTAAGTTAAGAGTCAATCAACTGCAAGATGGCGCAACTATCTGACTACCGCCTTCTCTGCTTCGACGTCTACGGCACCCTAATTGACTGGGAAAACGGCGTGCTGGAGGCGTTCAAACCGACCCTGACGAAAAACGGAGCTCAGTTCTCTCGTGAGCACATCCTCCACGTATATCATGAACTGGAGCGGACGCAACAAGCAGCAACACCGGACCTGCCATACTCCAAGCTGCTGGCTGCCGTGCACCCGCAGATGACTGCACGGCTGGGTCTGAGCCCGCCAAGCGAGGAAGAAAGTCATGTGTTTGGTACATCAGTCGGAAAGTGGCCTGCTTTCCCGGATACAGTCGATGCATTGAAACGGCTGAGAAAGCACTATAAGCTGGTGGTGCTGTCGAATGTTGACCGGGAGTCGTTTGAGAAAACAGCTGCGGGTAGCTTGCAGGGTGTGAAGTTTGATCTTGTGATCACGGCACAGGATGTCGGTTCATATAAGCCGTCCTTGCGCAACTTTCAGCATATGCTGCAAGCTGTCAAGGCGGAGTTCAGTGTGAATGCAACAGAGGTGCTTCAGACCGCTCAGAGTCAGTTTCATGATCATCACCCAGCCCGGAAGATGGGAATCAAATCAGTCTGGATTGAGAGACCGGGAGCTGTGATGGGGAATCTTTCTGAGAGTGTTTTCGATTGGAAGTTTGATACTTTAGGAGATATGGCTGACGCAGTGGAGAAGCGAAAACAGGGTGGAGGGGAACTCAAAGGAAGAAAATAGTCTCCACTGCTACTTTAGCAGAGCATACAATGACCAGCACGATTCTTGAGACAACAGAATTGACACTCATTAAGAGAACATTATATTGGACTGTTCCAACAGCTCTCCTGTAGGAGGGATGTGTACTGTACATAGGGAAAATAAGAGAACAAAAACAACCCGTACGCAAGTGTAAAGAACAGATGCACCAGCATGTGCTTGTCAGAGTCAAGTGTGTCGCCCAGGTAAACAGTGTGGAACCCCCAGTTTTGTATAGGCCCAGTTCACTCGATCTGACGATAGCTAAGAATAGTGCCCCGGGGTCCTTGATATACAGAATCCAGGCTTTAACAAAGATTTTATTGCATCGATAGCTCTTTGTGGAACATACTTGTGACCCTGACGAGGCATGGAGACAGTGCCAATGCAGCAGTATTGAGCTATGCTTTGCTAGGGGATCCATTCCATCTCAATCTACGGGCAGGGAGAAAGGTTGAGAAACGATAGAAGGTTTATACCTCGCCGAGGCGACTATTCCCATACCATTCAGCTTATCCGTTTCTGGGCAGCATTTATCGCGCGCCATGAGGTATTTTTTGCTCGTCTAGATGGTTGACTCCGCACAGTCTCGATTCTGTCTGTCTATCGAGTGTGGGGACTTGCTGGATCCTATTTCAGTAAAGTGGTCCCCTGGCTTCCGGCTACTCGGGTACATGTACCCGAGTATGTACCCGAGTAATTTTGGCCTCTCCACTTCGCATTGTGAACAGCTGGTGGACGGATTGGCGCAATAGTGGCGAACATTCTGTAGACTGGCAGTGCTGGCGTGCGCACGTCTCAACCACCTTCAAGCTTCACTCCAAGCATCGGTTACCAAGCGATATATTCAGCGCCCCCAGATTTGCATCGGACTCGAAGCATATAGTCGTAGCACCATGGTCCAAACGACAACATCATCGTCTCTTCGATTTGCAGATGCAAGTTCTCCGCCTCCTTTAGCTTCCGGGAGCAAACACTAATGTTGCATTTTGTGCAGGTTGCCGTGACATTCACAGCAGACCAGTTTCAGGGCATTTATCGTGGCAAGAAGTACCATGACCCTGATTTTGGCGCGGTGCTGAACAGGGCCCAGGAGTATGGTTGCGAGAAAGTCATGCTTACCACAATGACACTTGCAGGAGCTCATGAGAACCTCAAGGTAGTGAGGGAGCTTCCTGACGTATGCACAATGACATTAGGAGTGCATCCGTATCACGCCGGAGAGATATACGAAGGCCAGGACGGGGTCGAACATCTGCAGAGCCTTGAGAAACTTGGCCAGGAACTTCTGGCAGAGCAGCCGTCGCCGCTTGCAGCATTTGGAGAGATCGGTCTTGACTATGAGTACCTTGACCGCGCCGACAAGATCACCCAGCAGCGGGCATTCCGCGATCAGCTAGATATAGCTGTCCGGATGCAGCTTCCTCTCTTCCTACACGTGCGCGAGTCATGCTCGGATTTCATTGATATTATTCAGCCATATCTGCCCAAGCTGCCACGGGGCGGATTGGTGCATTCCTTTACCGGTTCCAGGGAAGAAATGCAGCAACTGGTGGAACTCGGCCTTGATATTAGTGTCAATGGTGTTTGCTTCCGGACAGAGGAACAGCTGGACATGGTGCACCATATTCCCCTTACAAGCTTGCATTTAGAAACAGATGCTCCGTGGTGTGAGGTACTAAGTAACGATAAAAAAATTGCTCCATACCTGGCAACCGCTCGGCCTCTGCCTCCGTCAAGAAAGCATAACAAATTCATAGCCGGACAGATGGTCAAGAGTCGGAATGAGAGCTGTACCATAGAACGAGTAGCTCTAGTCGTGGCTGGGCTAAAGGGGGTACCGGTAGAAGAAGTGGCTCAAGCAGCGTGGAATAACAGTGTCCGTATGTTCGGATTGGGTGTTCAGAAGTAGTTGGGTGATGTGAGATATAAAGAGATACAGTACACAATATATAATACTGAAGATAGACTTAAAAAGAGAACCCTTATATTGACTTTGACAAGTCAGGTGGCTATCTTGTTTGATTGTTCACAAGCCATGCTTCAAAGCATGAATAGCCTTAGAAATCAGGAGAATTAACCCAAGCTCCTAGGTACAGTTTTGAAACAGTCCCGGCAAAGCATCCAAATTACTCGGCCCGAGTAGTGGTCAACCGGACCGGGTGAAAGGACACAGGCAAATATTAAACCCATTGATTCTGACTGACTTTGTATAGCCATAATTCTCTTTCAAGGCAATTTGTGTTCGTCTTCCATTAAGGTTTATAGGCATCGTAGGTGCATCGGACGTCTCCATGGATCACACTGTACCCGAGGTGTGTTGAACAAAGTATCCCTTCAATCCATAGCCTACCCTCCTGACTACTCATCCTTAGCTGAAAGATAAATCATTATTTATCGGCAAATGTTATATTGATGGCCAATGGGTTGACGCCCAGTCCGGCAAGACTTTCCAGGTCTTTGGTGAGATTATTGCAGGCCCGTTGCACTCAGCGTCCATTTTACTGACATTGCAGTGACGGACAGATCCCGCCACTCAAAAACTGATTGGAACCTGTCCAGAGTCCAGCTCCGTCGATACAGAGATAGCTATAAATGCGGCAGCAAACGCCTTCGAATACTTTCGTAAGACGCCGGTTCGAGAAAGATCTCGGATGCTGCGATGCTGGTTCGAGCTTATCTTGCAGAACCAAGACGACATAGCTACTTTGATCACCTGGGAGAATGGCAAAGCATATGCAGAAGCCAAGGGTGAAGTCAACTACGCAGCCGCCTTTATCGAGTGGTTTAGTGAAGAAGCCCCTAGATTGTATGCCGACAGCATCCCTGTTTCTGTCCATGGTAACCGTGTTGTTACTATCAAGGAGCCAGTTGGTGTCTGTGGCCTAATCACGCCTTGGAACTTTACAGCTGCGATGATAACTCGCAAAATCGGACCGGCACTAGCTGCAGGATGCACAGTTGTCGCAAAAAGTCCTGGGGAAACACCATTTACCGCCAATGCCCTTGCTGAGCTAGCACACCGCGCAGGTATCCCTCGCGGAGTAATCAATATTCTCACAGCGCAGGAAAATGCGGTGAATGTCGGCCACAAACTTACAACCCATCCTAAGATTCGAAAAGTGTCTTTCACGGGGTCCACACGTGTAGGCAAGCTTCTCATGAACCAAGCCTCGTCTACGTTGAAACGAGTATCCTGGGAATTGGGAGGGAATGCACCTTTTATAGTATTTGACGATGTAGAAGATTTGGACACTGCCGTCACAGGGCTAATCCAGTCAAAGTTTCGGGGAACCGGACAGACATGTGTTTGTGCCAATCGCATTTATGTTCATCGCTCACACTATGACGTGTATGCTGAGAAGCTTGCAACTGCCATCAACAAATTCCAGGTGGGACCTGGCTTCGCGCCTGGCGTCACCCACGGGCCACTCATCCACCAAGCCGCTGCTGATAAAGTAGTAGCGCATATCGAAGACGCCAAGTCCAAAGGGGCGCGGGTCCTGGTGGGTGGTGAACGCATGAATCATCTAGGAGTGAATTTCATCCAGCCGACGATTTTGACAGGTATGACCCATGAGATGCGAGTCGCATCCGAAGAGACTTTTGGTCCTGTGGCTGCACTGTTTGCGTTTGACTCGGAGGACGAGGTTATCCAGCTTGCAAACCGCTGCGAGGTTGGATTAGCAGCCTATATTTATAGTCGCAACATCCGACGCGTCTTTCGCGTGGCTGAAGCGTTAGAAGTGGGTATGGTAGGTGTTAACACTGGCATCATTAGTGATGTTGCTTCTCCGTAAGTTCCTCTATGACTCCCTAGGATCTAGAATAGTTTTGCTGATAATCCCGAGGCAGGTTCGGCGGAGTCAAGGAAAGCGGGTTTGGTCGGGAGGGGAGCAAATATGGCATTGACGAGTTTATTCATGTGAAGAGTATTACCATTGGAGGTATTGAGTAAGGCAAGAGGACAGGATGAAAAATGGGTTAAATGATAATGGAAAAATGAAATTTAGGATGAGGGGGAAAAAGAAGCGAGATGCAGATTTGTATACAAAAAGTTAACTAGTGATGGAGGCGGATGACGTAATCCATACGGAGGACGTCATCGCCACCAAGGACTTTTTCAATATCGGCGTCGATTGTGGTTGCTCTCTCAACCCTTCGCGCAGATTCCCCCTTACCAGCCAGCGAAGAAAGTTGATCTCTATGCCCCCTGTCCTCTTGAGAGTGAGTTACGTATCCAGACTATGAGGAAAAGAGCAGAACTATTAATATTTGGCCTCCCTTTGCCAATGAGTTGAGCTTTAACTTGCAGGTTGGAAGAAGTTGGGATTTGTTATTATTATTATATTTTCTTCGAGTAACACATCTCCTTATCGTCTACGGAGTCTACCCTAAATCCCCCGTCAGGAAACATGAATCGAGAGATTCCGGGGTTTTACTATGGTAGGCCAACTGTGTATTACTTACATGGTGACCAGATGTTGATGGTACAGCAGATCCCGAAAAGAAGAAGTATTTCAAAATCCAGGCAAATCACAAAGCCGCGCCCGGAGCGCAGTACTCCAAGGATGCCGTCAAGCGGAAGCGTGTGGACCATGAGGTTGTCACCAAGATGCCTGCGTTCCTGGACGCCTATTATTTTGATTGTGGCTAATTTAATCACAGAGGCGCCAAAAGAAGGTTCACCTGACGAAGAAAATAGCCAGGGAGAAGATCAAAAAAGCAACTTCTCTGGAAAATCCCCTCTTTAGTATCATGAGGGACGTCGAAGCCTGTAATGTTTCAAATAGTGCTCGACAGGAGCAACGAGGCTTGCTGTATGCGAGTCAGCTCCGTCGGAACCAGTTACATCAATTTGAGCCTTGGCCAGATGAATATTCAATTAGGCACGTTTTGCGCAATAAGCGCTCTGGAATCTTGGTTGCGAGTAGGTTGCCTTTGTTGCTTCTTGAGGCTACTGCTGATTGCCATTAAAGGCGGCCATCGTGGTGGGGAATCGTCAGTTTCGTGAGTAAATTTGCAATCGAACCATATCTTTCCTTTACTTATCGTTACATTAGTGTATGCTTTCCCGATTGTGACCAGGACGATTGGACGTATAACCGCACAATGGAACGTGTGCTCTTTAAAGAGCCGTACAGGGTACATTTTCAACCAACCTAATGCACCTATATCTACTGACATATCTTGCCTTAGCTTTCGTCTATTTCATTAAGTCATACCGGGTACCTATTGTGAGAACCAAATCCACTTCATAATACCCCACTTTCAGGGCCTGACCGGAGTTTAGAGCAACTATGGATAGCGGGCCAAATGGAGAGTCGTTCCTGGCACCCCGAATGTTACCCGATCCGGATGAATGTGGAGATTATCGATGGCCGCCATCTTGTATGTCAACCTTGGCAAGGAAAAAACAAAAGAAAGCGCCAACTGATTGTTGGCTATCCATCCCAGTCTCACATCCCATCCGCATCCGCACAGCGACCTCACTCTGGTGTTCTGCAGCATGTCCAGAGGGAACCAAACCCGTCTTCGCCATCGGAACATCCGACGGTTTGCACACGCTTGAAGGCTACGGGAGTAATTGGGCCCTATCAAAGAAGCCATTCGCCAATGATCGATTCACGGGGAAACCAATTCTCCACCGACGAGTAGACTCCTCCCACGCCCTAGTCACCAGTGTCGAATGGCTATCTTGCGATGTAATCGCCGCAGGTCTCCAAGACTCCGCAATATTTCTTCATGACCTTCGAAGCGGAGGAACCGCAACTCGACTACAACATACTCATTCCATTTCTAAGCTCAGAAAGGTTGATCAGTATCGCATTGTCGTTGGAGGGCTGAATTCGGTGGGTCCTTTCTCTTTTGACCTCCCGTATCTCTAGGCATACGGGGAGACATCTCAAGCGGAAAGGAAAGCGATTGCTGATATGTATGTGTGTACATCCAGCTCAAAATGTACGATATTCGCTTCCCCCCGAACGGTCTCCAACGCAACCCAAACCCCAATAACAAGCACCATACGTCGACGAAGCCTTACCTCACCTTTCCAGACTATACCCCCGGCTTCATACCTGACTTTGACCTCAGTTCTGAACTAGGACTTCTTGCAAGCGGTTGGTTTGATCCCTCTTGACTTTCCCACCTGATATTCGCCAGTCTTTTTACTAATATTACTTGGCGTTGTAGCTTCCGACGACCAAAGAATTCAATTGTTTTCTCTTCAAACCGGCGCGCAAGTCTATTCGCCATTATCGAAATATCAATACCAGCATCCCATCAATTCCATTTGCTTTGAGCCGGGAGATGGGTCCATACATGGCCCTCAAATTCCTAGTATATTGGTTTGCGCCCAAGCTACAGTGGACCAATGGATATGGTGATTACATCTTGTACCACGTCATCCGGAAAAAAGAAAAAGTAGAAAGAAAGAAGGGGAAAGAGAGAGAGGGAAAATGAAAGACTCAGAAGAGCATACTTTTCGTCATATAATGTACAATACACGGGATTAGTGTTAGTTGGGCGGGTTCTAATCCAACCCCCCCGCCAGCCATTCCCCAACCTCAACACCGACTCCTTTGGCCAATTCTCCAATCCAGTCACCCGCAACATTGACGCACCATTTTTCTCCAGCATCAGCTGATGTGTTACCACTGCTTGCACCACCAGATCCCAGCCCAATGCGACCCCCGCTATCGCGGCCGGAGGCGGGCACAACCAACCGTAATCGACGCAGCGTAGCAAGCTCCGCATATATTGCGTCTGATGCAGCGCCCTGGCGGATGGGGTTTGCAGGAGGGTTGGGGTCAATAGCATGATAGATAGCGATTAATCGTTCTAAAGGAAAAGGGCGAGCTGTTAGGATTGTCGATGGGCCGGTAACGCCAGCAGCTCCACCAGCGGCGGAGGTGGTAGCAGAGGAGGTGGCAAAGGCGGATTCAAGGGTCGACTTTGTGATTCGGGTCTTTTGTCTTTTGCCTTTTTTGCCTGGTGTTGCTGGACCTTGTGTGGTCACCCGGCTGTCTTCTGCTTGGGCCTGCGACAAAACTTTCAAGCGTCTTCTATGATGAGCACGTTTGTTTCGTGCAGATAAGGAGGAGGACGAGAATTTGGAGAAAAAGATTGTGTCGAGTCTTTGAGGGATGTGGGAAGCTAGGTATGCGGAAGTCAAGATCAAGGTCGCGAAATATGGTAATGACGGAAGAGGTGAAGGGCCGGACATGGCCGCCAGAGACGGTTTTGAGATTGACCCATTGACAGATGGGGTTTCTTCATCAGTTACTATATGATGTACAAGAGCCGCCTCGCCATGGCGCCGAAATAGTGCTCGATTCCTGACTAGAAGCCGGGAGAAGTCCCACTCTGAGCTGGTTCCGGGCGGTGCTTCGCCATTGCTAATAGGAGATACAAACTGTGGCCAGAGCTTGACACATAGAGACCGAAAATTGGGAATTGAGCCCGCGGTTGGTCCAATCAGAGAATCGTAGATAGCCGAAACAAAATGTGGATATAATCTAGACGATGCTTCGTCCGAGAGATTGGCAACCGGCGGTGGTCCTGATTTCAGCATGATAGTAATTGCTTCCTTGCGCGTATATGGTGGAAAGCTGATATGTGGGACGCCGGCAGCCTGAAGAAACAAAGGCCGTGGAGTTGAGCTGAGAATCAAGACAACGCAGAGAGACGGTATCTGCCGACGGGCAGCAATTATTATCATGGTGTTTACACAAGTCAGTCGATAAGAGACCTACCACTTCTCCCAACCTTGCTAGTGCAGCCAATAGTGTTTGAGGTGCTTCTCGTTGCTTATCGATTCCATCTAAAACCAAGACAAATTTCTCAACTGCGCCCGTCGGCTTTGAGGTGAGGCATTCGCCCAGGAGCACGGCAAGAGAACTGACATGCTCACACCGTCCTTTCCCGTATTTTTCCCATTCGTCCTTTTGACCCAGGGCCTCCAGCGTAGCCCACAGTATCTTTGTCAACAAATGGCGGCCTGTAATACATTCTGTACTTCGAACGATGGCGTGAGGGACTTCGAGGGAGGAGACAACGCCACGGACAATCGTCGACTTGCATGTTTCGGATATGCCATGGACAACTACCGTTGATGGGCTAGGGACCTTAGGCTAAACAGAGAGCGAGAAGTCAGTAAATTCACCCTCATCACTTTCATCATCGAAGGACAGCATTACGATAACGGAAACATACACCAAGAAGGCTACCGAGCTGTTTAATTTGAAGCTCTCGACAAGGCCATTGATGGCTGAGGGTGCGAGTTACCTCGATCGGAAACATAAGGACAGCCTAGAAGTCGAGGCGGCAGCAAGAAGAGGTTCAACCTCGAGAAGACGCGATGGGTGCGGATCGCAAAACGACGCGCCCTTCAAATGAGGTCACGTGCCCTACAGTTACTGATTGCTATACAAGGTGGGTCCTCTACACTCTTTGAGCCCTACGATTACAAAATCAGTGTAAGACAATTGTGAAACTTTATTGACAGGGAACAATTGTGAATAGCTCATTTTAGTTGCTAAATGTATGGGTACATCTATTCTACCGAATGCTGTTGGGACCATGTTCAAAATGATAATGAATCGTAAACCATGCATCGATCGTCACCCTAAAATGCATGAATTGCAAGGAAAGCTGACACAGATAAGTCTGACCTTGTGAGACAGGCTGAGACCCTATCAGTGGTGCAGTCACTTCTCAGTTGACAGTCCAATGTTTTGTCCAACAGTCGAGAATGGCAGTGTTATCAGCCGTAGGGATATGCAATTCCCTATGTTGACGTAAGGCATAGAACAGTACAATGAAATAACCAATAAGGAATAAATGGTAAAAGCACAGTTGGGGGGTCAATTATCTGGGTGAGGAGGGTAGGGGGCAAAAAACAGCTATGGGACAACATTCTTTGCATCCGTCCTGCCTAGGACGAGATAGGATGAGGATCACAAAGGTAATAGGGGAAAGTAACATTGCAAAATGAAAAGAAAGAGAAACGGGACTAATCGCGTTTCAGGCGTAGAAAAAGCAAGAAAAGCAAAAGCATTCAAAGTGTTGCAAGAATACAAGACGTAATAGCAGTTAGATCCCTTTATCATGAACCACATCATATAGCCCTAAAGCGTCGTTCAAGATGCAAAGAGATTTGCATGAAGATAGAGATCTTGACATGGTATCCTAATTGGCTGGCAATGTGTCAAGTTGGCCGTAAGTCATGAAGATCGTAGCGTCATCTCGAATATGAGTACAATTCAATGAACAAGAATCAACAATCGCAGGGCGCAAGTCAGCTGGTCAGAAATACGCATACAACTGACCCTGCGCGCCAAGATTGCCGTTGGATTGCTGGACAGCAGGCGGAAAAATGCCTGAGGAATTTTCACTAGGTCCACCAGACGGAGTGTTCGAGGCGGAGCCGCTTCCGGAAGCAGGTACATAGTTTTGGGCTCCAAACTGTGCTCCGATGGGGAAAGAATTGTGTTGATACATGAATGGCTTCTGCGGTCCTTGTAGGGGGCCCGGAAGCTGTGCTGAGTTCATCTCATTAGGGGTGACCTGTCCACTTGTTGAGGCACTTCCCCTTCCGGAACCCTCAGAGGCCATTATTTTACCAGCAATACGACGGCCATGAGGGGTCTGGCGAATGGATGGAAGAATGGGGCGAACAGATTCAACGATACGAGTGCGAGTGTCAGCATCCGCAAAGTCCATGGCAGTTTGAACAACATAGTTTGCAAAAGAATCACGGAGCATCTTTTCAAGTTCACTTCCAGCCAACATTTCTTCAATCATTTGACGTCTAATTGGAAATTCGGCAGTACGGAGACACTTCTCAATCACATTGGAGCTGAACTTCTGTTTGGACAGCGCTGGGATATTTCCTCGGAAAGCTTGGCAAAGTGGCTCAGTGAAATGAGGTTCTGCAAGATCCAGGATATATTGCACCACATAATTGCCAAACGGATCCTGGACTAGGGCAAACGCATTGGAAGTTATCTGTGCAATGAGCCTAGCTCTCTGCTCACCTGAAGCATGGTCAATGCAGCGCTGGAGAACACAACATCCATGGCGGTGAGTTCCAACAACCACACAATTAGCACCCACAGCATCATAGATGAATTGAGCATCTTCCGCCGAGAGGCGATTCAGGCATTTCTGAATGACATGATTGCCATTCAGGTCCTGGACCAGCTCGACAACGTGATCCTCCAGGGCATGGATTACAGTCTGCGTTTGTTCAGCAGTGGAGATGAACTCAATCATCTTCTGCAAAGCCCTGGTTCCATGTTGATTCAGAGCAATTTTGACAAGCTGATGGGCTGCATTATTTATCAACGCCGTGCGCTGTTCGTCGTTTGAATATTCGAGTAACTTCTGACATAGATAGTTACCAAAAGGATCTGTCATGAGCTCCACAACATGCAAATGAGTTTCTTCAAAGATCATTTGAACATGTTCTGGGCTGCGCTCCTCCAACTTCCGTTGCAGGTACCTGCACCCATGCTGATCTTTGCAAAGGCCATATAACTCTCCCCGGTAATGCTCAAGTGGGAAGTTGGTAAAACGTGACAACTGAGCGGAGTCGCTATCCCCCCCCCTGCGAGGCACGACTCCCTTGGCTGGATTCTCGCCGAGTCGGAAGTTTCCATAGGGAGGATATCCGCCATAGGACGCGGTGGGGCTGTAGTTCGAAAGTTGTCCACTGACTTGAACTGGAGCTCCCATATATGTCTGAATGCCATAACCATAGAATGGTGCCTGAAAAGTGGCTAATGATGTTGGCGTAGCTGTGCCTGTACCAGGCGCAGTGGTGGTAAGCTGGGGGCCAAAAGGGGTCGCGCTAGCCTGCAAAGTGGTTTGCTGGGTTCTGGAGCCATTTAGGTTTGCTTCATCACGTTCTGGGGAGTCTCTCTGTTGGCGAGGAGTAGCAGCAGTAGTTGGAATTCGGCCCAGATTAGTATTGTGCTGCTGGATTTGTTCGGCGTGGGTTTTTGGGGGGGTGATGGCAGGATTGAAACCATCACCTTTGACAGTGGGAAGATCATTAGTCGAGTAAGACGACTGCAGAGAGGTAGGATGATTTGACGACGCGTTCGCAGCTACATTCTCATGATTCCCTTCAACATTGTAAAGCATGTTTGCCTCGAGGGAGTGTCGATTAGCATGCCTGGACGGGTTGGGCGTGGTTGAGTTGGTATCATTTGTAGAAGGTCCGATCTGGTCGAGGCGAAACATGTTCAAGGCATTCTGTGGCATGCTTTGGTGGGTAGTACGGTGCCGGCTGTGAGAGTTCCAAGTCTCCGGGTTAGGAGTGCGTGAGTTGGCAAGATCCAAAGCGTCTGAGTTAGCAGACAGCTGGAATTCCCGTCAGCAAATCAAAGGTTTCCCTTCAAAATTAAACGGGGAGCCTTACCAAGCCCGAGTCGTCCCTGCGCGACAGCGTAGGAAATTTATCGTCAGGATCCGTGAGTTTGAGGTAGCTCTTGATATCTGGGGTCGGAATCCTGTCTTCGTCTTTTAAAGTAGCCCTGTCGTCTTCGTTGTGAAATAAATACTTGGCAGCATTGAAAGATTCCAGACTAGAGGAGGTGTTGAAGGTAGAAACGTTGGGACGTATCTGAGGTCCAAAACCCGTAGACGGCATTGAATAGCGATGAATGCTGCCGTATATAATTAGTAATGTCCATAAACCAACAGTGAATCATGACAGAGACAATATTGAGGTTGACAACGCCAATCAAGGGGTAAAAAAGGGAGAGACAAAAAAAATAAACCATTGGTCACAATAGGTTCATGTGGAGTCAATGGTCATAGCTAGAACCATAGAATACAAATATAGCGTTACTCTCATTGCAGTGCACGCCCCACGCACTCTGATTGAGGTAAAACGAATGGCACAACTCACAGGCCCAGTGAATATTGTACTCAGCCGCAATGGAGAACAATAGCAGAGGGGAATAAAGGATAAATAGACAAATAAGTGCACAGGTGAAAGTGTGGAAATACAGAAAGTAAAAATTAATATGAGAAAAATGTGACAGGGTGAAAGGGATGAAGGTAATGAAATGGCTAGATGGGGGGGAGGGCACTTACGAAGGCCCTGGACGAAAAGGCGAAGCAGGTTCCTGGCTGCTAAAGTCTTCTTTTTCGGAGTTCCTACGAGAGCCAGGAACAGATTGGACTGAAAAACGGGTTGTTGGGGTCTGAGAAGTATGGCTTGCTTGGCCCTGGGGGCTAGTCACCTGCGACGGAGCAAAGACATTGAAGAAACCAGGAGATGAAGTGACACTAGAAGTAGAGAAGCGAGTCGGACGTGTGAAGCCACCAGGGAAGCCATTCTCACGATATTC
Organism: Aspergillus tanneri; assembly: GCF_003426965.1. Classification (NCBI taxonomy): domain Eukaryota; kingdom Fungi; phylum Ascomycota; class Eurotiomycetes; order Eurotiales; family Aspergillaceae; genus Aspergillus; species Aspergillus tanneri. Next base: position 2,948,360 of record NW_022984632.1, read on the forward strand.
CGGGGGGGTCGTGGGCTCACTAACTGGACCAGATATGCCGGCCTTAGCAAGATCTTTGGCCAGCTGGTCCATTTCAAGCTTTTCCTTCTCATGCTGGAGATCCAGAAGTTTCATGTCCTCCTCAAATCTCCGTTTCTGTTCACGCATATACTCAATGTGCTGGCGCTTTTTCTCAAACTGGGAAGCTATTAGAGACAATTCACTGAAATTCGATCTTTCAAAATCAACGACATTGAAGGACAAGTAGGATATTCGCTGGGAATAAGTGTGATGTGCAGCTACAAGTAGTGGCGAAGCGGAGATGAGGGGTTCCGCCCATCAAGGCAACAGTCAAGCCCCAGCATGGAACAGAAAGATAAAACGCATGCCTACAATGACGGCGTTTCACGTGGGCTTCAGAGGGGCAATATAGAAAAGGTCATCAAAGCTTACCGATGACAACAAATCGAGAGGATCCGGCATTTGGGGGGCACCCGAGATATTATTCAAGTAGCTCCAGGACGAAAGCTTGCTGGAATCCGTAGTGAATCGACGTTGGAGGTTGGCACGAACATCTCCCGAGGGACGCGAAAACGCGGATACGAAGCTTGAGTGACCCGGGGAAAGCGAGCTATAGCCAGGAAAAGGCGACTCGGATGGAGGCGAGCGTGGAGAAGGGAATCGCAGCTCATCGAGGCGTTCACTAAGTCCGTTTTTGAAGGCCATGACGGGCGGGCTGGCTAGGACGAAAGTCGTTGGACTTTAACCATTCAGGGGCCAAAACGAGTTAGAGATCAATCTCATAGCATGGGATGTGCAACGGCGTGGGTTCAAAAAAAGAGGTATTTGTATCTTGGGAAGCAATTGCCAGAAGCCCGGGTGGCTGAAAATGAGGCACAGGAACCAGGGGTTGGCGGGTTGTCAGGTTGGCGGTGTATTCCTTCAAATACAATGAATGTAAGGAGTCGGAGAGGGGCTGAGGGGCGATTTGGCGGCGAAGATCTCGGGAAAGGAACATCGACTCACACACAATGAACGCCTCGTGAGCTTTAATTTCTAGAGTCGAAATTAGAAGTTGCAGACTGACGATGATTCTCGCACGAAAGTAAGGATTGTTTTCTGGAGGTACTTGGGTGCGGTTCACACACCCAGCGGCGGGCTCCTGAAGATGCGGAGATCTCGATCGGTGTTGTTGACTGAGGCCAGGGCTGCGGTGCAACTCGAACCCTAAGCTCTCCGATCGAGAACAGTGGGAAGGGAGGGAATCCGGCACAACTGTAGAAGGAAAGGAGTGAACAGCAAGGAGAGGAAATAAAGATAGACCAGGAAAACAGCAACGAAGGAAGGATAATTGTTGTACAGATAAATAAGAGTGACCGGAGGGAAGAAGCGAGAGGGAGTGGGAGGCGAGAGGGGAAGAAAGGCGAGGCGGCGGCTGGGAGAAGGCAGAGCGGGGAGGGAGTTTGACTCGACTCGTTTGGGAAGTTGGAGCTGTTCCCAGCGTCATGGCAAGTATTATTACTGATTTATTATTATTACTTCTATTTGTTGCTATTACTACTACTACTAACTGCCAGTGCTAGCTAGTTCTGAGCTCCCAGGCCTTTTTTTTTTTTTTTTTTTATGCGTGTTTTGTTCTTCTGCGGTTTTATTAATCACTTGCTTAGATTTGAAGATCTACCTACCTGTGGACATCATCACCACCCCGGTCGTTTACCACCCACATCAAATCATCATCGATTGGGCATCGAGTCTAATTCCAGGTGCATCCATTCGGTTTGCTGTCATCAGTAATGCTATTTTTTAAAAGGTATGTAAGTAGGTAGGTAGTACCTACAATAATAGTAGTTAGTTAACTAGTAGCACTAACTTAGGTAAGGTGCCTGGAAAGAGCCAAGTATCCAGTACTGTAAGTTAATTCGGACGGTACCTGTATGGAATATGGGTAGATACGCCCCGAGGAACCTACCGGATTTAAGTGTCGGAGGGATTCACCTTTCCTACATTCTCAAGCAAGGTATAACTTGATTATGGATGAAGCTGAATCCATATCAATCAATTCGTACTGAAGAATGGATTGTGGTTTGGTACCATCGCCTAGAATCTACCTAACCGGAGTGGAGGTGAGCTGTCTCAATTGATGACAGTCCGTTCTGGACGATCGTTGACTTTCGGTCGGATTCTGTATCATCAATCTTTCCAGCACGAGCGATGATTGGGTCGCGGAGTGCTTAACCCCGTGGAATTCAGGAGATGCTACTGCAAGACTTAGTTGTTGGGAGCAAGTGGCAGCTAAACCTCGCTTCCTATTGTAAGGTACGGAGTACCACTTCATTATTCCTATACGCCCATACTAGTGGTAAAGTAATCAGCGCTCGAGGCATGGGGATTTACTGCACCATCGTAGAGTAGGAGTAGGTTAATCTTCATCGTAGATCATCATCGTCATCGTTATCGTCATAGTGCTGCTCTAGTTGGAATATCCTGTCAGAAAATCACCTATTCATGAGGATACCAAGTATCTGATCTGGGAAGGGACAGTGCAAGGGGGTATTACTTACTAACCTGCTGGGTACTCTGTTCGAGGGCGTGGGCTCTGCAAGTGTTTCTGCATTGAGTGGGGATGATTCAAAAGATGTGACGGCGGATCACGTCGTAGCCACCGCACGTACCTGACCATAGGAATCGAAGGAACTGGGAAACCATCATCCCTTCGTCTCATCATCATAGACGAGTAAGATTTCCGGGCTAATAGCGGCTGCGGTCCAAGTCATGGACCTAAGGCTAGGTACTCCAGTAGCTACAGCTTTGGCCTCTTTTTTGTATTTTTATTTTTTTTTATTTTTGTTTATTTGACTTGATTTGACTTACCTGAGAGCGGGTTGGTCTAATTTACTGTAACTTCTTTCCGACATGCCTTCAGCTCCATCTATTTGATAATGATGTTTACAGGATTTCCGACCAAGAATGGTGTACTCCGTAGATGATTCGTGTCATGATTATTTATGACGATGATGATGATGATGATGATGGTGATGATGATTGCTACTTTATTATGGTTATTTATTTATTTATTTATTTACCTGTTTGAGCAATCGAGTGTAACCGACCTCTAAATGTACCACAAAACTAATACTCGTTACGGACTACCACGCGCGTTCCAAATGGTTCGTGACTGGCCTCTATTCTGGCTCGTGGTTCTCGAAGTACTGTAGAGGTTTAATTTTTTTTTTTTTTTTTTTTTTTTTTTTTTTTTTTTTTTTTTTTTTACCCCTTGTATTTGAACTGGACCGCATCATTTATTTTGAATTTTCCCATTTGTCTCATTTTATCAAATGCGGCCGGCCAGTGTGTACCAGGGTTCTCAAAATATAACCCCAATAATGAATGTACGGTACGGTGTGGCCAGGGTCGTTCCATGGATCAATCAGCCCAGCATCCCTGGTAAGGATGATCTCAACCAATTGAGTTGGGAAGCGGTCACATCTAGAAAACACCTGATACTTAAAAATAAAAAAATAAAAAAGGTACATGCAATTGAACCATGAAATAAATACACTAAATAAAAATCTCGATTGTCCAGGTACGGAGTACAAATGATGGTATTGTCCCATCATCACACAGCTCCTCCGTTCCGTGCCCTAATTCCCTAACGATTTGGTAATTTGCCTCCATTGTCGGAGTTCCTGCGAAGCACCCACTGATTGGTGCGGCGGAAGAGAAGCGGTGAGTAGTACAATCTTACCAAAAGGACACCAGACCAACTGGCAATGTTGATCCATCCCCCTCCTTGGTCAAAATAGGAGTGTTTTACCGGTTTGTCCCCCCTCCCTACTGAGCTCCGTACTCGGATCGACGTCTATCAAGTGATATCAAACATGGCTGTCATGCAGTTTGGATGTGTCTGTGGGCAAGATCTAGCGTGCGCAACGAACTGCAACAGAGCCAACACTCCAGGTAGGCATAGGGCCAGTAGGAAGTCCAATACTAAGGCACTATAGACTCCATGTCTGCTTCCACTAACATTACACACAGCTGCTTATACCAGTTCTTATATACCTACCTGTTACCTAGGCAAGAGCTGTACGTGTCTACTGTCTAGTACATATACTACCTGCTCAGCAGGTAGGACGCTTGCCTTGCTACTGTACTCCCGACACCCAGTCCTGGGTGACACTACCTTCCTATAATAGCAGGGCATACCGACTCTAGTAGTTGGCATATCCAAGCAGCGTGCCGGGGATTGCCTCACTTTTTTCAGAGTTGTCATCGCTGGAGCAAAGCTCATTGCCTGGATGCATGGTGCTGCAATAGCTATAGGGTCTGTTCGCAGACTATAGCTCCCTCCCATTCAGAGAGAGGACCTAATTCCAGTGATAAGTTACAACTACATTGGTTCCTGTCTCCCCAAGCCACTGCAAAAAGTTCGGTTTTCAGCGGCGTCTTCGACAATATCCTAGGCATCCGGCTTCGGCGAGAATGACGGCGACCTAGCATGGTCAATAAATGCTGCCCATACCAGCTGGATGCTTGACAAATTAACAGGTGGAAGGAGAGGATGTTTCTTGTATGGAGTATCATCCTAATCGTTATTCACAATGTGCTCAAAAGTGGCATGGTACCTTTTTATTTTTCTCCTCTCTTTGAGTGTAAAAACACCCAGTCTCGAGGCTTTTCAGAGGCACAAGGTCTCCACGATCTTTTACTCTTTTATAGGAATATCGATATTTTTTATGCTATGGTGACCTGTATGGCAAGTGCAGTCTGCCCCAATCGCCAGTGCATATCTTAGGTACCTAGTTGACTACGAAACGAATCAAAGACCTCTATGTATCTGTCCTTACAAATCGAACAGGTTGGACAGGTTGACCACATCGAAACTACCGACTGGCCATGCTATCGATAGCATTGTCAAGGTCAAGGTATATCGAAACAACCATATCAACGCTCGTTATGCGCCATCTTGAATTAGCTAGCGACTAGCAGAGACCTTACCATGGCCCCGTAATTCAGGATGCGAGTTTAATTGGGCAGAAGGTTCAGGGGTCCAACGCCTTGTCCAGGCCAATTATGGGACCCACTAGATATTTCGGTACTTTTACCAATCTTACCTGACTAATCCTTCCCCTCACGGATTCCTTTATTGTCAACGTCAACCTGTTCATGTTTGTTTGCCACTTGGTTCGGAAGTAATTCTTCCCTTACCGTAACTATTTAGAAGATGCTTATATAGTATAATGGAAGAGAATAGAAAAAAAAAAAAAAAAAAAAAAAAAACAGTGATGAAACTACAAGCCTTCCAACAATTACCTCCATAGTAAATTGATTATTGTGGAGAGATTGATAGATCACAAAATGGAAAGTTCTTCTTTCATGCCCGACAGGAGAGCGGATTTAATACTACAGAGATCTGATTTGATCAGGCATTCGCTAAGCCCAAAATGCTAAATACTTGGTATTAATTGAGCATCGTTGACTGGTCGAATACTTCAATGTGAATTGCACATGATCTTCAGCCGAAGCAAGAATCCAATCAACCACATGCCAATCAATCCACATACTTTGTAAGAACTCATGTCTGTCACTTTGACATGTGCAGTACGATGAAAAAGCAGCTTCCACTCCTGATGACTGCAGCTATCCTCATTGGCTCATGGCTCTGCCTCAGTCTCCGATAAAACACTTTAATATATGAAGACACACGTGATTCCGCTGTTCTTATATATATACACAGAGAGGAACTCGGATATTTATTTACTGAAACTTCAAGTGGTCTCGGTATTCCCCCTGACACTAATTTAGTAGCCTTCATCTGGACCGCTTTGTCTAGGATCTATCGTATCGATCTTCTATTTCGCCGAATGGAAGTTTCTCCGAACGGTCTCGAATGCCAAGTGGCAAGGAGTCCTGAAGTTGCGGTCAAAGAAATCCCACCGCCATGGACCACTTCGTCCTCCGTTGGAATAATCTCCCCACATTCCCCGTAGCATGAACGACTGGCACTGAGTCCTTTTCGACCACTCTAAACAGGAATCTCAGCATTCACGGTGGCGCAAAATGCGCCTAAGGCTAGTAAAAACTGTGCATTCTATCTCCCTGTCCTAAGGATCCCTGTCCTACAAGTTGGCCAGAAATATGACTTACTTTTCATGAGAATTTGAACAGTTTTGTTGCCCAACCCCGCAAAATGGATGAGCTTGGCCTGTTTGGGGATTTACGTTTCCGATGATAGCGAAAGATGATGTGGTGTTCTCAGATAGAGCAACCCGGACGTTCTGCATCAGGTACTGTCTGATTCTGTGTCTTTGATTATCACGCCACGGTGTTCGGGGCTAATGTCAATGCTTCCTTGAGGGAGAACGGACGTATGCTGTATATGCTTCAGTGGGGTACCCACTGGTACCTAACCGTTGATCAGGGCTTCTGGTGCTTCGGCTAGTGCAGCTATCTAATATCGCGCCAGGAATATTTCAGACTCTTGTGGAGGTGGTCATATTTAGGGACGCCTTCCGATTTTCCTTTGCTAAACTAGTGCTGTTTTCATGTCCCATATATCCTAGTCGGTATACCTATCTTATGGGCGTCCTCTCGTAACCACTCCGGAAGGGTCACGTACCTTAGTGTGTGTTTGGATGCATTGTGACAGCGATATCTACAAAGCATTCACTTCGAGTGAGTTGTCCTGTGGGACAGACGCGTGGCAATTGGTCCTCAGCATGGTGAGATGGCACTGGCATGGATTATCCTAGTGGATACCAGACTCCCAAGCATTCCAGTCATGACTAGAAACCAGTGGTCGAGTCTTGTTGCCTTAGCGTATGGTGAGCTGAAGCTCCTTGGGCATCATTTCAGGACCTGGTCGAGGCTCTCACTCCAGGAATTTGCCCCATTCTGCAAGTAGCTCTATCGGGAGAATCACTTACTATTAGGCTCGATGGCTAATGGCCTCGATATTATCCCAGTTGGCTTCCTCCAGGTTTTCTGTTTCGTCATGGGACGTTCCGTCCAGTATGCAAGTGCTTTCAACCTAGATTGTATCTGGTGACGAAGCTGAGCAGCACTGCCTTGATAGTTTTGCTCTCTGGCGGTTCAGTAATGCAGTTGTGATATATCACTTTCGAATGTTTTGATCATCTACCTATCTAATATTTACATTATCTTGCATTAGATGCGATATGTCGGTGTTTATTTGCATACTTAAGTATGCCTATTTTAGAAACCAGAACATTCAATTACGTGCCAATACTCAATACTTGTTTATAGGATTGACTTAATGCGTTCGTTATATGGCGATGTAGTTCCGGTCAAGTACTCTACCATCGATGATAGATACTAACGGTAGTGATTGTAATATAGGAAAGACAATCGTATTATATTGTCAGAGACATCTTTCTACCTTTTCAGCCCTATGATTGGCATATAAATCTTGTTGAAATATAATTTTAAGAACGATCACCGAAAGGTATGCATGGCCTTTTTGGTCGAGTCGTTCGGACATATGGAATCTTAACAGAGAACATGCCAAGTATGACTCGACACTTTTTTTATTCCCATGATCACAGTCCAAAGGAAGCAATTTCAGAGTCTGTGAGACACAATTCCCAGTGCATTATAAAGCCACGCACTTGACATTTGCATAGGTGAAGTTACCTCTGGTATATCGATCTTTGTACTTGATACACCGGCAAGATTGGAAAAGGTTCTTATTCTGCTCTTTTGTTCCTGATTATCTGAACAGGAAGAGTCACATTTCCAAGATAGGCTTGTCAAGTCTTGATAGCTATGGGATATGGGCATTATTAAGAAACCCGGGACATAATAAACTATATTAATACTGACCCATCGATGTGGGCTCCCAGTGTCATGATGTAGGACCAGTAATTGTATATTCATCAGCAAGTTCCCTTTTATAGAAGTCTAAGAAAAACTGGAAGAGATATGTCTCGACCATGTCCACTAGATACAGTACTTTGCAATAGCCGCAATCCCAGAGCAATTGAAGTATGAGAGAGAGTAGTCCCACTGCAATAATAGGCAAGTGCGAAACGGCGAGGAATTCAAACATGTCACATCGGTTCGTACAGTATATCATAAAGGACTTCTCTCGCAGCTACATCTAGGGCGGAATACAACATAGCTTAGCTGCTATTAGGCAATCTCTAATACTTTATTCCTGCTGAGCTCTTATACTAGTTTAACTTCTGATTACAAACAGTCCTAGTAGAGGTTCTGGACGCAGTTGTGTTATACGACGATAGATGCGTGACGGAATTTGTATAACAAGATAAAAAAAAAACAAAGAGTCTACTGATTATTATCCATAGGTAATAGGCCTCTTATCTCTGACCCCAGGTATGACTCAGATGAGATGATTGGTAATCAGGATTGCTTTCGTAACTACAAGCACACAAGAATCCTGTCCCCACACTAGGAATCAAATCAATTAAATGCCAGATATCTCGAGTCCAGAGGGCGGAGAAACTGAAACTCAAGCATGCAGATGAGACAGAGCGGAACATATTGGCCCTAATTTAGATTGAAAGTTATTGGGTCCATCGGCTACTGATATCTCCTCTGGTCTCTGTACCGTATATATATGTTGGTCTAGCGAGCGCGGTAGATCGAGTTCTCTGGCAAGCACATTTTTACGGAGTACTGTGTCCCGGCTTTTGGTGCAGGTCTATTTATCCCACGAATTCCAGCTATCCTACTATCATTACTATCATTACAGACAAGATGGAGCTTATACGCAACCCCCCACGATATGTCCTCACGAGCATACTGTGCTCCTGCGGTGGGCTTCTGTTTGGGTAAGATTACGAGCACAGATATAAGGCGTCATTTGTAGCTCCAAAGAATTCGACAAGCTAACAGCTCAATCTCAGAATGGATACCGGCATCATTGGGCCAGTGACCGTTATGAAAACGTTTACCTCGCAGTTTGGGAGCCAGTCAGCCACCGTTCATGGATTGTTGGTGTCCTCTATTCTGATCCCCGCTGCTCTCTCCTCCTTCTTTGCGGGATATCTAGCAGATAAATTGGGGAGACCGAAGGGGATTAGCATTGGGGCTTTAATATTTTCCCTGGGTGCAGCACTAGAAGCCGCGGCATTCCATATCTCCATGTTTGTGGTGGGAAGGTGTGTCGAGGGTGTAGGGGAAGGATTATACCTGGGCACATTAGTCGTGTATGCCAACTCATTGTGTTTTCCCGAATTCATGACTGACGGTCAATAGTTACATCTGCGAGATATCGCCGACCAGTATCAGAGGCGCTCTATCGACGGGGCCCCAATTGCTCATCACGCTGGGTTTGGTGGTGGGCTTTTTCACCTGCTACGGCACTGCTCGTATTGAGAACTCCTTCTCATGGCGTATTCCGTTCTTGATCCTGGCGTGTCTATCGGCCGCTTTCTCGGTCGCTGCTTGGATGTGGCTGGTCCCATCACCAAGATGGCTGACAGTCCATGGCCGTCGATCTGAAGCGACCGCAGCATGGGATCTACTAGGCGTCAGCCACGCAGAACGGGAAAAGGTCGAGATTGAGCAAGACAGAAGTACTAATCTTTGTAGTCAAAATGCTCGAGAAGACCGCGCGAGCGTGGAACGGATGGGTTCGGCCACGAGACAACATGTGAAGTCAACCAAGGACAAACTTCTTGACATATTCTCGAAGGATGTTCGAGCACGCACAGCTATTGCTGTATTTTTGATGGGGATGCAGCAACTCAGCGGCATCGATGGGGTCCTCTACGCAAGTTTGCCAATGCTGCCCGTCTATAAATGAAGGCTGACAAGTCCCTTCCACAGTACGCGCCTTTGCTATTTGAACAGGCTGGACTTGCATCCGCCGATGCCAGCTTCTTCGCCTCTGGTGTCTCAGCCATCTTGATCTTTGCCGTGACTATCCCGGCTCTCATCTGGGCCGACAAATGGGGCCGTCGGCATAGCATTATCTATGGCGGAATTGGACTTAGTGCAACTATGTTCTTGATGGGGGCCCTCTATGCAGGTAACGTGGTACATAGCTCATCTGGTGCAGGTCGCTGGGTGGTGATCGTTTCGATTTACCTATTTGCGGTGATCTTTTCTCTTAGCTGGGCTGTCGGTATTAAGGTCTATGCAGCGGAAATTCAACCGCAACGAACACGTGCATCAGCTACCAGTCTAGCTCATGGAAGTAACTGGGTGACCAACTTTTTGGTGGCTTTGACAACTCCAATTCTACTGTCTAAAAGCAGCTTCGCTGCTTATTTTCTTTTTGGGGGGTGCTCACTGGTCACGGTTTTCTTCTGTGCATTTATCATGCCAGAAACCAAGGGACGGTCACTGGATGAGATCGAAGAGGCATTCAAATCGAAGTCCCTTGGGTCACAGACTTTGGCCAAGGTCCTCCGTCCGCTGAGTAGGGTTGATTCTTAGATTAGCTCGAACAAGGAACGAATCTATATTTATTATGTGGGAAGGGAGAAAATCTCTGCATGTACATATCAAAGTGACTGGATAGATCCATTATCTAATGACCTGCCAAGCAAAGAGCAAGAATACCTGCACTAATTGCAATACATAGGACAGGTGCTGTTTTATCTTCAGCCTTGTCTCGCATGGTGATTATTTAATTATCGGTGGGTCTTGTCAGCCTTGCGATTCTCCCCGCACTTAAAGAGATTCAACTTCACAAATGCATCTTATTTTTGGCTCTCACCGTTGGGAATCTCAGAACGGTACTACATCCAATCAATTTGTTATATTAGAATCTCACCTCAACATTCAAAGCTTCAAACATGTATTCTCGGGTATTAAGGCAGATAGACGAAGAGCACGCTGGACTGGTGTCCAAAATCTTGCAATGGCTGGCATATTCAACACGGCCACTGTATATCGAGGAAGTCGCCGAGATAGCCACAATCAACTCTAGTCAGCGATTCTCCGACCCGCGCAGGGTCCTGGAGTTGCTCCCAAGCCCCCTGGTGACGAAGACATACACCAGTGACGAGTCCGATTCGAGCGATTTCAAAGAGCATCAGCAGCAGTTGCATCTAGTACATCCCTCTTTCAAGGAATACTTGCTATCGTCGGAGATCCAAACAGGACCGGAGAGCCGTTATGCCATCGATCAAACAGAATCTCATGCCGCAATTTCCGAGGACTGTCTCAAGTACCTTCTCCAGTTCAATCAGCCATACACTACCGTTCCGGACGTAGTCCAGTCCTCTTCTCTCCTACGCTATGCCGCCAACTACTGGGCCGTACATGCTAGACATGCAGGCTCAAGGATATCGAGAATCCAACCCTTGATATGGGAGTTATTCGCCGCTGAAAATGCGTATCTCAACTGGACAGCCTTTTTAGATGGGTATCAGCCATTTAATGAGCACAACAATATTGATGGGGATGCTCTGGCCCCACCTCCAAATCCTCTCTACTACGCTTCGTCCTATGGGCTGGCTTCCGTGGCCCAAGACCTTCTTCAGAGTGGAGCTCCAGTAGATAGCCAAGGGCCATCTGGGACAGCACTGGCTGCAGCATCTTTATCCGGACATAATGACACTGTGCGACTGCTCATTGACAACGGAGCAGACGTCAACTCCGAAGGACCTCTAGGTAGACCACTTGATTTGGCTGCTAGTAACGGCCATTTCCAGGTAGTTGAACATCTTCTGGAAAGGGGAGCCAAGTAAGGGCCATCATTGGGGCGTGATAATGCATATAGATAATAGAGAAGTTGAGAATGTCCGAGTGTCGCTATCACCACGCTAGTCCAACTGTAGTTAGTAACTGTAGTTTGTAATTTGAAATCCGCTAGCCTCTTAGGGACAGCTCTGTGGATTACCTAAGCCACCCCTCAAAACAGGAAATTATTTCGGATCTTTTCCCCTCGCCGATAACGAAGAAATTGTGCACCATGACTTTGTCCCTTGCGCTCTTCCTCTGACGCAAAAGAAACCGGAAGTAGAATATACGTGGGCCGTACCATTTTATCAGCCATGCCTCCTCGTAGGAGGCCTCAGGCTTCTGCAGCCGGTGCGCGATCGGCACAGGCGTTAGAGGTAAGGCCAAAGTTCTCCGCACTGGGTTTACACTATGCTGCGGATCTATGCTAACATTTCATGCTCATTTCTACAGTCTACAGCAGGTTCTAAGGCAGGCTCTGCTGACCCGTTGAAAAGAAAGCGCTCCTCTCAGTCCAAGCTGCCGCCTAGTCTTGAGCAGCCAGCGCCGGACGGAAACGACCGGCAGGAAGAAGAGGAGCATTTGCATCCGACTTACCGTCACCGTGATCCGTTTGATGCGCTTCTCGAGCCTTTTTACTACAATAAATCCCTGACGGATCCCATTAACACTGCCAAGGATAAATGGAATCTATTACCGGCGTTCCTCAAGGTGAAAGGATTGGTGAAGCAGCACATTGACTCATACAATTATCTGGTGGAAGTGCAATTGAAGAAAATCGTGGAATCAAGCTCGACAATCCGCAGCGACGTTGACCATAACTTCTATATTAAATTTACCGATATTTATCTTGGAGCTCCCCGACGTGCAGATGAACTGCAGGACGTCGGGGTTGCCTTTACCGGGTCAACCGTATCTCCCCACGAATGTCGACTTCGGGATACAACTTATGCGGCACCGATCCAGGTTGACTTTGAATATCTGCGTGGCCGTCAAAGGGTGAAGAAAATAGGTGTTTGCATCGGGAGAATGCCGGTCATGCTTAGGAGTTCTAAATGCCTTCTGTCCAACAAGACACCCGCGGAGATGACGGTGCTAAATGAATGTCCCTTGGATCCTGGTGGTTACTTCATTGTCAACGGAACAGAAAAGGTCATTCTTGTTCAGGAACAATTGAGTAAGAACAGAATTATCGTCGAAACAGACCCGAAGAAGGAAATTGTCCAGGCTTCTGTTACCAGGTAAGGCCCTCGATTTTCACTTTGCTTCTATATGATGGGTGCTTGGCTAACTGTTTCTCCCCCTCAAGTTCTTCCAACGAACGAAAGTCCAAGAGTTATATCGTCCTTAAGAAAGAGAAGCTCTATGTGAAACATAACGTGCTGAATGAAGACATCCCCATCGTCATTCTCCTAAAGGCCATGGGCATCCATACTGACAAAGAAATGCTGCTACTCGTCGCCGGTATCGATAAAGTATACCAGGAAGACTTTGCAATCAACTTCGAAGAAGCCATTAAACTTGGTATCCACACACAGCAGCAGGCTCTGGACTGGATTGGTGCCCGGATTAAGATCAATCGCAAGCAATTGTCTTACCGTCGGACTCATGTGCAAGAAGCTGTGGAGGCTATTGCCTCTGTCATTATCTCTCATATCGAAGTTAAGAACATGGACTTCCGGCCTAAGGCTGTATATGTTGCGCACATGGCACGGCGTGTTCTGATGGCTAAGAACGACCCCTCACTGGTAGATGACCGTGACTACCTTGGGAACAAACGTTTGGAGTTAGCAGGCCAGCTCTTGGCTCTCCTCTTTGAAGATCTGTTCAAGAAATTTTGTTTCGACATCAAGATGAATGTCGACAAAGTCTTAAACAAACGTAACCGAGCAGAGGCTTTCGATGCTTGGAGCGTCATGAGCATGCATAGCAATCATATCACTCAGGGTATGAATCGTGCCATTTCCACGGGCAACTGGAGTCTGAAGCGTTTCCGTATGGAACGTGCTGGTGTTACTCATGTGCTCAGTCGACTGAGTTACATTGCGGCACTGGGCATGATGACGCGTATCAGCAGTCAGTTTGAAAAGACCAGAAAGGTCAGCGGTCCAAGAGCCTTACAGCCATCGCAATTCGGTATGCTCTGTCCAGCGGATACCCCCGAAGGTGAAGCGTGCGGTCTCGTGAAGAACCTTGCACTTATGACCCATATCACTACGAACGATGAAGAGGGCCCGGTACGGAATTTGATCTTCATGTTGGGAGCAGAAGACATCCAGACAGTCGGTGGAAAGGAGCTTTATGGCCCTGGTTGTTATACAATTTCCATCAATGGAACACCGACAGCCCTCACTCGCCGCCCTAAGTTCTTCCTGAATTCTTTCCGACGATTGCGTCGAATGGGACGGATTTCAGAGTTTGTCAGCATCTATATAAACCATCACCAGCGTGCCGTCCATGTTGCCACCGACGATGGGCGAATTTGCAGGCCACTTATTGTCGTCGAGAACGGAAAGTCTCGTGTGAATGCGCACCACTTAAGTAAATTACGCGAGGGGACAATGGAATTCGATGACTTTCTGGCGCAGGGGCTTGTGGAGTATCTTGATGTCAACGAGGAAAACGACTCACTCATTGCCATCTACGAAAAGGATATTAGCGAAACGACAACTCATTTGGAGATTGAACCGTTCACCGTCCTTGGAGCCGTTGCCGGTCTGATTCCGTACCCCCACCACAACCAGTCACCACGAAATACCTACCAATGCGCTATGGGTAAACAAGCCATTGGCGCAATTGCATCGAACCAGTTCCTTCGCATTGATTCTATTCTTTACCTCATGGTGTATCCGCAGAAGCCTATGGTCAAATCCCGCACGATCGAACTGGTCAAGTATGACCAACTCCCTGCCGGTCAGAACGCAGTCGTTGCAGTCATGAGTTACTCGGGCTACGATATTGAGGACGCACTTGTGTTGAACAAGGGCTCCGTTGACCGTGGTTTCGGGCGGTGCCAAGTGTTCCGGAAGCAAGTCACGAATCTGAAGAGCTATTCCAACGGTACCAAAGACAGGCTGAGTCCACCACAGTACGAGAATGATGCTCCTATCCGGAAGCATGCTCTACTTGAAAGTGATGGGTTAGCCGCAGTAGGCGAGCAAGTGAACGCTGGTGAAGTGTACATCAACAAGGCTACCCCCGACCAATCCCATAGCTCTGGCATCACCGGCTCCGATGCTGGCCGGCCAATCCAGTACATGCCCACGCCCATGACTTACAAGCTTCCCGACCCCTCGTACATTGATCAGGTCTTGGTCTCTGTGACGGAAAATGAGAACCAGCTTGTCAAGGTGCTCACCCGTCAAACGCGCCGACCCGAAGTCGGCGATAAGTTCTCCTCCCGTCACGGACAGAAGGGAGTAGTGGGTATCATTGCCGACCAGGCCGACATGCCGTTTACCGACCAAGGCATCAATCCGGACATCATCATGAACCCGCATGGTTTCCCTTCCCGAATGACGGTCGGGAAAATGCTTGAACTGGTCGCTGGAAAAGCGGGTGTTCTCTCTGGTCAACACGGTTATGGAACCTGCTTCGGCGGTAGTCCCGTGGAGGAAATGTCCCAGATCCTTATCGACAAGGGTTTCAGCTATGGTGGCAAAGACTACCTCACCTCCGGTATCACCGGGGAAGCTCTGCCATTCTACGTGTTCACCGGCCCCATCTACTACCAGAAACTGAAGCACATGGTGCAGGACAAGATGCATTCCCGTGCCCGCGGGCCGCGTGCCATCCTCACCCGACAGCCCACCGAAGGTCGTTCCCGCGACGGCGGTCTGCGTTTGGGGGAGATGGAACGTGATTGTCTGATCGCCTACGGAACGAGCCAGCTCCTGCTCGAGCGACTTATGATCTCGTCGGACCGGCATGAGATCGACGTGTGCGAACAGTGCGGATTCATGGGCTATCTGAATTGGTGCCAGCGGTGCAAGTCTTCGCGCAGCGTGGTCAAAATGGCGATCCCGTACGCGGCCAAGCTGCTAATTCAGGAATTGATGAGTATGAACGTTACGGCTCGGTTGAAGCTGGAAGACGAGTTCCCCGAGACGAAAGGGAAATAAGATTAATAATAAAAAAAAAAAAAAAAAAAAAAAAATAGAAGAAAAGTGATCTGTTGGTGGGAAAAGCTGCGCGGCGTTAGTGATCGTCAATGTACATATGATTTATTGCATAGCGCTAGGTGATCCGGATTTGAATAGAGATTTTGGTTGACTAGAGCCTTCCTAATATATACAAAGAAAGAGTGACCAAAATATACAGCCAGAGTAGAAGTACCTAACTCGTATATACCCAACAATCTAGACCGGATCAGGTCAGGGTAGATAGTCCGCCACAATGCCCCAGTATCTTTCTGGGTCCATCTTCATATGCGAAACATGCGAAGAAGCAAAAAACTTCTCTCTTCGGACTTTCCAACCTTTTGATTCCGCCTCAGCAGCATGCGTCTCCACATCCACCCAATTGACCAGCTCATCAGCATCGGAATAGATATAGCATCGAGGGGGAGAATATGAATGGCGATGGGGATTGGGATTGGAATCCCCATCCCCGTCCCCATCCCCGTCCCCGTCCCCGTCCGTCCCACAGACCAGTTGCCGATCATTCATAGCCCGTCGACACACTGTGATCACATCAGGTCGTCGTAGAATCGAACGGATACCCACACCCAAGGTCAGGAACGACCAGAGGAGAAACCGGCCGAGTATGCGCAGAACCCACAACCTCGGTAAAATGAATGAGAATGCGCGCACGGCGGACGACACCGTCACGATGCCCGGGGCACTGTCGAAGATCATGGATGAGAGACGCAGTCGATGGCCCGTTGCCTGGTGATATGCGGCGAGGAGGTTGACGGTGGTGAAGACCCGCCATTGGAGAACATGTGTAAATGGATAGGGGCGTCGCAAGTGGGGAGCCAATCGCGCAGGACGTGGATGGCCGGAGAGAGACGGGCATGTTGCGCGCGGGTGGAAGAGCGTAGAATGTCAATTGACGAGCTGAGGATGAAAATGATGCGTGCGGCCGGTGCAAGTCGACGGTATCCGAGCACATATTTGGCTAGAGCGCGCAGGGGAGCGTTCATCCAGAAGGCGACGACGATCGTGGGGGCATTCTTGGATTTGTTGATGTTGTTTTTGCTGTCCTCAGGCTCATGGATGTAGATGGAGGAGGACAGTTTAGTAAATGCACCAAGGGGATCGTCATTCTGGATATTGGGTGCCATTGCATTTCAGTGAAGACAGTCGAAGGTGCCGAGGTGGAGAGTGGAGAAATAAAGCAGAGATGAGGAGCTCCGGAAGCGGAGGTGCATCCCGCTAACAACCCATGGATTCGATTAATCTACGAGGAAATGAAGAAACGAAACAACTCCCGATTAAACGCCAATTTGGTCCTCGCTATGCTCTATGTTCATCCTGCGCCCACGAAGGGAGAAAATGGGTGGTATTGATGAAGGGAGAAATAAAAGAAAGAATCAACAATCACATCAGCATAATACCCCCATCGTCCTTCGCTCACGTAGGAGTCGATGACCCTCCCGTGTCCTTCTTCTTCCCCCGAAGCGTCTGTCCGGTTCCCTGAAAGCGTTGTTTCTCGTTGTCCATCACTAGCCCGCTTTCATCGCGCTTCTGGACGGGTTTGATGGCATAGCCAAGGAACAGCTGGTTGGGCGGTAGTCGTAACGGCTGGGGGCCGTTTGTTCTTCGGACTGGGGGAGGATGTTGAGGATTGCTGGTTCCTGGCGCCGGCGTTGAGGCCTTCGGGGTTGGCGTCTTGCTGCCCTTTTTAGCATTCAGACGGTGTCCACCGACAAGGAAGTTGGACGACACGGCTCTCGCTCCCGTCGCCGCGTCGGTAGAATCTGGGGCAATGGCGGCATAGTTGATCGCCTGAGCCATCGTCCCGTGCGAATGAAGCAACCCACCCGATGGGAGCTTCCCACTTGCACCACTCCGGGGTGTGCTGGTGCCGCTCTGTCGTTGGGGTTCCTCGTATCCCATGGGCGGTGCAAAGTCGACCTCCAGGTCGGTTTCTAATACGGAGACCGCCTGCGAGTCCGTGGGCGGCTTTGTCTCCAAGACTGCCATCTCGTAGACTTGATCGTTATAGGAAAAAGTGAAAACGTCGCCCTTGGTGAGACAAGAGAAATTACGGAACGCATTCTCCAACACGGCCTTGGGGTCGCTAATGTCCAGGAAGGAAGTCGACTGGGCTTGAAGCTTGATGAATTGACCAGGTGGCAGATCGGTTGATTTGACCTGGACGAGATCGCCCGGCTCGATAAGGAGGGTTTGCATCAACTGTAAACATATCCGGCAAACCATCAGTACATGCAGAGCAAGGAGAAGCCGCCGACCTGACGTACCCAGTAAGGAAGATAGATCTTTCCCTCTTCAGCGATAAACTCCAACACACCCGCATGGGTCATCCTTTCCCGAGCACCATTATGCAGTTCAAAAAGCATAGGGTATGTGATATGTAGACGAGTCAACTTGTCCAAAGCACTAGGCGGCATGATCACTTTGCCGCCGTGATTGACATTCTCTCTCTCGGGACCGGGCATCATCGCGACAGGGTAACACCGGTAGTACTCGTCGAAGCGGCGGGTCGAAGCACCATGGCGAAGCATAGAGGAGCCAAAGACCCCCTCCATAGGGTCGTCGCCCCAGTAATCCGGTCGGAACTGCCGCCGTCAGAATACAATCAATCCATGAGTCCGGAATGGCCGAAGCCGGGCAGAACCCACCATGTTGGGAGCTGTGAGGGCTGCGAGGGCTGTGAGAGCTTGCAGTTGAGTGTAGTAATGTCGGTAAAGAGGCGGTTGAATGAACAGCTTCACGACACGAACAAGGCCAGGCTGAATAAATCGACACTGCTGATCAAAGAAAGATAAGTGGAGGGAAAGTCGAGGAGCCCTCAGCTCGTCGATCGGTGACGCAAATGGCTCCGCGATGATTTTCCGAGCCGACCCCAGACTGCGAGCTGGAGCGTGCATTTTGACATTCTCCTAAAAACGTCGTGCTAAGTCTTAGATTCCAGACAAAGATCGCTCTTTCCTTCTCCGCTCATCTCTCCAGCTTCTCTCAATTATCGCGAACGAAATCCAGCCCTCCAATGTCCTCTCTACCACGCCCCAAGCGGGCAGGGGAAGACTTTACCCGCACCCACCACAACGAGGAGGTCGATACGGAGAGTCCGTCTTCCAAAAAGCCTCGATTCGACCTCCGAAACCCTTCCACACTTGCTCCAGATATCCTAGATGAGGATGTGGTTCTAGATGCGGATGAAATCGGTCGCCGCGGGCAACAAGTACGCCGCAAAGCCGTCAACCTGGATGGGTATGATTCGGACAGTGACAACGAAGGGTTTGATGCACGGGCGGAGGCCAAGGCCAAAGCCAGCCGCGCCAATAATGATGCGGAGGATGATGATATGTTTGCCGAGCTGCAGGAGGACTTCGGAGTGGAGGGTATCGACGGGGACGAGGCTCTACGGAAGAACAAGAAAACCGTGCGCTTTCTACGAGATGACGAAATCGAAGGACAAGTCTCCTCATCAAAGGGCGGGGGCACACTGCACGCAGATCTGAGCCAAGGGGCCGATGCAGTGGACGCGGACGAAGCTGAAAGCGAGAGTGATATTGGAGAGGAGGAACGGGCCAGAGTGAACGCCGATATGGACGAGGAACTAGGGGCTGGCTCCAAGAAAAAACATGCGCCCCTGTTGGATGCCTTCAACATGAAGACGGAGCAGGAAGAGGGCAAGTTCGACGATCAGGGCAACTATATACGGAAAGCAGCAGATCCGGATGCGGTATATGACACTTGGTTGGAAGGAGTCTCGAAAAAGGACATTCGACGCGCAAAGGAAGCCGCTGAGAAAAGAGAAACCGAAAGGAAGGAAAGAGACCGAATGAATGATAGTGTCTTGACGTCGGACATCCTAAAAACCCTTATAACGCATCTTCAAAAGGGGGAGACGATACTGGAAGCTCTGGCCCGCATCGGGAAGGGAGCTCCAAAGAAACCCAAGTGGCAGCAAAATCGCAACAAGAACCGATCCAAACAGAAAGAAGCCTCCACTGAAGATATAGAAATGATGGAAGACGACCCAAAGGAAGCTGCCCGGAAGAAGGCAATCGACGACATTACCGGCGCAGCGGATATCCTTATGACCAGGGGCCAGGTCGAGATCTACAACACCGAACGTGAACTTCTCACTCGACAATATCGCCGGGAGACTGGAGAGGAGTGGATTGATCCGCCGGAAGAAGATACGAGACCTAACGATAGCGAGCACGCTCCTACCATGTGGGAATTTCGCTGGTCGGATGCTCGTGATGGTGGAATTATACATGGCCCCTATGACAGAGTAACAATGGAATCATGGAAAAATGCCGGTTACTTTGGCGAAGGCGTTGAGTTCCGACGGACGGTGGATATGGACGAATGGAATAAGGAAGCCAGTTTTGTATAGGTGATATCATGAAACAAAAGTTAAAGTCCCTCTGCTTTCGATTCTCTCTCTACTTGTACAGTATCATTCCGCGTGCTAGAAAATTTGCTTTCATTATAATCATTCGAGCCTAGGCTCCTTTTATGGTTTAATCCAGCAAAATCCAAATTCAAAAACCAAATATCGAAGTACCCATACAGATGAGCTCTGAGCAAAGCGCCAGCATTATCATACATCACTCGAAGTGGTAAAGAAACTCAAGGGAATAAAAGTGGAAACCGGGACCCTTCTTCTGTCTTCATTTTTATGTCGTGTCACCTCCCTGCATGCTCCGTTCTTTCAAAGACACGTACCGTCTAGATATCTATGCAACAGACAACTCACGAAATCTCCATGGCATCTCCATTTGCAGTAAAATTCACGACACCTTGGTCACTAATGAAGCGTTGCTCGTATGCGTTGACAAATTTGACACTTCGGGCAGGGTCGTAGAACAATTGGTAGCTGCGCTGCACGTCATCAATACTCACCTCCTTGGCCTTCCGCTTCTGACTAAGGAGGTGGGATGTTGTGATAATATGGCTAGCATATCGGAGGTTAGATTCCTGTCCAATCTTGGTCAGAAGTGCCAATGCGTCTGGGGATAGGTCAATCTCTTCTTCTTGAGCACGGATGGCCAAGATTTGTCTGATCTCGTCGCCTGAGTAGGGCTGCGTGCTAACGATAACCACGCGGTCGAGGAAATCAAGAGGCAGCCCATGGGGCGAAGTGTAGGTTGTTCCCCGAATCCGGGCGTTGCCGCGGTTGCTAGCCATGATGACGATGGGTGCGAGCTCTGCCTCTAGGGCACGATTAATATAGGAGAAACATTCAATATCAAGCATGTGCACTTCATCGATGAACAGAACCCCGGGAATAATTTCTGCCTTGCCTTCTTCCTTCCATTCAGCAACCTTCGTGTTGATTTGATCTCGAACTTCGCTGCGGATTTCACCCGTATCACCGGAAAAGAGAGCCAAAAACCCTTGCGACCGAGAGTTAATTACATCGATTTCATGCAGGCTCACGGTATGCACGATTTCCTTGCGGATTTGGAGTTCACCCTCAGGGCACTGCACAAATTTGGTATCGGCACCCATGGCATCGTAATCCCGCGAACGTGCGTAGGAACGTCCCAGTTTGGTGATTTTGCCGGACGACTTATCGATGGAGATGATATCTCCAGCCATCACACGCTCCTTAGTCATTGAGTCGATCATTTTCGTGCCCATGTCGTAAATCGTCTCCATGTCGGTGGTTTTGATTGTGAGTTTTCCTTGTTTATTACCCTGGGATGGTCAGCGTTGGGAGGACAACACAATGGTAGTAAAATGTAGACACTTACACCAGTCACGCTCCGGTCAATCTGAATCTCCACCACTTCACCCTCAATAATCTCACTCTCCTCCTTAATGCGAACACCAATGGATTTTCGGAAAGCCTGCGTAAGGGCCTCCGTTTTCGACATCTCCATAGAAAAGATCTCCGAGGAAGCGAGCATTGTGAATGGAACATCAGATCCTAGGGACTGTGCCATGCCCATGGCGATCGCTGTTTTTCCAGTGCTGGGGGGCCCAGCGATTAACACGGCGCGACCGGCGATTTTGCCCTCTTTAACCATCTGCAGGATCACGGCAGCGGCCTTTCGCGCCTTCTCCTGGCCTACCAGGCCCTGCGAGGACGTCCTTGGCTGCAAAGAGTCTGCATCAACACCAAGCCCCCTGATATGTGAATGGGCAGCAATGAGGTTCAAGCCCCGAAGCTCGTTGGTCTCCGCGACCGTGGAGATTGGCTGGATCCAGACATTAGAAGACAATCTAGCCAGAAATGCAAACCACTGAGACTCACCGCAGTCATTTTGATTGCAAAGGACAGAAAGGTGCCTCTCTAGATGCAGTGCTCACCAAGTACACCACAGCAGCAAAACGATTCTGCGTGCGTTACGTGCCTTGCTTGTTCCGTTCAGACAAAAGAGCTGCTGGGCAGAATGACAGCCGCCTATCCTACCGCCCGGCAGAATCGGGCCATTTTTTTGTTGTGTTTGCGGATCGCAGGTCAATGGTCATCGACTTTGGCGCGTTTCTCTTCGATACTGTGATATTCTGTGTTTTATTGGATTCTTTAGCAAGCAGGCCAGACACAGGAATACCTCACGGGTGACCTTAGCTTGCAAATTTTGACAGTGATATGACGAATTTTACCACATAAAAGTCGTCTCAGAGATACGCGCAAACGCGACCAGACTTCTCTTCACCTCTCTCCTACTTCGTCTCATGATCACCCGATACCTAACTAGATTACGTGTCCGCGTTATGTCTGGAAAACCACAAAATGAACCCTGACAGCTCAGACTCTCCAGCTTCTCGCGATCCACGCCTCGCACGCCACAGACCGCCAGTGAGAACCTCTCTAGGTACATTACCTAGTAGTACTCTATATCATTCACCTACAACAATACCCCTTCAAGCAACCAGCCAAAATGATATTCTCAGTCATGATTTCGTACGAACGGTCTCTGGCTTGGTGCGAGCTACAATCCAAGATTATCATAATAGGACAGAGAAGGAAAAACTACAAAAACAAAAGGAGGCAACTGAAAGGATGTTAAAGAGAGCCAAAGGCCATCCGAATTTTCCTTCCACCATTGAATACTATCAAAGGGCACGAGAAAACGAAGATGCAGATTTAGCGCGAATAGACAGGGCTTTGGATGAACAAAAATCAACCCGCCAGCAGCTGGAGCGAGAACTAAAATCTAAGCTACCATCCTCAGCATCAGAAGCGACAATTAAGAAGCTGGAAAGCGAGGTGCGAGAGGCAAAGGCAGAGACCTCACAACTCCGTGAACAGAACCAGTCTCTGGAACACATGCTCAAAAAATACAACGACCGATTTCTCATTTTAGAGAAAGCGTTAAACGAGCATGTCAGCACACAGACAAAGCAACATCGGGATATTAATCAACGAGTGGACCATTTACAGGCGTCCTACAACGCAGACACATTATCGTCCAAGTTCGGTTTGGAAGTGAACGAACTCAAGCAAGATCAAAAGACAATCAATGGCAGGCTTGATCAGCTGTGGGACTCACACAAAAACTATTCAGCCTCTCTCGAAAACGCCAAAAAACTGGAGGCGCAGCTGGAAACAATAAGTGCTACGAAAGACCATGGCATAGAACCGTTGCAGAAAAGGCTGGACGAAATCAGCAAACGTTTGAGCGCATCTGATGTTGTAAGGAGACGTTCTACATCCGTGGACAATTCTGCATCTCAGTATGAATTTGAGGAAATCAAAGGGCGCCTCGGTGCGCTGGAGCACAACTCTGCTACAAGATCAAAGGTGCAGCACATCGAGAATATGTTTGATGAACTAAAAAACTTGCAGTCTGCAAAGGACGACCTGCTATTATCTGTAACGGAAGACCTACAGGACAAAATGGCAAAAGCAGCTGACAAGTCTATTATTGTATGGAATGAAATTGCACATCTTTCAAATGGTCTCAAGAGTTTAAGGGAAGAAAACCCAGCCGTTCAACAGGTCGCAACAGTTTCTGCATCACTGGAGCAGGCGAAGAAAACTCTTGCTAGTGTGAAGGTGGGCATGCACTCTTTGGAGACCAGGTACAATAATCTATCGACTGAACACGTCGTCAAGAACATGGTTGTTGCCATGCAGGAAATGTACCCCAATGTCAGTCAATTAACAGACCAGATTTCAAGACTCAAAGGAGCCATTGAAAAGGAGCTGCCCCCCTCTACTGGCCAAAACAGATGAACTGGACCAGAGTCTAAAATCCCACGTGAATAGCGCTCTGGAAGATAAGGCCATACAATTGAAAGAACTCAACCGCCTAAGGCACGACCATTCAAGCTTATGCGAATCGCTCGGGCCACTTTGGAAGGGATACAATTCCCTGGAACAGTTGCCTACTAAAGAGGTCCTTGAAAAACTGCAGACCAGTCTTAATTCTCTGGATGAGAAAATCACCGGTTTCACGTCAAGCTTCGATACGCAACTGAAGACAAAGGCGGACAATGATGTGATCATGGAGCACGTGGCCATTGAGCGAGACGCCCTCACAAGTCGAATCAATGACATAGCAAGCGAGCTTAATGAACTGATCAGTAATGTTGCGGAAGTGCGGTCAGCCAACACAAGTAGCCTCGACATGGCCACGTCTCATGGGACTGATATCGCGTCAGTGCAAGAGGTTCTCCGTAAGGTTGAGGGTTCTGCGACCAACAAGTATCAACTCTTGTGCAAACAGATTGATGAGATTTGGGAAGCCCTGGAAGCCATGGAAGCCAGTTCATCTGAAGAGCCAGCACCACGCCTCAAAAAGGGGAAACGTTCAACTTCACTGGAGGACCAACTTCAGACACCAAAACAAGAGAGTCCCGCCTCCGATCGTGCTGCTATGGTGAATATTGCCAACACCAGTCCGGCACTTGCTTTACGGCAACAAAAGAAGAAGAAACGACCTCATCCGTCTAGCATAATGAACGAGGAAAGACAACTAGAGTCCCCGAGATCTTGCTCGACTCCAGACGAGTCCACCCCAAGGACAGACGAAACCCCGGGATCGAAGAAGAAAAAGAAGAAAAAGCGAAAGCTCACAGACACTACTCCAATTACCATCGATTAGGCAGTCTCATTTCAGTTACGGCGTTATCTATTTCTATACTCCGATTGCAAATACCTCATAATTTCCGGATTTTCAAGTTTGGAATACCACTGTATGCACTCATTTGTTGTTGTTATTATTATGTCTAAAGGTGTACACTGTTCTATTTCCTGACGGGTCAAAGTAATAATTTAGCGCCTGATTCTGTACATACCCAACTGTCTACCAACCTCCAAGTCGTTCTCTTGCTACCACCATTGAATATGCCTTCTAAGGTGTCTTTTGTAGAAACTTTACAACCGCTGAAAACATAAAAATTCTTAGCTGAATGCTACAGGAGGAAACGGCGCAGGCGCTACAATAACTTACCTTGTCTAAAAGCCTCGGGATTCTCGGAGATCAACCAGTGTCCAGCCTCCACATCGGCTATCTGAGAGTTGGGGAAGAATTTCTTGATAGATGGGATGGCATCATCGCTGACGTATGGACTCTTTGTACCTCTAACGAACAGCGTTGGTCCGTCGTATCTGACAGAGCCAGGCTCTAGATACGGGAAGTCGGCCATGCTTCCGAGAGAGGAGCCTAACACCGCGAGTGGCACCCGGAACTTCATTGTTTTGTCCTCTTCGGAGCGGACAAGATTGGTCAAGAGGAATTGACGAATGGGGAGTGACTAGGGGTGAAATTTGTGAATATGCCCATCTTTGAAGTCATTGGCGTCTATTTCGTACCTCTTCGTAATCCTGAAGAATCTTATCCGCGTCGGATTGCTTGGTGACTCTCTCTGCTTCGACATGCTGCATACCTTGGATGTACTTGCCAAAGTCACTCTTGAGCACAGCATTGACTGGAGCGTTGTCGACCGGAATGAGTGCCGAGACCAGACTGGGGGAATCAAGAGCAACGGTCATGGCGGTTTTGGCGCCCCTTTTGATAGATTAGTGTCATTCGGTGAACACCTAATACCAAGTCCGGACTTAAACGGCGCTACTAGTAGCTTCGGCATACATAGAATGGCCTATCAAGACACACTGGTCCAGATTCTGCTGACGGATGAACTTGGTCACGTCTTCCGCCATCACTGAGTAGTTGTGCTCTTCCGCATGAAATGAATGTCCATGGTTGCGAAGATCCTGAGCAAGACCACAGACTTGAATGAGCACTCCACACGCGCTGTGGGTTCAATGTAAGCAGGGACGCACCAAGGTAAAAACCTGACGTTTAAGGTCACGTGCCAAGGCTCTATCATGGGTTGTTAAATCACTTGTATGCGTGCGAGGAGCAAGAAACTCCCGCTTAGAGAGATACAACTTGCTAATGCTGCGGTTGTTCTGTTTTGAGCCGAACAGACCATGCAGGAAAACTATCGGGCTGCGGACGGCTTCCTCTTTCTCCGGGCCGTAGACTTGGAATGACAAGTCTGACCGCAGCATCCGGGAGGTAGAGAATGCGCGGATACTGGAAGTGCCCCGAAGGGTCAGCCTTATGGATTGCATGCTGTGTGCAATAATGGTACGGATATTGAGTGAAGAATGGTCTGTTGGAGAGTTCCGTTCCAACGGGCTTCTAGAATCGGTGGCTCCAAACACCGACCTAATGACTAAGCATCGCCTATCCCGCCTGACTACGTAGTAGGTCTGCTGCTTTAAAGGATCTGTGGAGAGATAAATTAGGAGTATCTTATACGCAGTTTGCTGTGCAACTGATTATTTCTGGTTTATATTTATTGGAACTGTGGCGCTTTTATACTCTGCGGTCGAGCCTCAAAGTGCTGAATATGCTACTATATCACACGATATATATACTATTGAAGTAGACAGACTATGAGAAGAGATATTAAGATCGACTAAGTCACTATATTCAACTACAAAGCTGAACATTGAGGATTCAACTGCTTGGTTCGATGATTAGAGAAGCTATCACTGTCTTTAGGTGATTTTGATCCATATTTATAGCCATTCCAGAGCTCCTGCAGACTATACAGAACCTCGTAGAATCCAAAAGCCACATTCCTGATTCGGAAGCCATGCAAACATACAAATGACCGATTTCACGCTATGAAGCCTTTCGTTTGGTGTTTTGGGTAACCGGACGTGAATATGGTGATTCAGAGGCTTCAGGATTTTAGGGGTCAAGCCGATCGCCCACATTCCGATCGATTTCCCTCAACGTATACCACGACCTAGAACTTGATTAAGTGTCCCATGTGGAAAACCATTAGCGTCTATCATGGCACATATATATCCTAATGCTATCTCATCAGTTTATCTAATTGCAAAGAGAATACCGTCAACACCATGCATGATCATGGCACCGAATCCAGGAAATCCCCCCATCTTAACGAAAAAGAATTGGCATTTTCTCGCACAGATATTCCACGACTGCATCGGGGCTTTGTTCAACCTGCAATCCAGGAGGCGGAGCATGAAGCGTGCTGTCTGGCTTAGTTTCCTGAGCAATGGAATGTATCTCATGGGTTTGATGGACCACATGCAGGTGTTGAACTAGGAGGGAATTAGTCCAACTCTATATAATAGATGCGATGATGGCTGGTATTTCCAAATCATGTTGACAGAATGGCAAAAGGCAGGATAAAGGTATGATATTGGTCGATATACTAGCATATCGGCTTAGGCTCCTTCACTTTGGGAGTACCTTCTTTGATTTCTAGATTATGGTAGCGTCTACATGCCTCATTTCATACGGTCTGAAAGAGTCCTATACTCTCACAGTTGTCCACATGAATAATGATGCACTGGTCCTTCAGTACCTCGATTACTCGGCCGATAAACTGTCAGGCTCTGCCGGGAGCGGTGTTGACGGTGACGACACGGTATGGAACTTTGGGAGATGTCATGATGGCGGGTGGTAGAAGAAACGGATGGCGTGAATTTGTCTCAAGAAATACGGAGTACATCTGCTAACTGTTGTGCTTTTAAGTGGAGAGCATGTCCTTTCTACTCCGATGGCGACATCCCAGGATCTCAACGTGGGGAAACGTGCCGGACTTCATCCGAACTCCCACTTCACCCCACAAACCTCGATTGACGGCAATAGGTGAGTCAAGTTAAAGATAAATTTCGAATCCATGGTATTCCGCGCATCCTGCATCTAATTCTTATCGATCCATTTGACACACCTCGCCACTATGTCCAAAATCGCATCCACTTTCTCGCGTAGGTGACCTGTCCCTTGCATTTCACATGCATCTCCCATTGACATAGTGCAGGCCTCGTGCGCTTTCACCCCAAGTCCAATCTATCGAAGATCTTGATTGGTGAACCTATAGATCACACGATCGATGTGGGATTGGCTGTTTATCAGGGGAAGGAGGTCACTGTCCGGCCATTTTCAGGGACGTCAGTTCTCAACCCGGGGCAGAAGGTTGAGTCGACCGAAACGATCGGACGGATTCTATCGCCATTGTCGCAGAGTGAAGTTGGGTCCATTCGCTGCATTGGTCTTAACGTGAGTTTCACTAGCCAGTGCTACGCAGCAGCAGGACACCCCCCACTGATCATTAAAATAATAATAATAGTATGCGTCGCATGCGGAGGAGATGAAGCTAGCTATTCCAAACCTTCCAACCTTGTTCATTAAGCCGTCGACAGCTCTCGCCGATCCTTGGCCCGCTCCTACTATTCTCCCCAGGATCACGCAGGTCGACAGCACCGGGGACTATGAGTCGGAGATGGTGATTGTGATTGGTCGCGACGCAAAAGATGTCAGCGAGGAGGAAGCTCTAGATTACGTCCTTGGATATACAGCTGCGAACGATGTCTCCAGTCGGACATCGCAGATGAATCAAAGCCAGTGGTGCTTCTCCAAGGGATTCGATACTGCTTGTCCGATTGGTAAGTCATGACAATCGCCTGTTTCCTGGGTGAATGCTGACATGACGAAAACGCGCTAGGTCCGGTCCTTGTTTCCGCTGCACTGATGCCCGATGCCTGCCAATTTCAGATCCGCGGGCTAAAGAATGGAAAGGTCCTTCAGAACTGCCCTCTTACGTATGAAACTACCCTTGTTGATAGGCACAATGCTACTGAAAACTGACCATATCGAACAGCGATCTGATCTTCAATGTGCCTAAATTAGTTAGCTTCCTGTCGCAAGGTACGACCTTGCCTGCCGGAACCATTATCTTGACCGGTACTCCTCCAGGTGTGGGAGCAGCGAAGATCCCGAAGGAGTTCCTACAAGCGGGAGACGAGTTTGCGGTCGAGTTAAGCCCGTATGTTGGAACTCTCATTAACAAGATCGAGAACCAAATATGAGAGATATTAGTAGAGGCCGTGTTTTGATTGGAGCGACGTCTATTATGTGGGATATAGAGTAGTACGGCATGACTCGTGTATAGCTAGTCGCTGACTCGACTTCTGATATGAAATTGCCCAATATGATTCGTGACCATGATTCGTGACCACTTCAGCACAAGCAAGAACATGCTTTGAGAGTCAGTCACACCTCTCAGACCAAAGCCAAACTGATTTGCGATCTCCACAGTTCCCCACAAACTGGCTTACAAAACCAAACACCGAAGGGGGGAGGCGGCAGATCATGTGCAGATGACGCAATTAATCATAATAAGTTTCGTTAATATTAATTATTGAAAACGCGTGAGCTGCTGATTGTAGCCGTACTGAATTTCCAGTCGCTTATATACGAATCGAGTCGAGGAATTATTATATATATTAAAGCTGAGCCTTTACACTTAGTACTTAGTACGTTAGTACATGCACATACTTGCATACCTACCTACAGCCTACATACATCTGCACGATGCAACTCACACGTCGGCATGGGCATTGGTATGAATTTATCCAGAACGGAGTAAATCTAGTCCGTAAACCTGACGATGGTAGGTTCTACAATAGAGATAGCATCAATCATCAATACTGGCAAAAGTCAGAAAGTGTACTATCTAGATTGCCGATAACTTCATCCACTGCAATGCCGAGAGACCGGCCTAAACTTCCTATTTCGGGTAGCCTGATTGCTTGCTTTCCCGATAGAGACCACAGGCTCCCCGTTCCGAGCCTTGGCGGACCCATGTTCATCCGACCTGTGTCCTGTTCCCGATAGGTTCATATCAGATGGTAAAACTTGGTGGGTAATAGGATCGTAGTGGCTTTATATGGGAGCTATATAAGTGATTTAGGTAGCCATCAAAATCATTTTTCCTTCTTGGTTGGTATGTTTGGTTTCACCCTTCTTGTGTCTCCTGAATGCATGGATTTATCCACTTGACCTCATATTTTGCACTTTCTTACATACTCTGTAGTACAGTCTAATATCCCACAGCCACTATGTACCCAATCTATGTCTATTCTAACCCACGCCAACGCCGTCCTACCGGACCAAACAATCCGTTGTTTACTCGATCGCTGGACGCCATGCCCGCCCCATAAAATGCAGGATGAGTGTTGGAATTACCCGGACGCCCACGATGAGAGCGCAGCCAACGCCAGAACTGGCGGCTACCACGACATTTTCGAACATGGGTGGAAACCTAACCCGCCATTAGCACTGGACACTCCGACCTCAACACAACAAGTTGTGGGCCCGACTCACCAGGAGGGACCCAGGAAGCCCCAGATTTGCTGGACAAACGTGATGATGATGAACACCCCAACGCTAGCGGCTTCTTGGGGATAACAATCCACCGCATAGTGATAAGCACTGTGGCTACCACTTGGTTGCCTCCAGTCCCAATAGCAATGCCAACGATGGGGGCAACGTTCCAGTGGCCTTGCTTGACCTCTTAGGTGCAGACACAGGAAACAGTTAGGCCCACAATTGATAGGGCGGAGCCTATGTAGCTGAGCCAGAGGTGATATTCAGCCTCTGGCCTTCCTTGGATCTTTTTGGCACGCCGGTTTATCCAAACGTCAGGTAATGTGCCCCCAACCGCTCGCCAATGAGAGATACTATAATTGGGCCTACAAAAATTGAAGTCCAGTCCCAGCTGCTCTGTATTCAGTCCGAATTTTTCCAGGAGAAGCTGGGGCACTTCCACAGTCGTCAACACGTTGCTCAGAGAGAAGGCCATAGCGTACGCTGCGCCTGGAATGATAACAGGAGGATACATAACCATTGTCAGCGGTTTGATAAACTCGAACCAGGAGAATGGTGCGGATTAATGCGTTGAAACAACCCATATTTCCTCATCCAGATATATTGGTTTGGATCGACATTACTGCCGATATACCAGGTTTCTGGTCTGAAGAAGAGATACTGAATGATCTGGACCTTATTCACGTAGTCGCAGCGAGGAATGTCTCAGCAAAGCGTAACCATTCTAATGCGGGGGGTATAGATGAGGAAGAACTGACTATTGCGAGAACCCAATAGATCCACACGTACCCAGCGCGGCACGCGACGAGTCCGAAGATGAATGGTCCGCATGGGACCTCTAGAGTGACCAACAAAGTCCATACACCAATGTACCGTGCGCGATCTTTCTTAAAATACGTCTCCGTCACCACAGCACTCCCAATAGATCGCATCATCGTATCAGCTCCAATCTGTTCGTAATAGGGTGATCTCGTATCTTACCGGAGGCTGGGGAGATAAAGAATACTTGTTAGGCTCTACAAGCGGCAATCGATGCGTAAAGGTTGCTTTTAGCGTATCCGACATTACACAAAAGACTGCATATCAAGGAAATAAGGAAGATAGGTCGGCGGCCATATCCGTTAGACAAAGTTCTCCAAAGCAACGGAGCACCACCGAAAATGAGATTGACTATGAAGGGCTCAACTTACGTTGAATAGGCAGAGATGATGCCAGCCGCAGTAAAAGTTCCCATGCATGCGTGAAACGCTACTAAGATGAGGTTGGCCAGTTTCTAAGAGGCCAATATTATAGGTCAGCAATAGAAATCCAATGGCTCATGATATATTTATTGTTGTGAAACATCAACCTTCCACGAGAGCCAGTTGTAGGGATCTGTAGAGTCCATGCTCGAGATAGAATCAAGCTCAGTGTGCCATGATGCTCCGATGTGATTTTGGAATACGCGAGGCCACGATATTGGCGTAATTCATAGGCATCCCAGTCTCCGTGCCCTCTATAAAGTCAATGCGAGCCTTCCCTGACTGAGAAGCATCCGAGTCATCGTCAACCTGTCCAGACCTCTGCCTCTCAATGGGTGCAAGCATATTCTGAACAGAACCCTAGTGAATGGACTGGGTTAGAAAAAAGCAGTGGCGTTAATTCTCAATGTTTTCGTCACCTTGTATACTGCTATTTGTTGAACAACAAAGTCTGGAGGGTGGAGGGGGAGCAGGCGAAGAAGGCTCAACGCGATTCATCAGGAGGATAAGATATTATTTTCCCATGGAGTACTCCATATGCACACAAATCTCTCTATGTGATTAAAGGATGGACCAGGCCCACGTGGACTAGACGGCAAAGGCAGTTGGCCTATCTTGGCCTATCATGCACCCTGGAGTGACTCTCACACCAGAGTATTTCCAGACATTGACGGAGTCGAGTCACCACAGGCTAGAGTTGGGAGGAATTGCCATACAGAATACGGAGTACGGATTATGGGTGCATGCAGCGGTTCTCCACGGCATCGTTCGAGTCACGAGAGTTGGGATGCCTTTTTATTTCTGGCGTAGTTCAGCGCTAGTCATTGGGCGAACGAGAACCTGGACTCGGAAGTTCCTCATCCTCGGGAGAATGCCGATAGCATCCAAACCAACTCTGCACTTCTTTTCGCAGCGAGGCTTATCCGCTTGGAGGTGGAAAGGTAGGGATGGCAGATTCGACTGGCCAAGGGTACCGAAGAAGCAATTACCTGCCGGAGTGACCAAGCAATTTGGCAACCTAAGGCTTATGTGGCAACAAATTCAGGTGATTTAATCACATCTGACTATGCTATATTAATTTCAGATGTATACTAGGCTAAGTTATAGAAGGAGGGGCTGTAGCCCCTCCCAGTGAAATAAGGAAATGCATACAATGCATGGGAGAGATTCGGTGCGGTACAGGCTGCCTAAGAGGCGGAAATTCGACGCCCAGAGAAGAAAACCGAGTATGTCAGGGTTTGCCGGGTGGTAAGCTTGTCATCAGAGTATTTCTCCATGCCAGAAACATACTTTCGAGACTGCGCTGTTCACAATGGAGCCCAGAAGTTTCTTACAGAAAACTGCGCCAAATCCCCAAACGAGGCTGCTTCCAGGATGTGTGAAAGACTCTGCAACTCGCTGACACACCACTGCCAGAAGTGCCAGTGGCCCCTGTTTCAGGGAAGCAATATCTGGGAGCCAGAGCGCATTGACTCGTTCAATACAGTTGAAGGATACGAAGAAATCCCATTTAATAGTATCCAGAAGATACGCGTATCCAAATGGTGCCAGCTGGCCTCCTATGTATTGCCACTAAATACTTGAGCATTAGCGAGGGCTCTGTTGGGTTGAACACGGCAGGTGTAAAAGCCGCACTCGATGCTCTGAACGACAAGGTGAGACATTCTGTCTCTCATCCAGCCAAAAGAAGAGGAAGATCAAATACTAATCGCAGAGACACCAGAAATCCACTTCTCAATTTCTTCTTGAGCTAACCCAGAAAGACATTTGCTGGGTTCTGTCTGATTCCTCGCGGACATAGTGCCTAGTCTATTATCATCTTCGTCGCTGTGGTATGCGCACCTGCCAGTGCTTGGATCCTCTTGAGATCTATTAAGTACAAACTCATCAGCCAAGACCCTGGCAAAGTCTGTGTTTGGTAGCCAAATCTTAACTGTTGGGGTGAGGAGGGGGTAGAAATAGGCAACTAGCTATATCCCTTAATCTTTAAGGAATTATAAGACCTTCCAAGACCCATTCTTATGGCTGTAGAACAGAGTCCACTGAGGTAGAAAATGAACGGTAGCGAGTATATATAATTTGATTTAATAGTTGTCTGCGACAGCTGTTTATGCTACATAGGTCCTTGCCGTCTATGAAATTGGTATCTGTGGCATGTACGTACATAGTATTGTGAAATATTTACTAAGGGAGTTATAAAACAATTTATTATCCCATCCAAATCTCCATTCTATACGAGAAACTCAAAGCAATTCAAAAACGACAACAGACAATGCAATGAAATGCAGCAAATCTGATAGAAAAGAAGGGGGTATCTCGAGGCAATCTGATGCACAATGAGAAAAGGCTCAAAGGAAAGCAATATGCAAGGGAACGAGCGAAGGAGATTAAGGAAACGCGCTGGATGGTATGCAAACTCAACAATGGCTGTGCAGCAACAAAAGCTTTTCACGAGTCGCCGTCCGCTTCTCTCATCTTCATGACGGCCTTGGTAATGGCGGTTGCAATGTCTCTCAGCATGTCACGCATCACGGATTCGGATTTCGTAGCCGGTAACTGCTGCTTCAAATCCCGATCCCCAAATAATGGAGCCAGTCCGCCCCAGAAATTGCCAAATGCGAGATCCACCGACTTGTCGACGGTGCTCATTTGATTTTGAGATAGCTCGGGGCCGTTCTCTTGCTCTGGAGTTTGGCTTTCGGAAGGATGACTGCGAGGGGTGTGACGCAGGCGTCGTACGGGCCGATCATTCCCCGTGTCATCATTGTCCCGAGGTCTTTTGTTGTTGGTATTGGCGTTCTGAGCGTCGGGTAGGCGGCTCTGAGTGGGACTCAAATCATCCGCGGCAGTCGGGTTTTCACGACTTCCAATAGGCGGATGTATAGCCACCGCTGCAGCATGGAATCTCTGACCAACCCTATCCAAAGCTGTGATGGGGTTAGTGGCTCGTCCTGGCCGGTCACTATGTGGTGACCGAGACCGCTGCCGGGAAGTAGCAATCTCATCACGACGAGGTAACCGGGACCGGGACCCAGAATGGGAATGGGAGTGAGATGGGGGCGAAGGATGAATATTGTTCCTGAGTGGACAGCAACGAAGGTGGAATTCCATCTGGGATTCACCCCAGTGTAATGGCAAATCTTCCATCTCCTCCGAGGAAGGCAAGCTTCGGACCCAATTGGCGACCCGCTGAATCTTAGTGCTTTGCGGGACTTCGGGGGTACGGCCCACAGGAACCATTCGATATTGATGTGTATTCGGGGTGAGAGTTTCCCTGATCATCTGGAAGTTGGGAGGGCACAAATTTTGCATACGCTTCAGGACCGCCGCATTTTTCTTCTCCAGGGAATTTTTGGGGGCTATGCCTTCCTGCTCCAGCCATAAATCTAGCTTATCGGCCACCTGCTCATTTTCGATATCACACGGTCGGTGATCCTTGCGATACGCATAATCCTCGAAAGCTTCCCAAAATTGCGTCCGTTTCGCGATCATGGTCTCCATACGTCGCCGACAAGACTGCCAAGAGTAGCGGCGACCGGTGTCCTCCTCAAGAGCCGTCGAAATCCGAATCCAGAAACTTTTGGGGTACGCTTTAGCATTGCAATGACCCATTGCATCTCGACAGATTTCGACCAGCCGAACCTGCTCGGTGAGATTCAATTTGAGACCACGGCCATAATAGGGACGTGAGACGACGGGGGAACCCTCCGTGAGATCGGGGAGTTGGGAGGCGGCAAGTGGAAGAGGATTGGACTTTGAGGGGGAGGTCTCGTGAGATTGCGGTGTGGGATCGGGCCATGTATCATCACGGCCTGGCGGACAGCGGCTGGTCGGCCATTGTGTGGAGTGGCGGAAGGAGGAAAAAGGTTGGCTCATAGTGGAGTAGATGCATGGAATTAGAGGCGATGGAGATCCATTGATAGACTGGACTCCGTGATAGCCGACCGGAATCGATTGACGGATGAATTGATGATAGGAGAGGGGAGTGAAGAGGGAAAAAAATGAGAGAGAAAATGGTAGGAATTCGCCTCTTCCAATGGTTCGCGGCGCGTGCGCGTAGGGCACGTGATTTGGGCAGCAGCCAGGCGTGTCTCGACTCAAGAAACACTGAGCATGACGGGTTCAGCGAGAGAGAATAAAGCCTTTCGAAGCTCAAACCAGGACGCTCGTCTCCCCGCTAAGGAGTTCTCAATACAGAGTGTTAGGGCTTACCTGTTCTTTGTTGGGAGCCTTGATCATCTAACGGTGGAGAGAGTTACATAAGTCCTATGGAGCCGCGGCCCTAGAAAAATATGTTTCTAGCACTTTTTAAGCTTAGACTAGAGGGACTCAGTTTGCTTATCTGCCAACACTAAGCGTCTTCTGTGGCTAGATTACTCAGCACATTCAACCGGTTTTGGTGATGGCATAGTATTTCCCTGATGTTTTCATGTCCACTACTGTCAACCAATTGGGGCGAGCCAGGACTTTTATATCTTCGTAGTGCCAGCTCATGAGTTATCGACAATAAGGGTCGAGGGCTAAATTTCTCAAAGGTCTAATTATTCCGGAACAATATTCCATTCTTCAGGAGGTCGGTTCGCTGGGTTTTGTCAACCGGCTGAGCGTCGCTTCCCAAACGATCTTTTCCTGCTTGAGTTTAATGATGTAACATGACTCAGTGAAGAGGCTGGCCGCTTCGATTGCTTCAGAGAAAATATATCACCATATTTCTCTGCCACCAAGAGTTCTAACAGTTCTTGAACTGGTAGAAGAGTCAAGGAACAGTCCAACAAAATATCGCCTGGTATTCCCCAGTCAAGCAGTTCATCACCATTCCAGATTTGTTGGAGTTGACGGATAGCATCTGAGCAACAATCGTCCAAGTAACTAGACCAAGACCCTTCCGACTAAAAAAGTAGCTATTTATAATTTTTTTCGCCGGAATAATATCCAGCTGTATCTAGAAATTAAGACCTTGATATCTTTGGGAAACATACTCTCACTGGCAACAGAGTTTAGTATATTGAAGATCTCGCAGGTACTACTGTCATGTAGAGAAGCCAGGCTGGGTATGATTAACTCAATTATAATCTTATGCGTCGTTCAAAAACATCGTGAAAATAGCGGCTGGTTTGTAATATTATTCTTAATCCCAACTACTTTACATATACATTATTACTAGAAATATTCTTAATTATAGTTTAGAATTATTTTATTGATCTAAAAATGTATTTTTTTTTTCCATGTGGTGTAGATAGTGACCTTGGTAACGGAGACATTAACATAACTCTCTATCTGCAGGCGAATCCAATTCCCGCCAGTCCGGGCATAGAGAGTATTCTAGACTATACCAGTGACTGCATCTATAAAATCCAGGATTGAAGTTGTCGCAACGGTCAACATACTATATTGCTAAATGGCTGTGTACATGCATAGATTCCCTCCGTATCGACTATCAGACAGAGCTAGGGCTTTGGTCTAGTTGGATGGTAGAGCTGTAGCAAGGTAAACATTTCTACTAAACAATTTAAGTTATACTTAATATATTTAAAGTACATACGACCATAGGGTGTGGAAAATAGGGCTTCCCGTCCGCTCAGCCGTACTCAAACCACACGCCGGTCAGTTAGTAGTTGGGTGGGTGACCACCAGCGAATCCTGACTGTTGTATGTTTTTGCTTACCTTTTATTTCAGTCATGAATGAAACTCAATACCTCTCTCTCTCTTTTGGATAGATAGGTTTGACTAAATTCCTACAATAGGGGACTCTGCTTAAACGGTGGGTGGAAGAGTTGGGTCCCAACTATATCATAATATACTGTACACTGCACAACCTTTAATTATCTTCGGGAAGAAAACTTTGGAGATCGTTACTTCCGTTACCCACATTTTAACGTTAATCGACAGCTTCTAGAATATCTGGTTCTGGTTAAGTCCTTCAGAAATAGGGTTGGAACCAGCAAAGGGCTCCGTTGAATGTCATAGAGATAATTTGCCACCGAGAGGGGTAGCTTAAATTGTCCGATAGGCGCATCTGCCTTGCTTCGGAAATCCTGTATTAGGATCTCACAGTCATGTTCAAGTCGGACTATGAAAGAGAATTCAGGTTTATTTGAATTACAATGAATATGATCATTGTACCGTACTCTGGACCGACAACCGTCAGACAACTGCCCGTCGGTTCATGCTTGACCTGCGATGCACGGAACCATGAGGTATATATATCTTTTGCATGTGCTAAAGAAGGACCGCATTGACATCTTGTAACCAGAATTGCTCATGTTCCTATCAGTGTGACCACCTGAAGTCTTGTACTCCTTGCTGTTCAGGAAGAGTGTTTTCCCAGTGTAAATGCACCTGTACTACCAAGGGCGACATTACTAGCGAGTCGATTGGCACAGGAAAACAATCTAGGGTGAAATGCCAGAAACTTGAGCGGAAACTGGCAGATATCAAACCAGCCCGTTGCGTTGCATGTTCAACTAGTCTAACAGACCACGGTACTGGCCGTTCGTTCAATCATGGCATTATCTTGTTTATGAGCTAATACAACGCCGACAGAGAGTGGTATCAGCCCATCGCCCTCCAATTTAACCACTTCCATGGTTACAGAAAACGTTTTACAGCGTTTAATTGATGCGTACAGCCCTAAGATGGAAAACGGCGAGATACAGTTCACTGTACTTCCACAGGTTGCATCGTTAAAACATACATCGCCCTTGATATGCGAAGCACTTCATGCTGCGTCGCTCCTGATCATCGGTCGATTTGACTCTAATGGAGGCCTCGTGTCAGCAGGATACCAACACTATAACAAGGCTATTAGGCTACTAGGCAGATCACTGCCTCAGCTCAACGAACAACTCTCACTGGAAGCACTTACGGTAACCTACCTTTTCGGGGTCATTGAAGTTAGTACATGATTTCTTCCTAGTTCGCCTATTAACTGTGTTAACATTAATCCACTACTGGATGGTGCAGATGTCAACTTCGTCTTATAAGACACTCCTTAAGCATGCGGGTTGGGCTCTTCGCCTATTCCAACGTCGATCGCCGCAGCGCCATCAAACGGGGCTTGGGAAATCACTATTCTTAGAAGTACGAATATATTGGGTCAGGCTCGCTTATGTAGCACCGTAAATTCTTTTCTTAATTGTAACCAGAGAGTCTAACTTTGGCTGATTGACAGGTAACCTTTGCAATTCTTCGTCGCCGTCATACGTTTTTAGGCACGAAGGAATGGTTAACAGTACC
Organism: Aspergillus tanneri; assembly: GCF_003426965.1. NCBI lineage: Eukaryota > Fungi > Ascomycota > Eurotiomycetes > Eurotiales > Aspergillaceae > Aspergillus > Aspergillus tanneri. The sequence continues at coordinate 2,987,247 of NW_022984632.1, forward strand.
ATGGGTTAACGACGAAAGGCACAAGGATATTTTACAACAGCTCCTAGATATTGCATCCCGAATACCTTCCTTCCTTGCGGAGTTGGATTATATTATGTCAATGGTCAGCGAGAACTGTCTTTCACCGCTGGAGATACAGTCTCAACAGGAGAAACTCAGCGGAAGGGCAGCCAATATTTTCAAGCAGCTAGACGTTTGGAAGGAATCTGTTGTCTCTGCCTACTCATCCGGAAGTATCACGGAGTCTCCAACACCATATAGGGACGATTTTCCAATGTTTCAATGCCATAATCCCGACATGGGGATCGTGTTCGCAACACATTATGAGTATCACGACGTTCTTCTTGCCATCGCGATGTGCTACTATTGGGCACTACTCTTGGTAATATCGGAACCCACGCCGGTTCCTCTTCGCTCCTTGAAGCCGCGTGAACGATATGCCATTGCCTGCAATATATGTCGCAGTACCCGCTACTTTATTTATACCGCTCCACGGAATTTGATTTATCGGTTGCTGTTTCCTTTGCTCATGGCTCATGGCACCTTTGTTCCGGGTTCTGTGGAGATGGAGTTTGTGCAGGATGTGAGTAAATACATCCAGAGGCATTTCAGGACTACTATTTTCAACTCAATGATGGGCGCTTCTTCTAATGTCGACTACCGGGAACTGAGTAAACTATTCTAGAACAAGTCTAATCTAAACATTCCTGTCTTCATCATCCCTGAAAGACTTCGTCGGAAGGGAAAGTGATTCTGGGTCCGGCAGCTCTACTTTCTCCCTCTCCTCGAGTAATGACCATCTTCTATCTCCCTCCCTCCGTTAGACGGCTTCGCAGATAGAGAATTAGCTGGACTTATTATCAGGTAATCACAACAGTGCTAACCAACGTATTCAACTGCCGACCCCCGATATTGTAGTTCTACATAAAAGGTTATATTTCAGTCCCCTATATCCCAACACGCAGTTAATTATTTAGCATTACATTATATAGGTGGATCTGGTATACCAATATATATATATAGACCTTTGTGCAAAATAAAGAAGCAACACTCTTAAATACATCGTATATAATAATATACTCTGTAATTTATAGTACTGTAATAGCTACTATATTAGGCTATCTAAAATTTAGTATATAGGCTCCTACACGTACCTGTTTTTCTATAATCTCGTAAATTTCCTGTTTTAGAACCCGCTGCTTTAGTGAGGGTACTCAGGGGCTTGCTCAGTGAGTATTTCCTATCACGGCTGACTGCTCAGTGAGCACTCAGTGAGCGCTCAGTCAGTACTTAGTGATCAGTCACGTGAGCCCTGATCTACTCACCCCCTTTATTTTGCACGGGTAGTTCGACGGCTATGTCGGATGAACAGCCCTCAAGATTGCCCAGGTCATCAAACTACCATACACAATGACGCAAATAGAAAGTTGATGGAGAGTAATTAAGCTCCATGTGACGATAACAAGGTGGAGTGTACATTTAGGGCAACTTTAAGATAAAGATGGTTTCCAACAAAGCTATAAAGGCAGGTCAACTCCTCCCTTCAGGGCAGTTAATACTATGGAGGCAAGATCCTATTAGCTATTTCTATTTCCTCTAATCTTCTTACTTTGCTTTCTTTAATTATCTTATATCTATTAATCTTCTGCAAGCGTTTCTTTTGCTGCTCGCTGACAAGACAATGGGAAAAAGAAGTTTCTTCCAGGATAAAGATATAAAAAGAAAGCACTACAAGCAACAGGCAGTAAATAGCTATATTTCAAAAGCTTACCAAGAGGAAGATGCTATAAGAAAAAAGCATGACCAGACTAATAAAATAAAAAAGCTATATCAGGATTACATGACCTCTTACCTGGAGTAAGTTGTCTCTAGAAGAATAATCTTATTACATAGTGTCAGGATTCGGGTTCTGCCTCCCTCCACCGCCTGTAGATAGTTTAGTTCTGACCTCGCGTCGCCCTGTTTACAAGTTCTTCAAGCGATGTCTTCGTCAAAATAGAATCCAGTTGTTCCACCATGCTCACGCCGTGACACATAGGTCTACTAGTATCAATGCACCAGGTTTATAATAGAAGAAGAATACAAGCCACCTGGATATGAGATAAAGCCTGGCTGCCTAGCTCCAGATATTGTTATTATTTGTTGAGAATCTCGGGGAAGAAGCTATGTCGTGAGGTGCTAGGATAGCGGTGACTGGATAGTATATTGAACTATCAGTGCGATCTAGTATCGCATGGTGAGTATATTTTGTCTATCTAGGAGAGGAAGCGTAGATAAACGCTTCCTTATGTCTACGTGTCCTTTAGCCCCTTGCGTGTGATATGTCAGATGGCTTCAGGACTAGGATACCCGAAGGTGCCTTAGGCATCCTGGTTTTCAACATTATTAAAGATTTTATCCAATCTTATATCCACACTGTCAAAGGCACAGGACAGCTCAGTAAAAATAAAACAGCTACAGTAAGGACTGCCTTGTCATGTGCTGAATAATTCTTTAGTAGCTTTAAGAAGGTAATAGGCAGCAAGATTGTGCAAGATAATTATTTGGAGATTTATTTAGTATACAGATCCTATTTACCTGAGAGCCAGTGTACTAATTTAGTTGAAGTGGATTAAAAAAATCTTGACAGAAGAGGGTAAAGTTAAGGATATTAAAAAACAAAAGTTTAATTTTACTAGGGATGATTTCATTGATCTTGTATCATTAATATAGACCTGTAATAGCCCTGTATTAATGCATGGACTTCTCAAGGTATTTATTCTACTTGCACTACAAGTTTTTCTATTCACAGGAGCAAGAATTGGTGCTTTTATTCTGGATATAAAATACAGGAATAAAAGAGGCCTCTAATATAAGGTAAGGTCCTTTTTCTACAGGTATTCTCTTTCTAACTATCCATAGCATATCAAGCTAGTGCTGTTCTGTAGTCCGAATTGTGACAACCTTGGAAGGTAGGCTGGCGGATCAACCAGTAATAGCTAAAAAAGAATTAGAATCCAAACTATATAGTATAAGTATAATTAAAATAACATGCATGTTTTTCTTGCCGCATTAAATGCATTGTTACTAATTAGCTTATTAGATTTAGTATCAGTATTTGTGACTATAATAGACTGTAGTTTGCATCTAGTATCCTGCTTCTTGTTATTGCCCTTATACATGGGGCTATCTTTGGCATCAGTTCATTAGATAACTTGATTCAATTTGACCTTTGTGATGGGTAGACCACTGAGGTTCTGCTATACTGGAACACAGATATTTTGAACAAGCCAGTCTTTAGAAATATTACTGCCAAAGGCCTATAAGATATGCCCCTTAATAAAGAGAGGTTTTGTTCCTTTCTCTGTTTACTTCTTACTACAGCTGGTTACCCTAAGTACACTACTATCCACAATATCTATTGTCACTGGGCAAGAAGATTGAAGGTATATTATACTTTGGATCAGCTCCACTGCAAATTAAGAGCTAAAATATCTTACAGCAAGACATGGCTCCGCATCTGTATCCCAAATATATACTTATCGGTCCGAGTCAACCTACCCAGAACACTATTAGGCGCACTGTTTATCAATAGATACCGTTAGTAATATTCTAGACAAGGAGGAGGAGACATATTATATAATATACTTCCAGGGCTATAGATAATTTCAGGAAGTCAGGCTCCCCACCAAGCTACCTGCAGAGATGGAAGATACTATTCTAGCACAGCTTAAGCTTGTTAAGGCTAGGGACTGTATCTAAAAATTCCTCTTTATAAGAGATATTACAGAAGCTTATCTTGCGCAATCAGACTATAGGAAGCTACTTTGCCATATTCAACTTTCCAAACTCTATTGCTACCAATCTAAGTAGTTCTAAGAAAGGAGAGATTGGCAGATTCTTAACAGAGGAAGGAACAACCCAGAATGCCCTAAGAATAATATATATACGCGTGCATTGGCCCTTATTATGCTGGAATTAGACTACTTGGCAGCAGCTTTATCCACCTCAGAGCTACTCTCCTTTGATAAAAGACTGCTCTTTGTAGAACAGTTATTAACACAGTGCTGCTGTGATTACAACATAATCTATCTCCCCAACAAAGCCCCGACCAGCGACGGGAAATACCCAGTGAATAATTACCAGGTAGATATTTAGAAGTAAGCACTGAAGTTGACTATAGATTGGAATTAATTGCTAACTATCACAGATTTAAGCGTAGTAAAAGAAGCGCTTACATCTATGGCTGTACTTGTAGGGACATGGCTGGACGCCTGCATGTTAGCAAGTTAGATTTATAGTATTATTACAAGTGTATAACTTGGTGTTTACAAACAAAGTAGCGCGACCATTGCAGTTACTATCTGCAATTATGGAGTGATTGCCACTGTAAAGTTGTTGTTTATTATTATACTGTTATTCGCCCTGGCTACTACTCTTGTTGCCTGTGGAATCAAGAGCTCCCAGCCAAGGAGAGGTTGAAATATTGGTTGTATAGTGCGAACTTGAGGAGGCATGTGGAACAAAAATATATTAAGAAGACAAAATAGCCAACAACTAATCCTATTTGTGGCTGCTCCCAGTCTTTTCTATTAGAGCAAGATTTTTGGTACTATCTACACAATGTACACAGTCTGACTAATGGAATTTGGAAGCCCAGGAAGTCAACTTTGAAAAAAAAAAGAGATACCAAAACAGAACCAGCCTGTGTAGAGGAGAAAACCTAAGAACTAATACTAAAGAAACTCTAATTCTAACACTATTAACCCCCAAATCAGCACCTGCAGACAGCTGGTTCTCTTGAATGGTCCATGTTAACCAAGATGCATGCCTTGGTCTCAGAGCCAGCTATTTTCACCTGTGAACATCCATGTCCTCCCTCCTACTCCAGCAGTAGTACACCAGACAGCCTGGTTAGTAAGAGCAGCACAGCTGATATTTCAGCCCCCTCTTCTTCTTTGAGTTCTCTCTGTACGACTCCTGGTCTTGAACTTATTGATCCCAGAATCCTTGATCTGCTTTGTCCAGGGAATGATGGCCCGCCTCCCATCGACGGGACACGTGATGAGTCCGGGTCGGCTGCCTGCGCTGACTCTGGCGATACGGGCATCCACGAGGGACTAACAGATAACCAGACCATCCTCCAGTTTGATGCACTCCATATTAACAGTCATCGACTTGGGCACAAAAGGTCCGCGGTCACTGTAGATACAACACCTACAAATACCGCTGCAGCTCACGGTGAAGCCTATTCAAGCTGTCACAACCAAGATTCAGGAAATAAACCATCTGATTATTCCCTCGCGGACAGTGTTCAGGGTGCGCTATTCATCAAAGATCCCCATCAAACTTTATCCACCTCTAAGGGGCGTATAACCCAAGCAAAAGCCAGAGCTGAGCAGACAGGGGGTGTAGACAAGTGCCACAGGAAGAGGCAGTATTTGTTTATACCAGTAGAAAGAAGAACCCTACAGGTAATTGCGGTGAATTTATTAGCAGGCTAAACTCTTGAGGCGTTGATCCACGCTGACTGGGCTTTGTCCTCTCTACTTGCAAGCTCCATAGTGACCAAATGAGTGCGTCTCAGCGAAAATTCCTCCAATCAGTCGAAATTCTTGTGTTCCATGATGCGACTCTATAAGTGGTGGAATACTGAATTTTAACAATATGTGCCTATTTCTGCCTCAATGCTCACTGTAAGCCTACTGGTTATCAGTCACCTCAATATTAACCATTTATCTAAACAACTAGAATCTGTCTACTCGTTTAACGAGACGGGTGACGGGTCTTGATCACGTGGCTTAAAATGGTTGACGCATTTGGTGTCAGGCTGCAAGCTGAATGCCGACATAGTCTCACCGGTGATTCAACTAAAAATGGTGTTTTAAGGTCCCGATATAATAATATTTTGAAGGGGGGCATAACTGGAATGGCCACCCTTCCTGATGATATTATATTTGAACTGTACAAAGCCCTCGACAATATTAATGAGTGCCTTCACCTCAGTCGGTGCTGCCGACTTTTGTATTCATTCTTCGATGCACATCAGCTGACCATTATGAAATGCGTGATTGTTCGTGATTTCTACCGTATAGATTTGATTGTAGTCGTTGAATGCCCATTGCTCATTAACCCCCGATCAGGTCCAATCGGACCTTCACTAGTACGATATCCAGTTGTGCCACTTTATAGATGCTTACTGGACATGGTCATCTCAGCATCTACCAACCCGTCACTACTATGTTGAATCTAGATTTTCATCCTCTACCCTCAGAGTTTCTAGTGTACTTGAATGCAGACATGTTGAGCGATCGACAGGTTTGGGATATTGTAGTTCGCTGGCAAGGGCTAATATTTTTGCAAGAACGTATCGGAGTCCTTTCATACACCAGTCCTACTGCCAATCTCCCATTTGTGATTTACACGAGTATGAGCATCTCCCGGAGGGACCGATTCGACTGCAAAAGCTCTTACAGCAACATCCGGACCTGAATGTGCATGAGGAATTCTCAAACGCTGGTCTAGTGAAGGCTGCGGATAGCACCGAAGGCCCATCATAGTCTCACAAACGGGGCGAAGCAGTCTTCTATATGGCGTTGACCGCTCATTGGCTAATATGCGAGGCGCTGCAGTTCGCTAAAATTTGCCATTATCCGCGCCGGACGGAAGAAAACATGGCATGGGACAAGATACAATAGATACACTGTATCACAATCGGAAGTCACTGCTAGAAGCCCATATCTTGGAAGTATATGATTTTGTCGACGATTACCTGATGACACAACTGCAATGTGCGAAACTCGAAACATTTACCCAGTGGGTGGGGGCGAAGTATGTCTTTGGCCGAACAACACCACCGAGTTTGGCTGGATCCGTTTTCACGATATGCGTGTTGCGTCGACTTCGGCCGATGTGATCGAGCTTTTAATTTTTACGTGCCACTGGAAACAGGCTTCCAAAAGGAAGCTGGCTTGGGACCCCGAGAAGAAATCCGACTATCTAAAACAATGTCTATTCTTCGCTTACGGGTTTCCTGGGCGGGTTGGGATGGTTGATTCAAGGGAATCTCCCGACACAAGCTATACTGTTGAACTGATGCTGCAGAGGTATCCTGCAATACCTGGTCAATATTGGCACAAGATTTGGAGGGACTACCGCCACAACAAATGGAAAACGGACGCACGATGGAAAGTTCTATCGTGGAAATTTTCAGAACAAGAAATTGTAAACCGTCATTTGGAGCTTTCCGGACAAGCTGTCATGGCCTTCTTGCAACAGTAATGCTCCTCTGCTTCGCCACCTTTGCCCATCCTAGCACGATATTTTACCTTACTTCACCGTTCCCACTATGCTGTATTCGTCGTTCTGACTTTACTCAACTTTCACTTGAATTCCAGTTCAACTTCGTTTCACTACATACCTTAAGTATTCTGCCACAGCTCATCATGTATGGAACACCGACTGGCTCTGTCAGGCCATTTGCAGTTGGCCATGCTCCGCCAAACGCGCCTGGGACATGGCAATATTCAGGGGATAGGAATCCACCCTGTACGGTGCGGCAATGCGTACAAGGCTCAACCAACCTTATGAGAGGTACCACGACGAATAGGATAATTATTACTTATAAAGAAGAAATATTAGTATCTTGTATACTTAATCACCAACTGCCAGACCTGTCAGCTTCAAATACCAGCAAATAAAAGCAGCAAATCAAGACTTACAAGCCTCTTAATATAGAGGATGCTAACCAGAAGGTTATAAAGCAGCAAGAGTATGAGCGCCGGGCAGAGGTCAAGCGGGTGAGACAAACACGCGCTTTAAAGGGAATTATATGCCAGAGAACATGTCGGGGAGGGAAAGTACATGAAGCACCTAGAAAGGTGCTTGAAGATGCCGCAGATAGCCTATATTTTGTTTATTCTACTGGTGCTCGTATATAATGGATAGAAATAGCTTCAAATTTTGCGTTGGCCTGACATCTTCCGTTGGCCTGGGACGTACCCTACCGCGAAATGCGCGTGGCACGGCTCCAAATATATTGTGATTGCAGGAAGTATAAAGTAACCCCTAACCGACTGGGAAATGGGTAGCTAAACCCCTTGAAGTCTGCCATAGCCCAGTATGGGGATAGATAGGTTCATGAATTGTAGTTGTTAATGGGTGTTGATTCCACTAATACCTAAGCCAAACTCGGCCAACTAAGTACAAAGGGACTAAAAAAGAGTGATGTTTCCCCTGTAGCCAATTCTGATTCCTCCTCTTATATGCCTTTGGAAAGCCTTTCAAACCAGAGTGTCTAATACCCTAGCACCAGTGCTTTCCATCCTTTGTGCAATAGCATGCATCACCAGAACAGTAACCCTTGCCTCCGGAACACTATTAAAGGATCAAAGTTAGGTAGCTAATATAAAAAGTCTTGATAGGATTGACCTACTTTGCAGCATTTGTGAAGGTCGTCCAGAGTCCCATCCCCGGCACAGTAGTGAGCGGGTTGGTCTCGCTCCTCGAGGGATGGCATCGCGTATGCTAGACCAAGGATAATGGGGAGGATGGTGACAGAGAACTTCATGGTAATGGTTTGTTGATTGAGGTACGAATATTTGGGATTTGAACTTTGGTTGTAGAATTCTGAATGGGGGTTTGATTGAGTGATTGATATCTAAGTAACGAGGGATTTGACGCTGAATTTATATCTTTGCCCAAAGGTTGCTGACGTTGGATTGTCTGAGTTGTGTTGCTGTGTATGATACTGAGACTAGGCAGAGGGACGCAGAGGTTCACGAAAAGACATTCATTGATTGAATAGTGAAGATGGGTATGCAACAGGAGCTGTACATGATTGTCGAAGATCAACGCTCGTATAATCTTATGCCAAGTATATACTGTACTAGGTAACTATATAAATAATAACCCTTCTTAAGTTCTTTCAATAGGTTGGTTATTTTTATGAGTCCGTTCCTTTCTATCTTATATCCAATTATTCGTACTTGGCTGTCCGTCGATCATTCTTGATCATGTATGTCAGACACGGTTCTTCCACAATGATTAGCTAATAAATATCAGAGCGCGCCGTAGAAACAATCTGGGCATAGATCATCGCAATTTTCCTTAGGCGTTCTATGCAGGCGTATGACTACCACTACTTCTGTTGGACGCCTAATGTAGTTGTTTTGTTCCTGTGAAGATGTGGGCACCAATTACAACCCAGCCAAACATCCTTTGAGATAATATGGTACCTTTGAGATTTAGTGGTGATTATCTGCAGTAAATATAATCGATGGTAGCCCATCTACTTACAGCAATAATTCCAGAGTAATTGTTGACTTTCAGATATACCGTTCATGAGCTATGGATCAAGATGATGTGGAACGAAAGGTCTAGTTAACTAAACTAAGCAGAAACGAAGTCATATTTATGTACAGATCAGTTCGGAGTCGCCGATAGAGCTCATTGCTACTCAGGCGATGATCATGCCGTTCATCAGGCATCTCATAGCTGAATATGGGCCTCTCAGCTGAGGTGTTTCTCCAGTTAGAACCGTAGCTTGAATGATCGTAGCTTTGATGGCTGTATTAAGTATAGTGGCTGTTTCGGAGGTGTGGCGATTACTTCGTAGTGGCGATTTCAGGTTGACAGTAATGGACCATATGAGCTACACGAAGAGTATAATACATATACTACAGTAAACAAAAAGTACTACTTGGCCCTAATAAGCAGTCCCAAGACCATTCCAAGCCCAGCTGTTTTTAAGCATACCCTCGCTAAATTCATCTAATTTATCAATGATTACGACGTCTGTTCCTAGTGGTGGGACCTCAGTTATAGTGCCTTATAAGGATCACCAGTAGGTGTTTCATACCCAGATAATTCTGGTGTGGCACTGCGCCGAGAACTCTTCTCTGTTAATCGGGCCTCCACCTGTTTGTCCATCTCTTCTCAGTTTCCTCTTTTTATAGGCATCATGCCAACGACATCGCCACTCCTCTGCAACTCGCTGCATTACCGAGCGTTTATTGTTCGCAAACCAGATACCCATTCTTTCTTGGAGGTCAAATCAAGCCAATAGGTTAGCTAGATTGATGATGCGTTCTTGTATGTATGGAGTACCTATTCCTCTTTTAGTCTGCTGGACTGACGACCGCTATGGGATATACAGACACAATATTCCCGTTACTCTTCACCCTCTGTGACCCATCCAAGAGTATCTATCAATCATCGGTCATCTTCTTCAGAAGGGCCCTGCGTTATACAAGAACAAGGCACACGCCATCATATTGTAGCCGACGAGATGGACAACACAGCAGTATGCTTTCATCCACTCTCTACAATAACAAGCGCCGCCTAGAGCAACCAAACTGTCGCAGTTCCATCCTGGGAGGATTCCTGAGCGTTGTACTCTCCACGACAAGCAGGTTCCTCACACATGAATACACCTCCACCCACTTCCCCTATTCCGTCCATCGGTGTACAGCTCCTGCTAATATTTCTCCAAGACAGGCATCCATCACCTGTAATTGTCTCTGGGTATCCCCGCGGCATTGCGTGGTGAGGGTTGAGCGAGCGCAGAAAGCGATTCCGACTCCTGCTTCTGCCCGCAGCACGTGGCATTAGCCACAGCGACCTACGGCGACATATCGAAGGAGCGAAGACTAACGCAGGCAATGAGCTAATTGTCCCACATGGTCTTCTCAATTGATGACACTATCGTCAATGAGACACCCTTAGCTCAGAAATTGCACTGGATTGTAGCACGATCAGCTGAGGCCATCGGCTAGGATGTCACCAGCGAGAAGTGTAGCTATCATTCAAAATGGTGTCAGATACAATGTCATTCTCACTCTGATTGAGATGGAGATATTCAGAGATGAAGCTCCGATATGGTGTACAATGTCGTTATGATTGTCACAGGCTGAACCTGTAACATACTATATAGGGCGCTAGATGCGACTGATTTTCGATCAGTCGTCTTGTACCTTTTTATATGGTAAGTGGTTTTATCTCTACTTGCGCAGAGACAACCAAACCATCACAATGATATTCACGTACAGATTCTGGCTGGGAATGGCGACCTGCTTGCATTGAGTCACCATACTGTTTGTGTTTGAGCTGCAAGGAGCCAAGGCTCGTATTGAGTTCTGCCACTCAACAACCAAAAAAACATCTAGTTTATAGTTAAATTATGTTGATAGAAGAGCTGCATCAAATAATCAAATTGATATCTTATAAAGATACCTAGGAAGAGGAGAGTTGTACACAAAGAGATCGTAGGGTTTAGGGCACAGGGCTAGGGCCAGCCATATCAGCATCTACATGTCCAAGCCAAAATATGAACTGTTTCTGCCGCATTCTTTCTTTGATGCATCTAAATTGCCACTCAAACCTGTCCCTACCAATTGTTACTTTCTTCCTGTTCCATCCTCCAATATAGATCACATCCTCCCCCACCTTACATGACATGTCACCAATGGTGTCCGCCAATTGCAACAGCCACTCACATATTCCCAGCACCGCTAGCGCCATCCATGAGACACAACGCATATCTAGCCGTCCATCATATTTATGATTCCAGGATCTTGTTTGTTGTGTATTAAGGGGGGAGAACAAAGAAAACAAAAAAAAAAAAGAAAAGAGATAACGAAACAAATTAAACCCCGCAAGTAGCCTTGTCTCATGCCGCGCCACCATAGATATCATCCATGTCGTAGCCTGCATGTCCATGGGGAAAATACATTCCCGAGATACTAAATGGATCGTCCTCCATCGCAACATGGTCCAGAGTCGCACCGCATCCGTTCGAACCGATAGACGACGCCACCCCGGTCGAGTCACCCATAAAGCTGTTGGCCTGGTCTTCATGCTTGATGGTGCCGTATGTGGACGAAAAATTATTCGTCGACGGGTTCGAGTCCTCAACTTTGGGAGTGACAGGTTCGGTGGTAGTAGTAGATGCAGATGCAGTGACAGTCGACTCACTGATGATCTCCAAGTCCGGGATATGACCGGTCGCGACGACACCTCCTATTCCCGATAGGATTTGTGCCGCTTCCGTCTTGATTTTGGTATCTTCCTCGGGCGTCTCGTCATCCAGGAATATTGCATCCATGATACTCATTCCCCCACCATTGGCAGAGCGGCGACCGCTGCCGCGTCTCGTAGGCGACGACAGGGCCGTCCGACCGGCGTCTTTGCCTCTGCCTGACGACGCTGACGACACCTTGGTCACGCCTCGAGGTCCACGTGGAGTTCGTGGTGTCGATGCACCCGATCGAGCACTGCGAGGGATGTCTGTGATGCCGCGGTTGCGAGCTTCAGTTCGCAGGTCTTCAGCGAGTTTTCGATAACGACGGAATCGGCCTTCGATGGAGTCGTAGGTGGCTCCTTGGCCGAAGTATGTCGCCATAGCTTGGTACTCTAGCTGGAAAAATATTAGTTGGGTTGGAAGGAATCCAGGAGAGATGAGCACATTACCTTCACGGCAGGATGGGCAGCGATCAACGCCGCGATGAGGCGATCCGTCGATTCGGGGTTCTTCCAGTTCACCATTATGACAAAGAAGAGAGAAATACTATGAGCAAGTATAGAGAGGTAGGACAGAAACAGACTGAGAAGTGAGAAGATGTGGGAGTAGAGACAAGCTCGTTCAAGACAGAGAGACGTCTCGTAGTGGGAGAATAGAGTAGAGAACCAGAGGCCTTATATGGTGAAACAGCAGGACCAGCTCCGCCTATCCTAGTGTAGGAACCAACAGAAATATCCCAGGGACAAGGGGGAGCCG